>NW_026045909.1:4800000-6000000 GCF_023898315.1 Schistocerca nitens
TGGGTGAAGGACAGGGACTAATGAAGGTTGAGACTAGGGGGGTTATGGGAACATTGGATATATTTTCTGGTAAATCATACTATGATTGGATATATTGCAGGGAGAGTTCCCACCTACGCAGTTAAAAAAAGCTGGTGTTGGTAGGAAGGATCCAGATAGAGCAGGCTGTGAAGCAATCACTGAAGTGAAGAACGTTGTGTTGGGCAACATGCTGGGCAACTGGGTGGACCAGCTGTCTCTTGGTCACAGCCACAGATAACCATGTTTTTGATGGGATAGGTGGTGCTTGTGAGTGGACTGGAGTAGGTGATAGTAGGAGGACATATGCGACAGGCCTTGCATTTAGGTCTGTTACAGAGATATGAGGTATGAGTCAAGGGGTTGGGAGCAGGGGTTGAGTAGGAGTGGATGAACAAGTGAAGTATGTGTAAACAAGATGAATTCATAGGGATTAGGGCCAGTAGTGAAAGGCAAAAACAAGCTGAAAATTATGTGGAAACACGATGAGATCAGAAAGAGAAATAAATAAAAGGACTATAATCTTGGATGCAGACAGGTGGACAGATATATATGAAAATGGAGGACAACAGATATGATTGGATCCAGTGAAGTTAGTATACGCATACTAGAATAAGAGAGGAGAAGAAGCGAGCAGGAGGGGAGGGGAGGGGGAGTTGGAAGTAAGAGGTACAAAAAGGTTTTATGGCATAGGAAGGCATGGAAAATAATGTACAAAAATATGTGAGAGTGAGGCAGGAAGAATGACCAGTTTGAAGGCTGAGGATTAATTATATCAGTGGGAGTAATGTGGCTCATGAGATGCTGCACCAACAATCAGCATTGTCATGTAGCTGTGTGCTGTATGCAGACAAGATGGTTGATGCAGTGAGGCTCGTAAAGACATGACAGGAAACAAGAGAGAGAAAGGATAAACACCAAGTAAAGTAATGTGTTAAAGAGTAGTAACAAAGGAAAGTAGCATTGGGTTGTGGGATGGAAGAAAAGCTGTTAGACATAATCAAAGAATGGAGAATCCATAATAGAATAATGACAGTATTATGAAAGGATAGAGGCTACTTGCCATGTAGAGGAGATGTTGAGTTGCAGGCAAGCACAACAAGCGGACTACTAAACATGTAAGCTTTTGACCAAAAGGCCTTCTTCTAAAGAAGACAACGCACACACACACACACACACACACACACACACACACACACACACACACACACACAATCACGCTTGACCACTGTCTCCAGCCACTGAGGCCCACTGCAAGCAACTACACACGCTGTTAGAATCAATGTGGGTGAAGTGCTCCTTGTGGGAGTTGCACTTTACCATCACACACCCCTACGCTACTGTTCCTCCCCATCCACACCCTAGCCTCCTCTTTGCTCCCACCACCCAGATTTCTTTTCCCATCATGTGCTCACAGTCTGGCCTCAGGGGGCAGAGACAACAGTCACATGTGTGTGAGTTGTGAATGTGTGTTGTTTACTTTAGGAGAAAGCCTTTCCATGTTTAGCAGTCCATCTGTTGTGCCTGTCTGCAACTCAGCATCTCCTCTATATGATGATTAGCAATCTTTCCTTTTCATAATATTGTAATTATTCCTTCCTGGATTTTCCTTTCTGATTGTTTGTTTTATTTTTATTCAGTGTTTGATACTCTCGATCACTTCTGCTCTTTGTTGGAGATATCTCTCCACATATCATGTGTGTCATCTTTGTATGATGGACTCCATTAGTGTCAGAATAGGTAATTTGCAGACTGCCTTCAACCTTCTTGCACCATGTAATCATATTCCAGCAGTGTGCTTTTGTTCAAAGTTAGTCTCCTGTTCCCTCCATTTACTGTTTGTTTACTTTCCCTTGGCTCTTAAACTCTTTGGATCAGAAGCCAGAAGTATTCTGCACTTCAGATTTCACAAATCCTTGTGTGCAAACAATGCAGTGATGTAGGACTGGCATTAGTGTTGCTATTGCTGAAATTGTCTTTTGTTTCATAGTGCTGTGTTTGAGTTTTCTGAGGAAAAAGCCGTTTCAATTTACCCAAAACAGTTAAGTAGATTTTTATGTCTGCAGTTTTGTTTTAAATCAGTAACTCTTCGGAATGAAGAACAATACACAGCTACCACTTACTTGGTTTGCTTCTTTATCCCACACCTGTCCCCTCCACAAAGGGATTTTATATGTGGACTGGAGCTAATTTTCTCTGATATCTGGAAGAACTAAAGAAAATGTGAAAGAATAGTTAGCCTGAAAAAATTTCACATACAGATACTTCATACACAACTTGTGTACTTCTTATTTACTTCCTCAATTGTAATAATAAACAATAGTTGCAAGGCACAAATGATGATGAGTGTTGCCTTCTCACCAGTGTGCTTTGTTTCATAACACAGTGAATTTCCATTCATGTAGTAACTGGGTTTATGTTAGTACTGAATGGATAAGTGGCATGCATATGGATAATGAGAAGCAATTATTATTCTAGGACACTCTTGTCATGTGTGGTTGTTTTTATTTACATGTCAGTGCCTAAATTTTGAGTGCTGTCTGCTGTGCAGTTTATCACTTGAACAGTGAGAGTAATATTATAGAGTGTCTGTGCTTCTCACAAATATTCTGACTATAGTGTCAAAAACAAGGAACTAGCAATGATTAGTTTATTAATGGCAAAGAAAAATTTTTAGTTTATTTTCTTGACAGACACATTGCATAACATCAGCGTTTACTTTATCATAAAATTAAATGTTGCAGGATTCAAGTTAGCTTCTAACCTCTGTAGAGAAAAATGGAGAAAGAGGAGTTGCCACATTTGTCAGAAACAGTTTTGATTTCAAGAAAACTGAAATTAATAAATTTTGCTCAGAGGAGCACTTAGAAGCATGTGCAATAGAAGTAGTATTTCATGATAAGTCCTTAATAATAGTAGATATATACAGATCACCTTCAGGAAATTTTAACTTCTTCATAAAAAAATCTGTAAGCTCTGTTGTCCCATCTCACAGTAAAAAACAAGGAAATAGTGCTTGATGGTGATTTTAATATGGATTTATTGAAAAGCTCTGTCAGTGAACAATTCCTGCAGTCAGTAACACTTTCATTCAATTTAGTTCCTACTGTGAACTTCACAAATAGGGTACATAAATGCTCTGAGACTGCTATTGATGATATCTTTGTAATCAAATTTCTGCTACTGACAGCTTGGGGTTATCAGGTTTGGTGAATAGCGCAATGTAGTATCTGAGACCAGTCTTTAAAAATAACTTCGGTAAAATGCAAATGACACTCATGTATCCCAAGGAAGTAGCATCCATCATAAAATCCTTAAAACCTAAGTACTCTAGTGGGTATGATAACATATCAATGAAGTTAATCAAAGAGTGCTCATGTGAGTTGTGTTCTATCTTAAGTTATTTGTGTAATCAATCTCTCATCAGTGGAACATTTTCAGGCTGGCTAAAATATGCTGAAGTTAAGCCTCTTTACAAGAAGGGGGATAAAGAAATACCATCAAACTATTGCCCAATTTCACTTTTGCTGGCTTTCTCAAAAATATTTGAAAAGATTGTGTTAAAGTGTCTCCTTAAGCATCTGACTGCTTATAATATATTGTCCAAGTCACAGTTTGGATTTCTTAAGGGTTCTGATATAGAGAAAGCTATTTACATTTACAGTGAGAATGTACTTAATTCATTACATAATTACATAATGAGTTAGATGCTACTGGCATTTTCTGTGACCCGTCAAAAGCCTTTGACTGTGTGAACCACACCATTCTCTTAAGTAAATTAGAATGTTAAGATGTCATTGGCTGTGCTGTGAAATGGTTTGAGTCTTATCTAATTAACAGGAAACAAAGGGTGTCATTGCGAAATAGCTGTGCAGTAAGCAGTCAGTCTTCATCTGATTGGGAATTAATTACATGTGGTGTTCCTCAAGATTCCATCTTGGGTCCGTTGCTGTTTCCTGTGTACATTAATGACCTCTCGTCTGTTACATTGCCAAATGCTAAGTTTGTTTTGTTTGCAGGTGATACAAACATCGCAATAACTAGCAAGTCAAGTACAGATTTAGAAATAGCCGCTAATCAAATTTTCACTGACATTAATAAATGGTTTAAAGCTAATTCACTGTCATTAAACTTTGAAAAGACCCACTATATGCAGTTCAGAACCTATAAGAGATTTCCTTCCAACATGTGTGTAACATATGAAGACATGCAGATCGAAGAAGTTGACAGCGTTAAATTTCTGGAATTACAACTCGATAATAAATTCAGTTGGGAAGAGAATACCACAGAATTGCTTAAGCATCTAAACAAGTCTATATTTGCAGTGAGAATGATGTCAGATGTAGGAGATATAAATATAAAAAAAACTTGTATACTTCACTTATTTTCATTCTATCATGTCATACGGGATCATGTTCTGAGTTAACTCATCAAACCGAGCAAAACTTTTTAGCATGTTACACAAGAATCATTTCACCATTCATTCAAGAACACCACATAGAAACCTGTTTAAGGAACTTTGCATTCTAACCACTGCTTCTCAGTATATTTATTCCTTTATGAAATTTGTTTGCAAGTAATATATCTCTATTTCCAACCAATAGCTCAATAGATACTATAAATACTAGGAATAAGAACAATCTACATAAAGACCTAAAATTACTTACCTTGGTCCAAAAAGGGGTCCAATATTCAGGAACACACATTTTCAATAAATTGCCAGCAACAATTAAAAACTTCATTTTTGAAGATAAAGCACAGTTTAGACAGAGTTTGGAAGACTTTTTGATAGCCAACTCCTTCTACTCTATAAATGAATATCTTAACAGAAACTGTTGGGCCAGCGTAAGTAAAAATGTCTGTTACATTTCAGTTTTGACAGCACTTTGTCACAACAGTCAAGATTCGGTATTTTGTGTATGATAAATCTATTAATAGTGCATAACAATGTTTCATTCTGGCAGCATCTTCTGTAAATATTAGCTGTTCCAGTTTACTGTATTGTATTCGCCTAGTTTGACAATCTCCTGACAAATTATCGGGGTAGTAAGTATTATATCCAAATGTTTTATGTTATTCTTTCTGTCATGTTCCACACCCACAAGAGTCATCTCAATTTTTGGGTCTGTGGAACGAAAACTGAATCTAATCTTACATATATACAAAACTGACAAACAATATTTAGAAGGTGTAGATAGTGCCTATTTGGTTTGTGTCTCATTTTGTTTCTAATTGCCATATAACACCCAAAACGTTTGTCTCCTTAAATAGAGCTGACTTTCTCATCAAATTCTCATTAAAACATTTTTATCTATATACACTCTTGTTTATGCAAAGTGTGGGTTTCTTCTTACAGGTACTGTAAAATCAAAATTACATTTTGCATTCAGATATTTTTTTCTGTCTTGTGAGAGAACATTTGTAAAAAAACACAAGTCATCATGCAAAATTTAATAGGCATCACTAAAAATCAAACAATAAAATAAAGATTAGGAAGATATAAACTGCTAAAATCCAGTATTACAACTTGAGAGAGTGTCACAAAAACTGCCTTACCTTCCAATGTCAGCAGATGGATGCCATTGTTTCCCATCATCATTAGCACTCTACAGTTTCTTTGTGTGCACAGTCTTCAGCATGCTAAGGATTTTAGTACTTACCACAGCGAATTGATAATTGGCATCACCAACCCACTCCTTAAGTGATGTACATGCCGACGTGTGAAGCGCACCTTTACAATGGTTGATGATGACTAGAAAGTCACTCATGTAACACAAACATAAAGGAGTAATCATTAGAGAATGAATGTTGCAGTCCACCCCCACCCTCACCCACTCCCTCATAACTTCTTATGAGTACTGCTCCATTTCAGTGTAGAATATTACAATGTGCCTGGTATCAACTGATCTTCTTTTAATTTTTTCATTAATTGGTTGTATATTTTATAGTGATACAAAAAAGAATCAAAGGACATACTTAGGTCAGAGTGACTGGAGAGTAGCGCTTGGATATAATGAATGCAGTCACTGTCCAGTGCAACCCATGCACTCCACATTCATTCATTCATTTATTCCCTCCTGTGTGTTACCACATGTAACTGTTCACATTTATACTGGAAATTCAGGACATGTGAGGGGCCGAAGTGTTCCCTGCTGCACCAACACTGAGATTCTGTAATGGTCCACCCCCATGTTGTTTTCAAAGATGTCATAATCCTTCTGCAGACGTGACACTCAGGAAGTGGGTTTGTTGTTCTTGAGGTGAGATGGTAAGAAACAAAGATGCCTAAGGCTCTCAGTGCTACAAAATAATCAGTCAAATTTAAATTTGGGATGCCAGAGATTTTTCTTTAATTAGCACATGAATCATGTAGCAGCAAAACCTGAACTTCTATCAGAACACTTTACAAAATTATACCTGCAAAGTTACGGGTATTACAGCCCATGTTTGAAACAATAATAAGTCTTCTACATTAAATGCCTCATGTTGTTGTTGTGGTCTTCAGTCCTGAGACTGGTTTGATGCAGCTCTCCATGCTACTCTATCCTGTGCAAGCTTCTTCATCTCCCAGTACCTACTGCAACCTACATTCTTCTGAATCTGCTTAGTGTATTCATCTCTTGGTCTCCCTCTACGATTTTTACCCTCCACGCTGCCCTCCAATACTAAATTTGTGATCCCTTGATGCCTCAAAACATGTCCTACCAACCGATCCCTTCTTCTAGTCAAATTGTGCCACAAACTTCTCTTCTCCCCAATCCTATTCAATACCTCCTCATTAGTTACGTGAGCTACCCACCTTATCTTCAGCATTCTTCTGTAGCACCACATTTCGAAAGCTTCTATTCTCTTCTTGTCCATACTAGTTATCATCCATGTTTCACTTCCATACATGGCTACACTCCATACAAATACTTTCAGAAATGACCTCCTGACACTTAAATCTATACTCGATGTTAACAAATTTCTCTTCTTGAGAAACGCTTTCCTTGCCATTGCCAGTCTACATTTTATATCCTCTCTACTTCGACCATCATCAGTTATTTTACTCCCTAAATAGCAAAACTCCTTTACTACTTTAAGTGTCTCATTTCCTAATCTAATTCCCTCAGCATCACCCGATTTAATTTGACTACATTCCATTATCCTCGTTTTGCTTTTGTTGATGTTCATCTTATATCCTCCTTTCAAGACACTGTCCATTCCGTTCAACTGCTCTTCCAAGTCCTTTGCCTGACTCTGACAGAATTACAATGTCGTCGGCGAACCTCAAAGTTTTTACTTCTTCTCCATGAATTTTAATACCTACTCCGAATTTTTCTTTTGTTTCCTTCACTGCTTGCTCAATATACAGATTGAATAACATCGGGGAGAGGCTACAACCCTGTCTCACTCCTTTCCCAACCACTGCTTCCCTTTCATGCCCCTTGACTCTTATAACTGCCATCTTGTATCTGTACAAATTGTAAATAGCCTTTCGCTCCCTGTATTTTACCCCTGCCACCTTTAGAATGTAAAAGAGAGTATTCCAGTCAACATTGTCAAAAGCTTTCTCTAAGTCTACAAATGCTAGAAACGTAGATTTGCCTTTTCTTAATCTTTCTTCTAAGATAAGTCGTAAGGTTAGTATTGCCTCACATGTTCCAACGTTTCTACGGAATCCAAACTGATCTTCCCCGAGGTCCGCTTCTACCAGTTTTTCCATTCGTCTGTAAAGAATTCGCGTTAGTATTTTGCAGCTGTGACTTATTAAACTGATAGTTCGGTAATTTTCACATCTGTCAACACCTGCTTTCTTTGGGATTGGAATTATTATATTCTTCTTGAAGTCTGAGGGTATTTCACCTGTCTCATACATCTTGCTCACCAGATGGTAGAGTTTTGTCAGGACTGGCTCTCCCAAGGCCGTCAGTAGTTCTAATGGAATGTTGTCTACTCCCGGGGCCTTGTTTCGACTCAGGTCTTTCAGTGCTCTGTCAAACTCTTCACGCAGTATCGTATCTCCCATTTCATCTTCATCTACATCCTCTTCTATTTCCATAATACTGTCCTCAAGTACATCGCCCTTGTATAAACCCTCTATATACTCCTTCCACCTATCTGCCTTCCCTTCTTCGCTTAGAACTGGGTTTCCATCTGAGCTCTTGATATTCATACAAGTGGTTCTCTTCTCTCCAAAGGTCTCTCTAATTTTCCTGTAGGCACTATCTATCTTACCCCTAGTGAGACAAGCCTCTACATCCTTACATTTGCCCTCTAGCCATCGCTGCTTAGCCATTTTGCACTTCCTGTCGATCTCATTTTTGAGACGTTTGTATTCCTTTTTGCCTGCTTCATTTACTGCATTTTTATATTTTCTCCTTTAATCAATTAAATTCAATATTTCTTCTGTTACCCAAGGATTTCTATTAGCCCTCGTCTTTTTACCTACTTGATCGTTTGCTGCTTTCACTACTTCATCCCTCAGAGCTACCCATTCTTCTTCTACTGTATTTCTTTCCCCCATTCCTGTCAATTGTTCCCTTATGCTCTCCCTGAAACTCTCTACAACCTCTGGTTCTTTCAGTTTATCCAGGTCCCATCTCCTTAAATTCCCACCTTTTTGCAGTTTCTTCATGCCTCATAGTAAAGTGAAAATCCTCATCTCCTGGCATGTAATGACATTCTGATTACTAATGAGATCATGCCACCCTGGGAGCTAATAATTGACTACTCCAATCATGGACTGGAAGCAAACAGCACAAGAGTATGGGAGTAAGGGTGTGATAAGCAAATTTAGCAGATTAATTAGAGAATTAAAACATGAAATGTTTGTTTTTACTACAGTACCTTTTACACAAAATTACAAATCTCAGTGCTAATTGGACTGGGCATGGACATGACTCAGTTATTTAAGTGGAAGTAGGGGAGAATCAATCTTCTTGCAATTCTTGGTAGTCATGTGTCATGATGATGAGTGGCAGATGCTGGGTCAGTATGGTGCGTCACCTCAGAGCTGTGCGGCAGTGAGTCGACAACTCTCACCAGTCTTCCATGCCTTTGCTGTGAGGCCCCAGAATAGTCTCTGTGAACTGATTGTTGTGGCTTTCATAACCAAAACAGTGTCATATTGATGTTATGAGATGGAGATTAGGCAAAAAAAAAAATTGTAATATTCCGTTGAGTGCTTCATTCCCAAGAGCTGGACCATAATGGTTCATCCACTTAACATGGAACAGTAAAAGAATAAGTGAAAAAGTTATGAACATTAGGGTGGGAGTAAGGATCAGAATCAAAGTCAGCGGACTAAGTAGATAATGGTTGAAAGAACCTCGATGTCCTCTTACTTTCATGCTATCTCACCAACTGTCCTTCACTTCTCATTACTCCACTTAGGTCACAGACTCCTCGAATGTTTCATCCTCTCAACATTGTTATTGGCAGTCTAAATTTGCAGTGACACCCAATGAGTAATTGCCATTTTGTGACCATGCCTCCCAGTCCAGGCTGAAATTTTTTGTCTTGCAGGGACTGACGTGTGACTTGGGAACTGGCATTTTTCTCAAGTGTTCACTGTCAAGGCTGTTCCCATGTTTCTCCACATTCCTTAGTTGCTGTGAAAGCAGCCATACAACACTTCTTTGTAACAGCTGTCTCTGTGTGAGGTCTGGATGATCTTTCATTTGTGCTTCGTCTAAGAATCTGCTGGCATTTGTGATTTATAAGCTGGTAAACATTTTCGTACACAGGCTGTTACTTCTTCCGCATTTCTATAGGTACATATGCCTCGCTATGTGCATTCTTGGCGCCTTGTGTCTACGCTCCATCTCTGTGCCTGCAGGAGTCCATGAATTATGAGCATGTTTCTCACTTTTTAAGGCAGGCCAAACAGCTGCAGCCAGCCCAGAGTTTCACATGCCTCCACATGTGCATTGTTGATGCTATCATGTTTACGTGCAATCACATTGGCTGCAGAGGTCCACAAATTATCAGCACATTTCCAATTTTTCACCAGGGCATTCACAGGATGTCCATTCTTAAGCAAGTTGAGAGCATCTGCAAGCCTACCCCTTCCATTGGTGCAGAATGTGCCCTTGCCTGCATCTCTGACAGTTGGTGTTTGAGATCCAACTTTCCCCTCTTTGTTGGCCTCTGTCACTGGGAGCTGTTGGAAGTATCCTCCAGTGGAAGTATTTTAACATTTTAGGAATTGTGTTCACAAAAATAATTTACACGTTTTCTGCTCTGATCTTCTCTGTCTTGCACGCAGAGTTGTGATTACTTTAGACGAGCTCCAGTAGCTGGTGTTGCCCAGGATGCAACACGAAGAGATTGGCTGTGTGCCTTGTTGATTTTCATAGCAGTGAAAATGACTTTAAAACATTTGCTCCACGAGAAAGTTGAGTTGTGCTTTGTAATCAGTATTCGATAAACAGAACTTCAATAAATGGAACTTTAATATGCCTGTTAAACTTCAGTAGGAACTAAATGATATTCTGTTAGCATTTTTAATTCATTTCTTCAAGCAAATTTTTCACAAACTTTGTATTTTTCCCGTATGAAAAGATGATTAGTTGCACAATGGAGAATTTGTCTTCTATTGTTTCAGCTCAGTTTTCACTCTTTCAAGTAGGGCTGTATTTGAGCACAACTCGAACTGTTTGAACATTTTACGTCACAGCTCAGGAAATGTCAGTTTCTGTTCAATCTTTTGATTGCTCCGCTATATAATGACTTTTGTGGGTACTATGTCCACAACCTGCATTAGCATTTGTACAACACTGGATCTTAACCATCAAGCAGGTGCCCTATTTTTTCATCATGCAAGCAGCATGTGGCGTACTTCATGCATGTGTCATGAATAGCTGTATTTATGTTACCAACATAATCATGTATGAGCAATATCACCATTCAATCTCAATGTAATGAAACAACGATAAAATAAATTGAGATTATACAAACTGAATCATTGTTTGAGTGGTAATAAAATATACTTTCATTATTTCACTCTGTCGGCACATACAAGTGTTACAGCACAGTAATGAACCATTCAAAGCATTAAACAGGGTAGTTGCTTCATATACCAGCCATCTGCTTATTCAGTTGTTAATTATCTTGTAGTCAAGTGTCTCATAGTGGGATTGTGGTCATTTTGTTGCATGAGTTGTAAATTTTTTCGCACCTAGCTCGGCGTTATAAAATAAACACTGCTGCAGACTTTGTCATATCACAACACAACTTTTCACACTGTTAGCTGAAGAAATAATGAAGGAATAGATATCCACTCACAACTGTATAAGATAATGTTATTTGTAGTTGGGGCGCACTTTTTACCCAAATGCACCCACTCGAGTGTTAATAATAAAAATATGTGAAACACAGACTAAAATATCTTCCAGAGTGTATGTCATATCTAGCAATGGCAGCTAATCAATAAATAAAAGTTTGCAATAAACGTTTTTGTCAGATTCTCGAGCTTTCACTCATCCCACAATCTAGTGACATCTCATGACTCTCTCTCAAAGACATGTATTGCCACTGTAATTTATTCTGGCGATAGAAATTGCTGTTAGTTTACTACAGTGTATTTCATTTGTTAGGCATTCAATTTTTCGTTAATTTTCATTGTTTCATCTTAACGCAGAAATTTGAAGTAAATTGCCCAATAACCTTTAGAGATTTCTGGTAACAACTTTTCCCCTTTATGTATTCCATACATATACAGTATGTTATGTAGACTGTCATCTTGCTCGTATCTTGAAGGTAAAGTGTGCAAAATTTCATCAAGACCAGAATAAAACAAGAGATTTGTATGACTTATATGCAGACATTCTTCTTCATATATAAATCTTTCTATAAGACGTACAGCTCAGTTCCTAATCATGCAGCTCATAATGTGAACTATACTGTATCGCCCCTCATACTCGACTCGACTGTCAGTCTAGGGCTCCTGCACCAGACTGGTAGTCAGCACAAATCACTTCATTCAGCACACATGTTTAGGCAGGAGCCAAAGATGCACAAAGGACTTCATCTGACTATCTTATTCTGATGTTAATGAAATTTGTTGTTATAATGACATCTGGTGTGATTTGATGATGGCTTGCTACTGAGAGGATATTTAGCATGATAGACAATTAAATCTGAGGTATGTTTTATAAAATATTAGTAAATTAAAATTAGAGATTTGCTCCACTGGCTCCTGTCGTGGCAGCCAATCAGATTATACTCCTCCTGAACTGGCATAACTTGTCACGGAATTGGTTCTCACCACACCATCTGTTGTCCTCCACTTCTTATGTCACAGTTCAACTTATGCGATCTCAACTAAACTGCTAAGTGAAACTTGGGGTAAAATATCGTGGCTTTTAAAGCCAGATATAACACAATTTGTGAAGTATTGTTTTTCTAATATTTGTTTGTCTTGCATTAGAGCTTGCGGTAACATCTGTACATTATCAGTTTACAGATTCACCAACTCTTGCACTTTGCAGCGACAGTGGAGGATCTGTGTTCGAACTAAATTTCCGGAGGACAATGGGTATGCGAGGATGTGATTCGAAATGCCTTTTTTCGGGCAGCAGGGGGGAAGTGGTATGCATAGAACCTCTGCTCCTCCACCATCAGCAGCTGTCATCACATCCACTGCAGGGGGTCATCCTCATAGCAATGGCCACACTTTCAAAAGTAAGTTTTGCCAAATAAAATTCAGAACATAGTTGACGTAGAATAAATCAGTAATTTCTTATTGCTTGACACTGTACTTAACAGGTTATATGGGGGATATGTGACACGTTTTATGTAGCTCTTGTTAATCTTTCATGAAGGAAAAAGGCTGTTATGTACAACTTTCTCAAACAGGCGAACAACAGAGTATGGATAAAAACCTGTAATGTTTGCTGATTACACAAGCATACTAATCAAGCATCCAAACACTACCATAGCAGATACAGCTCAGATGATAGCCCAGTGGACCTATAGCTGCTACATAACAAACACAGAGGCTCATAATACGGAATTTCAAACCCTGCTAACACAAAATATAGGCATTAATGATCATACACCAAATGAAACATTGTGCATAAAATTCCTTTTGGGTCCAATTTTATACCAAGTTAAAACTGAGTCAATACATAGATAAACTAGTTAAAGCTCAGTCCAGCACTTTATGATCTTAAAAGTATCTAATTGTATTAACCTAATGATTGTTTTATTTTGCATACTTTTAATCCTTAACATCTTACAGAGTTATTGTCCAGGGAAATACATCTAAAATGAAGTAATTATTCATCAGAAATTAGCTTTAAGAATAATATTTAACGTAGATCACCGCATGTCTTGCTACAGTCTCATTTAATTCTTACTCACTTTCCAGTACATTTAATTTTTGTTTTTGCTGCTGATGATAAATATCCATTTCAGCTGAACTTTGATTTGCATAAACACTGTACAAGATTTTATGTATATAAACTGAGGCAACGAGCAAAAATTTGTACCATTGCCAGAAATTGAACCCGGGTCTCCTGGTTACTAGACACTTGTGCTAGCCACTAAGTCACATTGGCAGAGTAGTTCACACAACTGCAAGGATTACCCTAACATGCTTCTCTCCTTGGTCCATATTCTCACTGCTGCCCCTGTCTACTTTAAATTCCCCCTCCTGTGAGAGACCAGTAAAATCTCTGAAATTGCCATTTCATTTGTATAAGCATGACAATATTATAAAAAGGATAGTTGCTACTCACTAATGGAGATGCTGAGTCTCATCTACATCTACATCTACATGCATACTCCGCAATCCATCATATGCCGCGTGGTGGAGGGTACCTCATACCACAACTAGCATCTTCTCTCCCTGTTCCACTCCCAAACAGAACGAGGGAAAAATGATTGCCTATATGCCTCTGTATGAGCCCTAATCTCTCTTATCTTATCTTTGTGGTCTTTCCGCGAAATATAAGTTGGCGACAGTAAAATTGTACTGCAGTCAGCCTCAAATGCGGGTTCTCTAAATTTCCTCAGTAGCGATTCACGAAAAGAACGCCTCCTTTCCTCCAGAGACTCGCACCCAAGTTCCTGAAGCATTTCCGTAACCCTCGTTTGATCAAACGTACTAGTAACAAATCTAGCAGCCCGCCTCTGAATTGCTTCTATGTCCTCCCTCAATCCGACCTGATAGGGATCCCACATGCTCAAGCAGTACTCAAGAATAGGTTGTATTAGTGTTTTATAAGTGGTCTCCTTTACAGATGAACCAAGTCTTCCCAAAATTCTACCAATCAACCGAACACGATTATCCGCCTTCCCCACAACTGCCATTACATGCTTGTCCCACTTCATATCGCTCTGCAATGTTACGCCCAAATATTTAATCGACGTGACTGTGTCAAGCGCTACACTACTAATGGAGTATTCAAATATTACGGGATTCTGTTTCCTATTCATCTGCATTAATTTACATTTATCTATATTTAGAGTTAGCTGCCATTCTTTACACCATCACAAATCCTGTCCAAGTCATCTTGTATCCTCCTACAGTCACTCAACTACGACACCTTCCCGTACACCACAGCATCATCGGCAAACAGCCGCACAGTGCTATCCACCCTATCCAAAAGATCATTTATGTAGATAGAAAACAACAGCGGACCTACCACACTGCCCTGGGGCACTCCAAATGATACCCTCACCTCTGATGAACTCACCATTGAGCCGGCCGTGGTGGTCTCGCGGTTCTAGGCGCGCAGTCCGGAACCATGCGACTGCTGCGGTCGCAGGTTCGAATCCTGCCTCGGGCATGGATGTGTGTGATGTCCTTAGGTTAGTTAGGTTTAAGTAGTTCTAAGTTCTAGGGGACTGATGACCACAGCAGTTGAGTCCCATAGTGCTCAGAGCCAGCCAACTCGCCATTGAGGACAACATACTGGGTTCTATTACTTAAGAAGTCTTCGAGCCACTCACATATTTGGGAACCAATCCCATATGCTCGTACCTTAGTTAGGAGTCTGCAGTGGGGCACCGAGTCAAACGCTTTCCGGAAGTCAAGGAATATGGCATCCGTCTGATACCCTTCATCCATGGTTCTCAAGATATCATGTGAAAAAAAGGGTGAGTTGCGTTTCGCAGGAGCGATGCTTTCTAAAGCCGTGCTGATGCATGGACAGCAACTTCTCTGTCTCAAGGAAATTCATTATATTCGAACTGAGAATATTTTCAAGAATCCTGCAACAAACCGATGTTAAGGATATTGGTCTGTAATTTTGAGGATCCATCCTTCTACCCTTCTTATATACAGGTGTCACCTGCGCTTTTTTCCAGTCGCTTTACGTTGCATAAGAGATTCGTGATAAATGCAAGCTAAGTAAGGAGCCAGTGCAGTAGAGTACTCTCTGTAAAACCGAATTGGAATCCCATCAGGACCCGGCGATTTGTTTATTTTCAACCCATTCAGCTGCTTCACAACCCCACAACCCCAGGGATGTCTATCTCTATGTCCTCCATGCGGGAATCTGTACGAGACTCAAACAGCGGTATGTTTGTACGATCCTCCTGCGTGAAATATTTCTCAAATGCTAAATTTAAAATTTCAGCTTTTGTTTTGCTGTCTTCCGTTGCCAGGCCAGACTGATCAATGAGTGACTGGATGGAAGCCTTTGACCCGCTTACCGATTTTACGTAAGAACAGAATTTCCTTGGGTTTTCAGCAAGATCTTTTGCCAAGGTATGACTTTGGTAGTGGTTGTATGCGTCGCGCATCACTCTTTTTCCAGCAGCACGAATCTCTACTAACTTTCGCCTGTCCTCATTCTCCCGATCTTTTTTGTACCGCGAGTGCAACTGTCTTTGCTTCCTGAGCATTCTCCGAATTGCGCTGTTAAACCACGGTGGGTCTTTTCCATCCGTAACCCACTTTTTCGGCACATACTTCTGCGTGATTTACAATCTGTTTAAAATTTGCCCATAATTCTTCCTCGTTCATCATACTGGAAGTAAATGAAGTCAATTTATTTACTAAGTGGGATGCTAACAACTGCTTATCTGCTCTTTCTAGTAAGAATACTTTCCTAGCCTTCTTGACTGACTTTTTAAGTTTTGTAACCATAGTCATAATGACATCATCATGATCACTAATCCCTGTCTCAACACTGACACCGTTGATGAGATCTGGTCTGTTCGTGGCTACCAGATCTAAAATATTTCCATTACGCGCTGGCTGTCAATTTAGCTGCTCAAGACAGTTTTAGGATAATGTGTTCAAAAGTAATACACACGACGGCTTGTCTGTACCACCTGTAATGAATCCATAGACATCCCAGTCTATACTAGGTAAGTTGAAGTCGCCTCTGACTTCTGCGATACAGAGTGTAGACTCCCTTTGTATGGTTCTAGAACTGTCACGGTGGAACCTGGTGGCCAGTAATAACACCCAACAATTAACTTTATTTCTCCTAGCCCTGTTAAACATGTCCAGATAACTTCACAATCACACTCTAGACCTCAGTAGACACAATATTTTTGTCAACTGCAATGAAGACACCACCTCCTACGGTGTCTAATCTGTCTTTACGATACATGTTCCAACCCTCACTAAATATTTCAGAACTTCCTATCTCAGGGTTCAACCAGGTCTCAGTCCCGAGAATAATTTGCACACCACATGCTTCCTGGCGGGCAGTAAATTCACGAACTTTATTCCGAACACTCTGAAAATTTACTGCTAATATCTTGATAGCTGAAGTGTCTTTACACTGAGCACGTCCTGATTTCCCTGCATGCACGTCGACTGGTGAGTGTTCATCAGGACACCTTGCACTACTGCCTAGCCTAAAAAACCCCCATGTGCACGCCACAAGTACTCTGCTATGCGAGTAGCTGCTTCCTTTGTGTAGTGCACCCCTGACCTATCTAGGAGTGTCCTACAATTCCCTACCCAATAGTGCAAGTCTAGAAATCTGCAGCCAAGACCATCACAGAGTCAACGAAGCCTCTGGTTGAGACCCTCCACTCGGCTCCAAACCAAAGGACCCTGATCCACTCTTGGAACGATGCTGCAAATAGAGAGCTCTGCTTGCACCCCGCTTGCGAGGCCAGCAGTCTTCACCAAATCTGCCAGCCGCCTGTACAAACTGAGGATCGCCTCAGAACCCAAGCGATAGGCATCATTGGTGCCGAAGTGAGCAATTACTTGCAGACAACTGCACCCTGTATGCTCGATAGCCGCAGGCAAGGCCGCCTTCACATCTTGGATGAGGCCCCCCGGCAGACAAACCAAGCCCACGTTGGAATTCCTCCCAGCCCTGTACGCTATTTCCCTAAGGAGCTCCATCACCCGCTTAACGTTGGAGCTCCCAATAACCAGCAAGCCTTTGCCCCCGTGTGCCTGCTCGGGCCCTGCTGAAGGAGCGGCCACCCACCCACTGACAGGATAAACAGGCGAGGCCAGCCTCCACATTGACCCTCCGCCTTGAGCGACACGAACGCATTGCAGTCCGCCACTCACCCTGACGTGAGGGCAGCCCCAATGCACCGGGTACACTAGAAGGTGCCTCGGCGGCTGAGTCAGCGGACGCAGCAAGCGGCATCTGGGGTGTTTCAAGCGACGCGCCAGACCCTCCGCCTTCGCTGCACCTCGAGGCTGCAGCCTGAAGGCGGCTGACCATGGCCAACAGCACGCTCAGCTGCTCGCAAACCTCCTGCGCCCGCACACAGCATGCACACACCCTATCCATCCTACTGCTAATATCTGGACGTATAGAGTTGCGACAAATAAAATAGCAATATGCGACTGCACAGTTGCGTCACCAGCGCCAGATTGAGCTATGATATATGAAAAATTACTTATGAACTAAGCAATAAAATTACTACGACTACGCCACTATACAGATATTACAATGGGATCCTACCCCTGTCTTACAAGGGAACCTCCCCACCGCACCTCCCTCAGATTTAGTTATAAGTTGGCACAGTGGATAGGCCTTGAAAACCTGAACACACATCAATCGAGAAAACAGGAAGAAGTTGTGTGGAACTATGAAAAAAAATAGTAAAATATACAAACTGAGTAGTCCATTCGAAGATAGGCAACATCAAGGTCAATAGAAGTCTAGGAGCGCCGTGGTCCCGCGGTTAGCGAGAGCAGCTACGGAACGAGAGGTTCTAGGTTCAAGTCTTCCCTCGAGCGAAAAGTTTAATTTTTTATTTTCAGTTTATGTGACAAACTCTTATGTTTTCATCACTTTTTTGGGAGTGATTATTACATCCACAAGAAAACCTAAATCGGGCAAGGTAGAAGAATCTTTTTACCCATTCGCTAAGTGTACAAGTTAGGTGGGCCGACAACATATTCCTGTCATTTGACGCACATGCCGTCACCAGTATCGTATAGAATATATCAGACGTGTTTTCCTGTGGAGGAATCGGTTGACCTATGACCTTGCGATCAAATTTTTCGGTTCCCATTGGAGAGGCACGTCCTTTCGTCTACTAATCACATGGTTTTGCGGTGCGGTCGCAAAACACAGACACTTAACTTACTACAGTTAACAGAGACGTCAATGAACAAACGGAATGATCATAACTTTGCGAAAATAAAGCAAGTAAAATTGTAGGTCGAGGGAGGACTTTAACCAAGGACCTCACGTTCCGCAGCTACTCACGTTAACCATGGGACCACGGCACTCCTAGACTCCCATTGACCTTGATGTTGCCTATGTTCGCATGGACTACTCAGTTTGTATATTTTATTAATTTTTTTCATAGTTCCACACAACTTCTTCCTGTTTTCTCAATTGATCTGTGTTCAGTTTTTCAAGGCCTATCCACTGTGCCAACTTAGAGGTAAATCTGAGGGAGGTGCGATGGGGAGGTTCCCTTGTTAGTAAAAATGACAACCGCCTACGCAATGTTACACTCTACCATTATTAAAATTTGATACTGCCCCTTTCTAATTCAAAAAGTATGCAGATATCCGAAAAATTTCACCATGCAAGCACACAAACACACAAAGTAATTTGAATTAAACCTGTGAAACTAATACAAAAAACTGAATATACGACTAGTTTCTGCTACTGCTGCTCGCACACGTCACTCTGCAAGCACAGATGAAACTGCACTGGCCTCTGTCTGCTGCTGACTGACTCTACAAAATAAACAGAAAACACTGGCTGTCCAAAACAAACAACTAACTAACGACTCCGTGAATTTATACTTTACAGCTATCAATAAGCACTATAACTCCTCTCAAATACGAGAATATGCAAGGATTTTATGTAATTAAATATGCAAGCGCACAAACACTCGGAAAGAAATAAAGAATCAAATTACAAAACAAATATGAAAGCTAAATATGCGACTCAGATAGGCACGATGAAAGACTGTCAGAAACTGTGTGTGTGTGTGTGTGTGTGTGTGTGTGTGTGTGTTTTTCCAATGAAGGCAGAGTTGGCTGAAAGCTCACTTTCTGACAGTCTTTTTATTGTTCTTATCTGCGACTCAGCAGCTTCGCTATATGGCAAGTAGCAACTATACATTCCACAATATTGTCATATTCCATCGTGTGTAAGGAAGAATTTAAAGTAGGCTGGGGTGACATTGAGAATTCGGTCAAGCAAGAAGGTATGCCAGGGTAATACGTTCAGTTGTGTGAACTGCTGTGCCAAGGTGGCTGAGTGACTAGTGCATCTCTGTAGTAAGAAGGAGACCCAGGTTTGATTCTGGCCTTGGTACAAATTTTCACTTGCTGCTTCAGTGTATGTACATAAAATCGTATATGTATCAGACCTGCAAATTCTCAGAAATTGTAGGATTTCATAACAATGTGAGATACTTTGTCATTCCTGTCCAAGGTACGTAACGGAGTTGTCCTCTAGTGCAAAGGTATTCAGCAAGCTTCTGTTGATGATGATGCAAGAAATTGGAAATCCAACCAGTCCAAAAATAAATTAATTTTGCATAATTATTCCCTCATTTTACAGTTTATCTGATTATCTGGCTTCAAGGATTGGAAATTAATGTTAGTAGCAGTGTTTTTTGTGAAAGCTACAAGACACATATTACAGTATTGTAAACAGACCTGTGTTATTACAGTTGTATATAACTGTTTTATTTTGATAAAGACCACTGTTATCTAAAGTAAATATTAAGATACCAGTGGACAACAAAAAGCAGCTATTTAATACAACAGAGGAAAAGGCAGCTTTTTTGAAGTAGCAAATTTCCTCCTAATTTACTAGATTACATTTAGTAGGCATAATCACAAACAGTATTAAGCAGTATAGCAATAAATTATTGTTAATACTGTGTACAGATTAAGTTTCAGTGATTTGCCTGTCTTTTTGTTAATGTTTACCTTGACTCATTCCGTATCCCTGAAGGTGCTCTTTCGTTAGTGTCTCTGGAGAACTTTATGAACAAATGTCTGAATGATCCTTATGTTGGCAGGCTTGTAATCTACAAATGTATATTTTGAAGAATTGTTGAAGAAAGTGTATAATATACTATAGTTGGTTGTTGCAAGCAATAATTTAACATTTGACACACAGCAGTTATTATGAGTGAGTGTTCTGTGGCCCAGGTTATTGTCGTAAGCATTCGACCGAGGATGCGTGTCCTGTTCACCCACCCTCTGCAGAGCAGCCCAGTGTCCCTGCCACTAATTTCGTGGCAGTTTGTCATAATTCAGATGGCTGACACCAGTAGAGTTGTGGATCCTGTACTTGCTTTTGCAAGGGATTCAACTTTACACTTCTTTCAGGTGAGTTTGTGGGCAAATAATGCTACTCTAGGTTGAAAAGTGAAATTTTTTTTAGATTCATAATAAATTGTTCAAGATAAAAGCTAAAAAACATAACTGATTTGGCTTTATCAACTTTTATTAATGAAATAAAAGTATGCTCATATTAACCTAGAATTAAAAACTCCAGATAACTATAGTGAATGCAAAGGATTTAAAGAATGAAAGCTGGAATCACAGCCTTCATAAAAAATAATCTAGCCTCACTATTATCAAATATCAAAATAAAAGATTTCTTAAAATTAAGAATTGATTATCTTGTGTAGATGCTGCTATACTCTGAGACCTGCAAGTTTCTTATACTTGAAGCCCAAGACTAACCATATTAAAAGTGCAACTCTTTCCTTTCCTTTCCTTTCCTTTCCTTTCCTTTACTGAGTTGTCAGAAAATATGTCTAGTCTAGTCTTGTCTGTCCGACACTCAAATAATTTTAATTTAAAGTAGCTTTATAGAATGAAAGGAAAGTTATAGATTGGTCCTTTTCGTGATGGTAATTTCAAAAAGCTTTGACTCAGTTTCATGCATCCAAAAGCCCTTTCTTCCTAAAGGTAAAATTAAATGGTTTATTTTGGAACCAAAATGACTACTCTACAAGATTGTCGCTTCTCTGTATAATTAATGTTTACAACTCTCTTCTAAGAAATATGTATGCAAATTTGTGTCTACTATATATATGTCCATATATATGTCCATATATATGTCACTTGAGATACAGAAAAAATCCATACAGACTTGAGTAAACTAATGTGCCTAAAAGGCCCATCTTTAAATTGAAAATAGCAAAATCATGTTTACATCACCCATGTAGTCAACAAACGTACTCCACCTTCTCTTTGCATCAATATAACGTTGGTAAAAGTGTAGGGACAGCAGACTAATAGATGCTTTTGAGTAGTCACTAATGTGAAGATGGAATAATTTTGTTTTGAACCTGAGTTGTAACATAACAAGAGGTAAAAATGGAAATAATCATATCGTTGAAGCAGATAGACGTAAATGTACAAAAAATTAACACCGCTTGTGGATGATCCTTGTAAAACTTTAGCTTTCACAATTGTAAAAATTTGTATAATCAGCTTGTTCACTCACTCAATTCACTGATGTCAAATAAAACCATCACTTTCCAATCTATCTTAAATCTTTACCTTTTCTTAGCATCAGTCTGTCACCACAATCAAGATTTGTATTTCAGAGAAAAATTATTGTGAAACATCAACATAATCACTTTGACATCCACAGCAGAGTAAATACCACCTCTAAACTTTTGCATGAATTAAAGTCCTCAGCTACACACATATATCTATGCATTCTAATGTCACCTAGTCCACCTTCAATCATCAGGCTGTCCTCTGTCTTTTCTAACTTTTTGGAAGAACTTCCTTGGCTGTCTGTGAGTCATTTGTTAGCTGTGTCTCCTGCCCACTTCAACTTTATTATCATTACCATTGCAACCAATGACCCACCCCAGCTTCACCCAGGTAGAATTAAGTATCTAAGGTTGAAAGACTTGTCTAGCATACCTGTTATTGTGTTTAGAGGCCAGTTATGATTAAAATACAGAGAACAATGTTAGGTAACTGAATTTTAGCTCCAAATTCTAGTATAATTTAAACAATTTGAATAGCACATGCCAGAATACTTCTCAGGGAAATTACTTAATCAATAATCGTCATATTTCAACTATTTTGCACAAAAATTCATAAATCGATCACACAAACCTTCCATGTGAATCAGTCTGTCTCTTAGCGAAAACCATATCAAAAGCCCCGCAGTAGCTCATGATATTAGCCTCCACGTAGAGGCAGAAAAATGCAGCATGAGACTTTACTTTATAATATGCCACTCTTTCCTGCCTCTTTTTCATAATTCTCACCACGAAATTCTCCATTGCTTGCTGAGAAACACTCGGGTTTTAAATTACTTTTACATAAAATATCTCAACCCAGCTACTCAGAACAGGTAACACACTGATTTCAGCATGTAAATAACTTCAGTTTTAGTATGTTGCTTATACCATACCATATTTCAGCCTTATTGTACGTGAGTTTCAGGCCTGTTTTCAGATTGAATCTATTCAGTTCTTTCATTAATTACTGAAGTTTGCTTGCAACTGATACAAAGAGCACAGTGCCATCAGCAAAGTAGTGGTTCAGGCATCTTGTGGTAACACACATTCTTTCTTTGCTTTCTTCCTATTAGGAATGCTGTGAATAATTTTGGTGATATGGAATCTGCTTGCCCGCTCTCTTTCACTTTTAAATTTCTCAATATCTTGGTGAAGGACAATGGGAGTTGTAGTAGGAACATATACAAGGGTTGGAACTTCAATAGTGGCAACTATTTATTTACAGCCCATACAAAATAGATACATGTTTCAAAGTTTTACTAACGTTCAAAGTAGTCACCAGCATTGTGTATAACCCGTTGCAAGCAATGTGGAAGTCGTAGAATACTCTTAGCAGTGCCAGTTGCGTTGACAGTTCGAGCAGCACGGTCTATTGCCCAGCAAATTTGTAGCAGTTCTGAAGCGAAAGCCATGAAGTGTTTCCTTCAGTTTAGAAATAGAGTTGAACTCGTGAGGGCTTAAGTTGGGGGAGCGCAGTAGGTGGTATAGCACTTAGCAACCCCATCAGTCAAACAAATCAGTAACAGCTTTCACTATACATGCTTGAGCATTGTCCTGCAAAATGATGATCAGGTCTTGCAGAAAGTGTAATCACTTCTGTCTCTAAGCTGGTCATAGGTTGTGTTCCAAAAATGAACAGCATAGAGACAGAAGTGTTGACACTTTCTGCAGGACCTGACCATCATTTTGCAGGACAATGCTCAAGCACATACAGTGCAAGCTGTCACTGATTTGTTGATTGATGGTGCTGCTAAGTGCTATATCACCTGCTACACTCCCCTGACTTAAGCTCTCTTAAGTTCAACTCGATTTCTAATCTGAAAGAAACACTTGATGGCATTCGCTTCAGAACTGCTACAGTTTCGTCGGGCAATAGACCACGCTGCTCGAACTGTCACCACAGCTGGCACAGCTAAGAGTATCCTACGCTTACCACATCGCTGGCAACAGGTTATACACAATGCTGGTGACTAATTTGAAGGTCAGCAAAACTTTGAAACACGTATCTATTTTGTACGAGTTGTAAATAAATAGTTGCTATTATTAAAGTTCCAACCCCCGTATATTATTCAGTATATTAACACAGGTTGATATATATGCCAGCTTTTACCTTACAGATATTTTGCTGTCACTGTTCTTGAAGTTATTTGTTGTACTGGACTGGCTATGCAGTGCCACTAACTCGTGGCATTTAACTTCTTTATCTTTTGCAGTGGACGGTGCTGAAAGAGAGCTCCAATCTATTCAAGTTACTAAAATGACATAATCAGCATTGCAATAACTCTTCTGTATTATAATTGCAGGTGATACATACCGCTCATAACTTGTAGCTCACAGTAGATCATATCATGTACTGTTGTACTCGTTTGACATTAGAGAATTGACTGTTCGTATGCATAATCTTTAGCTGTTCATGTGGTGTCATTATTGCTGGCCCTCTTTGCTCTGTCTTCCCAGGTACTGACAAGACAAGATGCCAAAGCATAAACAGGCTCCCACAGTAAGTGGGGATATGCACACAACATCACATCTCATCAATGTTCTGAGCTGATGTGTTTTACACCAAATCTACTCGTATGGAAAACCAGAGTATGCACATTAGGGTGTTCCACACTTAACAACTAGCTAAACAACATATCCGTTTTCCACAAACGTCTTTCATTGGCCTAAGTGGTTAGATGTGGAACATGTTACTCCACAGGATTGGCAAGTCACACCACAACCTGTGAGACAAAACTTATTTGCTTGACATTTATATTTGTGAACTTTGTTGGGTGTCCACACAATGTTATCGTAATGTGATCACAGTATTACCAGCCGAAATAAAGTCCAGGTAAACAACCAATAGGCAATGTAATAGAACAAGCCAACACACATGTAGTAACATTAACTCAAATCATTTGCAGATTGATTCTGGGGATGGGATACACCTTTAAGTCCAGCCAATGACAATTGGTTTACACCATGTAATGTGATGTCTGTCTGAAGAGTGTGTCCCTCAGTTTTGGTGCCACCCGTAATTGATGAAGGCACTGTCCATTGTTTGTGATTTGAATGATTGTTGATATCTCCAGAGAGAGTAAAAAATTTTTCCGCATTGCTGTCAGGGAATGAGACAGTTACAGTAGCGAATATTTTGTATTGTGGAGATCATGGAATTAGTTACACACAACCAGATGAGGGCATGGTGGCATATTTTATATGTTGTAGCAAGCCTAGATGACAGTTCTAAGTATTTACATCTGGAGGAGGTTGAGAAGATGCTAAACATATAATGGACATTAGATCAGTTTTAGTAAAACACTTTAACACAGAATACCTAACTTTGGTAAATATCCCACGTCCATTTGAGGGACGATATACATTTAATACAATCACAGATTGCAATGATAACAGTTTAGTTCTTGCACTGAATGAAAATTGAGTATCACTTAACATTTAATTCTGAACTTGGTACACTGTTATGACTAATGACACAAGCTTGCTCCAAAATCTGAACTGTGATGATTATGCTAGCAGACTGACTATCAAAGACTGAAGTGAGCAGTTCTGCTCTCTGACATAAGTAGACTTCCAGTAGCGGTGTACAGAACATCTTGAGGGCGTGTCTTCGTCATCTCTTATTTATGCCTGCATCTAGCAATAAATGTCTTTAGATTGTAGCCTGTTGTGAGATACCAACTTAAATATTGGTCCTCACTCTTCAGATGACACCACATTCCTGCCTGTCAAATCTCAGCACCATGGTCATTCAGTGCTGCATGTGAGGAGGGGGAAAAGGGGAGGAGGGGGAGGGCAGGCCTGAATGCAGACATAGATGAGGGTACAGGGACTGTAGCAACAGCCAATGGCAGCTCCCTGTTCTCACTCCGGTATTCACCTTGCGAGTGACCAGGAAAACTGGCCACAGGGTGCATGCCCGCAACCAGGGATGCGGATGCTGTGGTCAGGAAGACAGCAGGTAGAACTGCAGGGTGCCATGGTGGCTGATCAGAGGCAGTGCCTGCACATGCATCGCCTCTGGCGGGGGGACCAGTGGCCGACGTCAATCTCCATTGGCACTGCACTTTACAGCATCAACTGTGACAGGCGGAGAGCTGGAGATGACTGCTGTTGCAGATTCTAACAGCTTACTAGATCTGTTGGCAAATATTCTGCAGCAGAGTCACTGCCATTAGAGTGCTGCAGCTGTTTCTGGTGATGCCAGTGCAGCCCTTGCACCCTTGAACAATGGAAGGCGAATGACCCAGCACTTGTGTGATAACTCCATGTGCCCAATCCTTTTCTTGCCAAAAACTTTGTTCTGTGACTGAAACTTCATCTGACATGATGAAAAAACTGTTTCCGTGGCAGCCGCAGATGATGCAACAGGGCATGCTAATGACGACAGTGTAACAATCCTGCCTGCACCTTCCCATCAGGTGGTGAAACCTACAATTATGGATAAAGGGATATAAGGCAAAAGGTTAGGGCCCATGTACTATCATGTGTCATTTCCTGTTACTAACTTACTGACATAATACCTCTGAAACAGGAAGCCCTTTGGCAATCACAATTTCAGTTAATTACAACATAGATTAACGTATCAGATCTCAATAACAGAGCAATAGAGACAGGTAGACCTTGATTAATGAGAGTTTCAGCTAAACCAAATTGTGATACAGCTCTTAATTTAATTAAAAGGGAACAGGCAGGCCTTCAGTAATAACAGCTTCAGTTAAGCAAAATTACCAAATACAAACAGCTCAGCCTTCAATAATAACAGCTTCAGTTACAATAGAGATAAGACACACTCCTCTAAACCAGTAAATAATAAAATTTAAATGACTGAAAATTTCTAACCAACTTTAGTTACACATCTGACTTAGACAAGTAACTCTTGTGTAAACCTGTAATTAATAAAATTTAAATGACTGAAAATTTTAAATCAGCTTCAGCTAAAAAAGACATAGCCAAATAACTCTCATGTAAACCACTAATAAATAAAAGGACTCCAATGATGAGTAACTTCAGTACAAAGAATTGAGAAACAATTGCAGAATAATTAACATATTACGCTCAAATGGTGATGATAGTAAGAACCAAAATGCTCCCTTTAAACAGTAATAATTAATTTTGGAAAATTTTGGGCATTCAGCCAACAAGAATTTAAAACATGTTAAAATAACCAGGCGATGTGACGGACAATCACTACCAAGATACAACCAAACACTTTGACAGAGCAATAATTTTGTCACTGTGCCACAGTTAGAAAGGCCAGACAGATGCAGAGTACCTGTACAACATGCTAATGTTGCACATTAATGATCAATAATGGCCAGGCTACTGCAGCAAGTTACATCAATACAATTCCAGCTAAGAACAAGTTACCAAATGCGCTATTTTAAGGTACAGAATAAATTAATAAGCCTGGGAATGAATCACACACAACCGTCGATAGCAGCATTCGCACACACGTAAACCTCCTGACAGCTTTTTAAGTATTAGCAAGGAGGGATGCCCATTGGCTTGCAGAAGCGAGTTGTATCCCCCATTGTCTTTCCATCATCGCAGTCCATTGCAGCCTGCTCGTGTATAGGATGGGGGACAGGCCTATCATGATAAAACTGTGGTTTTGCATTATCTTTAATTGTATGTGTGCCTTAAAATCTGTAGCCCTTCCTAATCCTGGTTCAAAAAGTTCACTTTACTTCTTGTCCTAATCAGAAACAAGGGAATGAGACACTGAAACACTGATTTGTGACACATTGCCTTTTATGTACAATTGAACAAATCAAACAAGTCTATGCCAAAAATTTTTGCACTGTTTCTAGAATGTAGTATGTGGAATGAAATACACTTTGTAACATCACGAAAAGTTGCAGGCAAACTGCACACACATAGTACTGGTATTTCTTGTCTGCCATAAGCAGACAAAATAGAAGTAGACTTTTGTAGTTGTGATCTACCAATCAGATTATAGGTGTCTTTACTGATTAGGGATACAGATGCACCTGTATCTAATTGAAATTAAACTGTCTTGCGAGTCACTCTTAATTGAACAAAAAGTTTATTCTACTTTCAGTGCACTACAGCAGAAGATTGGCGTGAAGTGAAAAAGTGAGACTTACTTTGTGAATGTCGCAGTTGCTTGGTCACCACAGCATGAACTTGCTGTGGCTTTGTGTTAGACTGGCACCCTTGTAAATAGACTATTTGGATGTGACTTTGCTTGTCATACTTGGAGCACTGTTCTTCATAAAAAAAGGACATGCTTGCTGTCATGAGTAGGAAAATACTGTAGACAAGACTTCCTCTCCTTTTTATGAACTACAGCTCATGTACCACATGACCAAAAGATTTTACCTTTAATCTGAGCCCTGTTTTTATGCACTTTAACATTAGCTGACGACTGATTGCCTTGTGTACTACAAACAACAGAAATAGACAGAACCTCAAAATCAACTTCAGTTCCTTCCACAGTACTGTGAGGTGTTGTAATTGACAGAACTGTTTTCAAATCCAGGTCTGGAAATTCTAGGATAGCAGCCCATATGCTTATATCTGATGTGTTTTGCACGATTGTCTCATGTAGCCTCTCATCACTGTAACTTTGTCCACAAAAACACTTGAACAGACAATGTCTTCTTAGCCATTTTAAGTTCAGCATTCCACTATTTTAATGACTGTTCAGGGTGCTTCTTTAGATGGCAAAATTTAAATCTTGCCACTGTGACATGAATCTGTGTCTCATAACGTTCATCGATATTCCTGCCCAATTCTTCATATTATACATCTTTGGGAAATAGTTTGAGACACAAGCAATAGACACCAACTCCAAGAGTGGACAGAAAGAATACTATGCACACTGTGCCTTGAATGCTGTAGGTGCTGAAATGAGCTTTGAGTTGAGTGCGATATTCCAGCTAATCTTCTTCCTTGCTATTAAACAAATGAAATTTTGGCACAGTAACCTGCTATTGTGCTGCGTGTTGTGGCAGTAAGTTGAACACTGAGCAGCAGTCATTCAGTCTGCTATGTCTGAAACTGAACAATTTCATTTAAAGGTAGTAATCTTGGCGCTCAGATGTGGTTAAACACTTTAGAGTAGATACAATAATACAGAAAAATTTTAGCTACTGTGATGAGCAAAGCGCCAAGCATATCTGCACAGGCAAGAAAAGGTTAAACTTTTGTCAAAAATACTTGTCACACTTTTTATATGTATTGGATGAAAAAAATTGCACTTGAACAGAAGTGAGAATCATTTTTATATCTTGTTGCAAGCCTAGATGACAGTTCTAAATATTTACTTCTGGAGAAGGTTGAGTAGATAATACAACAAATAATGGACATTAGATCTGTTCCAGTAAAACACATCAATACAGGATACGTAACATTGGTGAACATCCATGCCCTCCCCCCGCAGGTCCGGGTGTTAGAATAGGCCCGAGGTATTCCTGCCTGCCGTAAGAGGCAACTAAAAGCAGTCTCTCACTTTTCAGCCCTATAGGTTCAGGTCCTATTTTATGGTTTGACCTGCCACTTTCCAAATTCTACAGAAGTGCAGGCATATGTGGTAGGATGGGATGCCTTACGTGGTGCATGAGTTATCCATAGTGCCCTTAGATTCAATCTTCTGAACCACTTGTCATGGCTTTACATCTCCACCAGCAATTCAACTATTTGGGCAAGGACACTTTCTGGGGTGTCATCTTCTTCCATTGTCTCCTGTCCTCTTTCGCCCCCCAAGACGATACTGGATTTCTCTACGCCCAATATCCAGCACTGTAGCCAGTCCGTTGTGGTGGGACCGTCATGTACCAATATGGTGGTAGCCTCCTGACAACACAGGGATCGCACTGCTGATGCCCGAGCTGTAAACTCCCCACATATGCCAAAGGAGTAGATACCTGTCTTCCTGGGGCTTCAGGACTGCTGGCAATGGCCATCATGCCAGGTGGCCTTTGCTGTGGCTGGGAGAGCCACTGATCGGAGTGGGTGGCATCAGGGCAGATGACCCGCAATGAAATGTACTAAGTCATCTATTGCTGGTGACCATACAGTGCCAGCAGCCTCTAAGAAGGGCAAGATCGAGTACAGTGCTGACAGATATGAACCTAAATCATTTCCCTCCCTCGCTACACCATGGGAGTAACGTAGGGCTACAGAAAGAAGAGTGCCCTATTCGCCTTGGTATTTAGTCTGTAGCAAAATGGACAGGGACTCCTATCTACTTACTAAACCTCAATTTTTTTGTTGAACATCTTGGGGATAAGTTTGGGGAAGTGACAGCACTGTCTAAGATGAGAAGTGGTGCAGTCTTGATTCAGACAGCATCCCCAGCCCAATCCCGTGTGTTACTCGCTTGTGACCGGCTGGGTGATATTCTTGTTTCTGTCACTCCCAATAAAAGCATCAACATGGTCCAGGGGTTTATTTTCCATCGTGACCTCCTCTTGTGGTCTGACAATGAGCTCCATGCCAGTCTAGAACGGCAGGGTGTTAATTTCATCTGGTGCATTTACAGGGGACCCAAAGACAACAGGGTTACTACCATTGCCTTCATCTTGGCCTTTGAGGGTGATTCATTGCCTGAAAAGGTCAAGGTGATGGTTTACCACTGTGACGTTAAACCATATGTCCCTCCCCTATGTGGTACTTTAAGTGCTGGAAATTCGGGCACATGTCTTCCTGCTGCACTTCCAATGCCACATGTCGAGACTGCGGACGTCCAGTGCATCCAGATACTCCATGTGCACCTCCTCCCACTTGTATCAACTGTGGAGAGCAATACTCCTCCAGCTCGCCAGACTACACTGTACTCCAAAAGGAGTGGAAAATCATGGAGTAAAACACCCTGAACCAGTTGACTTACCAAGAGGCTAAACGTAAATGTGAACGATTACACCCCATTCGGTTGACATCCACATATGCTGCAGCTATGTTACCATCACCGTTGCAAGTACCAGTCTTACCGCACTCTGTGCCACGGACAGTGGTCCCTCCAGGCCACCAGAATACATCTGCCCCCTTGGTGGTAGGGCGAAAATCTCCTTCCAGTGCTCCCAAAGTACCTACTTCCCAAACACAGGGGACATCGGTCCCCTCCCCCAGCCGGAGAAGCAACAGCCTCCTCCGGTTCCTCTCATGCAGAAGTGCTCCCTTGGGACCCACTCTCCCATACTCTCCCAAAGTCTACACTAATGCCACAGTGGACCCTCATCAGTGGCTAAAGGAGCCAAAAGCTGCTGGACAAAGAGCTTTACAGTCTTCCACCGTGCCTGAAGCTACTTCGGAGAAGTCCTCCCAGCAAGCCCCTAAAGAGAAGCAAGAGGGCAAGCAAACAAAGAAGTCTGCTAAGAAAAAGGCCCCTCCGGTGGCCCCAACACCACAGCTCCCTAGCAATTCTGTACCTGATGAGGCGGAGATCTTAGTGTCCCCTGAGGATCTGGATCTCACTGATGCCTCATCCACAATAAGAATGGATACAAATACTCAATTGGTGGCAGCAGGTGACCCTGATGCATAATCTGCCTCCTTGTGCTCTTCATGCCTTCCCAGCCTCATGATAATGTCTTCCTCCAGTGGAATTGCTACAGTTTTTTCCACCACCTGGCTGAGCTATGGCAACTGTTAAGCTTCACACCTGCTTTCTGCATTGCCCTCCAGGAAACCTGGTTCCTGGCAATGTGGACCCTGCCCTCCGTGGATGTTACAAGAAACATAGCGACTATAATAGTGTGTCAGGTGAAGTTTGTGTCTGTGTCCGAACTCAGTATGCAGTGAACTTGTGCCCCTTCAAACCCCTCTTGAAGCTGTGGCTGTCAGGATAAGGACGACACAGGAAATAAGTTTGCAATGTATATCTTCCTCCAGATGGTGCAGTACCCCTGAATTCATTGGCTGCATTGATTTGCCAACTCCCTTAACCTTTCCTACTTTTAGGAGGTTTTAACGCCCATAACCCCTTGTGGGGTGGCACTGTGCCTACTGGCCGAGGTAGAGATGTTGAAACTTCACTGTCTCAACTCAACCTCTACCTCTTAAATACTGGGGCCCCCATACATTTCAGTGTGGCTCATGGCACTTACTCGGCCATTGATTTATCCCTCTACATCCCATAACTTCACCCGTCTGTTCACTGGAGAGCCCATGATGACTTGTGTGGTAGTGACCACTTTCCCATCTTCCTGTCACTCCCCCAGTGCCATTCCCCAGATGTCAACCAAGATGGGCTTTAAACAAGGCAGACTGGGAAGCTTTCACCTCTGCTGTCACCATTGAATCTCCCCCACATGGTACCATCAATGTGGTAGTTGATCGGATAACTAAATCTATCATTTCTGTGGCGGAAAATGCGACTCTTTGATCTTTAGGGTGCCCCTGGTGAAAGTCAGTACCTTGGTGGTCGCCAGAAATCACTGAGGCCATTAAAGAGCGTCGGCAAGCTCTACAGTGACATAAGTGGCACCCTTCCCTAGTGCACCTAATAGCTTTTAAATGGTTCTGTGCCAGCTTTCGCCAGCTCACAAAAAGACGGAAACAGGAATTTTGTGAGAGGTAAGTCCCGACCATTGGGTGCCATACATCACCTTCCCAAGTCTGGACTAAGATCAGACATGTTTGTGGGTACCAGACCCCGACAGGTGTCACTGGCATTAACATCAATGGCGTGTTACCTACAGACGCAAATGCAATAGCCTAGCACTTTGCTGAGTACTGTGCTCGAGCCTTCCGTCGGAGAATTATCCCCCAGCATTTCGACACCTCAAAAGACGGATGGAAAGGAAAGCCCTCTCATTCACTGAACGTCACAGTGAACCCTATAATACCCCATTTATGGAGTGGGAGCTCCTCAGCATCCTTGCACATTGCCCTGTCACAGCTCTTGCCCCAGATCGGATCCACAATCAGATGATCAAACATCTCTCATCCGAGTACAAGCGACATCTCCTTGTCATCTTCAACTGGATCTGGTGCGATGTCGTCTTTCCGTCGCAATGGCGAGAGAGCACCTTCATTCCAATGCTCAAGCCCGGCAAATCTCCACTTGATGTGGATAGCTATTGGCCCATCAGCCTCGCCAACGTTCTTTGTAAGCTGTTGGAACGTATGGTAAGTTAGCAGTGGTGTTGGGTCCTGGAGTCACATGGCCCACTGGCTCCACACCAGGGCAGTTTCCGCCAGGGTTGCTCTATCACTGATAATCTAGTTTCCCTTGAGTCTGCCATTCGAACAGCCTTTTCCAGATGCCAACACCTTGGTGCCACCTTTTTTGATTTATGAAAAGCTTAAGACACGACCTGGCGACATCATATCCTTGCCACATTACATGAGTGAGGTCTCTGGGGCCCGCTCCCAATTTTTATCCAAAATTTCTTATCGCTCCATACTTTCCGTGTCCAAGTTGGTGCCTCCCGCAGTTCCCCCATATCCAGGAGAATGGGGTCCTGCAGGGCTCTATTTTTAGTGGCCATTAACAGTCTAGCAGCAGCTGTCAGGCTGTCCGTCTCACCTTCTCTATATGCAGACAACTTCTGCATTTCATACTGCTCCTCCAGTACTGGTGTTGCTGAGCTGCACCTACAGGGAGCCATTCACAAGGTGCAGTCATGGGCTCTAGCCCACGGCTTCCAGTTTTCAGCCACAGAGTCATGTGTCATGCACTTATGTCGGCGTCGTACCGTTCGTCCGGGACCAGAAGTTTACCTTAATGATTTTCCACTCACTGTAGTGGAGACATATTGATTCTTAGTACTGATTTTCGATGCCCTATTGATCTTCCTCATCTTTGTCAGCTGAAGTGGAATTGCTGGCAGCACCTCAATGCCCTCCGCTGCCTGAGTAACACCAACTGGGCTGCAAATCGCTCTATGCTGCTGCAGCTTTACAGAGCCCTTGTTCAATCCCGCCTTGACTATGGAAGTCTGGTTTATGGTTCAGCCGGAGCCCACAGTGTTGTGTTTACTCGACCCAGTGCACCACTGTGGCGTTCGACTGGCAATGGGAGCTTTTAGGATGAGTCTGGTGACCAGCGTCCTGGTGGAGGCCGGAGTCCCTCCCTGCTCGCTAGTTGTGTTTCGCATATTCGTAGTTATCCTGAGCATCCAAATTACCATCTTCTTTTCGCACCCACGGCAGTTCATCTCCCCCATTGAAGGCACAGGTCAGGGCTTACTCGAGGTCCATTCATGTACACCTCCATGGCGTACACATAGGTTGAAGCTTCGCCTGGACCTTTCATATGGTCCTAAGAACTCAGTTAACCCCATGGCTCTCCGATGGCACTTCCTCTCGATTCTTGACATATACTAGGACCATGAAGTGGTTTAACAGATGGCTCAATGGCTGATGGTCATGTTGGCTTCGCATATGTTCATGGAGGACATAGTGAACAGCACTCCTTGCAAGATGGCTGCAGTGTTTTCACTGCAGAGCTGGTAACCATTTCTCGTGCTCTTGAGCGCATCTGCTCATGCCCTGGCGAGTCATTTCTTCTCTGTACTGACTCCTTGAGCAGCCTGCAAGCTATCGAACAGTGCTACCACCGCCATCCTTTGGTAATGACCATCCAGGAGTCATCTATGCCCTGGAACAGTCCAGTCGTTCCATGGTGTTTGTATGATCCCCAGGTCATGTCGGAATCCCAGAAAATGAACTTGCCAACAGGCTACATGGAAACTGCTTCTGGAGATCGGCATCCCCATAACTGACCTATGATCATTATTTCGCTGCAAGGTTTTTCAGCTTTGTGAGATGGAAGGCATAATCTCAATACGCACAACAAACTGCCTGCCATTAAGGAGACTATGAATGTGTGGAAGTCCTCCATGCGGGCCCCTCGCAGTGACTCTGTGGTTCTCTGCCAGTTCTGCATTGGCGATATGTGGCTAGTACATGATTACCTCCTCTGTCCTGAGGACCCACTTCTGTGGTGCTGTGACTCCCAAATGACAGTCGTCCACATCTTGCTGGACTGCCCACTTTTAGCCCCTCTGCGGCGGACTTTTAACCTTCCCAGCACCCTACCTTCGGTGTTGGGCAACAATGCCTCAACAGCATATTTAGTTTTACATTTTATTCATGGGGGTGGTTTTTCATTGTACCATCTAAGGGTGGGCATTTAGCCTTCTCTCCAAGGCCACCACCCTCCCTCCATTTTAACTCTGTCACACTTTCTTTGCATTTGTTTGTCTTGGTGGTCGTCATTTCCCCACATGTGTTCATCTCGCCTTGTCTTTTTGGGGTAGACATTTTAATGTGTTGCAGAGTGGCTGGCTCATCCTCTCTTATTATTATGATCAGCCAGCCCAGACCATCTGGTCTATGGTTTTAATACCTCCTTCTACTTTTCTTTGTGCTGTATTTTTTCCCATTTTCTGTTCATTCCATTCGTTTTCTTTTTAGGTGTGGTTCCCTATTCCTTTTCCCCCCTTTTACTTTCTAAAACGTACTTTGGGTGTTTTCGTACCTTGAGCCTTGCTTGCATCAGGAAAAAGGGACTGATGACAGTGTAGTTTGATCCCCTTACATCCCAAACCAACCAACACCCATGTCCCTATGATGGACGAATTACATTTAATACAATTTCAGGTCACAATGATAACAGTTTAGCTCTTGCCTTGAATAACAGTCAAATATCGCTTTACATTTAACTCTGAAATTGCTGCACTGATCTGACTAATGACACAAGTTTGTTCCTTTAATGTGAACCAGGGTGCTGATGCTATCACACTGGCTGTCAAAGAGTGTGGTGTGTGGCACTGCACTGTGATATAAATAGACTTCCTGCAATAGCGGTGTACGGAATGTCTCGAGGGCGTGTCTTCATCGCCACCTTTCATTTGTGGCTGCATCTGGCAGTTTGGTCTTTAGTTTGTGGTGCTGTCATGAGACACCAACTTTGACATGGAACCTCACTCTTAGGGCACGTCACATTGAAATGTAACAGATCTCTCTCTCTCTGTTGATTGCTCTCCTGTAGAACATGACCTAATGTGTATGTAAGTGTTTGCTAGAGCATCTACACAACTAAAAATGAAAATAAAAAAATATTGTGGAGGTGTGGCAAGTAAATAATGAAACTACTATCGGAAATGTGATTTATTGCAAACAAAGAAGAACTAATTTTTATCCTCTTCAACATATGCTTGCCCCCCCATCCATACACCACTGCACATGAGTCTTCTATTGTTAAAAGCAATGTTGTAGGTCATCCTTTGTCACTCTCTTCAACAACTCTGCCATTTTTTTCTTGTACCTCTTCAATATGCTCCCTTCAGTGCAATTTTCACTCTGTGAACAGATAAGTCACAGGGAGTTAGATCTTGCGAATGCAAAGGATGTTAGAGTGTAGGAATTTGCTTGTTGGTTCACAAAACGGCATTGTGGGCTGATGCATTTTCCCGACACAGAATCCAAGCATTGTTCTTCCACATATTGAGTCGTTTCTTCATTACTCTTTCTGCCAGTTTGATTAGGACATCTTTGTAGTATCCCTGATTAATGATTTGACTGTCAGGCATCTATTCAATCTTGATAATGCCCCTGATAACAAAAACAAATAAATCACCATCGCCTTCAGTATGGACATTCTTGTTAGTGCTTTTTTTTTTTCATTCTTCGCAATGTGGGAGTCTTCCAGGGCATCAGTTGGTGCTTTGTTTCTGGGTCGTACTGGAAGATCCATGTTTCATCAGATGTGATGACACACTGTACAAGCTGTGGATGGAGATTAGAGTGGCAGTTTCCCGCCGCAGAGCACGTGGCTGGCGGTTGCTAAGGGGGCCATGGCGAGAGGCTAGCGTTTACGTGGCCTTGGAAAAACCTGAGCAGAAGCTTGGCAGGAGTGCATATGGCAATGTTTTTGCACTTGGAGAAATTTATATGCCAGAGAAAAATGTACGCGTACCTGCTTGCTTGTCACGTTTGTAAACAGAGCGATAAGCAGTTGCGTAATCACTGAGGTCAACGCTTGCACAGAGTGCATCCCATGTGGCTGATGCCATGCGCTCATTAATGAAGTAAGATAGTTGTAGTTTTTTTGGTAGGGATAAAGGATAGGAATACTTTATTTAATTTATATATTAATGAGTGAGATTGCCAGTGACAGTAATTTTTTTACAGTTGTCAACACCTTTAACCCACACTGACACAGATTCAGATTCATTTATCTTGTGATGATTCCTCGTCCTGAGAACCAAAGGCATGGACGACAGGTAATAAGATTTACCTATATCTCTATTGTACACCTCCACAATCTGAAATGTCCGATAAGCGATGACGTCACTGCTGTTGAACGGCTCCGGTCCTGCCACTTTATTGACTTTAGGTCCACATACCAAAGCAACGGTAACCCAGCCATTACCTTTTTGATTGGCTTCATTGTTGCAAAGGGTAAAGTTCAGAACTCCACCACAGAAAACTGATGGACTGTGCAGGATGACTTGTGCACCTACATAGTTCTTGGTCTCGATAGTAATATTGTCTGTTGTTTTATAGACAGTTGGGCAGGTACGCCTTCTTCTCCTATAATAACGTGGCATTTTCACCGTGAGTGGTCAATGCTGCTGCGTGTGCGGCTCCACGAAGACTGATGCCTTCTTAACAAAATCATTACTTATATAGACAAAACTGTTGCATCCTTGAGCCCCAGGTTTGCGACGTACGACTAGCAGTTCTCGACTGACGCTAACGATCAGAAATTTTCGAAGTCTGACATTTGCGTTTTATCCCATACATGTACTGTAGCCACTATAGCGGCATGTGTACCCGATTGCTTGTCATGATCAGAAGATCAGCAGATCAGAAAATGTATGCGTGTTAAGAGTGACACGGAGGTGAAAGTTGGCACTCATGGACAGAAAAATATGTAAAGCTAAATTATGTAGATGCACCACAAAAATATATAATAGTTCAAAAGTTACTGTTGTCTTAAAAATTGTAAATTTATGAAAGTTCAGAAGCTAATATCTCAGCAATGCTTTGGCTGATTAATATGATCAAAGTGTTCATGGATGTGGCTAGTAGAACTGCATCAAGCAATCATAGTGGATTTAGCAGAATATGTACCATTTTTGAATGAGAGGTCGGAATATGGGATTCAACTGAGAGAAACTGTGTTTTTGGTAATAAATAAATTTAAAGAGACAAAACTAGCAGCAGCATTCTAAACTTTAAAGAGGTAGGTATTTTTATTTAATATGTATTAATAATTATGTATTTTTATTTGCTTATTTATGTTCAGTATCATAAATCTGGGAAAAGCAAAATCACATCACAAGAACATTATCTGTGAAAAAATGATGGCAGATACAAAAAAAAGTTGGACTGAAGGTTGTTATTGCCCAGAAAATTTCCATATTTTTTTAATGTATCGTATGTGTTTCGGGTTTAGTTTTAGAATATTCATAATTTTTTTGTCAAATTTTTTGAGTTAGGCAGTCATTTCAAGGGTGCATAGGGTGGCCATCTGTGAGGGCAGTTGAGTTTGAGCGACGCTAAGAGCCAGATGTGCCCCTCATCTGGGGCTGGTATTGGGTTGGTAACCACGGTCGGGGACAAGTATGTATGTAGCAACGTTCGAAAACGATCAAGTTTAGCGCAACATAGTGGTTTAGGGCAGCAGACAGCAGTGTATTTTGTGAACTGTGAACAGTGCCGTGATCGTGACATATGAATTTTATAGTGAAGTGTTGTAGTATCAGTTATCAGCAGCTGCCATTACGTAAAAGCCCCTCTGACTGCATTTTGTGTGTTAAGTCAATATTGTCACAGAAGGAGCTGAGTAGCACGGTCACTATGGTGTAGTGGTTATGATGCTAGGCTGTTGCAGGGAGGATTGAGAGTTAAAAACTCACCTGAACTGTAAAATTTTAATTTCTGTATTTGGTTCAAGTACCTTCTAGAAGTATCCACAAATGTCAAGAATTATTATACTGGAATGTTCTGTAACTGTATACATACCGTGTTCTGGCCGGAGGCAGTTTGCTCCTCACTCTTGTATGTGCAAGTGCTGAAAAAACCTTCATTAAGTGAAGTTAGTGTTCGTCATTCATCTAATTACACCTTCTTCTATGTGACAATATATTGGACTGTTTGTGGAAAAATTGAAATAAACTAATTGTTCAAATTATAAATAAATGTGAGTGACTCAATGTTTTTAAATTTCACCGCAATACCTGCCTGAATTTTTTTTAATATTTTATTTCATCTTGAAAATTGAGTTTATGACAAGTGTGAGCTGGCACCCTATGACGAAAAACATAGCCAAACATTGAGACCAGCCTCATCTCTGGGCTGCTCAAGCTGAGAGTTGAGTGTAACAAATATATATATTTTCGTGCTGTAGCACATTGGTGCTCAAGCCAAAGTATACAATCCATAGTGCGTAGTGCCCAGTACCATCGTAACACGTGACCAAGTCCGGTTTCCCGTTGACTTGTTCCATGACATCAGAGCAGACGTTCTTCCAATGACAGCTTTGCTCCTGAGAGAGGTTTTTCAGAACCAGTTTTGCACAAACTTTGGTCATGTTTAATTCATCATCCAAAATTTGTCTTACTATCTTCTTTACTTGCTCACCATGTATGTGATATCCCGAATGCTCAGATGTTGGTCATTCCACATAGTTTCATTAATCTTCTGAATGTGTGCCTCATTCCCAGAACTCGCAGATCAACTGGAAAGTTCATTATCTTCAACATCTTTGTGACCGTCTGAAAACAGTTTGAGCCATTCAAAAACTCATGTATGTGACCTAGCATTATCACTAGACACATCCTTTAACATATAAAAACATTCCAATGGTGACCTTTTTAATTTCACGGGGAATTTGGGTTAATGCGCTACTCAATTTTAAAGTTCACCATGCTCATGGCACTACTGCAGAACAATATCCTCTACAACTAAGGCTCAAAAGCAAACTGAAACAGACCTAAAGATGAAATAAATGGTGGCTGCTGCTCTTGAACTTTCAATGTCTGCTGCATTCCAGTACCAACCTCCCATCATGCGACAGCGCAACAGGAGGTGCACATTCATGTTGTATAGTTACCACACCTTGTGTATTACTACATTCTGGCTATTAAGAGTTTTGTAGCTGCATATTTCACCCCTTCCTGTGCCAAATTTGGATTAGGGTAATGCAGATCATTTTCCCTTCTATTGTTGCATTCATGAACATCTGTCACTACACTATGTGATCAAAAGTATCCAGACACCACCAAAAACATATGCTTTTCATATTAGGTGCATTGTGCTGCCACCTACTGCCAGGTACTCCACAGTAGTGACCTCAAGTCATTAGCCATCATGAGAGAGCAGAATGGGGTGCTCCACGGAACTCACGGACTTTGAATGTCATCAGGTGATTGGGTGTCACTTGTGTCATACGTCTGTATGCAAGATTTCCACACTCCTAAACATCCGTAGGTCCACTGTGCCCGACGCGATAGTGAAGTGGAAACGTGAAGGGACACATGCAGCACAGAAGTGTACAGGCCGACCTCATCTGTTGACTGACAGAGACTGCCGACAGTCGAAGAGGGTCGTAATGTGTAATATGCAGACATCCATCCAGACCATCACACAGGAATTCCAAACTGCATCAGGATCCACTGCAAGTACTATGACAGTTAGGCAGGAGGTGAGAAAACTTAGATTTCATGGTTGAGCATCTGCTCATAAGCCACACATCACGCCGGTAAATGCCAAATGATGCCTCACTTGGTGTAAGAAGCATAAACATTGGATGATTGAACAGTGGAAAAAGTTGTGTGGAGTGACGAATCACGGCATACAATGTGGCGATCTGATGGCATGGTGTGGATCACTATCACAGCACAGGCCTACATTGATGTTTTAAGCATCTTCTTGCTTCCCACTGTTGAAGAGCAATTCAGGGATGGCAATTGCATGTTTCAACACGATCAAGCACCTGTTCATAATTCATGGCCTGTGGCGGAGTGATTACACGTCAATAACATCCCTGAAATGTCCTGCACAGAATCCTGACCTGAATCCTATAGAACACCTTTGGGATGTTTTGGAACGCCGACTTCATGCCAGGCCTCACCGACCGACATCGATACCTCTCCTCAGTGCAGCACTCCATGAAGAATGGGCAGCCATTCCCCAAGAAACCTTCCAGCACCTGATTGAACGTGTGCCTGCGAGAATGGAAGCTGTCATCAAGGCTAAGGGTGGGCCAACACCATATTGAATTCCAGCATTACCGATGGAGGACGCTACGAACTTGTAAGTCATTTTCAGCCAGGTGTCCGGATACTTTTGATCACATAGTTTATCAAACTTGGATAGATTGTTGATAACAAATTTCATAAGTGAATAAATGTAGCATGAGGCTGTGGTTAATATTTCCATTTCCTTAAACACATAGCACCAAGAGCTACATGTGGGAACTTCTGTAAATAATTGGAATCCTTTTCTTGTGTGCACTGAATACTTTTAACCTAAGCAAGGAGTTACCCCCAAAATATTATAACATAAGGCATCAGCTAATGAAAATACGCAAAATACTTTAACTTAAAGACCTCTATTTCCCAAAAATTGGCAATTATTCTTACAGCAAAACTAACCGAACCTATATGTTTTAGCAAATCTACTATATTGTTTTTCCAATTTGTTTTCATTAGTATGCATACCTAAGAGCTGTATTTTTCTAACCTGTGTATTATTTCTTGTTAGTGGACTACGTTAATAGGAAGTGGAGTATTTGTAACAGGACAAAACTGGATGAACCATGTTCCTGGATGGATGCATCACATACTCACATGCCAATAATGCGTTCTCTTTTAAACTCACTGACTTGACGGTACAGTTCGTGCATATGACTGCGAGGCATCCTGCATGTCTGCTCCAACCACACTGATCCATTACCTTCAGTTTATAGCGACAACGACAGCTGCAGGCACATTTTACCAGTAAGTGGTGTTGCGTCACGATATCAATGTTGATTTTGAACCCATGGGGTCAACATGGTTCAAATGCTCATGATTTCTGCAGAACGTATTAATGTACATGCCGTGTGAGTATGAATGTCCCATCTCTAGTTGTTCAAGGTGTTATGTTTTTTCTGAACATGAGTATTGGCACTGGGCAGCAGTATTGACATCTTTGGAGTCGCCTTATTTCTTTATAGAGGCCTAACAATAGCATATTTCAATCTTCCTGGGAAATCACTGTGAGTTAATACTGCATTACATACATGGCTAAGAAAATTACCTATTATAGCCTTACAACATTTTAGTGACTTGTTGGAGATATTACCCATCCTATATGAACTTTTGATTTTAAAAGTCATGGTCCCCTCCCTTATTTCAGTAGAGATGTGAGATTAACTTTTATTTCACTAAATGTCCTCTGTATTGCTTCTTCAGCATACTGTTTTGCTTTTTGTTCTGAATTATTTGCATCAGTCTCCTCACTTCCTTTTTTAAAAAAAGGTAATTACTAAAAATATCTGCTGCACATGAACAGTCTTTTACAATGTTTCCATTCTGTTTAACAGCAATAGTGTCATCCCCTAAGGCTTCTTTTCCTGTGTCTTTTTTGAGAATATTCCTTGTTGGTTTGATTTTATTATATGATCTGTCAATTTCAGATGAGATGTGCATAATGCTGGATTTTTGCAACTTTTTGTAATATGTTACAGTACTGTTTATAATAGGGAAGTATTTCTGGGTTATTATTTGTTCTAAACAAAGATTGTTAGTCTAAGATAAAATGAGAAATCTGAACAGCTAAAGTGTTTCTGGTGTGTGTGTGTGTGTGGGGGGGGGGGGGGGGGGGGTGCGATAGTCCTGGTGAAACATTAAAATTATCGTATAACATGAAATCATGTAACCAGTGGACATTGCTTATTACCTAAACAAAAATCTGGGTGTAGTTTTTAGAGAGAAATATGTGTACTTAAAGAAATATTTGTATGTTAATAAAGTGAAATGTGTAAAAGTTTCCTTCTTCTGCAAGTGTCAATTACACTTACTCAGTATTCTGAAGCAACTAGTGATTTATTGTGGAAATGCCATTTGATCAAAGTAGTTGTTGATGAAAGCAGCAGACGAGGTAGTTAAGGATGCATTTCTTTCACATAGTGTCTCAAATCAGGTCACTCTCAATAGCTGTAAGAAATAGAGTCAACTTCAGTGCGAACCTAAGACAATTGTTTATCTTTCAGAAAGACTAAATAGTTTTAGACAATCGAAAATCCAGGATGGAATGTAACAATATTATGGAAAGGATAGTTGCTACTCACCATATAGTGACTCAGCGTCTCCGCTATTTGGTAAGTAGCAACTATCTTCGTCATAATATTGTTAAATAGTTTTAGACTTACTTTATATATAAAAGTAGTCTTTCATTGTTTTCTGCTGAAAAATGAGCATGTTATATATGTTTCCTTCAAGTGGTACTGGGTGACGTGTTGTAAATTGTGAAGTGTTTTCTCTTCTTTGAGACAATACTAATTCAGAATCTGGCTAAGCCACTTGATTTTGGTTTTGCAAAATTTCTTTAATGCATCTGATGTGAAAGCTATGATGCATCCAATGCAGAAGGTATGTATTCGTCAATCTGTCGTCAAAACTGAGTATTCAGTTTCTTTCAAAGAGATAGAGGGGCTGGCCAGTACTAGTACTGGCCAGCCCCTCTATCTCTTTGTTAGTATTTGTTTCACATCTTTATATGAGATTTTCCATTAATCATTTATTCAGTTTCTCTTGAAGTTGTACTTAGTGATTTGTTGCACCACGAGAATAAAAGGGCAAAGCCACAAATGAAAGCTGTAGCAGGCCTTGAACAGTTCTTCTTGTTAATCCTTGTTTCTGTTCTGGAGCTTTAGTGATGATAAAGTATTCGTCTCATTATTACACAAGGTGTCACAACTTTCACACAGTTTTGTAACATTACACTGAATCGTCAGAACTTCTGTCAGTATTTTTCCAGTCAGTGTTCATATAACTTCATTCCATATGCAATCTATGCTTTTTTACAGGTTTCTGTAGACAATAAAAGCAAAGTACGGTTTGTGGCACTACAGCGCTTGAGTGTCGGTTACCAATTACTGAGTCTGCACTGGCTGAATACACGCACCCTGGCTGTTTTGGACACATTGGAGCAGCTGCATCTCGTGGATGTTCGGTCACATGAGGAGCTAGAGGTTCTGGACCTAGCAGCTGTTGGCCTGGTGTATGCAACAGCACACTTCAAGGGTCTTGCAACTGGTGGAAATGTCAGCAAAGCATTGGTATGCTATTTTCCAACAACCATAATGTCTGATATTTTGTGTACTCTATAGCTTGAAACTGTTACATTTTCAAACTGTGTATAACAACATCAAAAATGTGAAAGAGCCATAGAATTTACTTGGAAGTTTGGGTGAGAAGAAGTATTACTTTGAAAAAACAAATCCAGAGCCCCCAGTTTTGTAATAAATAAAGTACTCTTCATCTCAGGGCAGAAATCCAACTGGAGGAACATTGTTTGAAATGGTCAGGAAATGATGCTTTCCACATTCCTATCAATATAAGCCAAATAAGCATATATAATGTTTTTTGGGAAAAATGAAGACTGTAACTGAAAGAGCTAAGTTGTCCTCAACCAGTAGATGGGTTTTAACACCACTGTGCTTTATTAGATTCAGTCTTCATGGAGATGCTATGTTCTTGGCTTCCTCCAATCTTTGACTGACAGCCCTTTTCTTACAGGTTGACATACTGCTTAATGTGCACTCTGAACCACAGTGCAATGTGCCATTTTCACATTAACAAATAATTGACAGAATGATAAGTGACAGAAAAATTCTAGGACCAATTTTTGATTGGACCCCAAACATTTTGGTTTGTAAATTGCACTTACCCAGTTAGCAGTGGCTACACATGACTACTAGTCACTGTTGTTTTACCATGTATGAATGAGGTTTGGTAACTGTTTCCCCTCAGATGCAGTACACATTATAACTCATTTCTACTTTGTTGTTGTCAGTGGAATGTACAAGAAATCCATGAAATGTATACTTCCATACATATATGAAGCTCAAAGGTTTAAAACTACTAATTCCCAGTTTTTGACATGAAACAGAGTAAATACTAGTAACTGATTTCTGGCATAATTTCTGCAAGAAAGTGTATGGAGGTATGTGAAACTAAGCCCTTAATGTCAGTTTACGACAAGTAAAGAAGTTCATACTTATGACTGTATAAAACTGGAATGATTTTTCCCCACAAACATTAGTAGTTCTCGTATATTTCATTTATTGTTCCTGCATTGTTAATTTTAATTTGTTAATTTTCCAGGCCTTAGCAGGGGAACATGCCTGCTATAATTCTGTAGTCAGCTTTGGAAGCCAGCTGCTGCTTTTGGGCACTAAAACATTTCATGTGTTGTCAATCAGAACTTGGAATGATCGTCTAGCACACCTTGTGAGACAGGTGAGTTGTCACATTCTGCTCCATTACTGTAATGAAGGATAGCATCATGCACTATTGCCACATTTGATAGTTGGCTATAATTGTAATAAGTAAAAGAGAGAGATTAATTATTGTTGTTCTGTCACCAAACAAATATGACAGATTATAGCATGGTGTTTTACATGTTTATTCCATTAGCTTGAAAAAGGTACATCTGCTGTACACGTCTTAGGAAGTAAAAAGGATAGTTCTCAAACATTCTATACTTTTTTCCTTATAACGTAGGATGAAAATTAATGACCTACACCCTTTGTTATGTTACTCCTGTCATGTGTTGTTATCACCCCCTACACCCCCCACCTCATTCCTTAAAAACACACACACACACACACACACACACACACACACACGCACGCACGCACGCACGCAGGACCCTGCTTGCCAATAATTTCCAACACTCATTTTCCTTTTTGAAGGGTTCTTTCCTGCTGTCTGTGTTTTCCTACACTCTTTTACTGAAACATAAAAAACTCTGGAAGACTTGAAATTATTTTGTTTTCGCTATTTATTTTTCAAGTAAGGAAAAAATCGTGTAAGTCATGTAAGCTGATAGTGTTGCTTGTAATTAAACTGTAAACTGCATCATGTATCTTTCTATGAAAGTGTAGAAGTGGTATAAATTGGCAATGGCCCCGTACTTTGTCTCTGGTATGTGCCTTGTTATCAGCCCGAGTTTCCATACTGTACTGAGACCAGTAACGGATTAATATCCCAACCTAGAGGATGAAAGAGAGTTCTGATTTGTTTTCTATTTCCATTTTGCTTGTCTGAGGAATGGGGTATCGCTTGAAAATATTTGTTCATGAATTTCATATTTTTTGGCTGGGATCCAACAGCAACACAGGGAGAGTAAATTCAGTAAACAACATTACAATGTTTCATTCATGCATAACTAACAGTAAGTGGTATGTTTTCCATAACCTATGGTTTCCAACAGTGTGTTTGTAGTAACTAGAGTTACATGCTACATATAACTATTTCGCTTGAGAAATAAAAGTAGCAGACTCTTAGATGAATATAGTGTGTGCTTGTGCGTGTGCCTGAGCGTGTACTCTTAGCTCATTACAGGTTTCAGCCAAAAGCAAGCAGAGCTTTCATTCTTTTTTGTTGATCGCTCAATGCTTCTAGTATTCGGCAAGAGGTCTTCTTTACTTACAGATTATTTAGATTCTTATTTAAGCATTTTATTTAGTCTGAGACACTTCCATTTTTGATAAAGTACGTAATAAATGATGTCGTATTTGCCCAAATACAAGATTAAGATTTTTTTTCCCCAACTTCATGTTCGAAAATACAGGGTTGTCTTAAATTCACAGATTAAACTACTGCCGGTGAAGTCAATATTTTTACGTAACGTAAAAGACTAATATGGGGATTGTTTTATATTTACAGATGAATCTTTGGCAATTGAAGTCACTGATTCTGAAGAATTTGGGAAGGTTGTGTAGTGTCACAAAATCGTAGACACTAGTGTTCATACTAGGTGTGTGAAAACTAATGAGAATGACAACACTGCAGATGATATGGCAACCTGAGTTTTTCTACATGTGTAGACTTGTGTGATCATCCCTTTCAGATGCTCAGGCAGAGTTTTAGCTCTATAGAATCATCATGTGACTATCAGAGAGCAACCATCAGTGAAGTTTGTGTGTGTGTGTGTGTGTGTGTGTGTGTGTGTGTGTGTGTGTGTGAGGGCGCGCGCGCGCGGTGGGATTTAGAACAACGTTATGCTATCAGTTTTGTGTTAAAGTTGGGGAATCCATTGGTATGACCATTGAAATGTTGAAACAGGCATATGGAGAACATTCCTTATCAAGAGCTCAAGTTTTTGACTGGCACAAAACATTTTTGGAAAGCTGAGAACATGTTAAAGAGGAACCTCTCTCAGGGAGAGTTGAACTTCAAAAACCACTGAAAACGTCGAACATTTGGGTGCTCTTGAGAGATCGGATTCACGTTTAACAATAAGGATGATGGATGAGCTGTTAAACTTACACTTTCACTGTATGTCAAATTTTGACCAAAGTTTTGCACGTTCAAAAGGTCTGTGCCAAAATGGGTCGATAAACCTTATAGCAGAGCAGGACAGTCAAAGAAACGTGTGCATTGATCATCTTGAGAGGAATGACAAAAAGGTTTAGGCGTGTTATCACAGATGGTGAATCCTGGGTTTTTTAGTATGATACTGAGACAAGGAGCCAAAGTGAGGAGTGGCACTCTGAGACATTTTCTTGACTGATAAAAGCTCGAATGAGCGAATAAAAGATTAAAACAATGCTGAATTGCATTTTTGGCAATAGGGTATCATGCATAAATAATCTGTTCTTCCAGGACAACCTTGTCAACAAAGTGTTTCACGAAGATATCCTTGAAAGGCTCAGGAAAAGGGTGAGACCAGACATTGCAGACAACTGGACACTGCTAATGACAATGGCCCATGTCACACGGCCAATTCCATCATGGAATTTTTGACCTCAATTGTTCCACAGCCCCCCCCCCCCCCCTATTCACCTGATCTGAGTCCTTGTGACTCTTTTCTTTACCTGAAATTGAAAAATGTCTTAATAGGACACCCATTTTGGACTCTGGAGAACGTTCAAAAGAATGTGAGTGACATGTTAAAGGCCCTATCACTTGAGGCCTTTCATTGCTGCTAAAAGGACTGGGAACTACTTCACCAGTGTATTGCTGCCGAAGAGAACTACTTTGAAGGGGCAATATTATTCTTTGAAAAAAATAAAAACTGTGATAGATAAAAAATCAGTTCCATTACTTTACTCCCTCACCTTGTACTCCTACTTCTGGCACAGTCACAGGCAGTGCCTAATTTGACTGTGTTTTGTTTTTATGGCCAATTATTTAATGCATTTCATTCATTCTTTCTTTCACAAGGATGTTATTTATTTAACAACGTTGTGTGAGCCGAGTGAGTACCGCAGGTGACTGGTGTCCATCTGCCACATAACATACGCTGACAGCTGTTGCTCCTGCCACACATGCCAAAGTTTTTGAGAGGCCAAGCTCCATGACACTGCATTAAGGAGGTCAGAATCTGTTCTGACCTCCTCGTGCCACATAGATGCTGTTCTTATGTTAATAGTAAATTGTTACTAATTGTTTTTCTGGAGTGATTGGAATAAATTATCACAAAAGTGATATTATTTGTTAATTAGCTCCAGTGAGCAAAATGTAACATTGATTTTACCAAACTATATTATACTTGTTGTTGTTGTGGTCTTCAGTCCTGAGACTGGTTCGATGCAGCTCTCCATGCTACTCTATCCTGTGCAAGCTTCTTCATCTCCCAGTACCTACTGCAACCTACATCATTCTGAATCTGCTTAGTGTATTGATCTCTTGGTCTCCCTCTATGATTTTTACCCTCCACGCTGCCCTCCAATGCTAAATTTGTGATCCCTTGATGCCTCAAAACATGTCCTACCAACCGATCCCTTCTTTTAGTCAAGTTGTGCCACAAACTTCTCTTCTCCCCAATCCTATTCAATACCTCCTCATTAGTTACGTGATCTACCCACCTTATCTTCAGCATTCTTCTGTAGCACCACATTTCGAAAGCTTCTATTCTCTTCTTGTCCAAACTAGTTATCGTCCATGTCTCACTTCCATACATGGCTACACTCCATACAAATTCTTTCAGAAACGACTTCCTGACACCTAAATCTATACTCGATGTTAACAAATTTCTCTTCTTGAGAAACGCTTTCCTTGCCATTGCCAGTCTACATTTTATATCCTCTCTACTTCGACCATCATCGGTTATTTTACTCCCTAAATAGCAAAACTCCTTTACTACTTTAAGTGTCTCATTTCCTAATCTAATTCCCTCAGCATCACCCGACTTAATTTGATTACATTCCATTATCCTCGTTTTGCTTTTGTTGATATTCATCTTATATCCTCCTTTCAATACACTGTCCATTCCGTTCAACTGCTCTTCCAAGTCCTTTGCTGTCTCTGACAGAATTACAATGTCATCGGCGAACCTCAAAGTTTTTACTTCTTCTCCATGAATTTTAATACCTACTCCGAATTTTTCTTTTGTTTCCTTTACTGCTTGCTCAATATACAGATTGAATAACATCGGGGAGAGGCTACAACCCTGTCTCACTCCTTTCCCAACCACTGCTTCCCTTTCATGCCCCTCGACTCTTATAACTGCCATCTGGTTTCTGTACAAATTGTAAATAGCCTTTCGCTCCCTGTATTTTACCCCTGCCACCTTCAGAATTTGAAAGAGAGTATTCCAGTCAACATTGTCAAAAGCTTTCTCTAAGTCTACAAATGCTAGAAACGTAGGTTTGCCTTTTCTTAATCTTTCTTCTAAGATAAGTCTTAAGGTTAGTATTGCCTCACGTGGTCCAACATTCCTACGGAATCCAAACTGATCTTCCCCGAGGTCGGCTTCTACCAGTTTTTCCATTCGTCTGTAAAGAATTTGCATTAGTATTTTGCAGCTGTGACTTATTAAACTGATAGTTCGGTAATTTTCACATCTGTCAACACCTGCTTTCTTTGGGATTGGAATTATTATATTCTTCTTGAAGTCTGAGGGTATTTCGCCTGTCTCATACATCGTGCTCACCAGATGGTAGAGTTTTGTCATGACTGGCTCTCCCGAGGCCATCAGTAGTTCTAGTGGAATGTTGTCTACTCCCGGGGCCTTGTTTCGACTCAGGTCTTTCAGTGCTCTGTCAAACTCTTCACGCATTATCTTATCTCCCATTTCGTCTTCATCTACATCCTCTTCCATTTCCATAATATTGTCCTCAAGTACATCTCCCTTGTATAAACCCTCTATATACTCCTTCCACCTTTCTACCTTCCCTTCTTTGCTTAGAACTGGGTTTCCATCTGAGCTCTTGATATTCATACAAGTGATTCTCTTCTCTCCAAAGGTCTCTTTAATTTTCCTGTAGGCAGTATCTATCCTACCCCTAGTGAGACAAGCCTCTACATCCTTACATTTGTCCTCTAGGCATCCCTGCTTAGCCATTTTGCACTTCCTGTCGATCTCATTTTTGAGATGTTTGTATTCCTTTTTGCCTGCTTCATTTACTGCATTTTTATATTTTCTCCTTTCATCAATTAAATTCAATATTTCTTCTGTTACCCAAGGATTTCTATTAGCCCTCGTCTTTTTACCTACTTGATCGTCTGCTGCCTTCACCACTTCATCCCTCAGAGCTACCCATTCTTCTTCTACTGTATTTCTTTCCCCCATTCCTGTCATTTGTTCCCTTATGCTCTCCCTGAAACTCTCTACAACCTCTGGTTCTTTCAGTTTATCCAGGTCCCATCTCCTTAAATTCCCACCTTTTTGCAGTTTCTTCAGTTTCAATCTGCAGTTCATAACCAATAAATTGTGGTCAGAATCCACATCTGCCCCAGGAAATGTCTTACAATTTAAAACCTGGTTCTTAAATCTCTGTCTTACCATTATATAATCTATCTGAAACCTGTCAGTATCTCCTGGCTTCTTCCATGTATACAGCCTCCTTTCATGATTCTTGAACCAAGTGTTAGCTATGATTAAGTTATGCTCTGTGCAAAATTCTACAAGGCGGCTTCCTCTTTCATTCCTTCCCCCCCAATCCATATTCACCTACTATGTTTCCTTCTCTCCCTTTTCCTACTGACGAATTCCAGTCACCCATGACTATTAAATTTTCGTCTCCCTTCACTATCTGAATAATTTCTTTTATTTCCTCATACATTTCTTCAATTTCTTCGTCATCTGCAGAGCTAGTTGGCATATAAACTTGTACTACTGTAGTAGGTGTGGGCTTTGTATCTATCTTGGCCACAATAATGCGTTCACTATGCTGTTTGTAGTAGCTTACCCGCATTCCTATTTTCCTATTCATTATTAAACCTACTCCTGCATTACCCCAATTTGATTTTGTATTTATAACCCTGTAGTCACCTGACCAAAAGTCTTGTTCATCCTGCCACTGAACTTCACTAATTCCCACTATATCTAACTTTAACCTATCCATTTCCCTTTTTAAATTTTCTAACCTACCTGCCCGATTAAGTGATCTGACATTCCACGCTCCGATCCGTAGAACGCCAGTTTTCTTTCTCCTGATAACGACGTCCTCCTGAGTAGTCCCCGCCCGGAGATCCGAATGGGGGACTATTTTACCTCCGGAATATTTTACCCAAGAGGACGCCATCATCATTTAATCATACAGTAGAGCTGCATGTCCTCGGGAAAAATTACGGCTGTAGTTTCCCCTTGCTTTCAGCCGTTCGCAGTACCAGCACAGCAAGGCCGTTTTGGTTAATGTTACAAGGCCAGATCAATCATCCAGACTGTTGCCCCTGCAACTACTGAAAAGGCTGCTGCCCCTCTTCAGGAACCACATGTTTGTCTGGCCTCTCAACAGATACCCCTCCGTTGTGGTTGCACCTACGGTACGGCCATCTGTATCGCTGAGGCACGCAAGCCTCCCCACCAACGGCAAGGTCCATGGTTCATGGGGGGGGTATATATATATATATATATATATATATATATATATATATATATATATATATATATATATTATACTTAACAAAGGAAAAAACTTGACTATTTCCATAGTAGCAATGAAAAAGGGACTGCAACAAAATGTTTTTCATAGTTAGCTGCCTTTTCATTTGTAGTTGGGGTGGAAATGGCTTTAAAATTGGGCAGATCCTCAATAGTTGAATACATTTTTTGAGAAGATGGTAAAACTCTGTATAGAGGCCAGTGGAACACATACGTGTGTCATACAGCAATATTAACAATGCTTGTGTTGATGGAATAGCGGAAATGAAAGGTAGTGTGCCAGCTGCTGGTCCTATGCAGCCAGTGAGAGAGCATCAGGAAATGAAGGAAAATATTCCAGAATGAGATTTTCACTCTGCAGCGGAGTGTGCGCTGATATGAAACTTCCTGGCAGATTAAAACTGGAACTCCGCTGCAGAGTGAAAATCTCATTCTGGAAACATCCCCCAGGCTGTGGCTAAGCCATGTCTCCGCAATATCCTTTCTTTCAGGAGTGCTAGTTCTGCAAGGTTCGCAGGAGAGCTTCTGTAAAGTTTGGAAGGTAGGAGACGAGGTACTGGCAGAAGTAAAGCTGTGAGTACCGGCCGTGAGTCGTGCCTCGGTAGCTCAGATGGTAGAGCACTTGCCCACGAAAGGCAAAGGTCCCGAGTCCGAGTCTCGGTCGGGCACACAGTTTTAATCTGCCAGGAAGTTTCAAGGAAAATATTGTTATATCCTCATTAATTTTTAAGACGGATGCTGTATATCAATGAAACAGTTCGTAATTTTGATTAGTGAAAATGTTTTAAAAATAAAGTTCTCTCAAAGGACCTCTTTAAGAAAAGGAGTATTCTTATACTAGTAGAAATACGTATGAATTCTCATGACAGACTATACCAGCTATTCCTCTTTGTAAGGAAGCTGAGCTTAGTAGAAGCATGTTGCCCACCGCCTTTTTCCTGCTGACTAAGATGGTTTTTAAAATCCTAGTGGGCAATTTTTTGTAAATGTACTCTCAGTGGCTTCAGTGCATATCATAATCTTTAAATTAAGACTGAAAATCAAGGAAAGTGTTTTATTACGTGAATTAAAATAGCAGTGACAAGAAATAAAGCAGTCTGGCAGTTGTTATTCGCTGAAGTATGTACAAGCTATTATAATGATGGGTTCACCACTCCCAAAAGCATTTAAAAGCCTCTGCCAGCGTCTCCCCAGCAAGGAATATATGTACTATCTTCTGTTTGCATCTAGTATAAGTGCATGGTCAAATGTGACATTGTTTTTAAAAATGATTGAGCATTGTGTATCTGAGGCAGAACACAGAAACCAACCAGGAATTTGTGGTAAATTTGGAAAATCGCATAAAGGTTGCATTGAGGCTGGTCATTGCACCAGTCATCATTTTTAATCTGTGAAATGAATTCAGTCTGGGAGTGGCTGGCCTTCCTGTGTCCCAGAATTGGGTTCTTTAACCCACTTGTATATGAGGGCAGGTGTCTCTGAAACACTATCATTTTAAATGTGTAACACGATACTAATGTTTGATAGGTAAACTGCAAAGTTAAGTGAAAACCTGACCTTCCTTCACTTACATCATGATTAAATTGTTACATGCAGCATTGGGTTTCTATGCAAAATTGTGACATTTTCATTCTTTCCTAGGATCGGTACCTGGAAGCACTTTCACTCGGAATGGACTTCTACCATGAAAGAGGGAAGGCAGTCATTGGATTGAAAGGCCCTAAAACCAAAAGAAAAGAAATAATTTGGCAGAAGGTACTAATACATGCTGTTGTGTATGACCCTGATAATTTTTGAAAATATTGTGATCTAAACAATCAGTTTGTTAAACATAGTATAAATTATGTTTCAGGTGCTGGAGATACTGAACATTTACATAGATGAAACACTAATTCATGGTGGCAGTACTGATACCTATCAAGAGTCCATACCTGCATGTGTGGAATACTGTGTGTCATTGGATGTAATGTGAGTGGTGGTCTTAGTTTAGGTATCAGACTGAATTTTGCTGTAAAGCACAACAGATAATGTTGCTATGTTCCTAAGTAACTTCTGTTTGTGATTTTGTGTCAGATTTCAGAACTTACATAATTTTCTGCAAGTTTTTTGTTGTTTTGTGGCTTGTTAAAGAAGTTTCTAGTTTGGTAATACAAATTTGATTTCACAGTGTCTTCTGAGGTGCATTATTATTCTGATGTTGTGTGTGAAATGAAAGCAGAGTGTTTCTTTGATAGCTGCTGTTGGCTGAATTTGGCTGTCTAGGTAGTTGTGAATGTGAGAATTTGTACATACACCATGAGAGAGAGAGAGAGAGAGAGAGAGAGAGAGAGAGCAGTAGTAGCAACAATCTGAATGGTTCAATGTGCCATGCATCAATCACCTACATGCGAGAAGTTGCTTTTCCTCTTTTTTGGCTGTTATCTCCATCCTGGAATTTCCACATTGGTCACAATATTGGTAATGATCATATCTCCAGTTTTACTTCCTAGACACTGGCCACATCTCCCTTATAACACAATGCTCAAAATGTTCATTTCTTAGAAGAAAAACTTTAACTGACACAAAAAGCTATTGAATAAATATTATTAATCTCTCATCCTAGTTTTCTTCCAGCACTAAACATTTACACGAAGAATAATATACATTTTTCCATACTTGGTGAGCAACTATCAGTTTATGATCCCTAAGGGTCAGGCATAAGTCTTCTGGTGAAATTAGGCTTACTGTCGAGCTGTAATGTCACACTATCCTTGGTGGGGACAGAAGGCTTTCTGTTTAGATGTGAGTATTTGATATCGACCTTTTTTTCCTCTCTCCCTAAAGATGTATAAAGACTTGTATCGAGCTGCTCCTGTTAGGCAAAGAGATATGCTGATGGTGATACCTTCAGTTGTTGCTCAAATAATGAGTGTACTGGACACATTGTGTTCCCTTTTTTTACACCACATATTTTGATTAATTTGTATTCAGTCCACACATCAGTGTTTGACCTCCACATTTTTCATATTTTTTTAGAGATTGTGTGGGGAAGGTCACTCATTACCCACCATGCTATCTAGTCAGTGCAGTGGGTTGTCAGGTACTTGCACAGCAGTAGCCTCCTGATCACACTGGGATCATACCATTGATGTCCGAGCTGTCGAGCCGTCACCTCCCTGTTCATGCTGTGAAGTAGGTGGCTATCCCTCTTCTGTTAACAAATTACAAAGTGGTACCATCTTAATTAAAATGACAAATCCTACTACCCATCCCAGTGTATTACTCTTATAAACAACTTGGTGATGTACCTGTTACCATTACACCCCATAAGAACCTCAGTATGGTACAGGGATTAATTTTTCACAGGCACCTAACACTGCAGATGGACTAAGAACTACGTGAACACTTGGAGGAGCGAGAGATCCACTTTGTACATCGTGTATGTCGAGGTCCATCACACAATAAGACAGACACCAGTGAATTCGTCACTTTTGAGGAACATTTTCTTCCAGAAAAGGTCAAAATTGTGTTACCACTGTGATGAGAAGCCATATTCTCTACCCCAGATGTGGTGTTCTACACGCCATCTTTTGGGCATATGTCTTCCTAGCATACATATGATGTGGTTGGCAAAGATTGTGGCTAGCCACTTCACAGAAACCATATGCACTACTACCTGTCTACGTCAATTGCAGGAATGGACAAACTCTCTGATCCCCGAAGTATGCTACTACTCAAGGGATACAAAATCCACTGTCCACCTCTCATATTTTGGAGCTCAGAAAAACTGTGATTGTTTCTACTCAGTCTCAGTGATATCAATCTTTCCCACTACTGTGGCCAGGTCATCAGCAGGAACTGATGTATTTACTGTGACACCGATACCCAGTAGTTTTGAAAATAAATTTGACAATGGACACTACCCCCTTCTCATGATTAATGTGGTGCCATCTTCAGGAACCACTCTCTTGGGAACCCTTTCCCTAAAAATCAACGTATCAGAGACCTGACTCCAGCCAGTGATTGAAGGGGCCACAGACGGTGAGTCCCAGGGCTGCCCACTCTTTGTTTTGTTCCTACACTCCCAATAGATAAACTCTCATGTAAATATCAACTGCCAAATGTGAAAGAGGAGGAGGAGGAGGAGAAGAAGAAATCTCAGGAGAAAGTTACTCCTGTCACCCTGGAGGTGCCATTCCACCCATGCCATTGGATTCCAAACCATGTTCATTGATGATGTTTACCCTCCACCAATAGTGACTCAGAGACCTTGACACATGACCTGCTCTCCAGGTTACTTCATATCTAACCAGGACACCCTCAACGTGATGAGCCAATAGAAATGCAGTGGATAATATTGTCATGTGCTGAACAACAACAGGAGCTACTAATTTCTTCTTGTTCGCCCATGTGTGTTGTTCTCCAAGAAACATTCTTCACTGATGACCATTCACCAACTCTTCAAATTTACCATGCCTTCTGTCAAAACCGTACTGACGCTGAGAGAGCATCTGGAGGGGTCTGTAAATTAGTTCGCACAGATGTTGTCATTGAGTAGATAGCAAGTGTATGGGAAGCAATAGCAGTGCAAGAGCAAATGATCCCCTTTTGTAATGTTTATTTAGCTCACCTTCAGATAATCCCCTTAGTCCAACAACTCCCCTCCTCCCCCCTTTTCCTCTGACGGATTTCAATGCCCCTGCCTCTCACTCCCACCCCTCCTCCTCACTCCACACCATGAGGGAGTACCACCTTGTCTAGTAGGGACCTTCTGATTGACCAGCTTCTTTCTAGTCTTGGTCTGTCTCTCCTCAATCACAGTATTTCTAACCGCTTCAGCACCACCCACGGCACCATTTCAGCTATTGATCTTGACCAAAGACATAGCAGCGGCTCTTCAGGATTGTCGAAGGGCCCTCCAATGCCACGAGCAACATCTTCACTGACAAGCCTCTGAACTTTTCAGCAGCTGTGAACTAAGGCTCAATACCTTATTAAAAATATGCTCTACAGACTGCTTGAAAGTATGGTAACCTGAGGATTATGCTGTGTTCTCAAATCATGGAGCCTTTTGTCCTTTTATGAGTGTGGTTTCTAGGAGGGACAATCCACAGCCATCCATATGGTTAGCTTGGAGACAGCAATGTTTCGGGGGTTTCCTAAACATCAACACATCATTGGAGACCCTTCTGACCAACATAAGGTGTAAGAGAGCTTGTCACCATCACATTTTACTAACCCTCCACAGCTGTGGCTTTTGAGGCTCCCTACACCTTTTTATTTGTTGGGGTTTATCCCACTGATTGTTTCACGTTAGAGTTGCTAATCATTCAGCTCCTCACAAATCCAAGAAATGGCATCTTGCGGGTTTCTGTGCTGGAGTGTTACACTCTTCATCAGCATCAGTGGGCTAGTGACCCCTATCAGACTGTGGATTACCTCTGCATCTGTGATGATGTTTGATATAAATCCCTGCCTGTAGCCTTTGCCAAACTTCAGCTCCAAGGCTTCATCTGAAAAGCCTTCACTTGGCCATTTTCCTTCTTCCATTCTAATGGTACCTACTCTTACTCACTTACATAATCATCACCTGACAATTTCCAAATTCTTTTTGCAACGAGGGACATTGAACCCCTGACACCCACCCTTGGGCAGTATCACCAGTTGGACTGCCTCTGGAGGACCTCTGTTCTTAGAATATGCTCCCAGTATTTTCCCACACATTCTGTCTTGGTTAGTACCCAGACCACAAATAAGACTCATCTATTTCAAGGTTCTAAAATCTCTCACCCCTATTGCCTTTCCATGTCTGTCCCTGTCGGTTCTTCAGGAGTATCCAGGTGTTACAATGATATATATACTAATGACTCTAAAATCACTGGTAAGAGTGGACATGAGTTAATATCTCCTGCCAGTCAAGAACAACATTTTTTGCCAGCAGTGTGTAGTGTATTTTACAGTAAAGCTGATAGTGGTCAGCAGAGCCTTACATTTCATTAAACAGACCACCTTGACTGTATTTTGATTTGTAATGACCAGAGAAGGAAAACTGAGCAGGCAGTACGACTAAGTTCAGGCAGGTCACAAATTGCCAATATCGAGGGTGACAAGAGGAGACTGCTCACTGAGTAAAGCAGTCTCCTCTTGTCACCCTCGATATTGGCAATTCGTGACCTGCCTGAACTTAGTCGTACTGCCTGCTCAGTTTTCCTTCTCTGGATCCCAAGTCATCTTGATATCCCAGGGAATGAACTGGCCAACCATTTGACTAGGGATGTGATTAATCGTCCAACATTCACTTTGACAGTTTCATGTGCAGATTTGCAGTTGCAAATAAGAGCACTCCTCACTTAATAATGGGACATGTGTTGTGTCACTGACACCTCTGACAAACTCTGCACTGTCAAAGAGACTACTGCTGCGTGACACTTCTTCTTCTATTGTTGCCTCTGTATTGATCGTACCAAATTAATGCATTGTTTCATTTTATGTAACAAATCAATCTTACATTGTGGTTTGCGGAACCTTATAGACAGTGGCTCACATCTTTAGAATGACATCTGCTTTTGGCACTGCCTGCTAAGCCTGGCATCCTGGATTCTTTGCCTGAATATTGGCAGATGACTCACGGACAGTGTAACTGGTTCTCCATTTCCTCAGTGAAAGTGATTTTTATTCTTAAGTATGACATTTTAAACTACTTTCATGGTGGGGGCAGGGTGGGTGGGAGTGTGGCATCTCCCACAGCATGCTTAATCTGTGGACTCTCGACCCTTTTTCTTCTGCCAGCTTCCTTGGTCATCCTTCTTTTACACTGTTTTAATTGCTCTTAGAGGCAGTTAGCCTCCTTTTTTCTGCCACACCACATTTTCCATTTTAGGGTTATCATTCCAATGAATATTGGGTGCTGTTCTCTCTCTTTAACATACTGTCTAAAATAGATTTTGGGTGGGACTGTGGAAATGATGGCCCCCATTGCATGCAGATCCCTGGCTGACACTCGTGTAGCCACACCCATCTACAGACCTGACTTTCTTCTCTCGCCTTTTTATTATTACCATTGCAGCTGATGTTCATTATGTTTTCAGCCTTTTCACATTTACTATTATGAATGTTGTTGTTTGTTGTTGTGGTCTTCAGTTATGAATATCGCAGCTAAAAAGTGTTCTTTACTCTGTAATTGATTTTACTCTTATCCAGGTTGGCAGGGAGTGGATGAGCTAAGATTTCTCTTGCCTTAACTGAGTCCTATGAGACTCCTCATCTGCTCTGAACTATTTAGGGTGGCCTGACCAGTATACTTTTCCTTCGCCTTAAATTATTTCTCAGCTCTGGCACCAATATTGCTTTCAGTGCCTTGATATTTCCACTGTTATATGCTTTCATAATTTTATCAAATTTCTGCCACTCATCAGTAACTCCAAATGAAATACCACTTGAACAAGGGGCTGATGACCTCACCTGTAATCCCTTAAACCTCAACCAACCCATACCAGATGTGAACTGGCTTGGCCGCTTTCACAAAGGTAACAAAAAGAATAATCTTAATTGTTTTGCAATATGTAATTGCACATGACTAAAAAATGATTTTGCTGCTTGTGACATGACTGATATGACTGTTCTCAGTGCTGCTGACTATAAGAGGACCAGATCCAGAAAACGTTGTGTGCTGTAATAATTTTATGTTCTCTTATTAAAAATCATGCTGCCACCACTGAACAGATATTTATATATCACTTCCTTAAAAGTTCAAAATAGGCATACAGAGAATAATAGAAAGTTATTTTGCCCTACAGTTGGTTGTTTACTTCTGTGGCAGGGACTTGCTGTTCGGAAAGTTGTGGGATACGTGCAGTAATGATGAAGGAATGAAAGCTGTCTATTTGGAAAGTCTTGAACCATGGTTGCTGAATGATCGATTGCGTCACGTGCCGCCCATCATAAGCCAGCAATTTGTTTCTCATTATGAGAATCTGGGCAATCTACAGGTTAGTTTCTAGTCATTGAAGTTTTTTGAATGTTGATATAGCTATAAACTTCATTGTGTTTCAGCTAAGACCTTTTTATGTTGTCTAACGTGTAGTGCATGCACTGCACATTTGGCTGACCTGTACGACAGAAAGCTTAACCCAACCCAGACTAAATCTGTGTACTTGATTTAAAAAAAAGAAGAAGAAGAAGAAGAAGAAAGGAAAGGCCAGCCTGATTGTGGTTCATATCATCCACCCACTTTCTTTTCCAATTTTAAGGGGAGAGGGTTGCAGGCAATAAAGCAGAGATGTTCCATCCGAGCATAGAGAATGCGTGGATGTGGAACAAGTCATTTTACATGTAAATAAATTAGTTTGCAAATATGTGGGTGTATGCTGACATTTTTTAATTATTATTGTTTTTTATTATTAAATATACACATGTGTATTAGTTGTTCCTATCTACTGCCTTTACACTTTATGGTAATAGAAAGTCTTGTAAGGAGTAGAAGTTACCAAGGAGAAATTTTTTTAATTTGTTTTTAAATTTTACTTTGCCATCTGTCAGACATTTTTTAACAGGGCAAGTAATCATAAATTTTGGTTTCAGTGTGTGTGATCCTCTTTTTGTGCTAAAGTCAACCTTAATTTGAAATAATAAATGTCATTTTTCTTCTTGTATTGTAATTATGCAAGTCATTGTTACTTTGATCTGCAGTGGATTATTTACAACAAACTTCATTAGGGAATAAATATACTGTGAAGCAGTAGTCAGAATGGCTAACTCCTTAAACAGATGTGTGGGGATTGTGGGTGAGCACCGCATATTATTCTTAAGTTATTTCTTGAGCAATGTAGGCTGCTCCTTATGGATGGGTTACACCAGAACATTATTCCTTATGACATTATTGAATGAAGATGTGCAAAATATGTCAACTTACTGATTTCTCTGTACCCAAGATCTGCTAAGTGCAAGAGTGACTGAACTAAGTTGTTTTAGAGTTCCAAAAGTGCTTTCTCCAGTTTAAATATTGATCAGTGTGGACACTTACAAATTTTGAAGTTTACACCCAATTTATAATTTCCTCACCATGTGTTACACTTACCAATGATGAAGGTCCTTTACATTTACAAAACTAAATACGTTGTCTCCTTTTTTCGATTGAGAGTGACTTCACGCCGAAAACCAGTCAGTGAAATATTTAAGAACATTGTTTACCATTTCTTCTGTTGCTGTAGGTGTGCTTGAATTGATTACAATACTAGTGTCCTCTGCAAAAAGAGCTAATTCTGCTCATTATGTATTAAATCAAAAATTATTTACATATATGACAACAATAGCAGACTTAAGATTGACTCTTGGAACTGCAACTTGATTTTCTTCCCCAGTGAGAAGAATTTCATGTGGTTACATTGGTTGAATTACGAAGTAAAACTTCCTTTATCCTTTTGGTTAGATATAACACTATCCAACTCTTCTTAAATCCAACTCTTATTTAGTCAGTATATTATAGTTTTTCGGGTGTGTTACTATTGTAGAATACATCACCTACTCAAATTTGAAGTGAAACAGATTGGTCAATACCAACATGTCACCTTTTTTGAATGATTTCTTGAAGCCTTCAGCTGCCATTTTCTTTATTTCCTGTATGATTGTACAATCTCAGCCTTAGGCCATTTTCAAGTGTTTAAAACGGAAGTTTCATACAGTAGATACATTAGTGACACTTGTGATCTTTATGTAGGAACAAGTCACACCTGTAGATATACTACACGCATTGTAACTTACTTTATGGATGGTTTTCTGTGATAACAGATTATGTCATATACGTCGTTGCTCCTATGACATACGTTATGCTCATAAATTAGTTTGAAGTGTTCACACTATTTTAGGAGCACGCTACTTTCGAGCAGTTGTTGCAAAGCTCTTATATATAACATACATAACACTAGGAAGATTATAATTATTTTACAGAATTTTGCTACATAACCTGCATATGCTTCTGTTCTCAGTTATATTTAATTACCGTTCATCATTGGTGTAAATATGACTGTCTGTAGTTTCTTTGAAATAACTTGTATATATTTGTTATGTTATTGTAGGAGCACGTCATTTTTGAATAGTTGGTACAAAAATCTTATATATCACATTTATCACAGTATTCTAATGAAATAGTACTGAGGACCATGAGAGTCTAGTAAAAACTGCTTTATGGTTATCATTACAGTCATATTTATTAATGAGGGTAGTGAAAATTTTACATTCTACGCTTCTGTAACACTTCGCCCTAGAACTGGTAGAAAGTTATCTAGGAATTTCCCATTTTGCAGGTCTTTTTGCTCATTTAAAACTTTGACTGACTGATCTTCTAGATGTATTTAGATTTCAATTTCTTCCATTACATCCATGATTTTTTTCTTTCTGTAGCTTAAGTAATATTTGAAGTGATCCATCTATTTTAGGTGTTTTGTGGTTGATATCTTTTAAATGTGGATGGGATATTGTCGTTTATTGTCTTTATTGTTCTTTAAATCATGTACTAATATGTATAACGTATGAAACTTCCTTTTTAGATACTTGAAAATGGCCTAAGACCGAAATTGTACAATCATACAGGAAATAAAGAAAATGGCAGCTTGAAGGCTTCAAGCAATCATTCAAACCATTCATCGCAGCTGCAGATGCTATCACATCGAAAATTATAGTATCTTTGAGGGGTTTAACAATGGCATATTTCAAACTCAGTGGGGAAATACCTTGAAGAAGTGATGAATGGGTATTTTATGGGAACAAGTCATTAGTAGTGTGTTGGAAACACCATCAAATCCAGATCATCTTTTATTTTTGAGAGAATATATAATACATCCTTATGATAGACTTTTATGTGAGTTGCTTTTTCAACATATTGCTGTGATTTTTCTCTTAAACTGTTCGTCCCTATATTTTCTGCTACACCCAAGAAATGATTCTTAAACATACTTGCTACCTGTGACTGCTTATTTGTAGCCCTTGTACTTAAATCAGTAGTGATATACAGGACATAAAATCCCGTCTGAGGCCTGCGATCATTTTTATGTTAATAATTGGCAACCAGTGCTGTACAATCGCAATAAAGTCATGAGACGTTCAATTGACTTTTTTATTAGAACATGTTATGCTCTGCTTCAAGAGTGCTCGTGTCGCAGTCATATGTTACTCGACATTTTCTTTGAGTTGTCAAGACTGTACGCCTGGTTGGTTAGGAAGGAGTTGAAGTTTGTGATGATGTCTGAAGATGGGTGTAATCCCGAAACGCTTAACAAGTTCTAATAAAAGAGTCAATTGAACATCTAATGACTTCATTGCGATTGTACGGCATTGGTTGCCAATTATTAAATCAGTAGTGATACTGTCCTGTTCCGTGCCCTGTTTCTCATTTCACTGCATTCCATATAGACTGAATTCTGTTGTTGGAATTTCTAATATAACATGTGCGTTCTTTGATAACTTTCTTAGTAGTTTTTGTAATGTACATCTACTGCAGGATTTTTACTTCTTCTTGTCAACAGATTCATTTACCATTTCCATTTATACTTTAATCCCACTAGTGATCCATGTTTCTCTCTTTCTCTCTCTCTTTTTACATATCTGTTTACTGTTTTTCTGATTAGCTTAAACGTGAAGCTATTTTCAAATAGTGGCATGAATCTATTCCAGGATAGATTAAATTTTATGTCAGCATTTGGTTCATTATAAATTTAATCCTAGGTCTTCTCATGTAAACTATACTTAAAAACGTTTGTTCTGGAGTCATTAATTTTTGTGATTTCCACAGAAGACTATCTTTACTGTGCTGGCTGTACAGTTATTTTCTTGCTTTGAGCTACGTTGAAGAAAATAACAGTTCAAGTTCTACTGTCTTTATCCACCTGTGTTGGAAAGTGATATACTGACACCAAATTATAGGATACAAATAATATTTCCAGATCACTTCTCTTATCAGAATTCTTAAGAAAATCTACATTAAATGCCACCATAGGCATTAACTGCTTGCAGCTTCCTGACAAATAGCATAGTAAGGGGACTATATTCCTCATAAAAAGCTCAAAATTCCCCAGTGAGTATCTACGTGCAGTTATAATTAATGGTAAAATATTTTTCAGTATTAATACAAAAGCACATATTTCTTTCTATGTGCTGGTCTCTGCAAACTCTGTGTGTCTCCGTGTTTTTGAACTTTTATTCTGTGTAACACATGTAACAATCTGTCATTTTCCCATATTAGTAGTTCTACATGAGTAAGATGCTAGAATGTAATCCATATCAATATTATAAATGCAAAAGTAACTCCGTCTGTTACATTTTTGTGACTGACTAGAGAACCAGTTTTGAGGAAATGAGGTATTGAGATAGTTAGGACTCTAAGAACATGGTCTACTTTAGAAGGGGGAACAAGTCAACTGTTAAGATGAAAAAGTAGGGAATGGACCTTTTTTTTCCTTTGCATAATGAATGTAAACCATGGTAAAAAAATTTTAATGTGTTGCACATTATATAATGTTAAGTCCCCCATGAACCATGGATCTTGCCATTGGAGGGGAGGCTTGTGTGCCTCAGTGATACAGATAGCCATACCGTAGGTGCAACTACAACGGAGGGGTATCTGTTGAGAGGCCAGAAAAATGTGTGGTTCCTGAAGAGGGGCAGCAGCCTTTTCAGTAGTTGCAGGGGCAACCGTCTGGATGATTGACTGATCTGGCCTTGTAACACTAACCAAAACGGCCTTGCTGTGCTGGTACTGCGAATGGCTAAAAGCAAGGGGAAAGTACAGCCATAATTTTTCCCGAGGGCATGCAGCTTTACTGTATGGTTAAATGATGATGGTGTACTTTTGGGTAAAATATTCCAGAGGTAAAATAGTCCCCCATTCGGATCTCCTTGTGGGGACTACTCAGGAGGACGTCGTTATCAGGAGAAACAAAACTGGCATTCTACGGTTTGGAGCATGGAATGTGTGCAGGTAGGTTAGAAAATTTTAAAAGGGAAATGGATAGGTTAAAGTTAGATATAGTGGGAATTAGTGAAGTTTGGTGGCAGGAGGAACAAGACTTTCGGTCAGGTAAATACAGTGTTATAAATACAAAATCAAATAGGGGTAATGCAGGAGTAGGTTTAATAATGAATAAAAAAAAAAAAAAAAAATAGGAGCATGGCTAAGCTACTATGAACAGCATAGTGAATGCATTATTTTAGCCAAGATAGGCATGAAGCCCACGCCTACCACAGTAGTACAAATTTATATGCCAACTAGCCTGCATATGATGCAGACATTGAAGAAATGTTTGATGAGAGAAAAGAAATCATTCAGTTAGTGAGGGGAGACGAAAATTTAATAGTCATGGGTGACTGCAATTTAATAGTACGAAAAGGAAGAGAAGGAAAAGTAGTAGGTGAATATGGAATGGGGGTAAGGAATGAAAGACGAAGCTGCTTGGTAGGATTTTGCAAATAGCATATCTTAATCATAGCCAACACTTGGTTTATGAATCATGAAAGAAGGTTGTATATGTGGAAGAGGCCTGGAGACACTGGAATATTTCAGATAGATTATATAATGGTAAGATAGAGATTTAGGAACCAGGTTTTAAATTGTGGACTCTACCCACAATTCATTGGTTATGAACTGTAGACAAAAAGTGAAGAAACTGCAAAAAGGAAGAATTTAAGGAGATGGGACTGGGACAAACTGAAAGAACTAGAGGTTGTAGAGAGTTTCAGAGAGAGCATTAGGGAACGATTGACAGGAATGGGTGAAAGAAATATAATAGAAGAAGAATGGGTAGCTTTGAGAGATGAAATAGTGAAGGCAGCAGAGGATCAAGTAGGTAAAAAGATGAGGGCTGGTAGAAATCCTTAGGTAACAGCAGAGATATTGAATTTAATTGATGAAAGGAGAAAATACAAAAATGCAGTAAATGAACCAGGCAAATAGGAATACAAATGTCTCAAAAATGAGAGGGACGAGAAGTGAAAAATAACCAAGCAGAGATGGCTAGAAGACAAATGTAAGGATGTAGAGGCATATATCACCAGGGGTAAGACAGATACTGCCTACAGGAAAATTAAAGAGCCCTTTGGAGAAAAAAGAACCACTTGTATGAATATCAAGAGCTCAGATGGAAAACCAAATTTAAGCAAAGAAGGGAAAGCAGAAAGGTGGAAGGACTACATAGAGGTTCTATACAAGGGCGATAATACTAGAGGGCAATATTATGGAAATGGAAGAGTACGTAGATGAAGGGGAAATGGGAGATACAAAACTGTGTGACAAGTTTGACAGAGCACTGAAAGACCTGAGTTGAAAGAAGACCCCAGGAGTGGATAATGTTCCATTAGAACTACTGATAGCCTTGGGAGAGCTAGCCCTGACAAAACTCTACTGAGCAAGATGTATGAGACAGGCAAAATAACCTCAGACTTCAAGAAGAATATAATAATTCCAATCCCAAAGGAAGCAGGTGTTGACAGACGTGAAAATTACTGAACTATCAGTTTAATAAGTCATGGCTGCAAAATACTAACATGAATTATTTATAGACAAATGGAAAAACTGGTAGAATTCAGCCTTGGGGAATATCAGTTTGGGTTCCATAGAAATGTTGGAACATATGAGACACTACTGACCCTATGACGTATCTTAGAAGATAGATTAAGGAAAGGCAAACCTACATTTCTAGCATTTGAAGACTTAGAGAAAGCTTTTGACAATGTTGCCTGGCACACTCGCTTTCAAATTCTGAGTGTGGTGGGGGTAAAATAAAGGGAACGAAAGGCTATTTGGGCAGTTATGAGAGTCGAGGGGCATGAAAGGGAAGCAGCAGCTGGAAAGGGAGTGGGACAGGGCTGTAGCCTATCCCTGATGTTATTCAGTCTGTATATTGAGCAAGCAGTAAAAGAAACAAAAGAAAAATTTGGAGTAGAAATTAAAACTTTGAGGTTTGCCGATGACATTGCAATACTGTCAGACACAGCAAAGGACCTGTAAGAACAGTTGAATGGAATGTACAGTGTCTTGAAAGGAGGATATAAGATGAACATCAACAAAAGCAAAATGAGGATAATAGAATGTAGTCAAATTAAACAGGTGATGCCGAGGGAATTAGATTAGGAAATGAGACACTTAAAGTAGTAGAGGAGTTTTGCTATTTGGGGAGCAAAATAACTGATGATGGTGGAAGTAGAGAGGATATAAAATGTGTAGTGGCGATGGCAAGGAAAGCTTTTCTAAAGAAGAGAAATTTGTTAACATTGAGTATAGATTTAAGTGTCAGGAAGACTTTTCTGAAAGTGTTTATATGGAGTGTAGCCATGTATGGAAGTGAAACATGGACGATAAATAGTTTGGACAAGAAGAGAATTGAAACTTTCAAAAAGTGGTACTACAGAAAATATGCTGAAGATTAGATGGATAGATCACGTTACTAATGAGGAGGTACTGAATACAATTGGGGAGAAGAGGAATTTGTGGCACAACTTGACTAGAAGAAGGTTGGTAGGACATGTTCTAAGGCATCAAGGGATCACCAGTTTAGTATTTTAGGGCAGCATGGAGGGTAAAAATTATAGAGGGAGACCAAGAGATGACCACACTAAGTAGATTCAGACAGATGTAGGTTGCAGTAGGTACTTCGAGATGAAGCGGCTTGCACAGAATAGGGTAGCGTGGAGATCTGCACCAAACCGGTCTCTGGACTGAAGACTATGACAACAACAGCTGCTTAGATACATGGATGCTCCTGCCCGTGCCCCTCTGCATGCACTACTCGGCAGAAATGCTGTGAATGCCACATTGTCGTGGTTTGCTGCAGTTGGAAGGGCATGCATGACAAGTTATGCTTATCCAACCAGGCAGACATATGAGGGCAGCTGACGTTATTGCACATACAGTAGCTTACTTATTTACCATCACTCATCATAGCAAAACTACTGATAAACAAGTGCAGCCATGGGTAATGGCTAGTCTTTTACACTCAACATATTAACTAATTTTTTTGTCAGTTTTATGCAGGACAACATAGCAATAAATGAGAAGCACCATATTTATCTTGTAGAAAGTGTTTCCCAAACTGTGTTCTGCCAAACACTGGTGTTCTGTGGGAAGTGTATAAGTGCTGTGCAAAATAACTATTAATAACATGGAACAATGGGAAATCCGGGATGAAATGTAAGAATATTATGAGAAGGGAAGTTGCTAATCACAATATAGCGAAGATGCTGAGTTGCAGATAAGCACAACAAAAAGTTTGTGAGAGTCTTTTTATTGTGCCTGTCTGCAATTTAGCATGTCGACTATATGGTGAGTAGCAACTTTGCTTCTCAGAATGTTATTAATAACATAGCATATTTGTATTTATTTTTCTCGACATTTGGTGATACTCATTCGTTGAAAATTTTATTATGGTTTGTGTGTTGTGAGTTAAGATTTAAAATTATGCAATCACTAAATAAAACAAATTATCTCATTTTTTAAAAATTTTGTTAACTTTCAAAAACAAGATGTTCCATTAAAGTACCAAGATTCTCAAAGTTCCATCAGAGGAAAAGTTTGGGAAACCCTGCTGTAGAACTTAAACCACATTTTGCTTTTTATTTGTTTTTTTATGTAACGTTTCTAATCATATATGCATGTGGTGCTCAGGAAGGCACAGGATCTCTATCTTTCCAGAACTCTGTAAAATTTTGATACAGGCAAAAAGTTGTTCTGTATTATTACTCTATCCTCTATTACTCACATGAAATAAGCTACCCTTATTTTTCTGTGTATTCTTAAGCACTTTTGTAGGCGTTTTCTGTTATTTTAACTTTAGTCATAAGAGAGTGCCTGCGTCCTGATTCTAACCTAAAAATGTACACAACGTCCCTTGTGTTGATATGATAAATGTTAAGACATGGACTGCCAACTGTGGGTTACTTCATCGCAAACAATGTAGCTGCTGGAACCAATAATGGATTAACTTGAACAAATTGAGTTTCTTGATAAACATACATACAAAAACATGTGTGATCTAGATTTTGAGTATCAGAAACAGGTAAAATAAATTGTTTGGCCATAGGGTTATACAGGGTGTCCTACAATTACATAGGCATTAGAGGTCCATACACTGTGCATCAATAATATGAATTTATATAATATAAATAGCTACTCCCCACATTGAGGAGACACTGAACTGCAATCAGGCAGATTTAAAAGTAGACTGTCGCATTCGGGAGGACGACGGTTCAATCCCGCGTCCGGCCATCCTGATTTAGGTTTTCCGTGATTTCCCTAAATCGCTCCAGGCAAATGCCGGGATGGTTCCTTTCAAAGGGCACGGCCGACTTCCTTCCCTAATCCGATGAGACCGATGACCTCGCTGTCTGGTCTCCTTCCCCAACACAACCAACCAAAAGTAGACTGTTTGATTTACGGAAAAATTAAGTGTCTGCTTTTAAATGTGCCTGTCGGCTGTTCAGTGCCTCCTAATTCATATTATTTCAACCTGGTTTTTCCACTGTATGAAATACTGAGTATTTCTAAATCAGGAACCAGTGGCCAGAAATGTATATTTCAGGAAATACAAGGTCTTGAATGAGCAGTGCTTATAAAGCATGTATCTGTATATTGCTTATGTTTGTCCATTGATGTTGGTGGTATTTTTTCCCTGTGGGATTACATAGTCACTAATTTATGAAACCTCTGTAGAAATTTAAAAGGAACTGATGGATAGGATTGTAACTGCCTGTCTTGCTGTGCAACAGACAAGGATTTTTTAGTGGGTGTCAGAATTTTACGTACCCTTGCAATGCATACACCAAGACTGATATATGTCACTTTGGACAGCTGCTGTGTGTAATATAAAAACTGATCATCAATAAAAGAATTAAATATTAATTTGTGACTATTAGTTCCTCATTTCAAAGACTCAGTTTACAGTCTTCCAGACTGTGTAATTTTTGCACTAACGGTCCACTCACTGTGTAGTCATGTAACAAGAACTGCTCAAAAAGAAGCTTGGTGTCCCTTGCATATACACTGAAGAGCCAAAGAAACTGATACACCTGCCTAATATTGTGTAGGGCACCCGCAAGCATGCAGAAGTGCTGCAACACTACATGGTATGGACTCGACTGATGTCTGAAGTAGTGCTGGATGGAATTGACACCACGAATCCTACAGGACTGTCCATAAATCCATATGGGTATGAGGTGGTGGAGATCTCTTTTGATCAGCGTGTTGCAACGCATCCAAGATATGCTCAATAGTGTTCATGTCTGGGGAGTTTGGTGGCCAGCGGAAGTGTTTAAATTCATAAGAGTGTTCCTGGAGCCACTCTGTAGCAATTGTGGACTTGTTGGGTGTTGTATTGCCCTGCTGAAATTGCCGAAGTCCATCAGAATGCACCATGGACATGAATGGATGCAGGTGATCAGACAGGATGCTTATGTACATGTCACCTGTCAGAGTCGTATCTAGAAGTATCAGGGCTCGCAGATCACTCCAACTGCACACGCCTCACACCATTACAGAGTCTCCACCAGCTTGACCATTCTCTTTCTGACATGCAGTGTCCATGGATTCATGAGATTGTCTCCATACCCATGCACATCCACATCCATCCACTTGATATAAGTTGAAACAAGACTTGTCTGACCAGGCAACATGTTTCCAGTCATTGACAGTCCAATGTGATTGTTGACTGGCCCAGGCAAGGCATAAAGCTTTGTGTCGTGCAGTCATCAAGAGTATAAGAGTAGGCCTTCAATTCGAAAAGTCTAAAAAGATGGTGTTATGTTTAATGTTTCGCACACTGACACTTGTTGATGGCCCAGCATTGAAATCTGCAGCATTTTGTGGAAGGGTTGCACTTCTGTTATGTTGAACAATTCTCTTCAGTCGTCATTGTTCCCATTCTTGCAGGATCTTTTTCTGGCCACAGCAGTGTTGGGGATTTGATGTTTTACCGGATTCCTGATATTCACGGTACACTCGTGAAATGGTTGTATGGGAAAATCACCACTTCATCGTTACCTCAGAGATGCTGTGTTTCATCGCTCATGTGCAGAGTATAACGCCATATTCAAACTCACTTAAATCATGATAACCTGCCATTGTAGCAGCAGTAACTGATCTAACAACTGCACCAGACACTTGTTGTCTTATGTAAGCATTGCTGACTGCAGTGCCATATTCTGCCTGTTTACATATCTCTGTATTTGAATATGCATTATACCTTTTTCTTTGGTGCCTCAGTATATGTGAAAACGTGGGCTTCTATTCATAGTAAGCTGGGAGTGAAAGAATTAATCCCATTGAACAAAAAAGATAGCTTTACTGTGAAATAAAATGGTAACCAAAATGAAAGTGTAACTCTTCTCACAGCTTTCAAAATCTGGTGCTGGTTAACATTCAGTACATTGTTTCTCCAACCTCTTCTTTGTGAAAACATGTGGATTCTACTTGGCACAATGTGATAAAGATGTTTCTGCTCAAACCTACGTCACCTGTCAGTGGTGGCCCAGTGTGTGAGGGTTGATGCAGTTGATTCCAGCCTCCTGAAGGGAGGGTGTTGAATAGATGGGTATGGTGTACTTGTGCACTACTGTCTTGAGACTAACTCACCAATAGAATTCTGGCAGTAGAGCTGCATAGTAGAGTGCAGGATCCTGTCCCATCCCTCAAATTATTCTTGATAGTGAAGCCCTCATATTGTCCTTGATAGTGATGAGAGGCATCCAGCATCTGTACACAATACCTGTCCAAAACATGACTGGCCTATGTTTTGCCTTCTGAATCCATGCTCAAGTATCATGTCGTTTTTGGAAACCCAGAATCTACTCTGTAGGAATCAACATGGATTCCGGAAACAGCGATCGTGTGAGACCCAACTCGCTTTATTTGTTCATGAGACCCAGAAAATATTAGATACAGGCTCCCAGGTAGATGCTATTTTCCTTGACTTCCGGAAGGCGTTTGATACAGTTCCGCACTGTCGCCTGATAAACAAAGTAAGAGCCTACGGAATATCAGACCAGCTGTGTGGCTGGATTGAAGAGTTTTTAGCAAACAGAACACAGCATGTTGTTATCAATGGAGAGACGTCTACAGACGTTAAAGTAACCTCTGGCGTGCCACAGGGGAGTGTTATGGGACCATTGCTTTTCACAATATATATAAATGACCTAGTAGATAGTGTCGGAAGTTCCATGCGGCTTTTTGCAGATGATGCTGTAGTATACAGAGAAGTTGCAGCATTAGAAAATTGTAGCGAAATGCAGGAAGATCTGCAGCGGATAGGCACCTGGTGCAGGGAGTGGCAACTGCCCCTTAACATAGACAAATGTAATGTATTGCGAATACATAGAAAGGAGGATCCTTTATTGTATGATTATATGATAGCGGAACAAACACTGGTAGCAGTTACTTCTGTAAAATATCTGGGAGTACGTGTGCGGAACGATTTGAAGTGGAATGATCATATAAAATTAATTGTTGGTAAAGCGGGTGCCAGGTTAAGATTCATTGGGAGAGTCCTTAGAAAATGTAGTCCATCAACAAAGGAGGTGGCTTAAAAAACACTCATTCGACCTATACTTGAGTATTGCTCAACAGTGTGGGATCCGTACCAGATCGGGTTGACGGAGGAGATAGAGAAGATCCAAAGAAGAGCGGCGCGTTTCGTCACAGGGTTATTTGGTAACCGTGATAGCGTTACGGAGATGTTTAGCAAACTCAAGTGGCAGACTCTGCAAGAGAGGCGCTCTGCATCGCAGTGTAGCTTGCTCGCCAGGTTTCGAGAGGGTGCGTTTCTGGATGAGGTATCGAATATATTGCTTCCCCCTACTTATACCTCCCGAGGAGATCACGAATGTAAAATTAGAGAGATTCGAGCGCGCACGGAGGCTTTCAGACAGTTGTTCTTCCCGCAAAGCATACGCGAGTGGAACAGAAAAGGGAGGTAATGACAGTGGCTTGCGGAGTATAAATGTAGATGTAGATGTAGAGACTGTATGCTTGTGACACACGCTGTACCTGGTCACTTCCACACTCATCCATGACAATCACCAGGTGTCATAGAAATCGACACTCATCGAGGAAGAGAAACGGACACCATAGATTCAAATTAACTTCCATGGTGCTGGAGGACTTGTGCTGTTGTTAATAATGGACATCTAAGTACCAAATTGACCATGTTGAGACATTTATGTAGTACATAAATTGTCTATCAATTTGTTTGTCACCATTATCTCTAAAAAGGGAAGCATATGGTTCTTTTGCATTTTCCTTGGGATACCTAGAAGCCATAGTTTGTAGAAAATGGCCATCAGCTGTTGTTGTTGATTATGGGCAACCATTACAAGGCATATCTTCCCTGTCTCTCTCAAAAGGATGAATGTTCCAGTGATATCACTGCGGTGTACTGGATTCAACGGGCAGCTTCCAGTGCTGATAACCCTTCTTGCTGTAGAGTGACAATTGACACTGAACATTTTACAGAAGCCACATTGTCCTGTTTATAATTGAAGACACATGCCTCTATTGAACTGTCCTGTGAATGGAGGTTTACTCTACTCTTCCCTTGCTTGTACAAAATGCTGTGCCTATTGAGTTTCCACTATCAAAAGAGTATCGAGTGAGTTTTCTGATTTATTAAAAAAAAAAAAAAAAAACACCTCATGGGGATGTTTTTCTGGGCAGTTGATAACAGTTTTCATGAAAATTAAAAATACAAAGATTGAAATGTGATGCTGTTCAGTAGCAAAAGCAAGCAGTTTTAGACATCAACTGGTACACGTTTGCCAGAAGTCTTGACTGGTATCAGCTGAGAACAAGAAAGTGGAATTCTAAGTCCCAACATACGAACGGTCAAAATAAACTGAAAAAAGAAAAAGTTTAAATTGTTCATACACACAGCATACACAAATGTATTGTCTGCTATAGGCTGGTGAAATTATAGTGATAGGAACAGCAAATGATCACAGAAGCAATCCACTGCTAGATGCAAGACAAAAGCAGACCTTGTGCTAGTAAGAGGGCTAACCCTAGTAAAAAACGAAAAATGTATGTATGTTAAGATTTGGTTATGCTATGTGCTTTCTGTCTGTCTGTGTACAACCTGGATAATTTGGAACCAATATAATTTTATGTTGCTCATGTGTGTTTCAATATTCTGTCTCTGCTGCTACTACTACTACAACCACCACCACCACCAATCCCACTTCCGCCACTACCCTATGCTTCTTCACTGATCCTCAGTGTCTGTAATTTCTTTTCCATTCTCTCTTAATTTATAACAACATATTAGTATTACATTACAACTTTCCATAGACTAATAGTACTTTAACAGCCATTTTGTCTTCTGATTTGTGCGTTCAATTAAAATTCACAATTGTAGGATCAATGCAAATAATATGATAAGGATAGATTGCTGCTATAGTTGAATCACAAAAGGCCTTTTTCTGAATTAGACCACACACACACACACACACACACACACACACACATTCACGCAAATGCAAATCCCACACATGACCACGACCACTGTCTCTGGCTGCTGAAGACAGACTGCAAGCTACAGCACATGATGGAAGAAGTAATCTGGGTGGTGTGGGCAAGGGAGAGGCTAGGCTAGGATGGTGAGTGGTGAGAGGCAGATATAGCAGGATCACATACGGAGAAGGGGACAGTTAAGTGCTGCTTGTGGGAGGATAGAGAGATGTGGTGGTAAGAGGACAGTGCAGCTAAGTGCAGTTGTGAGGTTAGATGATAGGGCAGCAAGGGGGGGGGGGGGGGGGCAGAAAAGAAAAGGAGAGAAGTAAAAAGTGGGTGTGGTAGTGGAATAGAAGGCTGTGTAGTGAAGGAGTGGGAACAAGGAAGGTGATAGGTGGGTAAAGGACAGTGGGTATTGTAAGTTCAGGTCAGGACAGTTATAGGAAGATATATTGCAGGAAGAATTCTCACCTGCACAATTCAGAAAAGGTGGTATTGGTAGGAAGGATCAAGATAGCACAGGCTATGAAGCAGTCATTGAAGTGAAGACTGCTGGTGGTTGGTGGGTAGCAATACCTCTACTTCGACAGGTGCCACCCATTCCATACCAAGAAGTCGCATCCATACAGCCTATCCTAGCCACCCATGGCCATCAGTTCTGCAGTGACAAACAGTCCTTTTCAAAATATACAATTAGTCTCACTGAGGCCTTCACAGACCATAATAACCCACCTAACCTTGTACAGAAACAGATGTCCCATGCATTCTCTCTACTCACCCACCACCTCCCAAAGTCCCACCGTCTGGCCACAGAGTGCTTCCCCTCATGTTTCAGTACCACACGGGACTGGAGCAACTGAATCACATTATACGCCAGTGTTTAGACTACCTCTTGTTGTGCCCTGAAATGAGGAATATCCTACCCACTATCCTTCCTTCCCCTCCCACAGTGGTATTGCACTGCCCACTGAACCTATACAATATCCTCGCCATCCTTACAGAACCCTTGCTCCCAACCCCTTGCCTTATGGCTCATACCTCTGAAATAGATCTAGATGCAAGACCTGTCCCATACATATACTCCAGTCTAGGCACATCTGCTCTAGTCCAGCCACAAGCATCACCTATCCCATCAAAGGCAGGGCTACCTGTGAAACCAGTCATATGATCTACAAGCTAAGCTGCAACCATTGTGCTGTGTTCTACGCGAGTGTGACAAATAACAAGCTGTCTGTCTGCATGAAAGGCCACCACCAAACTGTGGCCAAGAAACAGCTGGACCACCCAGATGCTGAGCACACTGCTTAATACAGTGTTCCGAATTTCAGTGACTGCTTCACAGCCTATGCCATCTGGATCCTTCCTACCAAAACCAGCTTTTCTGAATTGCAGATGTGGTAACTCTCTCTGTAATATACCATATTCTACATTCCTGTAACCCTCCTAGCCTCAACCTTCATTAATCACTGTCCTTCACCCACCTATCCCCTTTCCTTTTCCCACTCCAGCACTACACAGCCTTCTGTTTCATCAGTGCACCCACAGTCTTTTTACTTCTCTCCTTTTCCGCTCTGCTCCCTCCCCCCTTTCTTACACCTAACCCCCCCCCCCTCCCCATCTAACCTGCCCCTTCACCCGACTGCATCTAGCTGCACTGTCCTCTCCCCACTTCATTCCTGTATGTCACACTAGCAGCACTCTGCTGTCCCCTTCCCCTACCCATACCCTGCTATCCCTCCCCCTGCCCACTCCAGCCTCCTCCTTACACCCACCAAACATTGCTTCTCACTTCATGCACTGTAGCTCGCAGTCTGGATTTGGCAGCCAGACACAGTGGTCGTGTGTGTGTGTGTGTGTGTGTGTGTGTGTGTGTGTGTGTGTGTTTTGTCTAGTTCAAAAGAGGCCTTATGACTTGTGTAGCAGTCTTTTTGTTGCGCCTGTCCGCCGCTCTTGGTCTCCACTATATGGCGAGTAGCAATCTATCGTTTTCATAATATTGTCATTATTCCATTTCAGATTTTCCATTGTATTGTTTTAGAATTGTTATTTCAATTTACCCTTCTGTGGAGGTAGGACCACCTGTGGAAGCAGCCATGTAATATACTAGCTCTGTTGTAATCATTGTACAGCTTTTTAGATTGGTGTGACTGCCAACTAGCTGTCCACCAGGATGAATGACCACTGCCAAACTGTGGCGAAAAGCAAAGTGGGGCACCCTATGGCACAACATGCTGCTGAATATAATGTGCTTGATTTAAATGACTGCTTCATAATCTGGGCCACCATAACCAGCTTTTCTGAACTGCACAAAAAACACATTCTCCACTCCCAAAATTATCCCAGCCTCAACCTACAATAACCTACTGTCTCCGTACCCTCCATGCAATAGTTTTTGTCTCCCCTGTCCGCTCACCTCCTCCCAATTGACGTCCTCTCAACTCACACACTGCCAACCCACCCACTGATCTTTTCCCCCTCAGCACCTCTCCATTCCTCCCCTCCCCCCACCTGTCTCTCCCGATGCTGCACCTGCCAGCCTTGTCCTGCTGCTGTACATCTGGTCCCTGCACACTCTTCGTACAGCACTCCTCTCTCCCCTCACCCGTACCCTGTTTTCCCCACCCCCCTTTGTCCACAGCTCGTGGTCTTGCGGTCGCGTTCTCGCTTCCCGAACACGGGTTCCCAGGGTAGATTCCCGGCGGGGTCAGGAATTTTCACCTGCCTCGAGATGACTGGGTGTTTGTATTGTCCTCATATTTCATCATCATTCATGAAAGTGGCGAGACTGAACTGAGCAAAGGTTGGGAATTTGTACGAGCTCTGATAACTGCGCAGTTGAGCGCCCCACAAACCAAACATCCTCATCCTCCTATCCCCTTTGTTAAACACAAGAGTTGCATTCTGCCTGAAGCGACCAGAGATAGTGAACATTTGTGTGTGAGGTGTGCCTACTTATGTGAATATGTGTGTATTTTCTTTCCTGAAGAAGGCTTTGGCTGAAAGCTCAATCTGTAACAGTCTTTTCGTTCTACCGGTCTGCAACTGAATTTGTCATCTGTACGCCAAATTACATGTTGCTAACACCTGTCATAAGCAGTTGTGGGAAGTTGTGTCAGCAGAATAGCTGATTTGTATAGTCAATTTTGTAATGATCTTTTTCCTTTAACAGCAGGAGAAATGTTACGTATTTAATGTAACAGTTATCGTGAGATGATAGATGCTGGGGTGTGATCAAACTGTATTTTTGAAGAGAAACACTTTGTTTACTGGGTCAGATATGTACAGATACATAATAAATTATTGAATCCTGAGTTTTCATTTTGTACTTTTACCATGTTTAAGCATTTTTGTCATTGGTATAGATACAGTGAGATTCTGGGTGAAAATAAAGAGAAAGTAATGAAAATTGAAGCTGTCAGCTTTCACATTAACATAGACACCCAACTACAATATGGATTAGTCTGTGACCACATTATATTCACACTCTTTGGCTTCATCATCTCAAAACAAAATTGTCACCTTGCAGTATTACCTAAACCTCGGGCTGCACTAAGGATCAGCCTGTCACAACATACTTTCACCTTTGACACAAAATTATTAACAATATTTGAACACAGATAGTGCAGAAGTGGTGCATACATCAGTAAAAGAAACATCTGTAAGCTGTAAAAGCAGTCAATTAAGAAAGTACTGTCTACTCTAGAGGTGGATTGTTCATAAAAGAATGGGTCCAAAGTTCAAGAAACTGAATGAAAGGACCGAGGAATAACTTCTAAGGAACAGTTGCTCACCATTCTTTTCAGATTGGTCTTGCTTGTTCCCACCTCAATCTCATTTGGCTGGTGTCGTTCCAGTACTGCTGTTTGTTGTTCACACCTTGGTTTTATTTGGCCAGTCTTGTTCCAGTTCCACCGTTCATTATTCCCTCCTTGATCTTGTTCCTTTTTTGGGTGGTCGCTCGTTCCTCATTCCAGCTCCACCATTCTTAATTCAGTTGTAGTTCTTTCATTCATTGTGCCTGCCCATTCTTGTTCAATTTTAATATACGAATATAATAATAATATATGTTAAAATTAACACAAGAATTCTCAATTCACTGGAACTCATTTTTTTATGTACTTGTGCCTTATTTTCCACTGTAGCTTCTACAAACAATGTTTATCAATGGTATTATTTAAGCCTGCCTATCTCTCTCTCTCTCTCTCTCTCTCTCTCTCTCTCTCTCTCTCTCTCTCTCTCTCTCTCTCTTGCTCTGTCTGTCTGTCTGTCTCTGTGTGTGTGTGTGTGTGTGTGTGTGTGTGTGTGTGTGTGTGTGTGTTTTAATCCTGTATTACCTGTTAAAAAAATGAATTTATCAATACAGTTCCTTCTACCTTGTTCACCTGTCTGCTTCTGAAGTCCCTTGACTACCTGGCATCCATTCTTATCTATTTCGTTCACTCAAGTCACCAACTTTTTTTAGTCCGAATTTTGAAAATTGCTGCCCTAATCACTGTAAGGTGTAAACTTATAAATTGGCCCTCTTAGATTTGCTTCATACTTACAGGATTTTAAAGTCGCTGTCTGGACATCAGTTTCTAAAAGCAATATGGTGTAATTGTAAATAATAATAATAATAATAATAATAATAATAATAATACTCCCGTGGAGGCTCGGGAAAAGAATAGGCCTTCGGTTAGTCCTGCCAGTCGTAAGAGACGACGAAAAGAACAAACCACCAATAGGGCTAACCCCCCTTTTAGTGTGATTAGTTGGTTCAGGACAGAACTAATGAAGCCTCGGACAAGCGCTGTCATGGTCGGGGACAACGCTTGAACCCTATGCCCGTCCACAATGGTAATGACACTGCTAGCCACACGGAAAATGATTTAAATTCAAATAGAGGTGTTTTGCAGGATATGCTTCCTGCAACCGCTCTAGAAGGAAAACAAAGACAGAGGATGAGATGGTCAGAAGTAGTTAACAGACACCTCATGTTCTGTTATTACCAAGCAACAAACTTAGGAACCAACACAACTGGATACAGATCACAAGTATACACAACATTTATTACCAGATACCCAGAATTAAAATTTTTAACAGAACAATGACTAGCTGATCAGATTCGTGTAATAATCAAAAATAACGGGATACCCCAGTCAGAATTAGAAAACATCAAACAACAAGTACAACAAATACTGGAACAAAATAATGTGCAGTAAGAAGAAGAAGAAGAAGAAGAAGAAAAGACAGTAACGCACTCAAACATCCCAGAGCAAACAAACAAAGAACAACACACATCAATTAAACAATCAGAGGAAAACGAAATCTTAAGACAGCCACCAAAACAAGCACGAATAGAACATGTAGTGACACACATGTTAGATATAGAAGAAAAATTTCAGTTGACATATATAGAATACAAAGACACAAATACAGACATAAGACCATTCTTGCATAGACCACCAAATAACCCACAAGTCGAAACAACAACTACTATCAACACTATCATACGCAACAAAATAAATGAAAATACAACTATGGAAGAGTTACAACTACTGGTTTATGTAGGAGCACTCACTACACTAAATATACACACTAGGCAGAGATCAGAACCAACCAACACACAGAAGAAACCCACAAAACCAGCGTGGCAACACAGGCTACAGATCAGAATAGAAAAACTGAGAAAATACATCGGACAGCTAACACAGTTTATAAGAAAAGAAATATCAGACAAAAAACGAAAAAGGTTAGGTAAAATCTCACAACAAGAAGCGATAGAGCAGTTAGATGAAAAGAAGCAGAAATTACAAGCATTGGCCAAACGACTTAGAAGATACAAAAAAAGTGAAAATAGAAGGAAACAAAACCAAACATTCAACACAAACCAAAAGGAATTTTACCAGACAATAGATAACACAGACATTAAAATAGACAATCCACCAAACATAACAGACATGGAACACTTCCGGAGCAACATATGGTCAAACCCGGTACAACATAAGACATGCACGGTGGATACAAGCAGAAACAGACACATACAAGATGATACCACAAATGCCTGAAGTGATAATTTTGCAACATGAAGTCACCCAAGCAATTAATTCTACGCACAGTTGGAAAGCCCCTGGAAATGATAAAATAGCAAATTTCTGGCTAAAGAAGTTCACCTCAACACATTCACATCTAACTAAATTATTTAACAGTTACATTGCAGACCCATACACAGTCCCTGATACACTTACACAAGGAATAACTTATCTGAAATCTAAAGATCAAGCAGACACAGCGAACCCAGCAAAATATCGCCCCATAACATGCCTACCAACAATATACAAAATATTAAGTTCAGTCATTACACAGAAATTAATGACACACACAACACAGAACAAAATTATAAATGAAAAACAAAAAGGCTGCTGCAAAGGAGCATGAGGATGTAAAGAGCAACTGATAATAGATGCAGAGGTGACATATCAAGCTAAAACTAAACAAAGGTCACTGCACTACACATACATTGATTACCAAAAAGCTTTTGATAGTGTACCCCACTCATGGTTACTACAGATATTGGAAATATACAAAGTAGATCCTAAATTAATACAGTTCCTAAACATAGTAATGAAAAATTGGAAAACCACACTTAATATCCAAACAAATTCAAATAATATCACATCACAGCCAATACAGATTAAGCGTGGAATATACCAAGGAGACTCATTAAGTCCTTTCTGGTTCTGCCTTGCTCTGAACCCACTATCCAACATGCTAAATAATACAAATTATGGATATAATATTACTGGAACATACCCAACAAAATAAAACATTTGCTATACATGGATGATCTAAAACTACTGGCAGCAACAAATCAGCAAGTCAACCAATTACTAAAGATAACAGAAGTATTCAACAATGATATAAATATGGCTTTTGGAACAGACAAATGTAAGAAAAATAACATACTTAAGGGAAGACACACTAAACAAGAAGATTACATATTGGATAACCACAGCGACTGCATAGAAGCGATGGAAAAAACAGATGCCTATAAATATCTAGGATACAGACAAAAAATAGGAATAGATAATACAAATATTAAAGAAGAACTAAAAGAAAAATATAGACAAAGACTAACAAAAATACTGAAAACAGAATTGACAGCAAGAAACAAGACAAAAGCTATAAATACTTATGCTATACCAATATTGACCTACTCATTTGGAGTAGTGAAATAGAGTAACACAGACCTAGAAGTGCTCAATACACTTACACGATCACAATGCCACAAATATAGAATAGATCACATACATTCAGCAACAGAAAGATTCACATTAAGCAGAAAGGAAGGAGGAAGGGGATTTATCGACATAAAAAACCTACATTATGGACAGGTAGACAATTTAAGAAAATTCCTTACAGAACGAGCAGAAACTAGCAAAATACACAAAGCAATCACTCATATAAATACATAAGCTACACCATTGCAATTTCATAACCACTTCTACAACCCTTTAGATCACATATCATCAACAGATACGAAGAAAGTAAATTGGAAAAAGAAAACACTACATGGCAAGCAACCGTATCATCTAACACAGCCACACATCGATCAAGACGCATCCAACAAATGGCTAAGAAAAGGCAATATATACAGTGAGAAGGAAAGATTCATGATTGCAATACAGGATCAAACAATAAACACCAGATATTACAGCAAGCATATTAAAGATCCCAATACCACAACAGATAAATGCCGAGTTTGCAAACAACAAATAGAAACAGTAGATCACATCACAAGTGGATGTACAATACTAGCAAATACAGAATACCCCAGAAGAAATGACAATGTAGCAAAAATAATACATCAACAACTTGCCATACAACATAAACTAATAAAACAACACGTTCCCACATACAAGTATGCACCACAAAATGTACTGGAGAATGACGAATACAAATTATACTTGAACAGAACCATTATAACAGATAAAACACCACCACATAACAAACCTGACATCATACTCACCAATAAAAAGAAGAAATTAACACAACTAATCGAAATATCCATACCCAGTACAACAAATATACAGAAGAAAATGGGAGAAAAAATTGAAAAATACATCCAACTGGCTGAGGAAGTCAAGGACATGTGGCATCAGTATAAAGTTGACATTATACCAATTATACTATTAACTACAGGAATCATACCACACAATATCCACCAGTACATCAACGCGATACAGCTACATCCAAACATATATATACAACTACAGAAATCTGTAATTATTGATACATGTTCAATTACCCGAAAGTTGCCAAATGCAATGCAACATATACCGTACAGTTAAAAGGAAGTCACGCTTGATCAAGGTCCGCATCACTTTCCATTTTCAACCAGACATAACGTCTGAGACAGGAAAGAATAATACTACAACAAGAAGAGAGAAGATTTGAGCTATGTCAAGTAAAAATAAATTCTAGCTGAACAAGGTACTGGTGCCACAATGCATATCACAGAAGTTTTTTTAATCGTATAGTTGCTGGTTCAAATCTCTGTAGTAGCAACTATGGTTTTTTACTGTCATATAAATTCCACATTTATATTAACAAATGGAAATGTTAATTAACAGATGATGAATTACAGTTTTTTAATAACAATGTATTTTTATTTTTAATTGCTGGAAATAAATTAAAAATTAATGCAGTCAAACTGTATTACACAATATAATGTGAAGGTAACATTGTCCACAGACTTTAATTAATTTGTATGTTAGCGGGATAAAGAAGAGACACATTGCCAAAATCTGCTCTATACCATGAACAAGAGCAGTTTGTGGATGTCACTTTATAAAGTTTAGCTGTTTAAACTATAGTCAGGAGGATTCTACTTGAACCCACATGCTGTAGAGTATTGTTGTCATGCTGCTTTTAAGAAGTGATGAAAGTTATTTGCTTCTGAATATTTTCCCTTTTATTATTGACAGACTTTAGAAGAATGTTTGGTGCATATGGACGTTGCATCACTTGATATTCATCAAGTAATGGGCTTGTGTTGGTCTCAGGGATTGTATAATGCCATTATATACATACATAATAAAGCTCTAATGGATTATGTAACACCACTACAAGAGCTTATGCCTATACTGCAAGCTGCTCTATCAACAGGTAAAACAGCTTATTCATTTGTTCCTTTCAGTTTTGTATATGTAATTACTGACTATTCAATTGTAATATTTCTTCTTCTTTTTTTTCCCAAGGAAAAAAGTCACAAATGATCTGCCTGCTTCTGCTACATTGTGTCAGAATAGTCACGTAAAATTTTGTCAGTTTAGAAAATATAGCTGCAAAATCTTTGATTAAATTGGAAATATGTGGGAGCTATTCTTAAAATTTCGGTTCAGTCATTGCTCGGTATAAGGACACCAGAAAAAATGAGAAATTTAAAGCCCATTGTTGATGACGGCTGAAGAAAACTTCAGTTGTAATCTGTATTTCTTATTGTTTCATGAGTTTTGTTACACCTTTTGCCTAGATCTACAGAACAGGTAGTTATTGTTACAAAAGAGTTGTTATAGCTACAAAGAGAGTTGTTCACAGTGTCCAAAGATTGAGGAAAAAATAGGCAAAAGTGGAAAGAATTCTTTTTCTCTATTGTTTACAGATAACAATGAGCAACAGGTATAAGTGGGAGAGATGAGGCAATTCTGGGCTGTTCTGCACCATGTCAGTGTGATTTTACTGCATGCCCTAATTGCAGTACTGTACTTCCATTATGTTAGTGGTTTCCTTTATGCTTGCAAAGTGAGATGTGGTACACCATTTATAATTTAAGTTCATACTATGCAACTGCACAAATTATTGCCCCCAAGCGTGAGAAAAATGTTGAAACTGTAGCAGCACTTACCAAAGCAGAACAATTTTAAGCGAAACAGGCCTCGTCAGGAACCACATGTTCCATCCTAGATTTATTGTTTTAGAAAATGAGACATGATTTTTTGTGTTAATGAGATTTAAACTGTCACAGTTGGAAATGTTACAATTACTAAAATTTTCCTGGTTATTATACCATTTTCTTTTTTAATTATTGATTGGTCTTTTTGTGTTCTCCTTTCTTTTGTAACTCATGAGGGCAACAGGACAACATATTCGATACATTTGTCATCTTCACTCAAAAGACTGGTTTTATGCAGCTATGCACAGTAGTGTATCCTGTACAAGCCTCTTCATCTCTGTATAACTACTGCAACCTGCATCCATTTGAACCAACTTCTGGTCTCTTTCTACAATCCCCCCTCCCCAATTCTCTCTCTCTCTCTCTCTCTCTCTCTCTCTCTCTCTCTCTCTCTCTCTCTCTCCCCTATTACCTGGCTGACAATTATTTTATCAACCAATCCCTTCTTATGCCACAAATTTATTCCCCCCATTCGTTGGATTCATTGCCTCCTCATTAGTTATTCCATCTTCCCATTAATCTTCAGCAAAATCACTCTCGCCTGACTTAATGAACCCATGATGAAATGCGCCGCTTGTTTCAAAAGGCTATGTACTTATTTACAAGAGACACTGAATTATCAAACTCTTAATTGGCGTTCCATTGTGATGGCACTGCCTTGGTTCAGAAATAGTAACAATGGATCAGACTTATAAAGTATATGTTCTTGGTGTAAATGACTCTATGAAGGATCAAATATCAGTATTGGTTATGTGGATCAACTCACTAGAATTGAGAACTGACTTGAAATAACAATACTATATAAATGAGTGACAGCTTAGTGCAGCAAACCCAACATCTCCCGTGCATGTTTGTTGTTACTCTAATCTGAAGCATATATTTTCATACTTGATTTAGTTACTAGTTGAGTACGTCCATTCGAAGTTGTTTTAGGGTCAGATAATTTCCATAATCTGTCTTTGGCTATATACCCTCTGAGTTACAAGATCTTAATTTTCCTGGAAGCTCCTTGAAACTATGAATTTTTATGCAGAAGTATGATTCAGCACTGCAGTTTCCAGATAGCTCTCGTTTGAATGTTAATTCCTCATACTTTTCAGTTGCCTTTTTTTCCATCCTCATTTTTGCCTTGTTATTGTTGTTGTTAATGGACAAATTTCTTCAGAATTATGTTTCTCAGAACTATGAACACCATTATCTGCAGAAAAAATAATTTGCAGTTTACTGCATGCTATTTGACATTCTTCGTATGTGATCATAATCAATATTTCACCATCTGCATGTGTATTACAATCTTTTTATTACAGTCTCATTTGTGTAACTGTCTTTATACTAACACTTCACTTTTTTTCCAATTGAATGGCTCAGTGGTGGAAGAGTTGATCCCAACAGACTGTAAAAGGGATAAAATTGTAAGTGACTTTGGAAACCAGCAGAAGAGCATCATGATGAAGCCAGGGCACTACCAATTCGGTTGCAGCCAAAGAATGGGCTACAGAGTCAGTGACTTCGCAGCACTAGAGTGACAACGGACAAACTTGCCGTCAACATCTGATACAGCTTGCAGAACTATTGCAACCTAGTTATGACTGCCAGAAGGTCACCAACACATTCCAAATATTTGTCATAGCACACTAGCCATGGTAAACAACAGAAATCAGCACACAGATGTGGTATTTAAGGACACTTGAACCAGTCAGTCTTTGTCAAACAGTTGTGATGTGGAGCCTGACTACTCCGCGACATGCCGGTGCCTCAGATGTTTCTGACTCAGCCAGGACATGAGCTGCTGCCTGCCCCCTATTAAGCCTGTGGGCACTAGGGGCAGCTCTGTGCTCTGCCACCATCACTGGTCCAGCCATCTCTGCCCCCTCTCCCCACCACACCCCCCACCAACAGAAGACAGTTACTCTTCAAACCAAGGAGTGATGCCCCCCACCTGAACTGATGGTTCTTTCAAGAGTTCATGCATGGTGCCCATGAGGCCCCAGGCTATTGCAGCCCATGCTTATTTCCTGGGCTGCATTTTCTTCCCCATGCTCTGACCTCCACATCCACACTCCTTCCTTGCAGCCCCCTCCTTCCCGTCTCTGAGTTCTTACTTATGTCGACCTGGCTGTTCTCTTGGTTTCCTGTATTCCATGTGGTTTTGTTCCCCTTGCATTTTTTCTGTCACCCTTCCTTTTTGGCATTTTTGGTCCTCCTATGGGGTTTGAGCTCCACTTCTAAATTTTTTGTCTGTAGCGTGAGCCATTTGAGGAAGTGCTCCCTCCCTAGCATCTAAGGTGTGGATTTCTCTCTATCCTTCCTTCTCCCCCTTCCTTCTCTGCCATAGACCCTCCCTCCACCCTGCTAGGTCACCAGCACATGTAGTCAGTCCTTGTGGTGGAGCTGTTACGTACCCATCTGGCTGATCCCCCTGACAACACAGGGATCCCACTACTGATACCTGAACTGTAGCCTACTCAAATATGTCCAGGAGTGGTTGCTTGTTGTTCCAGAGCATCAGAACTCCTGGCGGCGGCCTCTGTGCCAGATGGCCCTTGATGTGTCTGGGTGGTGCCAATGGGTAGAACCCTTGATTGGAGTAGGTGGTATCAGGGCAGATGCTTTGCGTACGAAGTGTATCAAGCTCCAAAAATCTGTCTGTTCTTCCATGGCTGTGTCTTTGAATGGTAACTGACCATTGAATGCAATTTCTTATGACATTGCATGCTACCCTTTCCTGGCAACACTGTGGGAGGAGGGCCCAGCTTGCCAGCTTGGATGGAACGCTTTCCTCGTGACCTGGTCTGTACTGGTACAGACGGTGACACATTCACCACCACAAAGCTGTTATTTTTTGTGAAAATACTGAAGACAAGTTTGGCACAATGTAGTGTCTCATTAAGATGCGGTCGGGTTCACTGTTGATCAGAACTTCTTCTGCCACTAGATCTGCAGCTCTTCATGCTTGTGATCATCTTGGCAACATCCGAGTGTTCATTACACCTCACCAGTCAGTCCAGGGAGTCATTTTCCAGTCTAATGAAAACTCTAGGCCAGTTTGGAATAATGGGACAGTCATTTTGTTTGGCTTGTGCAGAAAGGTCATAAGGACAAACGCCCTCCTCTCTGGTGTGAGAGGCACATACACACCCAGAGAAGGTCAGGGTTATGTGCCATCAGTGTGATGTGGAGTTGTACATCATGCCACCCATGAGGTGCTTCCGGTGCTTTTGTTTTGGCCACATCTCTTTCCGATGTATGGTGGACCGTCTGTGTCGTGATGGTGGAGACACTCTGCATGAGGGAAAAACCCTCTGTTCTGCCACCTGTGTGTGTTAATTGTCAAGACCATCACTCTTCATGCTCACCAGCTTTCCTGGCTTATAAGAAAGAAAAGAAGATGCAAAAGTAAAACTACCTGGATCGTTTATCTTACACTGAGGCTCATAAGAAATTTGACTGACTTCATCCTGTGTTGATTACTTCCACTTCTGCCTCTGTTATGTACTTTCCCCTCCTCCCTCTTCCTTACCTCTGTGCCGTCACCCTCTGTTCTCCCCCTTCCCTGTGGTTCCCACGCCCTCCTCTCTGGATGCCACTCCCCCTCCCCAGCCAAAGAAGTGCTCCCCCATCTTCTGCACCCGATGGTGATGGGTCTCCCTCCATGGACCCTTCCCCCTGGCGTCTCTCAGGTGGGACCCTGCTGCCACATCTCAGCCACAGGACACACAGTCTTTCTCCCTGAGGTCACCCTCTCTTTTTTGGTTCCAAAGCTCACTCGCTTACCCTTTCTGGGTGTTATGCTCTGTTAGAACTGGGATGGCACTTTGAGGACTCTGATAGTGTGTGCACATTGCTCCACATGGATATTGTTAGTTCATGGATCCCACTGTGTTCCCCATTGGTAGCAGTTGCCGTCTGGGTCCACTTGAACTCTGTGGTCACAGTGTGCAATCTCTATCTCCCTACTGACATTCTACCTACATCTGGTACCATAACTGCCCTCCTTCAGCATCTTTCCACTCCCTTGCTCCTCCTTGGGGATTTTAATGCCCATCATCGTTTGTGGGGCAGCGCTTTTTCATCTAGTCAGGGGCTCCTCATTGACCAATTTCATGCAGGTCACGACCTGTGCCGCCTTGATGGTAGTTTCCCTACTCATTTTAGTGCCATGTATGGAACTTTCCTACCATTGATCTTTAGCTCTCTTCCCCCTTCCTTACAGTCACCACATTATGACCTCTGTGATAGTGGCAACTTCCCTTTGATTCTCTAGTTCCCTTCCCGCCTCCCGATGACCACATTACCCAGCTGGGCTTTCCATCGTGCTAGTTGGCCTCTATGTTCTGCACTCATAGGCAGCACACCATGCTCTTTTTACAGCAGCATGAATCTCTACTAACTTTCACCTGTCCTCATTCTCCCGACCTTTCTTGTACCGCGAGTGCAACTGCCTTTGCTTCCTGAGCATTCTCCGAATTGCACTGTTAAACCACGGTGGGTCTTTTCCATCCGCAACCCACTTTTTCGGCGCATACTTGTCCAATGCATGATTTACAATGTGTTTAAAATTTGCCCATAATTCCTTTATGTCCATCGTACTGGAAGTAAATGAAGTCGATTCATTTACTAAGTGGGATGCTAAGACTGCTTATCTGCTCTTTCTAGTAAGAATACTCTCCTAGCCTTCTTGACCGACTTTTTAAATTTTGTAACCATAGTCGTAATGACATCATGATCACTAATCCCTGTCTCAACACTGACACTGTCGATGAGGTCTGGTCTGTTCGTGGCTACCAGATCTAAAATATTTCCATTACGCGTTGGCTGTTGATTTAGCTGCTCAAGACTGGGATGTCTATACTAGGTAAGTTGAAGTCGCCTCCGACTAATATAGCACGATCCAGGTACTTCTGCGATACAGAATGTAGACTCCCTTTGAATGATTCTAGAACTGTCATGGTGGAACCTGGTGCCCAGTAATAACAACCTAAGTCACAAAACAATTACTGATTTTGCTCTGTAACAAAAAATATTAACTAGGAATAGTCTAAATAAATTAGGAAATTGATTACATTGCCTTGCCATTGGTGGGGAGGCTTGCATGCCTCAGCGATACAGACAGCCATACCACAGGTACAACCACAACAGAGGGGTGTCTGTTGAGAGGCCAGACAAATGTGTGGTTCCTGAAGAGAGGTAGCAGTCTTTTCTGTAGTTGCAAGGGCAACAGTCTGGATGATTGACTGATATGGCCTTGCAACATTAACCAAAACGGTCTTGCTGTGCTGGTACTGCGAATGGCTAAAAGCAAGGGGAAAATACAGCCATAATTTTTCCCAAGGGCATGCAGCTTTACTGTATGGTTAAATGATGATGGTGTACTTTTGGGTAAAATATTCCAGAGCTAAAATAGTCCCCCATTCGGGTCTCCTTGTGGGGCCTACTCAGGAGGACGTCGTTATCAGGAGAAACAAAACTGCCATTCTACAGTTTGGAGCATGGAATGTCACATCTCTTAATCGGGCAGGTAGGTTAGAAAATTTTAAAAGGGATATGGATAGGTTAAAGTTAGATATAGTGGGAATTAGTGAAGTTTGGTGGCAGGAGGAACAAGACTTTTGGTCAGGCAAATACACGGTTATAAATACAAAATCAAATAATGGTAATGCAGGGGTAGGTTTAATAATGAATAAAAAAATAGAAGCAAGGGTAAGCTTCTATGAACAGCATAGTGAATGCATTATTGTAACCAAGATAGGCATGAAGCCCATGCCTACCACAGTAGTAAAAGTTTATATGCCAACTAGCCTGCAGATGACGCAGACATTGAAGAAATGTTTGATGAGAGAAAATAAATCATTCAGATAGTGAGGGGAGATGAAAATTTAATAGTCATGGGTGACTGGAATTTAATAGTAGGAAAAGGAAGAGAAGGAAAAGTAGTAGGTGAATGTGGAATGGGGGTAAGGAAAGAAAGAGGAAGCTGCTTGGTAGGTTTTGCAAAGAGCATACCTTAGTCATAGCCAACACTTGGTTTATGAATCATGAAAGAAGGTTGTATATGTGGAAGAGGCCTGGAGACACTGGAATATTTCAGATAGATTATATAATGGTAAGATAGAGATTTAGGAACCAGGTTTTAAATTGTAAGACATTTCCAGTGGCAGATGTGGACTCTGACCACAATTTATTGGTTATGAACTGTAGACTGAAACTGAAGAAACTGCAAAAAGGTGGGAATTTAAGGAGATGGGACTGGGACAAACTGAAAGAACTAGAGGTTGTAGAGTGTTTCAGAGAGAGCATTAGGGAACGATTGACAAGAACGGGTGAAAGAAATACAATAGAAGAAGAATGGGTAGCTTTGAGAGATGAAATAGTGAAGGCAACAGAGGATCAAGTAGGTAAAAAGATGAGGGCTCGTAGAAATCCTTGGATAACAGAAGAGATATTGAATTTAATTGATGAAAGGAGAAAATACAAAAAGTGCAGTAAATGAAGCAGGCAAAACAGAATACAGACATATCAAAAATGAGATGGACGGGAAGTGCAAAATGGCTAAGCAGGGATGGCTAGAGGACAAATGTAAGGATGTAGAGGCATATATCACTAGGAGTTAGACAGATACTGCCCACAAGAAAATTAAAGAGACCTTTGGAGTCAAAAGAACCACTTGTATGAATATCAATAGCTCAGATGGAAAAAACTGGTAGAATATGCAGTATATGTTTCCAGGCAGCTTAACTGAGAAGAAAGGAACTATTCAACAACTGGAAATAAATTCCGACATTAATATTCTGAATAACTTATTTCAGATGTCATTTATATGAAGGTACTTTCAAAGTAATAACTGACCTTGCAGCTCTCAAATGGTTACCAATACATAAAGATCCAAGTAGTAAGGTAACTAGATGGGCATTGTGTCTCAGTGAGTTTGATTTTGAAGTAGTACATTCTTCAGGAAGGTTATACGCAAATGCAGACGATCTAAGCTGCAAAGTACACACTGTGAAATGTGCGGGTACATATGAATATGGATGGATCAAAGTACAAAACAGTGGTCCAAATAGCCCAGCAGTTCACCAGGCAGCCACAGTTCAACATGGAGGATGGCGTATTGTACAGAAAGATGAGATGCAGGCTACACATCATAGTCCCAGAGTGTCTATGAAACAGTGTTGAGGCAAGCCCGTGATTTGATTTTGGCAGAAAATGCTGTTTGTAGAGCGACAGAATGGAGAGTAGCACAAAATTACTGGTGGATAACATGCAGACATGATGTAGATCGTTACTTAAGGAACTGTATACCACGCGTGCCATGGGCAGAGCTCAGTTATCAAAACTTATGTTACAAAGGCTACCTGAGGTACATAAACCATTTCAAATGCTTGGGTTGGATGACCTAGGACCTTTTGCAAAAAAAAAAAAAAAAAAAAAAAAAAAAAAAAAAAAAAAAAAAACTAGCAGTAAACCTGTATGTTTCGACAATAATCAATCATTTTTTCATGTTTCATTTCTATGACAGTCATACCGTATCAGCAGGCTGAAACAGTAGCACATGCAGTGGTAAACCAGTGGACGCTCAAGTTTGAAACACCTGGAACAGTAAGAAACAAACTTTATGTGCAGTTTTAAGAAGCAGTTATGCCAGTTACTGCACATTAAGAAACTTCAGATTAGTGCATTACATCCACATGTAAATGGTCAAACAGAAAAGGTTTATCGGACAATTGTGAAGATGTTAAGTTGCTAAGTTAACTCATAGCGTGACAACTGGAATGTTTTAATTGCATACCTCACGGTAGTATGCAATTCAAAAACCCATGAGAACATAGGTTTGTCGCACTATGAGATCGTTTTTGGTCAGAAGATGCCGTCTTCTTCTGAGTTTTTTAAGCCTCCACCAGAAAGTGATATTTCGCCAGTGAAAAATTTCTCCAAATGGCTAAAAACTATTTGGCAACAAGTCAAAAAGGTGAAGACAAAAGCCTTGGAACCACTAGACAGGACACACAAGAAGAAAGCAGTTTTACCTAAGTATCACATACATCAATCAAGTATGTTGACTGACCCATATGTACCAAAAGGAAAAACTAGGAAATTTGTGACATGTTATTAAGGCCCCTTTCAGGTTATGTAAATGACATCACATGTTAACATTAAGCTAAAACTCCCAACTTGCCCCACGATAGTCCACGACAATCAGATTCCTTTTAAGGGAACTGTAGAGGTGCTGCCCCCTATCAGCAGTGTCTTCGAAAGAGGGGAGGAAGAACCTGGGGAAAACGTAAAAAAAGCAAAAGCAAGGAAGGAAAGCAAGACAGTTCTGTAACCATCATGTCATGTCACTATGCATTTAGGCTACGAGTGGGGTTAATAAGGTAATTAGAGAATAGTGGGATAACTGTGAACGCATTGCATTTATGAAATTCGTGTATTTTATTATGAATTATTCAAGTTACATACTGTGTGGTTATATGTGTATTTTAGCAAAGGCTGGATTGAAGAGGATGTTATTTTTGTGAAAGAGGATTATGCAACTGAACATAAATCAAACATTTGGTGTAAGTTCTAGATTGAAAGAACTTTCAGCTTATTTATGTAAGAAGAAGGGCAATTAATGTCAGACAGTTCCATTCTGAATTTTGCTATGCATTGATTTATGTACCTGATCTACGCTAAGAGATTTTAGCCACAAATGTTCACACAGCATGGCAATGTGTCAGTGGAACAACTGGTAAGAAGTATTGCTATGAACATCAGCATTGACTGGTAGTTGTAGAATCCTCAACCTCAGCTGCCTGTGTAATTTTCACAATAATTGGAATTTTATGCTACCAACTCAAGTGGAAAATAATCCAAATCCCATCCCTTCTAATCTTCAACCTACGAATTCAAACTTGTCACAATGGCACCAACCACAAACGACATCACAAGTGGCAAAGTGCAACATGGACAAAGACCTCTGTAGAGATAAGTGCTAGTAAAGTTGAGCTAATACTGTACAATGTGATTCCATGAGTGGAGGAGCAAATCTGAAGTGTAAATAACTGGGGTTCCATTTCAGTAAAATTGAAAAGCTGCTTTCTGTTTCCAATTCCTCCCACCACTTTGTCCACCTCCTCTTCCCCCCCCCCCCCCTCCTCTGTGACCTTGAGCCTAGTTTATTGTTTCTGGTAAACACATTTCCCCTTTATATATTACATATTAATTTATATATTGTATATTAAAAAGAAGTACATAAAATGTGTGTGTTCAAATTCAATATTTTGTCATAATTTTGAAGTAGTTGTTGAAAAATTTTTGTGAAGTTTTAAGTTTTTTCTACAAATGAACATTTATAAAGTATTTGCAGGCAAAATTCTTGCAGAGTTTTACAATGCTGTTCCATAAAAATATTTTATAAAACTTAAAAAGTTTGTAAAATCTAGAATATAATAAAACTGTGTACTACTTAAAACCAACCCTTATGCCACTTAGTCACTCAATTTTGGGAGGAGTTACGCATTTAGCCTTAGAAACAAAGACACAGGGCAAGGCTGAACTCTGCCGACAAATTAGAGGGTGTAGTTTTCTTCGTTCAGTACTGTTATTGAACAGTGTTGTTTTCCTCTCTGCTGACAGAAATGTCCAACAGTTTTTATTTAATACATCCAAATATGCCAACACACCCACAGTGTATGTATTACCTTCTTTCTTTTTCATGTCAGGAAAGCAACTTACAGACCAGCAGATAGCTCTGGGCAACAAGCTTCTGGTGTACATCAGCTGTTGCTTAGCTGGGCGTGCATATCCAGTGGGATACATACCTTCAGATATGGTTGCCAGTGTGAAGCATGAAGTCTTCAAGTGCCTCACCTGCCTACACAGTAAAGATGCTCCTGACTCTGAGCCGCCATATCCTTACCTCAGGTCAGTCACATTACATATAGGCAATGTCTTTGTATACCTTAAATACACGCATGCTGTTATGTATGCCATATTTCGATTATATGTTCTGTTTTATGTCCTTGTCCAACAAGAGCTTGTGCTTCATCTCTAATAACTGTATAGTAGATTGTAAGTTTGATGCTAATCTTCTATGTTTCATTTTGTGTGCGGTGGAGCTTATTCAAAGTTCTATTCTTAAGTCGGTATCAGTCTAACATTTTGAGCTTTGCAATGCTGAATATATCATGTAGTTGAGTTTATCAAAATGGGCAGCACTGTTGCCATATAGTGTGCATTCAGTAGAAACTAGACTGCTTTTTAAGGAGACATCCATACCCAGAGTTACGTGAATGGAAGAAAGAGATACATTTGTTTCCTTGTGAAACATTACTTCAGAAGATTTTGAATAATCCAGAATTTAACATTTTTCTGTTGAATGATAGGGTCAAGTTTGAATGGTTCTCCTAATAAGTGAAGCCATTCAGTCTGGAGAATAGTGGCTGGAAACAGGAAGGAATGGTACCTGTAGTTATCACTGACTTTTGAATGAGTCAAGTTTATTTCAAAATTGTTAAGGCTTTAGTGGCCACTTGTTGACAAACTGCCTATTGGCTTCTGTCTCGGGTTCTTCGGCCAACGTTCATCTAATGATTTTTCTGTCGTTTCGCCAGCACAAGTGGCTGGCATTGTCAAAGCTTCACCCTCCATTGCCGGTGGTGAACTGGAGCCGAGCTCGCGGGCGCAGACTATATGTACCCGGCGCGCCAACGTCTGAGGGCTTCTCCGCAGTCATTTCCGGTGTGGTTCTCCTCTTGCTACCTGCGACGGTCGTTCGCTGCAGTACAGGAAGCCAGGATCCGTTTACCTTAAGGCTTTCCTCTTTCTTGCTCAAACTGTTCGCGTGTTTTTGTATTTCTACAGCTTCTCTGAACAAGCGCGTGTGATAGTGCTTATCTACAGCCAGAACTTCCGTGTCGACGAATTTTATTACGTGGTCGGTCTCATTCAGTGTGTGCTCTGCCATGGCCGATTTCTCCACCTGCCCCAACCTGCAATGTCACTTATGCTCTTTGATCCTGGTGTTGATGGATCATCCAGTCATTCCGACATAAACTTTTCCGCATGTGCATGGTATACGGTATATTCCCAACATTGCAAGTGGGTCTCTTTTCTCCTTCGCCGATCTAAGACACTCTTTGATCTTCCTTGTCTGTTTGAAAATCGCCTTTACACCATGTTTGCGCAATATACGGCCGATTCTGTCCGTCACTCTGGGAATGTATGGCAGAAAGGCCGTACCCGACATTTCTTTTTCTGGTTCCTTACTTCGCCAAGTGTTTGGCTCTGTTACACTTCTAATATAATTTCTAGAGTACCCATTACTCCTCAGGACAGTTTCCAGGTGTTGCATTTCTCGTTTGAGGTGTTGCGGCTCACATATTCGTCCTGCTCTCGTTACGAGCGTACTAATCATGCCTCTTTTCTGGCTGTTACACAATGAAACCAGCTGTAGTTATTAAGTTACTAGTGAATTTCTTCGGCATTTCAGAGGAAAGGCCAACTAAAATAGATGGCATGGTTTATTTAAGAGTTTAGGAAACAGTTACTCGATGAAAACATTGATGTTGAAGAGTACAGAACTATTACAGTAGGTGAAGTCACTAATGTAGATAATACTGAAAGTGATTTTGGGCACAGTCCAGCAATATAGCTAGAAAATGAGCAGACTTCAGAATGGGGTCCAGCATTATGTGGCAGAGATGAGAGGAGTGGTTCCTCATATTATCCATCACCACCAAGGAAAAATAGGACAAAATTTTCTGAAGGTTATTTGGCTGATGCTTACAAAATCTGGCTGAAACAGCCAAGAGGAATGAACTTCATGATGGTGCTCTCCTGGTTTAGCCCTAGACATACTCTGCAAAGTCACATTCAGTACCATAATGGCACAGAAAAGACAAGTAAAAAACAAGACAATTTTTCAAAATTCCAAAAAGATGGTGAAATGACATGACAAAAAGAGGAAGGTGCTACAAGAATAACAACTAACAAGGTAAGTGATCACCGAATGCTATGAATCTGGGCACTGTCTTTCAAAGCACAATTGAGCAAAACAATATCTTAACATTCAAAGCTTCCAAAACATAGCTGCTAAAGCTCAAGAAAACAAGATTGTTTCTCGCATGATCACGAGTAAAGTTGTCAGATTTGTTGATGATAACACTGATGTAGGAAAGAAAGCTGATGAGTTTGTTATGAAAGTAAGAAATTTCATTGGAGAGTATAATTTTTCACCAGAGCAGATAATTAGTGCAGATCAGTCAGTATTTGCTGAAGAGTTACGTTCTGGGAGAACTCTTGCCGTTAAAGGAGCAAAACTGATTTTGGTGCTGTGAGATCAGTTGTAGCAACCACCCGTTCACACGTGATAATGCCTATTGTAATGGATCACACCCTTATTCCACACATGTGTGTTCTTGTCTTGGAAACAAGTGTGAAATTTCCAACAAGTGTGGCACTTGAATTACACAGTGTGAAAGCATGTGCCAGCAAATCACCAAACCTGACAAAATGAGATTTGAAAGTGTTCCTGGAACAGGTGTTACAACCAGATTTGAATAGCAGAGATTGAATTCTTCTTTTGGTTGATTCTTGGACAGCAAATAAAGATGATGCTTTACATACTGAAACAGTTCCAGCAGATGTTGAATTTCACAAGAAACTGATCCCTGCAGAACGTACTGGATTGGTGCACCCAGTGGACATTTTCGTTTTCTGTCCGTTCAGAAGTATAGCACTGTTCATCACAGGTAGGATAATGTTATTGTCTACAGTTAAAGTGTGGAAAAGAGAATAATTTCTTCACATTTAGTTTTTTTGTGCACATCCAGTTTCTAGCAAATACACTCCTGGAAATTGAAATAAGAACACCGTGAATTCATTGTCCCAGGAAGGGGAAACTTTATTGGCACATTCCTGGGGTCAGATACATCACATGATCACACTGACAGAACCACAGGCACATAGACACAGGCAACAGAGCATGCACAATGTCGGCACTAGTACAGTGTATATCCACCTTTCGCAGCAATGCAGGCTGCTATTCTCCCATGGAGACGATCGTAGAGATGCTGGATGTAGTCCTGTGGAACGGCTTGCCATGCCATTTCCACCTGGCGCCTCAGTTGGACCAGCGTTCGTGCTGGACGTGCAGACCGCGTGAGACGACGCTTCATCCAGTCCCAAACATGCTCAATGGGGGACAGATCCGGAGATCTTGCTGGCCAGGGTAGTTGACTTACACCTTCTAGAGCACGTTGGGTGGCACGGGATACATGCGGACGTGCATTGTCCTGTTGGAACAGCAAGTTCCCTTGCCGGTCTAGGAATGGTAGAACGATGGGTTCGATGACGGTTTGGATGTACCGTGCACTAGTCAGTGTCCCCTCGACGATCATCAGTGGTGTACGGCCAGTGTAGGAGATCGCTCCCCACACCATGATGCTGGGTGTTGGCCCTGTGTGCCTCGGTCGTATGCAGTCCTGATTGTGGCGCTCACCTGCACGGCGCCAAACACGCATACGACCATCATAGGCACCAAGGCAGAAGCGACTCTCAACGCTGAAGACGACACGTCTCCATTCGTCCCTCCATTCACGCCTGTCGCGACACCACTGGAGGCGGGCTGCACGATGTTGGGGCGTGAGCGGGAGACGGCCTAACGGTGTGCGGGACCGTAGCCCAGCTTCATGGAGACGGTTGGGAATGGTCCTCGCCGATACCCCAGGAGCAACAGTGTCCCTAATTTGCTGGGAAGTGGCGGTGCGGTCCCCAACGGCACTGCGTAGGATTCTACGGTCTTGGCGTGCATCCGTGCGTCGCTGCGGTCCGGTCCCAGGTCGACGGGCACGTGCACCTTCCGCCGACCACTGGCGACAACATCGATGTACTGTGGAGACCTCACGCCCCACGTGTTGAGCAATTCGGCGGTACGTCCACCCGGCCTCCCGCATGACCACTATACGCCCTTGCTCAAAGTCCGTCAACTGCACATACGGTTCACGTCCACGCTGTCGCGGCATGCTACCAGTGTTAAAGACTGCGATGGAGCTCCGTATGCCACGGCAAACTGGCTGACACTGACGGCGGCGGTGCACAAATGCTGCGCAGCTAGCGCCATTCGATGGCCAACACCGCAGTTCCTGGTGTGTCCGCTGTGCCGTGCGTGTGATCATTGCTTGTACAGCCCTCTCGCAGTGTCCGGAGCAAGTATGGTGGGTCTGACACACCGGTGTCAATGTGTTCTTTTTTCCATTTCCAGGAGTGTAGATTCAAACAATTTATCCGCTTTGCATTCTTAAAATGTGGTTACACTGATGAACATCTGTGATCATTTCAGACACCTTCCAAATACTGTTTCGAGTGTGATTTAGAAGGAGGTGGTTCCAAATATGGCTGGGTTCAGCTTTTCTTCTTGTGATGTGCTCACTGTAAACTATGTTTATATCTAGACCATGAACTATCGACTTTCATGTCTACTGCATTTGAACTACCATGGGTGTATAACGTTGTTTATTTCCATGATTTAAATGTTATCAAAATCATTTGCTCGCCGGCTGTAATTTGAATGGTATGTGTATTTCGATATTGGCTGTTCAACGTACTATATAGATTCAAAAAGTGTGTTACAACAGTTGGGAACCCTTCCTTGTTAGAAAAATACAAGAAAAACCTTTCCTTGGTGAATAGTTTGTGATGTGATGTGGAATCTGAACTATCATAAGTATGGGACCCTTTATTTTTGAAACTGACACCTCACTCAATGCACAGATCTTGCAGAGAATGACATTGAAAAATTCCCCAAGCAGTAATAGTGTCATATCACTCTGTCATTCCTGTAATTTTCGTAATTGTTTAGTGTCGTTCTCGGAAACTGAAAATGGCTAATATCTGAGGAGACAGACCTTCACCATTCAGTGAAAATTAGTTATTATTCTGTTGTGCAAATTAAACCTCTCTTACTAGTGCACCTTCTTTTAATCCACATGAAACTACCATCAGTTTGTTTCACTTTGTTATATGCAGTAGGTTTACTGAAATCATTGTAGGTACATAATCTGATAGTGATGTGTTCTTTTCATCCATTAACTGCTCCACAATCAAGTGTAAAATCAGATCATATGGCTTCAAACTAGGCCTTTGGCACTCACAGCAGTGATAGACAGTGACTCTCAGTTTCTGCTTGCACTGCTCTCTTCACGTCTCTCTATTTGCATGCAGTATATTTAGCTTAGCAGCAGTTGGCAGACTTTGCTGTTTCAGAAGTACTGTCACCACTATGCAAGAGGGATGTAATTATTCTGTTTACTGCTCTAATAAATAATTAATTTTCTGAACAACAGTAGGGACAATGTGCTATTAATGCTCAAGGCTGGAAGTAGTTAATGAAATGTGATTAAATTTTGTAGGTATTGTAATTAATGCTAAATATGTTAAAATGTATTTTTATCTGCTGTTTAATGGAGATAGGTAAATTGCAAATTCATTGCACCTTTTCAAGGCAATGTTTTTTGGTACTTTAATGGATTCATCTCTGTTTTCAATACAACTTATACTTATTAGTAATGTGTGGTATTTTAATCCACAGGGTCCTTCTACATTTTGATACTCGTGAGTTTTTAAATGTTCTTGCACTAGCATTCGAAGAACCAGAGTTTCTGTCTGAGGTGGGGATGAGACAAGTGCAACGGCTTGTTGATATATTGTTGCTTATAATGGTGCAGGGCGAGGGTTTCACGGTAAGTGGACAGCTATTAACTGATATCATTGTGATCAGCTTTTCATTTTATTTCTTCCATTAATAAATTGGGAATGAATCAACACTGATCTCATTTGAAATTAAGATTTTGAGGTAGTTAATTATTTATAGAAACAATGAAAGATAAAGTGTTAACCTTACTGCACTTGTAGCAACTATCACCACCTTACTTACATTCATTTTAGTGTGGATTTTGAATTGGATATCGCTATATTGTGGGGGAAAAAAATGCGAACTCTTTATAGTGTAAGTTTCGTCCAAGAGCAACAGGGTTCTTGTTGATATATTTATCAGACAACATTCTGCAAAGTAGAATCTCAAAAAATAAAGGCTATTTTATTAAAAAAGAAAAGAGATCTCAAAAATGCAAATCAAAGGTGCATTTTAGGATTTACATACTACATACATACATTTCACCTCATTTTTATCACAGTTTCACATTAAATTTCTCCACGGAAATGTTCTCAGACAGTTCCAAAGTACAAATTTCAACACTTCACATCTTCAAAATTTTGAGAAGCAACCCTTTTCCTGAAATGAGAAAGTGACAGTTGCTGAATATGAGATTGGTTTGCAAGGAGGAAAGGGTCCATAAATTTCTCTCCTGAAATTCCAAACCATCTGATTAGTGCAGATTTTCATGTCTGAATGTCATGCCTCAGTTTTGTATGTCTTCTACAGTACACCTCAGGTATTACTCATGTTCTTTGCTGGGTAAAGTCTACAAAGTTCACACCACATTCTATGAACTACTTTAGCTTTTTATCACAGTGAGGGACACCTGAAGCTAGTTTGCTATTTGGACTTGTAAAAAGCAGTAATGTAATGTGTAAGTATCATTGCTTATTTTTTGTGAGCATCTCATCTCTTTTCAGTACTGAACGTGCACTTGCACAAACAATTCATATATTGGTAAGTTAGGCACACTCTTGTTTAGGTCACCTTTTGGAAACACCATTGGAATGTTAATAATTGTCCAGCAATTTTTCCTGTACCCATTTTAGCAGTGTGATGTACATGAGTGCTAGGCATGCCACTGCTCTCCCCACATTGCACAGTTGTCAAACTTTCTGTAAATGCATGATGCAATTGCCTTACTTTGTTCTACTTCTCCAATTGGTGAAGGTGCTCAAGTGTCACTCAGTTCATTGTAATTTACATTCACACTGCGTCTCTTTGAATTGGGGATTCAGACCACTGTATTTTTGCAGCCACTCTGGCACACAGAAAAAAAGTAACAGTAACAGGTAATACAAATAACTTCAGTTGCACACACAAAACATTTGCCAGGTGCGAGTAGCACTCTTGCACTGAGGGTTCTGCACAAATTTAATTACGTATATAGATAGTTCATCCACACCGAGAATCAAGAATCTCGATAATTTTTACTTGTTAGCAATATCAATACTGGTAATATATTGATCCTGGGAGTGTAACAATTTTCAAATTTTTTTTTCCCTTTGCTTGTACTGTGCTTCTTGCCAGATTTCATGATTCTAGTTCAACAGGTTGTACCATATAGTGTGTGAGTATCAAAACGTGTGACATAAATGATTGTATTTGTTAATTGCATTGACTTCGAAGCTTCAATTTTTCACATCGCTGAGGGACAACTGACCTTAGTATGCAACATAAATTTCAACTTGATACCTCTATCCATTCCTGGGAAAAAGTGATCTTAACAGATGGACAGACAGTCAGATAACAACTGACAAAAAAGTTTCTTCATGTGACATAATTATAAATTAACAATTTTCAAATTTATTTTTTTACTTGTACTGTGAAACCGTGCTCCTGCCACATTTCACGATTCTGGGTCATGGAATGTACCCTATACGTTTTAATGAGTGAATCTGCAAGTATCAGAATTTGTAACATAAGTGACTATCTTTTGATTGCATTGACTATGAAACTTAAATTTTTACACCATCAAGGGTCCGTGGACATTAGTATGTGACATAAATTCCAAAGTGGGACATCTACCCGATCCTGAGAAAAAGGGTTGTTAACAATCAGGCACACAGACAAACAATGAAGTGATCCTATAAGGGTTCCATTTTTATCGACTGATGACAGAACCCTAAAAAGGAAGGGCATGCTACTGTACAGGCACAGGATGTTCACTGCAGTTGGTCATATTTTGTATCAAACAGCCTTTACATTTGAGGCTCACCTAGCATGTATAATTTAATATTTTGAACAAAATCAAACAATGGGAACTTAAGGTTGAAATTTCAAGATTGCTAGTCACAAGCTAAATATGTAACAGTTCTTCATTGTGCCTGTCTGCAACTCAACGTGTCATCTTTAGAGTGAGTAGCAATTTATCTTTTCCTAATATTTTGAACAAAAGTTATGTTGTTGTTGTGGTCTTCAGTCCTGAGACTGGTTTGATGCAGCTCTCCATGCTACTCTATCCTGTGCAAGCTTCATCTCCCAGTACCTACTGCAACCTACATCCTTCTGAATCTGCTTAGTGTATTCATCTCTTGGTCTCCCCCTACGATTTTTACCCTTCACGATGCCCTCCAATACTAAATTGGTGATCCCTTGATGCCTCAGAACATGTCCTACCAACCGATCCCTTCTTCTGGTCAAGTTGTGCCACAAACTTCTCTTCTCCCCAATCCTATTCAATACTTCCTCATTAGTTATGTGATCGACCCATCTAATCTTCAGCATTCTTCTGTAGCACCACATTTCGAAAGCTTCTATTCTCTTCTTGTCCAAACTATTTACCGTCCATGTTTCACTTCCATACATGGCTACACTCCATACAAATACTTTCAGAAATGACTTCCTGACACTTAAATCTATACTCGATGTTAACAAATTTCTCTGCTTCAGAAACGCTTTCCTTGCCATTGCCAGTCTACATTTTATATCCTCTCTACTTCGACCATCAACAGTTATTTTGCGCCCCAAATAGCAAAACTCCTTTACTACTTTAAGTGTCTCATTTCCTAATCTAATACCCTCAACATCACCCGACTTAATTCGACTACATTCCATTATCCTCGTTTTGCTTTTGTTGATGTTCATCTTATATCCTCCCTTCAAGACACCATCCATTCCGTTCAACTGCTCTTCCAAGTCCTTTGCTGTCTCTGACAGAATTACAATGTCATCAGCGAACCTCAAAGTTTTTATTTCTTCTCCATAGATTTTAATACCTACTCCGAATTTTTCTTTTGTTTCCTTTACTGCTTGCTCAATATACAGATTGAATAACATTGGGGAGAGGCTACAGCCCTGTCTTACTCCCTTCCCAACCACTGCTTCCCTTTCATGTCCCTCGACTCTTATAACTGCCATCTGGTTTCTGTACAAATTGTAAATAGCCTTTCGCTCCCTGTATTTTACCCCTGCCACCTTTAGAATGTAAAAGAGAGTATTCCAGTCAACATTGTCAAAAGCTTTCTCTAAGTCTACAAATGCTAGAAACATAGGTTTGCCTTTTCTTAATCTTTCTTCTAAGATAAGTCGTAAGGTCAGTATTGCCTCACGTGTTCCAGTATTTCTACGGAATCCAAACTGATCTTCCCCGAGGTCGGCTTCTACTAGTTTTTCCATTCGTCTATAAAGAATTCGTGTTAGTATTTTGCAGCTGTGGCTTATTAAACTGATAGTTCGGTAATTTTCACATCTGTCAACACCTGCTTTCTTTGGGATTGGAATTATTATATTCTTCTTGAAGTCTGAGGGTATTTCGCCTGTTTCATACATCTTGCTCACCAGATGGTAGAGTTTTGTCAGGACTGGCTCTCCCAAGGCCGTCAGTAGTTCCAATGGAATGTTGTTTACTCCGGGGGCCTTGTTTCGACTCAGGTCTTTCAGTGCTCTGTCAAACTCTTCACGCAGTATCGTATCTCCCTTTTCATCTTCATCTACATCCTCTTCCATTTCCATAATATTGTACTAAAGTACATCGCCCTTGTATAGACCCTCTATATACTCCTTCCACCTTTCTGCTTTCCCTTCTTTGCTTAGAACTGGGTTTCCATCTGAGCTCTTGATGTTCATACAAGTGGTTCTCTTATCTCCAAAGGTCTCTTTAATTTTCCTGTAGGCCGTATCTACCTTACCCCTAGTGAGATAAGCTTCTACATCCTTACATTTGTCCTCTAGGCATCCCTGCTTAGCCATTTTGCACTTCCTGTCGATCTCATTTTTGAGACGTTTGTATTCCTTTTTGCCTGCTTCATTTACTGCATTTTTATATTTTCTCCTTTCATCAATTAAATTCAGTATTTCTTCAGTTACCCAAGGATTTCTATTAGCCCTCGTCTTTTTACCTACTTGATCGTCTGCTGCCTTCACTACTTCATCCCTCAAAGCTACCCATTCGTCTTCTACTGTATTTCTTTCCCCCATTCCTGTCAATTGTTCCCTTATCCTCTCCCTGAAACTCTCTACAACCTCTGGTTCTTTCAGTTTATCCAGGTCCCATCTCCTTAAATTCCCACCTTTTTGCAGTTTCTTCAGTTTTAATCTACAGGTCATAACCAATAGATTGTGGTCAGAGTCCACATCTGCCCCTGGAAATGTCTTACAATTTAAAACCTGGTTCCTAAATCTCTGTCTTACCATTATATAATCTATCTGATACCTTTTAGTATCTCCAGGGTTCTTCCATGTATACAACCTTCTATCATGATTCTTAAACCAAGTGTTAGCTATGATTAAGTTATGCTCTGTGCAAAATTCTACCAGGCGGCTTCCTCTTTCATTTCTTAGCCCCAATCCATATTCACCTACTACGTTTCCTTCTCTCCCTTTTCCTTCTCTCCCTTTTCCTTCTCTCCCTTTTCCTTCTCTCCCTTTTCCTTCTCTCCCTTTTCCTTCTCTCCCTTTTCCTACACTCGAATTCCAGTCACCAATGACTATTAAATTTTCGTCTCCCTTCACTATCTGAATAATTTCTTTTATTTCATCATACATTTCTTCAATTTCTTCGTCATCTGCAGAGCTAGTTGGCATATAAACTTGTACTATTGTAGTAGGTGTGCGCTTCGTATCTATCTTGGCCACAATAATGCGTTCACTAAGCTGTTTGTAGTAGCTTAGCCGCGTTCCTATTTTCCTATTCATTATTAAACCTACCCCTGCATTACCCCTATTTGACTTTGTGTTAATAACCCTGTCGTCACCTGACCAGAAGTCCTGTTCCTCCTGCCAACGAACTTCACTAATTCCCACTATATCTAACTTTAACCTATCCATTTCCCTTTTCAAATTTTCTAACCTACCTGCCCGATTAAGGGACCTGACATTCCATGCTCCGATCCGTAGAACTCCAGTTTTCTTTCTCCTGATAACGACATCCTCTTGAATAGTCCCCGCCCGGAGATCCGAATGGGGGACTATTTTACCTCCGGAATATTTTACCCAAGAGGACGCCATCATCATTTAATCATACAGTAAAGCTGCATGCCCTCGGGAAAAATTACGGCCGTAGTTTCCCCTTGCTTTCAGCCATTCGCAGTACCAGCACAGCAAGGCCGTTTTGGTTATTGTTACAAGGCCAGATCAGTCAGTCATCCAGACTGTTGCCCTTGCAACTACTGAAAAGGCTGCTGCCCCTCTTCAGGAACCACACGTTTGTCTGGCCTCTCAACAGATACCCCTCCGTTGTGGTTGTACCTACGGTACGGCTATCTGTATCGCTGAGGCACGCAAGCCTCCCCACCAACGGCAAGGTCCACGGTTCATGGGGGGGACAAAGGTTATACATATCAGAATAATACATATTCACCATGTTAAATATTCAATTGTTACTTTCCTTGATTTGCATCTTTCACAGCGTTACACAAGTTGTCTTTATGTCTGTATCTCTGTGTATTAACATAATAAGCAAACAGTAAATCTACTGGACAGTTTAAAATTGATTCTTACTGTTGTAAATGTTTTAAGAGTTGTCTGGAGTTTCAAACTTCACTGTAATTTGTCAACCAAAGACACAAATTATTCATCTACATTTGGACTGTGCAAGCTACCTCACACCATGTGGTGGGAGGGGAGGGGGGAGCTACAGTACCCTTTCATTTCCTGCATCTCTGTTACATTTGCAAATGTTGTGTTGGAAGAACAAGTAATGGTAAATTTGTAAACCCTTGTCGCCTGTTTTGTGTTATGTAAAGGCCTTGCTGCTACTGCTGTGGAGGTAGAGTTGCTGTTGTTGTTACGGTAGGCCAAATTTGTGAGCTCATGAAACGACTTCTGATGCAGTACGCCGCTAAGACAATTTCTCCCTGCCACTATTACAGAACTGTCGCCCAGGGTCAGGTAACAGTGTAGGAGAACAAAGGTTCTACAACACTCCAATGAACTAGTTATAAAGTTACACTAATGAGTTAAAAAAGCTTATTTATTGTATTGACTTGTCGAATAATGAAGTCTGCAATTCTGCATGTAATAAAACACAAAAAAAGGCCCTTGATAGCTAAGTGCAAATAATCATAGGTAAACTTCACAGTCCACAGCAAATGCAATTTGCAACAACTGTGTATTCACTTCTAAGAGTTCACTAAATGATGTTCCCTGTCTAAGTCAGCCCTGGACAATGATCTCTAACCAAGTAGGTGAGAGCAGCTCTTCTACCTTCCAAATAGGCTTCTATCCATTGTCGTCCATTCGTTGGTGGATTGTACTCAACCAGCAGTTGGCCGAGGTGAAGTCGATATCTTCATCCTCAACGCCGCCTGTGGCACTGGTGGAACTTGCGCAAGTCTGTGTGGCACTGTCAGCAGTTTGCATCTTTGCGCGTGTCGTGCTTTTGCCCTGGCTGCGTTTTGTGCATGCATACGACACAGCAGATAGATCTCCATAGGAGCTCAAATTGCTCCATTTTTCTCATTTTGGTCATTTTATGATAAATATGTGGAACTTGCTCATACAATTTCAATAGTAGATCTATTATTTATCTACAAAATTTCTCTTGTAGCCTCAGCCACTAGAGTTTGTTGAGTGTTTCCGTTATGCTGTTGTTCTTATTAAATGAACCCACAATGAAACATCCCACTACTCATTGCAACTTTTCTGTCTCTTCTATTAATGCAACCTGATAAAGGGACCTGGACTGAAGAGCACACTGAAGAATCAGTCACATAAATGTTTTGAAAGCCACTGTTTTGCTGGGTAATTTGCAGTTCTTGAATATTCTTCCAATGACTGATTGGCATCTGCATTTCCTCCAGCTAGTTTTATATGCTCATTCCACTTTAGGCCGCTCCATACAACTATGCCTAGATAGTTTGTGATTGCTAGTCTTTCCAGTGATTTGTTGCCAACAATGTAATCAAATAATAATCAAATTATTTACCTGTTTATGTGCAGTACATTATGTTTTCATTTTCATGGTCAACTACACTAATTATCCATCCTTTGCAGTTCTTCCTATATTTTAGCACAGTCTTTGTTGTGTTGCAGCCTTGCTGTAAACAACAACATTGTCTGTGAAAGACCTCATGGAGCTTCTAATTTTATCTACTAGATTATTTATATATCTAAAAACAAAGATGTATCTAAAAAGAAAGATGATGAGACTTACCAAACAAAAGCGCTGGCAGGTCGATAGACACACAAACAAACACAAATATGCACACAAAATTCAAGCTTTCGCAACAAACTGTTGCCTCATCAGGAAAGAGGGGAAGGAGAGGGAAAGACGAAAGGATGTGGGTTTTAAGGGAGAGGATAAGGAGTCATTCCAATCCCGGGAGCGGAAAGACTTACCTTAGGGGGAAAAAAGGACAGGTATACACTCGCGCACACACACACATATTCATCCACACATACAGACACAAGCAGACATCTTTAAATATGTCTGCTTGTGTCTGTATGTGTGGATGGATATGTGTGTGTGTGCAAGTGTATACCTGTCCTTTTTTCCCCCTAAGGTAAGTCTTTCCGCTCCCGGGATTGGAATGACTCCTTATCCTCTCCCTTAAAACCCACATCCTTTCGTCTTTCCCTCTCCTTCCCCTCTTTCCTGATGAGGCAACAGTTTGTTGCGAAAGCTTGAATTTTGTGTGTATATTTGTGTTTGTTTGTGTGTCTATCGACCTGCCAGCGCTTTTGTTTGGTAAGTCTCATCATCTTTCTTTTTAGATATATTTTTCCACGTGGAATGTTTCCCTCTGTTATATTCATATCATAATAAAAACAAAGATGATGTGACTTACCAAACGAAAGCGCTGGCACGTCGATAGACACACAAACAAACACAAACATACACACAAAATTCAATCTTTCACAACAAACTGTTGCCTCATCAGGAAGGAGGGAAGGAGAGGGAAAGACGAAAGGATGTGGGTTTTAAGGGAGAGGGTAAGGAGTCATTCCAATCCCGGGAGCGGGAAGACTTACCTTAGGGGGAAAAAAGGACGGGTATACACTTGCGCGCGCGCGCGCCCACACACACACATACATATCCATCCACACATATACAGACACAAGGTTTTAAGGGAGAGGGTAAGGAGTCATTCCAATCCCGGGAGTGGAAAGACTTACCTTAGGGGGGGAAAAAAAGACAGGTATACACTTGTATATGTCTGTATATGTGTGTGTGTGTGTGTGTGTGTGTGTGTGTGTGTGTGTGTTCATGATGAATTCATTTTAATACTTTGAAGATCATGCCTTATGAGAAGAGACTAACGACGCATTATTTTCTCCCACTTAAAAGTCCCACAAAATGAAAAAGGGGGGTAAAGTAAGAGAAATTAGAACTTACACAGTAGCTATCCAACAGTTGTTCTTGGTGGTGGTGGTGGTGGTGGTGGTGGTGGTGGTATTGTAATGTCATAAGTGCCTAAACCATTGTTTTTCCAGTACACCTCTCATGAGAAGAATAGGACAGAGAGGGGAGATGGTAAAATGGAATGATAGTGACATACAGTGTAATCTTTGCCTTTCACTGTGTCATTCCTTGAAGAGTTTGTGTGACAATGAAGAAAGTGGAACAAGAAATCTTCTAATATTTGTAACTTAGACATCACATTTATTATATGTGTCAAGTTAAATCAATGATCTTTCTGGCTTTCTTAGTGAAAGTGATGATTAGGAAGCTTTTGGGTTTTGTAGCTGAGCACATTGTTATTTTTCTTGCATGATATTTTTAAAACTTCACTATTTGTCCTTGTCAGGTGTGAAATGCTCATTTTCTGGACTCTAAGCAAGTTGTGAATAGGACACACTGCATGAATTACTGGCATTTGTTTGGCTGACAAAGAATAAATTGGTCTAATGTTGTCACATTCCAAGTATGGTGAGTGGAGGAGACACATGATCTTATCTGTTGTGCAGTTCCAATTCTACCACCAGGCTGATATAACTTTTTTATACTGTTCATTGCCAAAATATTGATGTCATACTCTGTTTTTGTGAATGTAGGTATAATATGTTCATCCTGGCACCTCGTAATAAATGTTTACTTTCACAGTAGCAGTGTAGCTGTGAAGAGCATATATGTTACAAATTATCTCCTCCCCTCAAGTGAAATGATAATACTTCACGCTTTATTGGTGAAATAGATTATTTCTGAGTTTGCAGCTGGGACACAACACAAATAAGATGGTGTGTCTCCTCAAATCATCAGGCTTGGAACTGCTTCATTCTTTGAAGGTGTGAGGATGCAATTGCTAGAGTGGGCATGCAGCATGTCTGTTTTGCAGTTCAGTTGGAGCTCAAACAGTTACGAAGGGCATTTGAAAAGTCCATGCAAAGTCCGAGAGATGGCACCACTGACACGTATCGAGGTCATTTTTAGTTGGTAGCATCTTTGGAAAGATGACACACAAAGTTTCAGCCATATTGGTCTATTTCTTTGTATTTGGCATTTGCGTGAATCAGGGAAGTCAAGTGATTGTCAAAAATGGACGAATAAGAATTTTGTTTGGTGATTAAACTTTTCTTTACGAAAAGCAAAACTCCTCGGGAGACTAAAGAGAAGCTTGATAAATTTACGGTGACTCTGCATCTTCGATTAGAATAGTTTATAAGTGGTTTCAAAATTTTCGGAGTGTTCATATGGGCACAAGTGACGCTCTGTGGATGTTATGACTCTAGAAATCATTGATAAAATCCATGATATGGTGCTGGATGACAGAAAAGTTAAGGTGCATGAGATTGCTAGTGCTGCGGGCATCTCGAATGAACGGGTACATAATATTTTGCATAAACATTTGGACACGAGAAAGCTATCCGCAAGATGGGTTCAGCGATTGCTCACGCTTGACCAAAAACGGAATCGTGTGAAGTGTTGCAAGGATGGTTTGCAACTGTTCAGGAAGGATCCGCAGTACTTTGTGTCGTTTTGTCACTGTGGATGAAACATGCATGCATTACTATACTCCTGAGGCCAAAAAACAATCTAAACAATGGGTTACCAAGGGCGAATCTGCACCAAAACAGGCGAAGACCAGTCCTTCAGCCGGAAAGGTTATGGCGACTGTCTTTTTGGGATTCGCAAGGGATAATCCTCATCGACTATCTGGGAAAGGGTAAAACTATTACAGGTGCATATTATTCATCGTAACTGGACCGTTTGAAAACCGAGCTACAAGAAAAATGCCGATGGGACACAAAAAAGTCCTTTTCTATCACGACAATGCACCAGCACACACATCAGCAGTTGTGGTCGCAAAATTAGTGGAAATAGGATTCCAACTCGTTTCACATCCCCCCTATTCTCCAGACTTGGCTCCCTTGGACTACTATTTGTTCCCCAACTTGAAGAAATGGATGGCGGGACAAAGATTTTATTCAAACAAGGAGGGAATTGCAGCAACTAATAGCTATTTTGCAGACTTGGACAATTCTTATTATTCAGAAGAGATCAAAAAATTAGAACAGTGTTGGACGAAGGGTATAAGTCTAAAAGGAGACTATGTCAAAAAATAAAAAAGGTTTGCCCCAAACACGTTAGTAGTTTTTATTTTTGCAAGGACTTTCCAAATGCCCCTCGTACCAATGAAATGTGCACTCAATTTCTAGCAGAGGCAACTGGGGAAGGTCTCAGAATATAGTGGAAAGAAAATGACAGTATTAACTTGGATACAAACCCAGAAAAATGTGCCAGACAAGGACTAAAATCCTGATACCTGCTTTTTGTGACCAATGTATCTTCAGTTATGCTACTTGAGCATCTACCACCAACTTCTCTACATTTATTCAAAGCCTCTCCCACAATGCAGTGGGACCAGCAGTTCAGAAAGAACAGGTATACTGTTGTTATTAAGGATCGAATTCCTTTAGTCTCTGCGAGCAGTACATTTGGCAAACACTATCTGCTAAAGGCTGGTGTAAGGGTCCAAGTCCTTGTCCAGCACGCATTAAAGTGGGGAATTTTTAATATTTTTCAGTTTGGATAGTTTTTTTTTTTTTTTCCAGAGTCACTACCTGACTTATGTACATGTAATATTTAAAATTTGGATAGCCATTAAAATTACATTTTAATAACAGGACTGATTGGGTTGCAGCCAAGCCAGGTCGGTTCTCTGTTCACATTCCTGGCACGTCAGCTGGCCCGGCCATGGTGTGGTCTGCTGCACGTGGAGCGGCAGCTCTTTGAACAGGTGGTTGAGTTCCTGACTGAAGGCAGTGGCTCACCAAGCACAGGCCACCATGAGGAGCGCCAACAGGCCCTGCTGGAGCTAATAAGAGCTGGCGGTCTGCAACATTATGACCAAGACCGCCTCCTCACTCTTGCTCACAAAGCATACTTGTAAGTATTGTGCCATTGTTCACAGGCATCTCTAACTGCTTATTCACATCACCCATGTACCCAGTTTCCTGGCAGATTAAAACTGTATGCCGGACCATCGCATTAATCTGGACATTCACTGTCCACAGATATGTTCCAGATTCAAATCCTGGTGCTACACAAAGTTTTAATCTGCCAAGAAGTCCCAAATCAGTGCACATTGTGCTGCAGAGTGAAAGATTCATTCTGGCAATTCACCTACATATGTCACTCACTGAATGTATTGTCTTCAATTTCCTAAAAGCAATGGAAAAAGTAAAGGTAATCACTCACAGTTTAGCAGAGGCATTAAGTGCTCAACAGTCACATTAACAAGATTGAGATCTTTTTTATGTTCCTGTTGACAGCTTATTATCAAAAGTACAAGATGAGGTGTAACTTTTATTGCTTCTGTTGTTTATATTCCATGCCAAATTTACCATTGTCCTTTTCCTAAAAAGAATGCTGTTAAATTATATGATTTTTAATGTACTGTCTTTATCAGTTCGTATCTTACATTAATCTACATTCATAATGAATCAGCAAATTAGATCAGTACATCCGCTTTTTGAACAGCCCTCGTACATAATACCAAATATGTGTAAAAATAAAGAAATGAAAAAATAAGTACAAAAGTTATACTGAATGGCATTATTAACAGTGATAACAGTATAGCAGTCTCATGTAACATCCTTGGAAAAATATTCATCTACGTCTAAACCGTGCAATGTTATGAAAAGTATTTCCAGTACCACCATCATTTCCCCTCGTCCCTGTTGTGTCCATAAATGGTACTGGGAAGGGCAGCCAGCCAACATTAAATCTCTGTATGATCTCTATATTTTTGTGACTTTTGAGTTCTAATCATTTTGAGAGACATGGGAGGAAATATGTTTCCAGACTTCTTGGAACGTACTTTCTCAGAATTTTTGTGGGTAGCCTCTCCATGATCCTAGCGTCTTCCACTGGAGTTGAAATATGACAAACTGCCTATTGGCTTATTCTCGGGTTCTTTTGCCAATGTTTGATGATTTTTCTGATGTTTCACCATCACAAGTGGCTGGCTTGTCAAAGCTTCCCTCTCATTTGCTGGTGGCGGACAGGAGTCGAGCTCACAGCGGCAGATTATATGTACCTGTTGCACCAATGTCTGAGGGGCATTTCGCTGGTTATCGTAGTGGTGCCCGCCTTGTTACCTGCAACGATTGTTTGCTGCAGCACTGGAATCAGGATCCATTCATCTTGGTTCTTTCCTCTTCCTTGTTAAAGCTGTTACCATGTTTGTGGATATCTGTGGCTTCGCTGAACACATGTGCTTGGTAACTCTTCTCCACAGCAAGAACTTCCATGTCGGCAAATTCTGTTATGTGGTCGGTGTCTTACAGTGTGTGCTCTATCATGTCCAATTTCTCCACCCATCCCAGCCTGCATTACTGACTATGTTTGATGATAGATCATCCAATCACTTCAACATAGACTTTCCTACAAGTTCAGGGTATGTGGTATATTCCCGACATTGTTAGCGAGTCCTGTTTGTCCTTTGCTGATCTGAGATACTCTTTGATCATTTTGATCAATTTTTAAATACTCTTTACGCCATGTGGTAATCCGTGCAGTCAACATGGTAAGGCTTTTTTTATGTGCAGATCAGTGTGCAATTTGGAGGGAGGGGTGAGGGGGGTGATTTCCATCCCCCCCTCCCCCTTTCTGATTTTAAATTACCTATCAGATCCAAGGATGTTTATTTTCCACTCACTGGGTACATAAAACTTAACATTTAATTTAAATTTGTGGACCCGTAAACAGAAAATATTGACACATTATTACTGTTAACATGTTTGCTCATTAATTTTGGAAAAAGCCTAATGTCCTTAAGCACCTCAAATCATTTCAAACTGAATTGTTATTTTCATGCTGTCATTGTTGATTTCATGTAAGGTCCACCATTCATTACATGCGCGCTTGCAAGACAAGTAGTGTGGCAGCCATACCACAGAGGTGCCTGAGCAGCAGAGCTGAAATTCACCCACGGGTCCCGGCACAAGGCGAGCAACCGCGGTACCTGCAGCCACATTTAAATTAGACCGGATTTTGGCAACAGTGCAGCATGGACGAATATGTACTGGACAGAAGCACAAAGCAGTCCAAACTGAGCAACAGTACCCAGCAGATGGGATTCGGCAGTCTGGCCTTGCTAGTCGTGGACCACATGGGTCAAGCTTAACACAGCTTCCCCAGTATCACGAATGCAAAATTAATTGGTGCTGTTCGGTTGTTCTCTTACAACCGCAAAAGATACGGCGATCTCCGCAAGTTCCCACTTCAGTAGCATTGTTAGTGAGCTGAGTGTGTGCAGGCCTGTGAGAACTATGGAATTTCAACCTGTAAGAACTATGGAATTTCAGCATGGCTTTTTAGCAAAGCAAAATTTCACCATTCATTAACAACAGTGCATTACTAGATATATGTGCAAACATATACTAACAGTGGTGCTAAAGGAGATAAAACAGACGGTGGATCTGAAAAACAAGATGGTGGTGGTGGTGGTGATGGTGGTGGTGGTGATGATGATGATGATGATGCCAACAGAAAGAAGTAGTCAATCTTTGGGGACTGAAAACTGTGAGAAGTGCGAAGGTAGGGATGGGAGTAACAGTAGGCTTGAAATTGTAGTAGGAAATTGTGTAGCATTATGCATTTTCGAAAGTAACAAAAGATTAAGCTGTGTGGCTATCTGTAAATGACTAAAACTTGGCAATATTCACAGTGTGTTCTGAAGTTTGTGAACTTACGGTGGAAAGCATGGAATGTGTGCATATAGAAAATGCATTTTTAGTTGGTGTTTCTGCTGATAATACAAAAGAACTAAATGATAAAATTTGTGATCATGCAAAGTGCAAATGAGGATAATTGTAAAAGAGTTGGAGGAAATGCACACATTCAAAGAAGTATTAATTAAAGAATCTTCTTGTGATGAATGTAATAAATTTAAGATATTTAGGAAGAATTGTTTCCAGTCTTTGCTAGACAATATAAAAAAACTGCTTTGAAGACTTGGATTTCTTTTCATTTGCAGCCATTTTAAATTCAGAGGCATAGCCGTGAGACGAATATGAACGTGTGTTTTATGGTGACATGTCAATTCCTCACTTATGTAAGAAGGTAGATTTTAAATTAAGTGAAAGCACATGTGCTTCACTAGTCAAAGATTTTCGAATTTATAAAGAAAATCCTCAATACATGCCCACTTCTGTGAAAAGAACTTGTGAAAGCAATTGAAATTATATCTACATTTACCGTTGAATGTGAACGTGGATTTAGTGCCATGAATCTAACACTGACTGATCAGAGAAATCAGTTACAAATTCTGGCATTTTCAAGTCTATTTTTCATTTCAATAAATGAACTTCCACTGCACTGCTTGTATGCAGAAAAATTTGGAACAAGATGGATCGTCTCAGCATCACAGCGTCTTTGACACGCCAACTGCCAAACCCTCGAATCCTCAGGACCAGTCTCATTCTGTGTTTTAACTGTGCAAACAATATCTGTATAAAATAAAAAACGCTAACTAAACTTCACATAATCACTAAGAATACCCCTTACATGCTGTGCAGTTTCAGAAATAACCACTGAAATGCCTTATTTTGAGACGCGAAACAAATAGCTCAAACTAGTATATGAATCGCCAGATGCAGGTAATGGAATGTTATTGCCACTTGCATCTCTACAGAAATTGGATTTCGTGTAACAGTATCTTCCGTAGAGATACATATTTCTGTTTCATAACCAAAAATTCAAAATCTTGCTGTGACGTTCTTGTGGAATTTTCAAACAAAAAATCGCCGTCATTTTGAATATCTCGCGGTAAAGTACCTCTGTTGTTTAGATACTTTTTTAGCCATAGTTGCCTTTGTGAGTTCTTTCTTTATTGCCTTTTTTATCACAATAAACACAGTGCAAACTGCACTACTTTACGCTGAAATGGCTGAATGGATTTGGGTGAAATTTGCAGTGGAGATGAGTATACCCTAAATTAGCACCTAGGCTCTATATATTTAATATAAATAGTGTATCACAGTACACATACATGTAAAATACAACATGAAAACATTGATACCATATATCTCAAAAAGTTATTGACTGATTTACTTCAAATGTTTCATGATAGTGTAGTGAACATTTAGATGGACACAGGCTATATCTTTTTGTATGGGAAGGTGATTTTACACACACACACACACACACACACACACACACACACACACACACAGAGAGAGAGAGAGAGAGAGAGAGAGAGAGAGAGAGAGAGAGAGAGAGAGAGAGAGAGAGGGGGGGGGGGTGAAGCACAGAGAGAGAGAGGGGAAGAGTTGGATGAGGACAAAGGCATAGGCTACACATTTTAAATTGTATATAATACAGAGAGTCTCGAGAGAATTTTGGAAGTGGCATATACATGTGGATAGTAAGTCTTAGCATTAGCATTTATTCATAAATAACTTTTTAATTATGGGTAACAGTGTGGGACAAATCTAGCAATTGACTATACTAACACACGAGGACATTCCCTTTCCTCCCCCACTTCCCCCCCAAAATTGCCTATTGTTGTAGATTCCTCTGTATCTCTGCTGAGAGAGAAGACACATTGATTAACCAATTCATGTTTCAAATAATACAATAATGTACATCTGCCAAACATTCCATCTAAAAAAACAAAATCACCTGTATATCCCTCCATGCAGTTGGATCCTTTTACTTTTCCAGTGACCTACAGGGTATAAACTGCTTTTAGAAGGGGAGTAAGTTCTTTTAATAATCTACATAAAATGGTCCAAGTACATCGGCCAATCCATTTGCATTTCCTCAACTGAAAAATTTTAGTTGCTTTTCTGATCCACAATGACGAACTTTAATGTTTCATTTCACTGTCCATGCGGTGACTGAAAGAATGAACCATATTATGATCTACAGTGAAATAGTTTCGGAAGACATAATTCAATATTTTGTGTCAGTGACCAAGGTGTGCTGCAGATTACCAACGAAATGCGGGAGTGCCACAACAACTGCTTATTATCAGTAAACGTCAGATTCACTAACCATAAATACAGACAGATATGTCATTCTTCAATGTTGCCCGGGTTGTGCATACACAGTAAAGTCCACAAGTCATACTGAGTGGCAGAACAGAAGGGGCCGAGGATGATTGATGGTGCTTAAGGATGAAGGGCTTGAAGGACATACAGCATCAGTAGGTGTTGGAGGCAATGGCTTGATGACAGTAACTGTTGGTGGGATGATGATGCTTCTGGGACATGGGGCGTTGGCAGATGTTGGGTGATGGTGGATGTCAGGGATGTAGCTAGATGACAATGCTTCTGGAACTTCGGGCCTCGGTGGATGGAGATGGTGATGGCTTGACAATGGCAGCCACTTGTGGGACGACATGCAGCAAGACATGGCACCTGGGAGCAGCGGACTGTGGTCCTGCATATTGCTGGCAACAGGTGCTCACAGCAAGGGTGATGATTCCGATCACTGGGTTGCTGGTGTGACCAGAGGGTGTACTGGCCACAGCATGGTCCAGCGGTGGCCTAAAAACTCTCCAGCGGAGGGATATCAGAGTGGCATTGGGTGGGCATGAGACGTGGCGTAAGTAGTGTGCAGATTGCAGCACTCTACCATGATAGTCACGCTGCCTATCAGTGAGGCTGATAGTGCTGGACGCCATGGAGGAGGTGTTGAAACTATGACATAAATGGCCTGAGCTGTGCGAGGCTAGGCTTGTAAACAGATTGGTGAGTTATGTTGATGTGAACTGTTAATCACATCCTCCTGGGGAGCTGGCAACCTACAACACCTGCCTGGTAGTATAGTTCTAGGCTGATATAATATGTACTTTGAATTCTCTGCTATCTTCTGTTTCAGCATCAGTATGATCACTGAGCAACAGAGTAGATTATTTTGATCGGTGTACTGACTTTATGAAGACACAACTACCTAGGATTTTTCATCAGATTGGTTGGCAAAATGTTTTTCTTTTGAATTCATTTGTTTCTTGCATTGCTCTCCTTATGCTCATTAGGCTTCATTCAGCTTTTGATTGTTAATAAGGCTTTGAATTCACTTAAATCTGTGATGAAACTGTCTGTGCTTTTTCAGTGTTTTCTAATATGTTTGTTTGAACCACTACTTTAGTATTGTTCAAAAAATCATTACATTTTCCAAATAAATGGAAAAACTTTCCTACATATGGAATAGGTAACCAATATTATATGTAGGTACAAATATAGTAACAAAATAGGTGAGAGCCAAGGGAGATGTGACTTTTGCTGGCAGTATGTATAGATGATCTTTGGATGACTAGACGTTACATGAAATGTTCCAGGTTCAATTCTTATTTCTTTAATTTCATATTGTGATTAGTGTGGACTAAGTTATGCCAAACAATTAATGCCCATTGTCAAAGGAATACTTAAGTATGTTTCTTGGTATAAAAATGTTTCTTAAAATGGAATTTTATGAGCCCGTTCAATAGATTGGAACCAAAATAGTTGAATGTGATATTTATCAGTTTGTCTTAACAATGATAGCAAAACATGGTGGTAGCAGACAGAAAGCACAGTGCAGGCCAGCCCTGAAGTCGGAGCAACTAGAACAAAAATGGCATGATGAACAAATCATAACAGATATTATCTGTGCCAGAAGCTACTGGAACTGGTTTTTTTTTTTTTTTGTTGATCTCAGGACTTAGTAAAATCCAGTAAATCCTATCATATTAGTGATTTGGCAAAGGAAACTCTAGGACACTCTGAAAAGAACTCGTGGAAGTAATATTGTCCTACCTGTGTTAGCACTGTGGCTGCATGGCTTGCTCCTGATCTGTCTCTAATGCAGTTGATAACAACAAAACGATATCCAAGAACAATTTAAGATCCACCCTCACAGCTACACTTCCACCAATACCTCTCTCCCACATTCCAAAACTTCACAGAAGTTGTCCTGCATACCTTGCAGGACTCGTACTTCTGGAAGAAAGGGTATCACAAGACATGGCTTAGCTGCAGTCTGGTGAATGTTTTCCAGAATTAATTTTCATTCTGCAGTGTAGTGTGTGCCGATTTGAAACTTCCTATCATATTGCCTTCCTTGGCCTATTTTGTGTCCCAGGATGGGCCGTGCCGTCTTTCCACTATGACTGGGCAGTTGCTCTACTGAGGCACTGCTGGTCTACTGATTGTTCTTCTTATTTTGCTACTCCTGTTGAGACATACTGTATTATAGAATTGAATATCCCACTAAACTGCTTTGGAACCAACCTGTTGAATGACCATATAAAGTTTCTCTTTTAAAAATATTTTGTTTGTGATGAGAAACAAACTGAAATTTTCTTTTGACACTGGGCAGTATTTATTTGGATTACTCCATCTACATATTTCAAAAACATAATTGCAGATATCTACTGAAACTCCAGAGAAAATGCAGCTTGTAGCAATTGTCATGTAAGGAAAAAAATCTGAGTATTGGAGCTATTGTTTGTAAAAGTTCTAAAAGTCACTGTTCTTTTCAAAATGAGTTTCATGGTGCTGTACAGAATATTAAAAATTCTTAATGTAGTGTAGATTTCGCACATATTGCTACTGCATCAATCTTTACAATTCAGGGGATTATTTGTGTACATCTAAATGGTTCCTGTTGTGCTGCCACATAAGAAGACAGTCCATGTTTAGTACTGAGAACAATTTTCTATAGTCTTGTTGGGTCTGAACACTGAATATTTTGTGACTTTTCAGAACTGTCTGCATATTTCAAGTGCCTCAATGACACTGAGTTTCACATCTATGGGTGATTAGTGACTTATCAAGATGGCAGTGTTTTATTTCATTTTTTACATAAAGTAAATAGCTCAGTTATCACTTCATAACATTTTCAAATGTACAAATTGACTGTGTAGCAAGCTGTGCCAGGCATTTGATTACTGCGGTTCATGAAGAAAATATCATCTTCTGTTAGGAATGTAATTATACAACAGGTGATGATAACTTTTTATTATCAAATGCAGAACTCCACTAGAGTACAAACTCAAAGATGGTACACCCTCTTGAAATGGAGGTTTGAGAATAGATTCCTTTCCCATTCTTGGAAAGAAAAACACAAATGAAATGCTTGGTGAGCTGGATGACTTGTATGAAAACAGCATCCCCAATTATTACTCTGTGGCTTAATGGAATAGCCATTTCCAGTGTGGCAAAGTTATTGGATGATGAGGAGAAAAGCATTAATTCATATCGTAATGAGGAACTAGTAACCCAAAAGCAAATACAGTGGTCATTTGCAAGCTTCTAGATGTGATAGAGTTAGTAGTTTCTCATGCCTGAACAAAAATTACACCACAATAAGTGACAACATAAAAAGGTTATGGCTTGGCCAGTGTGATGACCTTTTTTGAACATCTGATCACCATGGATGCATGCTGTATTAATTGTTGTGACAGTTCTAAGCAGCCGAGCAAGCAACGGGAGCACTCAACATCACTGCTGCCAAAGAAAGGGAAACAAACATAATTTCCGAAAGTCTCTTTAGTGTCCTTTAGAACTGCCATAGTGCATTGTTGGCAGATTATCTCTGTAGGGGTCAATTAATAGAAAATAATGGGTTGCATATTGATACAAAGAGTCAGACCCAAGCAGCACTGGATGTTGTCCAAATAAGTTCACTGCAAAATGTGTCGGCAAGTTATTCACTTCAGGCAGCTACTCTGGACTATGAAATTTTTCCCATCCTCTTTATTCACACACTATGACTTCTACTTTCCTCACATGAGGAACCAGCAGCAGGATATGAATTTTGAACATTACAAGAAGTGATACATAGTAGTAGTCTGGGATCCATTTATGTCAGTCCTAGAAATTGTAAAATGTCAAGTTGCACAATGGCGTGGAGTGTGTATTAAACTGTAGTACACCCTGCAGTTGGGTAGTTAAATTAGTTCAAAGGTCAGAGGAAGTCAAGTGTGTACTGTATATCAGTTGGGACATGGGTAACAGGAGCACTCAGTGATCTTATCAACTTTTGAGTTCAGTCTTGCCTTTACTAATTGTGGATACCACATTAACAGTTATAAATATCGTCTAATGGGAGAGTGCAATAGAGATTATCTTAATTTTTCCTTCTGCTTGCACTTAACAGAAATGCATATAACGTAGAGATGTTTACCTCATTATTCCACTAAATCATTGTGTGCATAATGTTGTGACATTGCAAGCAGTTGACTAATTGAAACTTCCTGGCAGATTAAAACTGTGTGCCCGACCGAGACTCGAACTCGGGAGCTTTGCCTTTCGCGGGCAAGTGATCTACCATCTGAGCTACCGAAGCACGACTCATGCCCGGTACTCACAGCTTTACTTCTGCCAGTATCTCGTCTCCTACCTTCCAAACTTTACAGAAGCTCTCCTGCGGCCTTGCGGAACTAGCACTCCTGAAAGAAAGGATACTGCGGAGACATGGCTTAGCCACAGCCTGGGGGATGTTTCAAGAATTAGATTTTCACTCTGCAGCGGAGTGTGCGCTGATATGAAACTTCCTGGCAGATTAAAACTGTGTGCCCGACCGAGACTCGAACTCGGGACCTTTGCCTTTCGCGGGCAAGTGCTCTACCAACTGAGCTACCGAAGCACGACTCATGCCCGGTACTCACAGCTTTACTTCTGCCAGTATCTCGTCTCCTACCTTCAAAACTTTACAGAAGCTCTCCTGCGAACCTTGCAGAACTAGCACTCCTGAAAGAAAGGATTCTGCGGAGAGCAGGAGAGCTTCTGTAAAGTTTGGAAGGTAGGAGACGAGATACTGGCAGAAGTAAAGCTGTGAGTACCGGGCGTGAGTCGTGCTTCGGTAGCTCAGATGGTAGAGCACTTGCCCGCGAAAGGCAAAGGTCCCAAGTTCGAGTCTTGGTCGGGCACACAGTTTTAATCTGCCAGGAAGTTTCATATCAGCGCACACTCCGCTGCAGAGTGAAAATCTCATTCTAGTTGACTAATTGTTTCATAAACATAAAAACTGAATAAATTTGTTTAAAAATTACAATATTTTATAATTATTGACATTTGTGTCTGCATTTGATTAGACATAATTCCACTTGCATAACCATTAATGGGTGGACAAACAATAATCAAAATAGGAGCAAGAAAGAAGTGAAACAGAAACTTAAAAATTTTGAAATCTTGGAATAGGAATATGGTGGTTGTGATGTATGACAGTTAATGTGGAGATATGTTAGGGAGTAACAAAAATATATTGAAGTTGATGACTAGATAGCAGTAACCAAAGCCTGCTGATTAGCATCAACAACAGGAATTTGCATTAATATTTGAGCATTTTGAATCAATGACGTAAGAGTAAAAAGCAGTAGCAATGTCAGTTTACCACACAGAGTTCTATCTTTAACTAAACAGAAACCAGATATACTAACAGACATAATTCAAATAGCGTGGTAGAGGTCGTTGAATTCATGTTCGTTTTATTTCATTCCTGAGCATGTTGTGAGGTTTGTGTTATATCATAGTATTTATTGTTTTGTATTTTCGTTACGCAGGTGTCTTATGCTTTTAATTACTCATTCAAGAACAATATATCTATCACTTTTATGCCATTCTGCATGTCCATTTAAGCGTCACTGTGTCAGTTGCTCAGGTAGCTGTTGTACATTCTTTCTTCAGCTCATAGACATCACCTTTTCATAATGAACTGTAGTATATAGTTTAACAGGTTCCACTTAATTTTCTCCTTGTGAAAAATCTTTTTTTCTGACTTGATTTAAGTAGACATACGTAATTTCTGAAGTGCCTGTGATGTCAGTTTGATGACTAATATAATTTATTGTATTGTCAGCTACCGTGTATGTGAGCTATTGTATGAACAAAGACATGAATACGACAAGATTCTGCAGTGTTACCTATGGGACCCACTCCGTAAACCGCAGGTGTTTTCATATTTGCGCAATATTCTTTTGTTGTACAATAACACTGCTGAAAGGAGTAAAGTAGAAGCCCAGGTGGTGGATAATATAAAGGTGAGACCTATTTAATTTTCCCTTGAACTATATTCCAGTTTTTTGGACCAGAGTTATCAATACACAAATTCAACAATATAGCTGTAAACAATATTTTTGAGAAGTTCCAAAAACTTAAGATGAAAATTGTTTTTAAATTTGTGTGTGGCAGCCCACTACATTTTTCTCTCTGTTGCTTGTTATAAACACTTCCCCATTGCCATAAATATTGTTAATATTAATTTATGGTGTTCATTTTATTGTGATTATGAGAATAGTCTGGCTAGGTGGCAATGTATCTTTGACTGAGTTAACTACGTGATCGTTCTTAGTGTTTCTCTGTCATCTGACATGGAGATACAAGCAATGTTATCCATTCTCATTTCTTTAACTTAACTCAGCTACAAAGGCACTGGGATAACCAATTGCAAATTTTCCACCTTTACTTCCCTTTAGTAACTTTTTTTTTTTTTTCATCCATCTTCTGACTGGTTTGAAGCAGCCCACCACAAATTTCTGTTATTTGCCAACCTCTTCATCTCAGAGTAGCACTTGCAACCTAGCACTTGCAACCTAGCACTTGCAACCTATGTCCTCAATTATTTGCTGGATGTATTCCAGTATCTGTCTTCCTCTATAGCTTGTGCCCTCTACAGCTCCCTCTAGTATTGTGGAAGTCATTCCCTAATGTCATAACAGATGTCCTATCACCCTGTCCCTTGTCCTTGTTGTCTTTTCCACATATTTGTTTCATCTCTGGTTCTGCACAGAACCTCCTTATTCCTTACCTTATCAGTCAACCTAATTTTTAACATCATCTGTAGCACCACATATCAAATACATAGATTGATTTCTTTCCTTGTTTTCCCATAGTCCATGTTTCACTACCTTATGGTGCTGTGCTCCAAACATTGTTTCTCAGAAACTTCTTCCTCAAATTAAGGTCTATGTTTTATACTAGTAGACTCCTCTTGGCCAGGAATGCCATTTTTGTCAGTGGTAGTTGGCTTTTGATGTACTCCTTGCCCTGCCCGACATTGTTTACTTTGATGCTCAGGTAGTAGAATTCCTTAACTTTATCTACTTTGTGACCATCAATCTTGATGTTAAGTTTCTCGCTGTTCTCATTTCTGCTACTTCTCATTGCTTTCGTCTTTCTTCGATTAACCCTCAATCCATAGTCTGTTCTCATTAGACTGTTCATTCCATTCAGCAGATAACATAAGTCTGCTTCACTTTCACTCAGGATAGCAATGTTATCAGTATATTGTATCACTGATATCCTTTCACCTTGAATTTTCTTTTATTTTCATCATTGATTCTTTGATGTACAGATTGAACAGTAGGGGTGAAAGACTAAATCCGTCTTACATCCTTTTTAATCCAAGCACTTCATTCTTGGCCGTCCACTCTGTACTTTGGTACATATTGTATATTGCCCATCTCTCCAGCTCTCCCTATAGCTTACCCATGTTTTTCTCAGAATTTCAAACACCTTGGACCATTCAACATTGTCAAATGTTTTTTCCAGGTTGACAGTGTTCTGAATGTCCCTCGGTTTTTCTTTAGTCTTGCTTCTATTATCAGCTGCAACATCAGAATTGCCTCTCTGGTGACTTTACCTTTCCTAAAGCCAAACTTGTCATCCAACATGTCTTAAATTTTCTTTTTCTGTTAAGCTGATTGTATGATAATTCTTGCATTTGTCAGCTCTTGCAGTCTTCGGAATTGTGTGGCTGATTTTTTTCTGAAAGTCACATGGTATGTTGCCAGACTTGTATGTTCTACACACCAATGTCAATAGTCGTTTTGTTGCCACTTCCACCAACAATTTTAGAAATTCTTATGGAATGTTATCTGTTCCTTCTGCCTTATTCTATCTTAAGTCCTTCAAAGCTCTTTTAAATTCTGATTCTGATACTGGATCCCCTGTCTCTTCTACGTCGTCTCCTGTTTCTTCTTCTATCACATCAGACAAATCTTCCCCCTCATAGAGGCTTTCAGTGTACTCTTTGCACCTGTCCCCCCTCTCCTTCTTAATGTTACCACACTTCCTTTTAGTGTCACCAAAGGATGTTTTTACTTTCCTATATGCTGAGTCAGTCATTCAACAAAAATGGTTCAAATGGCTCTGAGCCCTATGCAACTTAACTTCTGAGGTCATCAGTCGCCTAGAACTTAGAACTAATTAAACCTAAGGACATCACACACATCCATGCCTGAGGCAGGATTCGAACCTGCGACCGTAGCGGTCGCTCGGTTCCAGACTGTAGCGCCTAGAACCGCACGGCCGCTCCGGCCGGAAGTCATTCGACAATCATTTCCTTTCCAATTTCTTCACGTTTTTCATGCAACCATTTTGTCTTAGCTTCCCTGCATTTTCTATTTATTTTATTCCTCAGTGACTTGTATTTCTGTATTCCTAAATTTCCTTCACATCTTTGTACATCCTTCTTTCATCAATCAACAGAAGTATTTCTTCTGTTACCATGGTTTCTTCTATGTAGCTATATTTTTCTTTCCAGCTTTTGTGATGAACCTTTTTAGAGATGTCCATTCTTCTTCGACTGTACTGCCTCCTGAGCTATTCCTTATTGCTGTCTCTAAATCCTTAGAGAACTTCAGATGTATCTTGTCATCCTTAGTACTTCTGTATCCCACTTCTGTACGTATTGATTCTTCATGACTGATGTCTTAAACTTCAGCCTACTCTTCATCACTACCACATCATGATCTGAGTCTATATATGCTCTTGGGTATGCCTTACAATCCAGATTTCAGAATTTCTGTCTATTATGCAATCTAACTGAAATCTTCCCATATTACCCAACATTTTCCAAATATGTCTCCTCCCCTTGTGATTCTTAAGCAGAGTATTCGCTATTACTAGCTGAAGTTTATTGCAGAAGTCTATTAGTCTTTGTCCTCTCACATTCCCTGTCCCAAGCCCATATTGTCCTGTAACCATTTCTTCTACTCCTTCTCCTACAACTACATTCCAGCCCTATGACTTTTAGATTTTCATCTCCCTTTCAACAGCCTCATATACTTTCTTTCACTCTCCATCTAAAGCTTGCAACATTGGCATATATACCTAAACTATCGTTGTTGGTGTTGATTTGCTGTCAATTCTATGGACAGCCGTATCACTGAACTGTTCACAGTAATACACAATGTGCCCTACCTTCCTATTCATAGTGAATCCTACTCCCAATATGTCACTTACTGCTGCTGTTGATATTATCCTATATTCATCTGACCAGAAATCCTCATCCTATTTCCAATTCACTTCATTAGCCCGTACTATATTTCCATTGAGCCTGTGCACTTACCTTTTCAAATTTTCTGGCTTTCTTACCATGTTAAAGCTTCTGACATTCCAGGCCCCACCTTGTAGAATGTTATCACTTCATTAGTTATTAATATTTTTTTTCCTGTCCTGGAGATCCAAATGGGGGACTATTCCAGAATCTTTTTCTAATGGAAAGATCATCATGACCCTTTTCCATTTACAGGCCACATGACCTGTGGATACACATTATGTGTCTTTAATGCAGTAGTTCCCATTGCCTTCTGTATCCTCAGGCCATTGATCATTTCTGAGTCTTCTGCCTTTAGGGGCAGTTTCCCACTCTAGGGTTGAGACAGTGCCCAAACTCTCTGTCCACTCCTCCACCCTCTTTGACGAGGCTGTTGGCAGAATGAGGGAGACTTTTATGCCAGAAGTCTTCAGCCATCAATGCTAATTATTAATCAAGATTTAAGTTGTGGCTGGTTTCAAACACGGAACTGAGGATGTTTTGATTACTGATCAAAGATGCTACGCCTAGACCACAGACAACCTCTAATTAGCACAACGTAAGTCATAAGAACAAGTGGTGTGACAAGAAGAGAAAATAATGTGCTGCAAATGTCTAAACCTAATGTACATGGCAGAATGAACTCCATGATAGACCAGACCACCTTTTCAAACCAGCCTTATGCAGCTTTGTCAATAATGCCGACCTCATGCTTTCACATTTTAGCATTTACACTCAAATATTTTTAAATGCTGAGTGTGGCTAAGTTCAGTTGTTAGAAATTTTCATCATGTTATATTTTGTTAATATTGTCTTTCACTGCAATGAAGATTTGCATAAAGACATCATTCCACCAGGTTGTATTTTAAAACTGTGCTTCATTCAGCACTACTAGTTTCAGGCATGGCCCAGTTTAAAGTGAATGTTTGCATGAACAATACATCCAGTGTAGTGGTATGGCTTTTAGGTTGTAACTTTCTTTTTATTATGGTATGTTGTTATGTTTTAGATGCATTTGAAAGTGGACCATGCCCAAAACTAGTTCTGCTGAGTAAAGTACAGTTGTAAAATATAGCCCAATGGGGGTGATGTCTTTCCTCACATTTATAGTGGCTGTAGAGCCCACCCAGAAGAAAACGAACAAAGAAGGTTCTTTTTGCCTGTGTAAAACAGGAAATTCGTTTAAGAAATTTGTTAAACTTACAGAGAGACAGAAAGGCTGGCTCTAAATACCAATAGAAACACTCAAAATCAAAAATAATAATCCTAGCTTTTCAGAAATATATGTTCCGCCTGCAGGGAACAAAGAGGGATTAGTTGGGGAAAGATTGGAATGGAAGGGCAGGTCCCAGAAGTGGATGGCTATGAGAACCAGGATGTTTCACCTTTTTCCCATGTTTTCATGGCCATGATGGAATTCAGTGATTCTCCAACAGAAAGAGGTTCCTACTCAATGGTCTGAAGATGACCACAGTAGTGCTCGAAACCGGTCACCTTGATAAATAAATCGTGATCAAGACTGTTTTTAATAGTAAATAAATGGAATTTTTAATCTCGGAAGCAGTTTACACAGTCTTGGTACAAGTTCATTGACAGTATCTTTGTGATCTGGATTCACTGTAAAGAAAGAACTACTCCTCCTCCACCAATAGCTTAATACATTTCCCACCTTAAATTCACCCAGATTTCTCCAAGTCTTCAGCGTTAGCCCCTTCCTGGAAGTTGACCTCCATCTTCCAAAGACTTGCAACAAACTTCAGTGCACATCAAACCAATCCCCCCCCCCCCCGAGTGGCTCACATCTCTTTCTTGTGAGAATGTGCTTGATCACCATGACCAACCAACCATGCAGCACCAGTTCCCTTTTCTATTGCAAGCCTATTCTTCCGTTTTTCTCCCTCTGCCTTTCACAAATTGTGCTGGGAAGGTGACCCACTGTGGTGTACATTCCACTTTTTGTGCCTTTCTGTCTTTGCATCCTTCCTTTCTGGCAGAGGTGCTACACCAAAAACCCAACACAATAGAAATAATTGCTGTTACACAGGTTGTCATGGACTCTGTCTACAGCAGACAAGTGCGCTCTTTGTGACTTTGTAGGCCTTAGCTGTTTGTGTGAGGATGCCTCTGGATTTTTACCGTTTGTAATGTGTATCTCTCTCCTGATTTTGAAGTGTTTCAGACTGTATTGTCTGCTGTGATTTCTGAGCTCCTCCCGCCTTTCCTCTTTTTGGATGACTTCAACGCCAGCAACCATCTGCAACATGGAACTACAGCCGTTGGCCGTGGTACAGCTATTGAAACATTGCTCACAGAGCTTGGTCTGTCTCTTGAATGCTAGTGCCCACACACCCTTCAGTGTGGCATATGGATCTTATTTGGCCTTTAATCGTCCCATTTGCAACCCTAATCTTCTCCCTTCCAGCCATTGGTGAGTCCGTGACAACCTGTGTACCAGCAGCTATTTTCTGATTGTCCTGCCCCTCAATCAGCATCACTTACCTGGGTGTCCATGCAGATGAGCTCTCAACAGTGTTGACTGGGATGCTTTTGCCTCTGCCGTCACCCTTAGCATCCCACCATGTGGAGATATCGATGGGGTTGGCCAGAGTATAGCCATTCTATCAGCTGCAGACTTAATCATCTCCTACACCTTGGCATACCTCCATCGGAAGACAATGTGGACAACGGTGGACTTAAGAAATCACCATGGCCATTAGAGATCACAGAGAGGCTCTCCTACATCATAAGCAACATCCATCGATGGAGAACGTCATTGCCTTAAATGGCTCTATGCCTGGGTCCACTGCCTAATAAAACAACAGAAAGAAGGATGCTGGGAACAGAGTGTTACTACAACTGGACCACGTTCCCCTCCTTCACAGGTTTTGACAAAGGGTCAGTGCCTCTGTGGACAACAGTCCTCCCACATGTGTATCAGGTGTCTCCCTGAATGGTATTGTATACACTGACCCACATGCTATCATCAAACACGTTGCTCAAGCCTGCGTGTCTGAGAAATCTCAGGCTGCATTTTGTGTCCTCAAATGGTGGATGGAGCGAATTCACTTTCCTGTCACTACATATAATATAGAGCCATATAATGCCCTTTCAGTGAGTGGGAATTCCTTAGTGCCTTAGTCCTGTGCACTTACATGGCTCGAGGGCCAGATTACATCCACAGCCAAATGCACTAACACCAATCGGTGGATTACCAACACCCATCCTTGCCATTTCTAACCATGTCTGGAGCAAGGGTGAATTCCTATCTCATGATCGTTCTGGTACTGAAACTGGATAAACACCTCCTTGTGATGGACAGTGATCACCCAATTAGTCTAAATATTGTTCTCTGCAAGTTGCTCGAACGTATGGTGAGCCAGCAGTTGTGTTGGTACCTTGAGTCGTGAGATCTTTTTGCTCTGTCCCAAGGCAGTTTTCATAAAGGTCATTCTACTGCCAACAGTTTGGTCTGCCTGTAGTCTGCCATTCAGTCAACTTTTTCCCTTATCAGTGTCTTCTTCAACTTGAAAAAGGCTTACAGCGCCATATGGTATAATCACTATCTTCATTACTCTGTCGGTGGGGTCTCGGAGGCCCACTCATGACTTTTGTTGGGAACTTCTTGTTACTCTGTGTGTTCTGGATTCAAGTTGGTACTTCCTACAGAACCCCCCATGTACAAAAGAATGGGATCCTGCAGGGCTCCTCACTGAGTGTTCCCCTTTTTCTGGTGGCCATCAGTGGTCTAGCTGCAGCTGTGAGGCCTACGGTGTCATCCTTAGGTTTTTTGAATGTACTATTGCTCCTCCACTGTGGGTGTTGCTGAATGCTGAGTGCAGGGTGCCATACGAAATGCACTGTGTGGGCTTTTATCCCTGGTTTCCAGTTTTCAGCCAGACTGGTCTTCAGTGCTTCCCCAACTTAAGCAAACGTGCTGGCCACAGCTTAATACTCTTCACTGCCTTAGTAACACCAGCTGAGGTGCAGACTGCTCTACACTTCTGTGGCGTTACAAATCTCTGATCCTGTCCTATCTTGATTAGGGGAAGTCTGGTATATTGCTCATCACCACCTTCAGTATTGTGGATGCTGGACCCGATACACCATTGTAGGGTCTGACTTGCAACAGGTGCTTTTCAGGCTAGCCATGTGAACAGGCTATTTGCGGAGACTCGTAATAGGCGCCAAGTGCTGCTCAATTACAGGATGCACATTTGCTGCTCCCCTGTGCATCTGAACTATTGCATGCTTTATCCTGGTAGTGGGATCAAACTCTCACAACATAGGCCCAGGACTGGAGTCACTATCATAGTTTGTATACACCATCTGCTCTGAACTCCATCTTCCCCCTTTCTCACATCTTGTCGGAGAGCAATCACATACACCCTCATGGCGTGTAACCTGTTCTTCGGTCTGTCTTGACCTATCCTGTGGATTGAAAGATTCTGTTGACCCCAGGGTTTTTGGCTTCCTGTTCCTGGCCTTTATTGATCCATTTCTGGGTTCGCAGTGGTGTACACTGACAGCTCTATAATAGACAGATAAACCCATTTTGCCAACACACATGCAAGATGCAGTGAACTATGCTCCCTGCAAAATGGATGCATTGTATTTACTGCAGAATTGGTGGCCATCACTCGAGCCCTGAGTCATTCATTCTCACACCAGTGAGACATTCTTAACATGCATAACTCCCTGAGTGGTCTTCAGGCTATCAACCAGTGCTACTGTTGGAATCCATTGTCCATGACTATAGAGGATCTCCTTCAAGCTGAATATTCAGTCATCTTTGTGTCAACCCCAGGTCACGTTGGATCTCAAGGAATGAAGGTGCTGACCAGTTTGCAAAGTTGGCTACCAGGTTGCTGACTTTGGAGGTGGGTATACTGGAACCGGACTTTTGGTTGGCTCTATGCCATCAGTTGTTGAGGGCTTGGAACATGGATTAGCGTGCCTTGGTTTCTCCAAACAAATGCTAGCAATAAAGGGGACCGCAACCATATGGCAGTCTTCCCTTAATGCTTCTTGCAGATAATCTAGTGTTCTCTGTCATCTTAACAAAGGTCACACTTGGCTGATCTATAGCCACATCGTATGACATGAGTTTCCACCCCACTGTCAGTGTGATGCCTATCTGACAGTGACCCACATCCTACTGGACTGCTCTAATTTGGCCACCTTATGGTGAAATCTTAATCCTGATGACAGGCTGCCTCTGGTGATAGCAGGTGATGTCAAAGTGACTGATCTGGTGTTAAGTTTTACCCGTGAAGGTGGTTTCTACTTCTCTTATTGAGGTAAGGCACGTTGGCCTCTTCGGCTGCTTGAGGGATTGGAGGGGTGCCTTATTGCATGCTCTGACACAAGGCCCCCAAGGTTGCTCTTGCTTCATGGTCTGACGTGACTCCTGCCCCTCCCACCTTTTTAATTCTTTGTATTCTTTTAAATCTTTCGTTGGTTTTCTGTCTTGTCGTCATTGTTCTCTTTTCTGAGATTTAATCAAGTTGTCTGCATTGCTAGTTTTCATGCGGTAATGGAGGGTGGGAAATTCTGATCGGATGCAGTGTATGTGTCTCCCATTGCATAAAATGCCCTGGGGCCTCCAGCTGCTTTCTGAGAGGAGCAATTCACTGAACATCACCCTCCTATCCCTCTCTCACTTCAACTTGCTTCCGTCCCATTGTTTTTTTAATATATTTTATTCTCAGTTACAATCAGATTCATCAGGGTTTGTCTTCTGTGTCCTTCCTGTCCTTCCTGTCCGAGGACTCTTCCTGACTTGACACACATAGGATAAAGGGACGTGACCTTGCAGTTTGGTCTCTCTAACCCTATAATTCCAATCCAATCGAACCAGCTCATCAACAGCCTACAGTATCTACAATTCAACTACTGTCACTCTCTTCCTTGTCAAACACAACCTTCCCTACATCCCAGACATCTATGGTAAAACATGTCTGCCCCTGTACCAAATACCTTAGCACCTGCACCAGTAACCTCTCTTAATTTACTCACCCACAGTTACATTACTGATCTTGTTCAAGAACAAATCTCGTGGTTAGTTCCCTCCTCCAAAGCTTCAACCAGTATAGCTGCCACTCTCCCATAACCCAGTATCATTCAGACCTTGAAAGCCTCAATAGATTAATGTGTAAGGGATGTAACTTTCTCAAATGAAGCCGTGAAATGAGACCATATCTGCCTTATATCCTCTCCACATCACCCAAGTTTGCCTTCCATTGCTCTCCTTATCTCCACAATACCCTTGCCAAACCATGTGACATTCATGGACCCCCCATCCCTACCCCAAGATTCTTACTCCTCCAACTGTCCTGCTATAAAATCTGCCCTGTGCACCCGTCTACTACCACATCCCCATCATGAATAAAGTAACATTAAATGCAGAGCAGCATATCAAATTATTTGTGTTGTTTACAATGAGGTATGTGTTCACTGCATAATTTTCCATCTAAGGACCTGCCAATCTGGCCAAATGCATGAATAGACTCAAAAGGATTGGTCACCTTGTGGATGGTCTACAGTATGACGCAGAAACTGCTATACCATACAAGCTATTTGGATTCTTCTGCTGAGTCGTAATTCCCCTGAACTCCAAAGATAAGACCCAACTCTTTGGTATATACTTTCATGGAACAGCTTCTTGGATATAACCTCTGGTTAGCATAAGCCCACATCCCTTTTCCTACATGGCAGTCATTGCAATTTTATTATTTACTGACTTATTTTAATATCTTTCCCACTCCCACTCCCCGATCCCCACTCCCCGATCCCCTCGCACCCTCGCCCTCCCACTCCCACTCTCACTCCCCCCATCCCCCCTCCCTCTCCCCTGTCACCCCAACCCCTCTTTTCCACTCGCCCCCTCCACACCCTCGCCCCCCCCACTCCCACTCTCACTCCCCCCATCCCCCCTCCCTCTCCCCTCTCCCCTGTCACCCCAACCCCTCTTTTCCACTCGCCCCCTCCACACCCTCGCCCCCCCCACTCCCACTCTCACTCCCCCCATCCCCCCTCCCTCTCCCCTCTCCCCTGTCACCCCAACCCCTCTTTTCCACTCTCCCTTTCCTTCTATTCCATTATTCTTTCCACTTTTCATTTTCTCTTCCTCTTACAATTCATCCTCGGTTCTAACTCTGTGCCGACTGTCATCCTAAACTGAAGCCAGTACAGTGCTTGCTTATCTACTGTCTTTCACTTTCTCTGGTTCCTTTTTCTCCATCTTTACCTCTTCATCCTCACAACAGATGGGTTCCTCTCTATATGACTGTGCCCCATTTATATCTGCCCTGACCAAACCCTTTTGGTTCCTGAAGAAGTTGTGTAGTTCAAAAAGCTAGGATTCTTATTTTCTATTTAAAGTGTTTCTATTTGCAGTTCTTGGAGTTGCATCTTCTGAAGGCAAGTATTGGCCATTCATTCTACATCTTTATAATATTAACAAAAACTCTTGTTAGGTTATTGTTATTCTACCAGTTTAGTTTGCAGTCACATTTAGTTCTTAAGTTCTGTATCTCTTATGTAATTATTACTGATGATGATTATGGAATTGTTTTCTGTTTGGCAGGAACTGTTGGACATTGATGCTGTAAAGACCGCTCAAATTATAGTCTTGCATTTACCTCAGACAATTCCAAAGATATTAAGGAAACTTGACCTTGAACCAGAGGTCTTGTATCAGTTCCTCCATGGTTTGTTTGATTTCAGGTAACTCTCCGGCTTATATTTTTCTGGTAAAGCAATAGGTATTTTCTGTAAATTGCAGATTAGATGTGTTCTATCAGTCACTGATGCATTGTCATGAAAAGCCTGATCTGAAATATTGGAACAGTTACTTGATCATTACAAATTGGATGACATTTATTTTCAGGGATTCACATGCAAACTTAAGTCATCTGAAGGACGACCTGACCCTTGAGCCACAATTAGTTGAGCAATACATTCAGTTAATGTGCCAGTATGATCCAGCAAAGGTTTATTCCTTTATTACTAGCTTCGATGGATATCGTCATGATAATACATTGAAGGTAATCAATATTTTTAAAGCATTCAAATGACCCTGGATTTTGTGTGTCTTTGTGTATGTGCATTTAGAAGCAAATATGATGGTTATTAGAGATAACAGGTCTTGCAAATTGCATGAATTGGTGATAATATGTGACAAACTGTATGCACAAACAAAACACACCTATCCCAAAATAAGATTCTTAGTATCAGTTTGGATTTCAAAAGGATCTCTCCACAGAATGTGACTTTTTCAATTCATAGATCAGATTATACAAAACTTTCAATATTGCCAGATGGTATTTTGTGTCTCTTGTGAAAAGCCTTTGGTTGTCCAGATCACAAAGTTTCTCTTGCAGAAACTCAAGTATTATGGCATCAGAGATCTTGCTATAAACTATTTCTCATCCCTGTCTCATGAAAACAAAGCAGTGATTCACATTAAGAAATCTAGGAAATGTAGACACTTAAGCAACATACACAGAATGGGGAATAATCACAGGAATTGATACTGGTTCAACTCTTGTTAAAAACTTGAAAACATAAATAACATTTTTATTTATTTATTTATTTATTTATTTATTTATTTTCAAAATTAATAACTGGTTCTGTGCAAATATACGGTCATTGAATTTAGATAAAGTGCAATACATGCTATTTAGTACTGCCTAAGGCCTGACCACACCATTAGCAATAATGTATGTATGAGGAATTTTCAGGTGTTTGTTGGTAAGAACCTGAACTAGCAATCATTTTATTCATCTTATTAAATGTCAATTCTCTATAACTTTTGCATTATGAATAACAGCCTTGAGAGATAAAATTTCTAAAAGTTGACTTTTCATTCGTTAATGTCTTACCTGATCGTATTTAGGGGCAACTCTTCTTTTAGGAAGAAAGTGTTTGTTGTGTAGAAAAATGTGATTGCTTTTTAACACTTTGAGGTGTGGGCAGTTTGAGCATCATTCAACTGATTGAGACTCTGTGTCTTCACAGATTTTCTGAATTTTGTGTAGTAGGCTCTGGTGCATAGAACTTAGATCAGTTTATTGCATTCACAAGAGGGGTCTTTTTTTTTATGAAATTCTGCAAAGAAACATAAAGTTACATCAGTGACAATATTTTTTATATTGGAATGAAAATGTGTTATTTCCCAATTTTTTTCATTTTTTGTTTCCTAATCAGGGTGTATAAGGCCCGGGAGATCCCAGAAAAACTCGGGAAATTTTTCGTCTGGGGGAAAACCGGGAAAAACCCGGGAAATTTTTATTGTTTTAATTTTCTGTTAAATTTTTGTAATTTTGACTGGTAATAATCGATACTCTAACAAAGGGTATTACTGTATCCTGCTACTGCAGAATAATACTTCAACAATAAAACATAAACGAGAGGAAAAACAAAAATAACTTAAATTGCAAAGGAAATGCACCATACACAGCAATGGCACACAGTGCTCATGAAAGTGTTTGCCAACAGCAAAACGTGTCAAAGGCTTTAGGAAGACTATGCAATGCTTCATAACAACAAATTGCTTCCGATGATGAGCGTGAAGTCACAGCTGTTTACATTAGATTCATTTTAGCAGTTACGAACGGGGTCATGTGCATGCACAGTTGAGTCACGTTTGAGTAGTAGATGCTGCCGGGAAAACGGGGTGCCAAATTCATATTCTTGTTTCGCAAAGAGCCTAGCATCCAGCGCACGTTGATCTATCGATTATTTGTATGATTTTGAAACGCATCCCTGTTGGTTTTTGAACATTTCTGAACACATTTAAAGTTTATTTCTGAATGAATCATAAGTTGGTTTTTGAATGTTGCATAGTGTACGTGATGTCTCTGTCAGGAGAATCCTCATCGTATCTAAAAATAAACTTCCGCAGACAGAAGGGGACGGAGCTATACAAGCTAAGCAGATGGCAATCGCTGTCTGATTATGTGATTGATGTCCATCCCCGGTAGCTGAGTGGTCAGCGCGACAGAATGTCAATCCTAAGACCCTGGGTTCGATTCCCGGCTGGGTTGGAGATTTTCTCTGCTCAGGAACTGGGTGTTGTGTTGTCCTAATCATCATCATTTCTTCCCCATCAATGCGCAATTCACTAAAGTGGCGTCAAATCGGAAGACTTGGCCCTAGTCACATGACATTTCCATTTATAGGGTTGATTGGGTTTGCGAATGATCAGCGTTGTTATAATTACTAGTGAAATCCATAGATTAAGACCACCAGAATGGAAATAAACAACTAACAGGAATAACAGGTGAGAAAGATTACGTATTATCTTCTCGGTGTACCCAAGAAAATGAAATTTTGAAAGAAAGTTTTTGGCCAGATCACTACACTAGTAAGGACCAGTTGTAGAGTCCCCGGCTAGCAGCCGCTTAAGTTCTGTTCTGGAAGTAACGCGGAAAACATGTACAAACACGTAATAACGCCTAACGGGAGAATAATCGCGGGATAACTAAACCTGTGATTTCGGCAGGGTTAGTGAAGTTAACCAGCAAACAAATTTTGACAATGGCAGGAATAGCTACAGAATTGGTGATGATTGTTTGTTAGAACGAGGAAGGAGAAGAAATGGGGACATCACACAAACTATGGAACAATAAAATGATTTCAAATTTATATAAAAATTTTGTCATACTAGCCTACTTTTCGATCTCGTGCTTGAGAAACTGGTGTGTATGAATGAAATGTGAAATTAATTCCTAACATAAAGCTGTTTGCTTGTAGTAGGCCTAATAGGGTTTTGATATTGGTACTTCGTGAATTATATTCTGTCGTGTTATAAAAATGACCATTTATTCGATGACCATTTGTGCCAAAACAGTCTCATTTATTCGGTGGAGTTACAAAATTGCTACAATATTAGAAAGGCCTATTTTGTTTTATCTAGCAAACAGTGACAAAATATATGTAATCAGATCGAGAAACCACACCAGTCTTGGGTATTATTTGTATTAACAGCTTTTTCAGTATTAGATAACAACATTTCGATTTTTTCATGTAGAAAAATGTTTGACGAACTTTGATGAGGTAATAGATTCTTTCACAGAAATGAAAGCACGCCATGTAAATCTGTAGCAAGAATAGAGAGAAACAAATGCTAGGAGCTAAGGATTGAAGAAATGTATACTTTTTTGCTTGTCTCTTGTCTTTATTGGTTTTATGTATCCTATATTTAATTTTATGTCACACAAAACATCAAGTTATTAGCTAGTAGGCAGTAAAGAGTGCACATTTTCTGAAGAGTTCTTGTTCTCCCGATTAGAAATAATTCCATCCGCTATTAAATGCGAGATATTTTTTTTTTTTTAAGTGGCAGGCTGTCAAACCAGCCGACTGGGAGCAGGAGAAGCACCACATGACATTTCAATTTACACTGTCCTGAGTATAGTTTGATGGCATCCATTACAAAATATACATGTTTGAATTCCACAGAGCGAAATAGTGATGTGCGATAGAAGAATGTTGTATGAAGAGCTGTGACACTGCACTTTGGCACACTTAAGACCAAATAACATGTCTTACATTTCCTCGGAACACATGTTTTATGTTTCAGACTTTTCAAAAAGATGTGCGCTACAAGATGAACATATTTTTGAAAATTCGATTTTTTTAAAGTACTGACTCAGTTAGCAAATATTGTAGATCCGGGGCTGATGCGCAGAGCAGTCTGAGTTATAGTGGGTAGTCTCCACGTGACCCGTGTTTACATTTAGTGATTTTGCTGTTTCCCCTTCATTTACTCTCACGTCAAATGAAAACAAAATGGATATCTGTGGCCGAGAGCTATCAAGTGAATTAAAATAATTTACATAATTACGGAAGGCTAACATATGTTTTTAGTTTCAGATTTTATTTTATTTCCATCTTCCTGACAATCAAGCATTAATCACCTCGCAGAACTATGAAGTTATTTTTGTCTGTTTGCTAAAGAAATTTGACTTTTATTAGCCTTTTCCGCAGAGACAGTCAATTTATTTGAAACAAAATGTTTCATTCCACAGTACTGGCTAGTTTCAACGGTTTGCTGCATTTCAAGTGCACGTTTTCATCTTCTAGCACGTATGGCATTATGCCATAATAAAAAACCAAACATGATATAGTAGATTACTGGTGCTCCAAGAAAATTTACGACCCGAAAATCACACTGAAAAGCTTAATATCAGGTCGAGGTCTACTTCATTGGAAATCTGGGCATACGAATCTGCACTTCAAGTATACACTTTAAATGTGCATATTTTAGTACGGTTCACGAAATTCTGATGCTCTTTGAGTATCCTCTGATGTCTTGTTTCTTGTATGACATAATGTATGATCTTTACGTGTTTTACACGTACGTACATACGGGCTACGTCATGGTAGCTACGCATGTGCGATGTCGCCTGTTGTCTGCGCTTTGTGGCAACTGCTGAAACGAACCTATTTCTAGCAGGTCGCGGAAAAATATTGCGAATGGTGGTTTGAAAGTTACTTTCAAAGTAAATATCCTTTTACGTAAGTTGAACTATGTGCGAGAATGCACCATGAATTTCTTAAATCACAGAGCATTTGACTCTCATTTAAAAATCAACTCTTTGATGATGAGCCATTTAGAAGAATTTTGAACCCTGAAGATCAGACATTTTTGTCATTATTAAAAATTTTACTGGCACATTTGTGTGATATATCTGAAAGTGTAACACGCGCAAAAAAGATCAACATTATATGCGAAAGCTTAGCTTCTCTTGCAGCTTAAACCTTAGAGACCAATATTATATGTGAAAGCTTTGTTTTTCTTGTAGCAACACTATGTATATTAATTTAAACTATTAACTTTCCCTATTTGGGTGTTCGTGCTACTTAACAGTGATGTTGCTGTTGGCTGACATCACGTGTCCCATGCTCTGAATATACGCTGTCATCAGCTGGCGAGATCTCATGACATGAGCTATGACTGGCTTACAAAAGCACATCGCAATCCCGATTTCAATGATTCGGAAAGTAACTTGTGGTGTTTGATTTCGTAATACAAAAATACGCAGCGTGCATGATGCTGCACATCAAAGATATTTCCAAAACATGTCTTTTTCCTTGAGTTTCGTTTTCTAAAGTGCTGGGAAATTCAATGCTCATGTATACAACCATAACCATTCAAAGGATTGATAAGTTTTGCAGTTCTGAGGGAAAAGATATTGTCACTTAACACGGAAAAAGCGTGTTTTCACCCGGGAGAAAGTGTATTTTTAACCGGGAAGTCCGGGAATTTATTTTCCTTGTCTGCATATACAGCCTGTAAATGGACATAAGAATACAAGGTGATACTAAAAATAAAACTATTTGAAAATATTGTTCTTTATTGATAACTTTTTAGTTAAATTTACTGTAGAATGAAAAATTTTGAAGCATTTTGTAAAATGAAGTCCTACATTACTCTCTTCATGACAGTTCTTGCCACCTTCCCACATCTTGCCTTGCTTCGTTCTACACAAATCTTGCATCTCCTATGAGGCAATTAGTAGTTTCTGTGGCTAGAGACAGTGGTTTTGTGTATTGAGCAGCAACCTATCCTTTTCATAATATGGTCATTACTTTGAGTGAAAGTTGATTCAACCAGGTGTCCTTTATTCACCAAAGTCTCTACCAATTCAGTAAAGACTACAACGAGATTTTTGTTAGCAGATTTCAACTTTAATATAAATCATACAAATTCAAAATCGTCATCATGAAAATATGAAAAAAGCTTTGTTTGACTGCTTCATTTGCTTCGTCTCAGACGGATAGTTGCCCATTAATTTGTTATTGTGGTCCCTATACACCTTTTTTGTAGAGCCAGGTTAGTCTATGGAGATCTGATGTGATGGTAGGTCTAAAGGATTGGCAGCTTTACACCTCAAGCATATGTAGCGCACAATACAACTTACTACAAGAAACACAGTTGCACTAATAATAGAAATGCTTATAGTAATATCAGTCCAATTATGTTGTTTTCAAAAATTTTGCATATGCCCGAACATGTGTTCTGTAGAAATATGTCCTTCTGCGATTAGCTCATCAAAGAAGTATGACAATTCTGGATTCAAAGTGTTGGTAAGTTCCTACACTTGTCCGTGGTACTGTGTGGCATCAGGCTCACCTCTGAACAGTTGTACCTTGCATGAATTGTATCCATTTGTACCATCCTAGTTGAATTAACAGTAACTTTTCCTGAATATCTCTTTTAGTCTGCAAATCTCATTTCTAACTTTCCATACCTCGAAAGTTAGTCCTAGCATTCAGTGATAAATAGTCAGCAATACATGCGGGTGTTTGGAAAACAACACTCCGGAGTTCAGTGGTTGGTTCACGATTGCAATTCCCACATCTTCAATAACATGTAGTCACATCATGAGTACAATTATTCTTTGGATTGTCCTCACTGTTACAGTGCTTACTGGAAAGGAATGCTCATCAATACCCCTTCCTTCTTCAAAAGGTATGTCCATATAGCAAAAATAACAAATGACTGACATTAATAGCTTATAAACTGCTAACACACAATACAGATATAATACTACAAAACAAAGAAGGAGAAAGTGCACAAGTATACTGTAAACTAGTCCTCGATGTACATCTACATAGGTACTCTGCAAGCTATCATACAGTGTATACTTCTACTAGTTATTTTCTTTCTTGTTCCACTCGCAAATAGAGCAAGGGAGAAATGACTGTATATATGCCTTTGTATGAGCCCTAATTTCTCGTATCTTATCTTCTTGGTCCTTAAGCGCAATGTATGTTCGAGGCAGTAGAATCGTTTGGCTGTCAGCTTTAAAAGGCAGTTCTCTAAATTTTCTCAGTAGTGTTTCTCAAAAAGAATGTCGCCTTCGCTCCAGAGATCCCCATTTGAGTACTCAAAGCATCTCCATAATACTTATGTGTTGTTCAAACCTACCGGTAACAAATATAGCAGTCAGTCTCTGAATTGCTTCAATGTCTTCCTTCAATCTGACCTGGTGCAGATCACAAACTCATTACTCAAGAATAGCTCACACCAGCATCCTATATGCCATCTCCTTTACAGGTGAACCACCCTTTTTTCTAAAATTCTCCCAATAAACCGAAGTCGACCATTCACCTTCCCTACCACAGTTCTTGCTTGCTCTTTTCATTTCATATAGCTTTTCAGTGTTACACCCAGACATTTAAACTACTTGACTGTGTCAAGCAGGACACTAGTAATACTGTATCTGAACATTACAGGTTTTTCCTTCCTTCTCATCCACATAATTTACATTTTTCCACATTTAGAGCTAGCTGCCAGTCATCACACATCACATCATTCAAATCTAGCACCCCTCCTCTGAATTGCTTCATAGTCTTCCTTTAATCCAACCTGGTGTGGTTCCCAAACACTCGAGCAGTACCCAAGAACAGATTGCTCTAGCATCCTATAAGTGGTCTCCTTTACACATGAACCATACTTCCCCAAAACTCTCTCAATAAACCACAGTCGACCATTCACCTTCCCAACCACTTTCATCACATGCTCGTTCCATAACGTATTGCTTTGCAACATTACGCACAGATATTTAAATGATGGGAGTGTATCAAGCAGGACAATACTATTACTGTATCCGAACATAACGATTTTATTTTTCCTACTCATCTGCATTAAATTACATTTTTCTACTTTTAGAGACAGCTGTGATTCATTGCACCATCTGGAAATTTTGTCTAAGTCGTCTTGCATCTTCCTACAGTCATTCAACTTGGACACCTTACCGCACACCAAAGCTTCATCAGCTAACAGCCACAGATTGTTGCCCACCCTGTCTGATAAATCATTTATGTATATAGATAACAGCAGCAGTCCTAACGCACTTCCCTGGGGCACCCGTGACGATACCCTTGTCTCTGATGAACACTCGCTGTCGAGGACGACATACTAGGTTCTATTACGTAAGACGTCTTTGAGCCATTCACATATCTGTGAACTTATTCCATCTGCTCGTACCTTCTTTAACATCCTGCACTGGGGCACCATGTCAAATGCTTCCCAGAAATATAGAAATATGGAATCTTTCTGTTGCCCTTCATCCATAGTTCACAGTATATCATCTGAGAAAAGGGCAAGTTGAGTTTCACATGAGTAATGCTTTTTAAAACCGTGCTGATTTGTGGACATAAGCTTCTTAGTCTCAAGGAAGTTCAGTATATGCGAACTGAGGATATGTTCAAGGATTCTGCAGAAAACTGAAGTTAGGGTTCTTGGTCTGTAATTTTGGGGGTCCATTCTTTTACCCTTACTATATACTGGAGCTGCTTGCACTTTTTTCCAGCCACTTGGGACTTTGTGCTGGGTGAGAGATTAACGATAAATGCAGCCTAGGTAAGGGGCCACTGCTGTAAAGTGCTCTTTGTAAAACCAAATTGGGATTCCATCCAGACGTGGTGATTTATTTGCTTTCAAATCTTTCAGTTGTTCTCTACACCAGGGATGCTTATTACTATGTCGTCCATATGAAAGTCTGTCCAATAGTCAAATGATATGTTTGCAAGATTCTCATGTGTGAACAATTTCTTGAACATGAAATTTAAAACCTCAGCTTTGGTTTTGATATCTTCAGTTACCACACCAGACTGGTCAACAAGGAACTGAATGGAAGCCTTAGATCCACTTAGCAATTTTACCTAGTACCAGAATTTTCTCAGGTTCTCCACCAGATCTCTTACTCAGGTATGATGGTGGTAGTTGTTGTATGCTTCACTCATAGATCTTTTGACAAACGCATGAATCTTCTCAGAATCTTCTGAATTTCGTTGTTAAACCACAGTGGATCTTTTCATCCCTTATCCACTTACTAAGTACATAACTCTCCAGACCAGGATTTATAGACTGGTTAAGCTTTGTCCATGATTCCTCTATATCCATCTTACTGGAACTAATTGATGTCAATTCACCAAGTGAGGTGCTAACAACTGCTAATCTGCTCTATCTTGCAGAAACACACTCCTAGCCTTCTTGACTGCTTTATTGACTTTTGTAGTCATAGTTGCTATAATGACATCATCATTGCTAATACCCGTTTCTGTACTGACATTGTTAAGATCCAGCCTGTTTGTAGCTACATGGTCTAAGATATTTCCAATGTGTGTGGGCTGCTGAACTAGCTGCTCAAGTCAGTACTTAGAAAACGTGTTCAAAAGTATTTCAAACGACTGTCTGTCTGTACACTCCAGACTGAATCCATAGACATCCCAATCTATACTTGATAGGTTAAAGTTGCCTCCAACTATAGTTGGAGTCACTAACACGGCGATCGAGTTTGGGCTGGTTCTGTACATCTACGTCCACATACTCCAACAGCCAGTGAGCATTCAGTAGTGTTCAGAGTGCTCTGCTGTGAATGCCGTAGCTAATGTGAGCTTTAACCGTGATTGTAGTGAGTTGTTTAGTTAATTTATATTTCATTTGTTGCAATTTGTTATCCTTCATGGTGGTAGTAAGAGAGAAATTCCACATAAGCAGGATATCTCTTCAAGTGGAAATCATGCGCATGCACTTACCATAACTGTTGCTAACTGTTGCTTGGAATTGTCAATAATGCCATCCATGTCTGTGCGTCGACATGGGCGAACCGCCATCATTTGTAGATCAGAATATAGTACTGCATGATCTGAGTATTACACGATTCTGACCATAGGCTTTCTTTGAATGACTCTACAACTATCACAGTGGAATTGTGTGGCCAGTAAAAACAACCAACAATTAACTTAGTTTCACCTACACCTGTTATACATGACCAGAATACTTCAGTATCACATTCAACTTCAACCTCAATAGAGACCATATTTTTGTCAACTGCAATGAATAGTCCCCTTCTTAAGGTCTCTAATCTGTCTTCCTGATATATGTTCCCTGACTCGCTAAATAGTTCAGAGCTTTCCAACTCTGGTTTCAGCCAGCTCTCAGGCCCAGAATAATTTCAGTGCAAGAACTTTCCTGGAGGGCAGTAAATTCAGGATCTTTATTATGAATACATTGGCAGTTCACTGATAATATTTTGATGATCGCTGTGTCTTTATTCTGAACACCATCTGACTTCCTTTGCTGCATATCGACTGGCGAGTGTTCATCAGAACACCTCAAACTACCATCTAGCCTAAGTTCATATGGTGCCCTGTGTCTAGCACGAATATCTGGTTGCACATTCTTCTTAACTTTCCTTCTTTTTTTGTTTTTCTGTGGTACTGTTACTGGAATTTGTGATAAAGCATCTATCGCGCTATTTAATGACTTTACCTTACTAATACGAGGTGTGGCTATAAAATAATAGTTCTGTTGCTGTGAAACATTTTATTTCAAAAACACACAAATCTAGTTATTGCCACCCTCAATATACACCCTTCCTCTATCCATACAACACTCTGTGTGAATTTTACATTTTATGGAAACAGTGCTGGAAGTCTTCCTCTATGAGCTCCCTGACAGCACATGCTACTTTTTCTTTCATAGTTTCAACAGACTAAAATTTTGTTCCTTTTCAAGCAGATTTGACTTTGGAAAATAGATAAGTCGAATGGTTCGAGGTCAAGTGAAGAAGGTGGGTAGTCTAACACTGGGATGCTGTACTTTGCTAGAAACCTTGGCACAGACAGATAACTTCTTTATAGACCAAGATAAGTTTAACCAGATAAATGCTCAGCCTGTTGAGAATGGTCTTTCTGATCATGGTGCACAGCTAGTTACAATATATGACATAGCTCCATTCAGCAGTACTAAACGGTCCTCCAAAGTAGTACGTTCAGTCAACGATTTAACAATTGCAAATTTCAGGGAAAGCCTACAGCAGTTAGACTGGGATGAGGTGTACCGTGAACCTGATGCCAGTTTAAAATATAATTTATTTCATGACACTTCTGTAAATGCATTTGAAAACTGCTTCCCCAAGAAAATAGTTAAATATACTCGTAAGAAACCATGTATCCATGGCTTACTAAGGGTATAAAAATATCTTGTAACTGGAAAAGGGAAATGTATCTGACAGCAAGAAAGAGTAGTGACCCAGAAACTATCAAAAATTATAAAAAAGTTATTAAAAAATCCAGAAGTATGTGTATCATGTCTGAAATCAGCAACTCTGATAATAAAATTAAAACAATTTGGAATATTATTAAAAGAGAAACAGGTCAACCAAGAGCACAGGAAGACAGTATTACCATCAAATTGAATGAAAACTTTACGATCAAAAAGTCAGAAGTTGAAAATATTTTTAATAATCATTTTCTAAATGTTGTGGATATAGTAGGATCCAGGTGTTCATTAGAAAATGCTAGGCTGTTAATGGAAGAGGCCATACCTATGCAATTTGATACAATTGAAATCTCACCCACTTCTCCCTCTGAAATTAGGAAAATAATAAACTTGCTTAAAAGCAAAAACTCACATGGAATTGATGGCATTTCCAGCAAAATACTAAAAGTTTGTTCTCAACAGATAAGTAAGATTCTCAGCCACCTGTGTAATGCTCTCTGGAACAGGGCATTTTCCCTGATAGACTGAAATATGCTATTGTTATACCTTTGCATAAAAAAGGGGATAGATCTGATGTCAACAATTACCGTCCAATCTCCCTTCTAACAGCTTTATGCAAAATTTTTGAGAAAGTGATGTATAAAAGAGTAGCTTCACATATCTGTAAAAATGAAGTACTAACAAAATGTCAGTTTGGTTTCCAGAAGGGGTTTTCAACAGAAAATGCCATATATGCTTTCACCAATCAAATTTTGAATGATCTGAATAACCGAACACCACCCATTGGGATTTTTTTGTGATCTCTCAAAGGCTTTTGATTGTGTAAATCATGAAATTCTGCTAGACAAGCTCAAGTATTGTGGCATGAGTGGGACAGTGCACAGATGGTTTAATTCGTACCTAACTGGAAGAGTGCAGAAAGTTGAAATAAGTAGTTCTCATAGTATGCAAAGATCAGCACATTCCTCAAACTGGGGAACTATCAAGAATGGGATTCCACAAGGGTCGGTCTTGGGTCCTTTGTTGTTCTTAATATATATTAATGACTTACCATTCTATATTCATGAAGAGGCAAAGTTAGTTCTCTTTGCTGATGATACAAGTATAGTAATCACACCTGACAAACAAGAATTAACTGATGAAATTGTCAATAATGTCTTTCAGAAAATTACTAAGTGGTTCCTTGTAAACTGACTCTCACTGAATTTTGATAAGACACGGTACATACACTTTCGTACAGTGAATGGTATGACGCCATTAATAAATATAGACCTTAATCAGAAGCCTATAGCTAAGGTAGAATATTCAAAAATTTTAGGTGTGTCCATTGATGAGAGATTAAATTGGAAGAAACACATTGATGATCTGCTGAAACGTTTGAGTTCAGCTACTTACGCAATAAGGGTCATTGCAAATTTTGGTGATAAACTTCTTAGTAAATTACCTTACTACGCGTATTTTCACTCATTGCTTGCATATTGCATCATATTTTGGTGTAATTCATCACTGAGGAATAAAGTATTTATTGCACAAAAGCACGTAATCAGAATAATAGCTGGAATCCACCCAAGATCATCTTGCAGACATTTATTTAAGGATCTAGGGATATTCACAGTAGCTTCTCGGTATATATACTCTCTTATGAAATTTGTTATTAACAACCAAACCCAATTCAAAAGTAATAGCAGTGTGCATAACTGCAATACTAGGAGAAAGGATGATCTTCACTATTCAAGGTTAAATCTAACTTTGGCACAGAAAGGGGTGAATTATACTGCCACTAAAGTCTTTGGTCACTTACCAAATAGTATCAAAAGTCTGACAGATAACCAACAAGTATTTAAGAAGAAATTACAAGAATTTCTGAATGACAACTCCTTCTACTCCATAGTTGAAAAAACGCCAAACAAAAAAAAAAATTATTAAAAAAAATAAAAAAGTTATATTAACTTAATCTTGTTGTTGTTGTTGTTGTTGTTGTTGTGGTCTTCAGTCCTGAGACTGGTTTGATGCAGCTCTCCATGCTACTCTATCCTGTGCAAGCTTCTTCATCTCCCAGTACTTACTGCAACCTACATCCTTCTGAATCTGCTTAGTGTATTCATCTCTTGGTCTCCCTCTATGATTTTTACACTCCACGCTGCCCTCCAATACTAAATTTGTGATCCCTTGATGCCTCAGAACATGTCCTACCAACCGATCCCTTCTTCTTGTCAAGTTGTGCCACAAACTCCTCTTCTCCCCAATCCTATTCAATACTTCATTAGTTACATGATCTACCCATCTAACCTTCAGCATTCTTCTGTAGCACCACATTTCGAAAGCTTCTATTCTCTTCTTGTCCAAACTATTTATCGTCCATGTTTCACTTCCATACATGGCTACACTCCATACAAATACTTTCAAAAACGACTTCCTGACACTTAAATCTATATTCGATGTTAACAAATTTCTATTCTTCAGAAATGCTTTCCTTGCTATTCCCAGTCTACATTTTATATCCTCTCTACTTCGACCATCACCAGCTACTTTGCTCCCCAAATAGCAAAACTCATTTACTACTTTAAGTGTCTCATTTCCTAATCTAATTCCCTCAGCATCGCCCGACTTAATTCGACTACATTCCATTATCCTCGTTTTGCTTTTGTTGATGTTCATCTTATATCCTCCCTTCAAGACACTGCCCATTCCATTCAACTGCTCTTCCAAGTCCTTTGCTGTCTCTGACAGAATTACAATGTCATCAGCGAACCTCAAAGTTTTTATTTCTTCTCCATAGATTTTAATACCTACTCCGAATTTTTCTTTTGTTTCCTTTACTGCTTGCTCAATATACAGATTGAATAACATCGAGGAGAGGCTTACAAACCTGTCTCACTCCCTTCCCAACCACTGCTTCCCTTTCATGCCCCTCGACTCTTATAACTGCCATCTGGTTTCTGTACAAATTGTAAATAGCCTTTCGCTCCCTGTATTTTACCCCTGCCACCATCAGAATTTGAACGAGATTATTCCAGTCAACATTGTCAAAAGCTTTCTCCAAGTCTACAAATGCTAGAAACATAGGTTTGCCTTTTCTTAATTTAGCTTCTAAGATAAGTCGTAGGGTCAGTATTGTCTCATGTGTTCCCATATTTCTACGGAATCCAAAATGATCTTCCCCGAGGTCGGCTTCTACCAGTTTTTCCATTCGTCTGTAAATAATTCGCGTTAGTATTTTGCAGCCATGACGTATTAAACTGATAATTCGGTAATTTTCACATCTGTCAACGCCTGCTTTCTTTGGGATTGGAATTATTATATTCTTCTTGAAGTCTGAGGGTATTTCGCCTGTTTCATACATCTTGCTCACCAGATGGTAGAGTTTTGTCAGGACTGGCTCTCCCAAGGCCGTCAGTAGTTCCAATGGAATGTTGTCTACTCCCAGGGTCTTGTTTCGACTTACGTCTTTCAGTGGTCTATCAAATTCTTCACGCAGTATCATATCTCCCATTTCATCTTCATCTACATCCTCTTCCATTTCCATAATATTGTCCTCAAGAACATCGCCCTTGTATAGTCCCTCTATATACTCCTTCCACCTTTCTGCTTTCCCTTCTTTGTTTAGAACTGGGTTTCCATCTGAGCCCTTGATATTCATACAAGTGGTTCTCTTTTCTCCAAAGGTCTCTTTAATTTTCCTGTAGGCAGTATCTATCTTACCCCTAGTGAGATAAGCCCCTACATCCTTACATTTGTCCTCTAGCCATGCCTGCTTAGCCATTTTGCACTTCCTGTCAATCTCATTTTTGAGACGTTTGTATTCCTTTTTGCCTGCTTCATTTACTGCATTTTTATATTTTCTCCTTTCATCAATTAAATTCAGTATTTCTTCTGTTACCCAAGGATTTCTATTAGCCCTGGTTTTTTTTACCTACTTGATCCTCTGCTGCCTTCACCACTTCATCCCTCAAAGCTATCCATTCTTCTTATACTGTATTTCTTTCCCCCATTCTTGTCAGTTGTCCCTTTATGCTCTTCCTGAAACTCTGTACAACCTCTGGTTCTTTCAGTTTATCCAGGTCCCATCTCCTCAAATTCCCACCTTTTTGCAGTTTCTTCAGTTTTAATCTACAGTTCATAACCAATAGATTGTGCTCTGAGTCCACATCTGCCCCTGGAAATGTCTTACAATTTATAACCTGGTTCCTAAATCTCTGTCTTACCATTATATAATCTATCTGAAACCTGTCAGTATCTCCAGGCTTCTTCCATGTATACAACCTCCTTTTGTGATTCTTGAACCAAGTGTTAGCTATGATTAAGTTGTGCTTTGTGCAAAATTCTACCGGGCGGCTTCCTCTTTCATTTCTTCCCCCCAATCCATTTTCACCTACTACGTTTCCTTCTCTTCCTTTTCCTACTATCGAATTTCAGTCACCCATGACTATTAAATTTTCGTCTCCCTTCACTATCTGAATAATTTATTTTATCTCATCATACATTTCATCAATTTCTTCATCATCTGCAGAGCTAGTTGGCATATAGACTTGTACTACTGTTGTAGGCGTGGGCTTCGTGTCTATCTTGGCCACAATAATGTGATCACTATGTTGTTTGTAGTAGCTTACCCGAACTCCTATTTTTTTTATTCATTATTAATCCTACTCCTGCATTACCCCTATTTGATTTTGTATTTATAACCCTGTATTCACCTGACCAAAAGACTTGTTCCTCCTGCCACCGAACGTCGCTAATTCCCACTATATCTAACTTTAACCTATCCATTTCCCTTTTTAGATTTTCTAATCTACTTGCCCGATTAAGGGATCTGACATTCCACGCTCCAATCCGTAGAATGCCAGTTTTCTTTCTCCTGATAACGACGTCCTCCTGAGTAGTCCCCGCCCAGAGATCCGAATGAAGGACTATTTTACCTCTGGAAAATTTTGCCCAAGAGGACGCCATCATCATTTATCCATACAGTAAAGCTGCATGCCCTCGGGAAAAATTATGGCTATAGTTTCCCCTTGCTTTCAGCCATTCTCAGTACCAGCACAGCAAGGCCGTTTTGGTTAATGTTAAAAGGCCTGATCAGTCAATCATCCAGACTGTTGCCCCTGCAACTACTGAAAAGGCTGCTGCCCCTCTTCAGGAACCATACGTTTGTCTGGCCTCTCAACAGATACCCCTCCGTTGTGGTTGCACCTACGGTACGGCTATCTGTATCACTGAGGCATGCAATTATGTTGTTAAATTAACTTAATTATGTCATGTATTGGAAAATTTTACTCGTTCCACATCATTACGAAATATCGTATTCATGATCCATGGAACTAGTATTAATCTAATCTAATCTAATCTAATGTGGTGTGAGCCAGTTGCATTGTCTTAATGCAGAACCCATGACCTGTTCTTCCACAATTTGGGTCGTCTTTCTTTCTTCCCCCCCCAACCCCTCCGCAGAGTTGAGCAAGAACCTCAAGGAAGTAATATTTAACCTTCAGGATCCCAGTGAAAATACACAATGCAGTTTTTTTATAATAATAATAATAATAATAATTTCAATTCTTGATTTGCTCAGTCAAGGTTTTTTCGCTCTCACTGAAGCTGGGCCCCTCCAGTGCGTGGACTGGCAGTTAGATTCTGAATCAAATGTGGAAAAGAAAGACTCATCACATGTTATCACTCTTTCCAGGAAGTTAGGATCATTTTCAGTGGGATTCAAAGTGTCAGTACAATATTTTCACAAGTTTCTTTTTGTTCGAGAATTTTCAGCACCAATTTCACACACTTTTTTTGTGTTAAATTGGTTATGTAAAGTATGTCTTACCTATTCCTTTTTACAATTGATCAGCTACTCAACCAACAATCAAATCAAATCAGATTGCCTGCTTTATTGATATTTTCATCCATTTTTGATGAAAGGAGTCCTGCACATGAGTCATTTTCAAAGTCTTCTCGGCCATCTTGGAAACTCTTGAAGCACTCAAGAACTCATGTATGTGATAGTCTTTGCCACACACTTCTTTCAGTAAAAGATAGGTTTCAGAAGCAGTTTTTCAAAGTTCCATGTGGAACTTCACGACAATTAGTTGCTCTATTGTTACATTCATTATATTTGCAGCTTGCTGAATTTCCTCCCATGTGTGTGCGACAACTTGGCTGTAACACCATGAGTAGGGAACACTGCCAGTGTGATGCAGGCTAAGTCACCTTTGATTGTTCTTCTTCCAATGCTGTCACCTTTATTTTTGTTCTTGTGGTCTGTCTACTCTGTACCATGGCCATGCTCAAATTTATTCTTCTTGACTTCATATCCAGATAGGATGATGCTGTAAGTGTGTCTCACTACTTCCAACTAATACACATCTTCAGTGATAATCTTCTGTATTATTCTATCTATCTATATCAGTTGTGAAGACAGGTCCAAATATCATTAAGTCATGAACTCAGCCACATCGATCAGTACGCCCAACCACACTGATCTTGACTTAAGATCTAAGATTTACAATCTGCATTTGTCTTGAATGTTTACATTGTAGTGTATCCTTCAAGGGGCATCACAAAGACATAAACACGCACGTCCAGCAAGTGCTACTGTGCTCACCACGCCTAACCTTGCCCCTGCTATGTTGTGTCACTGCATATGCACCATATAGACTTATCACAGATCGGGGTGTGCACAGTGGATTGTTCCCACTACATAAAATGTTTACAACAGAGACAGCCATCTTTCACCATCGTGAGCACTGTCAGTGGAACCTAGATCATTCTCACAAACCACCCTTGCTACACTACAAGCTCTTACACAAATGGAGGCCAAGCCACAGCAATTTGTCTACAGACACCAGAGATGTTGCATTCAACTGAGAAAGCTTCACGCTTCATAGCTATTGGTCGTTAATATTTGGCAGATGCATATTTTCTCTGTAGCAGCATCAGTCCCAGTATTTTATAGTCACATCCCATATATACAACAGAAGTTTTGGTATGTAACTTGATTTTAACATTGACTGGGGAGGTCATGTATGTAACCTGATACAGACCATTATATTTCATTAAAAATCTTAGTTTTCCATTTTGGTGTGTATGCATTGATAATCAACCTCCATTGGCCATATCTGAAGTGTAAAAGCTGACTTGCTTGATGTCCTATATGTTCTTGCCTTTCCAGTTCATTTGTATTGGCACATCAAGCTCTTTGCCATACCTCACATATTCTTTTGCAAATTTCTTCCATAGAGTATCTTGTAGGGTGAAAAATCATTACAGGTATGGACTTTAGAATTATACATCCTGATGGCGTAACTTGCCCAGTTGCTTATGGGCTGTTGACATACTGAGTCACCACATTCTGTATTGTTTGGTGAACACATTTTGTGCATCTGTATGCTTGCAGATGAAATGGGCTCATCTGTAACTTGCGAATATGAAGCACAGGACAGAAGTGTTTCATCATATCAGATAAGAAGCTAGTACCCTGATCATCTAAGGAGCTTCCCGACACACCAAATTTAAGAAGCCACTTATTCACTAATGCCGTAGCTGGTTGCTAGTTGAGAATTAGAGTGATAGATGTAATGGTTGTATGTAAGTATGTATGTATGTATGTGTATATGTATTACCAGCCAGAGTTCTGTTGACTGGATGCAGAATATCAAGCCCCATCATTTCAGAAGATCTGGATGTCTCTGGCAACCTACGAAGAGGAATCTTTTCGTGGATGAGATCCCAGCATGTGCATTCTATTAATTTCTTCACATATTGATCCACATCATGTTTCCCTATAAACCACAAAAGCTTATTAGCTACTAGCCTATCAATCATTCATGCCCCCCCCCCCCTCCCCAACCGACTTGCATGTTGTAACACTTCTTTCCTCAGCGAAATTGAACCACTATGTACAGTCAGCATTTTGCAGGTCCACAAAGTAAACCTTCGTGTGAACCGTGGGTGTGACACAATTCCTGATAGTTCGTGTCAGCTGCCTGTTCTCTCTGATAGCCACTCACACTTTTTCCAGCTGTTTGCAACACTGCAATCTTGCAGCTCAAAGTGTATATATTTATGTTTTCTCCCAGGTTTGTGAATAAATGTATGATTGAACTCCATCAACATAAGAGCCCACCTGGATAATGTGATAGAGGTATCCTTCAATACCATTAGCCACTTTAAGGAAGCATGATCCTTTAATACTTTGGATTTCTGCCCATATAGGTAAAATCTAAAGTATGTGATTCCATAGATCACCACTAAACATTTCCTTCTCTGTGTTTAACTGCCGAGAAGTGTATGCCAAAGGATGCTCCTGACTCGGAACACAACCAATTGGTAGTGTAGCAAGAAAGGATGAATTCCTTGTCTAAATATAGAAATGCCAGTACTGGGTCCTTGATTAGTGCTACCTTTAATTCCTGAAAGGCACACTTGTAATCTGTTGACCACTCAAATTTAATCCCTTTTCCTAACCAATGGTTTAACAGTTGAGCAGTTGGTGCATATCATACAATGTAAACTTTCACGGCCGGTATTGTCTTCACTTAAAACTTCCGGGCTGATAGGCCGTGGTCGAAGTATAAAACTGTCTCCTGACGTTTCGTCTCCGACTGCGGGAGACATCCTCGGAGGTAAAGCGGCGAACTGTGAAGAGAACTCGAGGAAGCGCTGATTATATAGGCAGTACAGAGGGCGCCACTATTGATCACGTGGCATCGGCTATGAGATTGTCTCTGGTAATGCCAACATTCTCGATTGAAAGTAATCGATCGTCACGCTTGCGGTGCAATGTTGACATCCAAATTTTTTCCAGTTTAACACCTTCGTCTTTCCTGTTAAAATTATTACGATGTTTATCAATCTCGATAGCCTCTCTATACAAGCGTGCATAATAATGCGAGGTTGTTGATATGACGCTCATCTCGCTGAATTTTATTTCATGATCACCTTCCTGGTAAACATGTTCCGCTACGGCCGATTTATCCGTGTGACCCAGGCGGCAATTCCTCTTATGTTCGACAAGACGGGTGTTCACACTTCTCTTTGTGGTACCGATGTAAACCTGTCCACAACTACAAGGAATTTTATATACCCCCGGTGTAGCCAAAGGGTGCCGTGCATCTTTTGCCGACCTAAAAAATTCTTTTATTTTCCTAGTAGGTCTGAAAATAGTTTCCACCCCATACTTGCCTAAAACTTTCCCAATGCAATCTGTGACCTTGCTAATGAACGGAAGAAAAACCTTGCCCATGGACGACTGTTGTTCGTCGTTACTCCTGATTCTCTGCCTAGAGCGAAGTGCTCGATCTATATCCTTGCTAGAATAGCCATTCTTCACGAAAGTTGACTGTAGATGTTCAATCTCATCTTTTAAATAAACAGGTTCACAAAGTTTGTGCGCCCTGTCTACCAAAGTTTTCATTACACCTCTTTTTTGTCTAGGGTGGTGGTTTGAATCTTTGTGTAGATAACGATCAGTATGTGTGGGCTTTCTATACACCTTATGGCCCAACGTTCCGTCCGGTCGTTTAATCACAGATACATCCAGGAAGCTCAATTGCCCATTCCTTTCTGTCTCCATTGTGAATTGGATTTTCGGATTAATGCTGTTTAAATGTGTCAGGAAGGCAACCAACTCCTCTGCTCTGTGTGTCCATACTACGAACGTGTCATCGACATAGCGATACCATCTGGCTGGTCTCTTACTGGCAGTCTGCAATGCCCGTTGTTCAAAAGTCTCCATAAATAAGTTAGCCACAGCAGGACTGAGAGGACTGCCCATAGCCACCCCGTCAATCTGTTCATAAAAGTCACTATTGTATTGAAAGTAGGTTGTGGTGAGGCAGTGTTGGAATAATGCCACAATATCGGTGGGAAAAATATCCACTATGCATAAGATAGCTTCGATTACCGGAATCATGGTAAATAACGACACAACATCAAAACTGACGAGGATATCATCTGGGCCCACGCTCGTTTCCTTTAACTTGTCAATGAAATGAGCTGAATTTTTAATATGACTGTCCGTTCTACCAACATAAGGCTGCAGCATTGAGGCAAGGTGTCTAGCTAACTCGTGTGTTGGTCCGCCTATAGCGCTGACAATTGGCCTCAACGGAATCCCAGGTTTATGAACTTTGGGTAAGCCATAAAGTCTAGGTGAGTACACTTCTGTTTTTCAAAGCAGCTTCTTATCGTCGGAACCAAATGAAGACACTTTCACCAGTCGATTTGTCATTCTTAAAATCTTCATAGTCTGATCTTTCTGGAGCTTTTTGTAATTGGAGGGAACCAAAATATCATTGATTTTTCCATGATAGTCCTCACTGTTCAGTATGACGGTGGCATTACCCTTATCTGCATTAAGAACAATAATATTTTTTTTATCTCCATTTATATCCCTCAGCGCCTTCCTTTGAGCCTGCGACAAATTACTTTTAGGTGGCTTACATGTATGTAAAATCCTAGCCGTTTCCATCCTAATTACGTCAGCGGACTGCTGTGGAAGCTGACGGATACCGGCCTCAATATTTGCTACAATGTCCTCTTTGGGTACGTTTTGGGGCGTCACAGCAAAATTGTTTCTTAGTAATACTATGCAGTGTGGTGATTGGAATAAGATTGACGGTCTAACATTCAAAACTATGGAAGTTAGTGCAGAAATATCAGCAAACAGGCAGAAGAAGTAGTTCAATAACTTACAGAACAACATTTCTGGGGGTTCAGTTGAGGACAATTCTCGAACTGTTATTAACCTGTCTGATAAAGATTTGTCAAAAGTTGAAATTTCTGTACTAGTGAAAGGAGGCAATTTCAAAAACTGCTAATACTAAATGAGGATCAGTTGAACACCCTCTTCACTAATGACATCAAATACTTGACCTGGGTCCGTGCAAAATTACATTTGCCGATACTTAGCATAAGACATGCTGCTCTTAGGCTGTTGTAACTTCCTCCATCTATTTCACATGTTCATTCATATACTCCGGGGAAAAAAAAAAAAAAACTATAGTATCAAGATATGTCATACACTTCCTAGGTTTCAGGCTAAGCAGAACTCCATTTAGCAATCTTTATATATTTTTAAGCCCGAGTGGTATCCAGCGACATTGAAAGTTTTAGGTCTAGCTTCTGGTACAAACCACAATGCAAACCCATTTTAAAAAAGTATTTGCAACCATCCAAATTGCCAAGTGTTTCTTTGATATTTGGTGTTGGCAGAGCCGTTGTGATAATTCATGCACTCGGATGTATGTAGTCACAACAATTTTTTAGTGCCATTCATTGCCTGTTTCACTCCCCATGGACAGTCACTGGTTTCTATAATACCTTCTGCCAGTTGTTTGTCATTAAATCCTTCCTTAAGCAGTTGTAAATGCTTCAGTACACAATATAGTGTCTTATAAATTGGGGAATTACTCCCTTTTGGTATGCAGTGTTGGGTAATAGGAATCGTGGGTAATAGACACTGTGCAATAAGCAAATCCCTAAATTGTAACAATAGTGTTTCCATAACTAGCTGATCACTGCCTTGCCAATGACTCACTTTACTTCAAATGAAGGATCACTGTATGTTTGTGGTTGGAGTTTGTATATGACCTATGTATGTCATCTTCCTCGCTCCTGCATACAAAATAGTGCATTGTATCCAAATCCTCATTATTCCCCATTGGTTCAACCACTCATAACATTTCCTATGGTAAGCCTGTACCTATGGATACCCAAACTAAATTCTCTGTGCCTGGTAGTGTCTTGTTACAAGAACCCATCTTCAGTGTGGACCATGCACACACAAGGTACACCTCCATGATTGGTTAGCCTTGCAACATTGCCTCATTTGCAGTGGTATCACCTAGTGAAAACAAAGTTCCACCAAGTTCAGTTGTGTGCTGCGAAATATTGATTTTGGCATAATGTTTAGTAAGAAAATAGAGCCCAACAGTCACAGAATACCCTTGACACACTTCTGGCAACGCTTCCATATGCTCAGAAAGTCTTAGCCTTAAGGTTGAACTTGAGCTTTGTTGTCCCCAATGAATCTAAATCATTGTTACCAACTCCACCCGTGATATTTAATGAGGCACTCATAGTCTCTTTTTACCCAAGAGATGCAGTGCAGTGACCAATAGATGTACCCCTGTATCTGTTAAAAACCTATGTTCCTTGCCATCAACAAAACCCCACAAGCAGCATCCCATCTCTGCCTCCAACTGTGCAGTATCATATTTTATTGGGAACATTGTTCGACAGCTTTTACTTTCCCATTTGTTTTCGATGATCACTTCTCCTGAGACCGATTCTCTTGTTTCTTAGCCTTGCATTCACTCCTGTGCTTTCTAACTCACTTGCTCACGTTTGTAGCACTTTGGCTGATGACACTGTTTCCAGAGATGCCCTTCACACCCACATCTGTGACAATTTACTGTGAACCTTACACGACAGTCACCATGAGGCCTTGGTCGCTATATCTATTTCCTTTAAGTACATAGCTACTCTAAGAACTGTGACAAAATCCAAAGAATTTGCCAGTCTAACCCTACATGACGTTTCAGCATGAATACTGTACCAAAACACATAAAGTGCCATATTTTCAACTTCTCAGTGCAACACTGTACTGTATTCAGTTCTTATTCTTTAATCAACCCTTGATTTATCTTTCTGTAATGAGTGATTGTAATATAATGATTGATACTATGCATCACTCGGTCTTAGTATTGAACTAAAAGAACAGGGAAAAATCTTAGATCACTCATCAAGGGATGTGAAGAATCTAGTAGATAAACTTAATTTCAAACATAAACTGAAATCTTATGTGATGTATGACTCCTTCTGTTCCAAAGAAGAATTTATGAATGTGTAATACTGTAATGTTAAAGTTCATAATAATCAGTAGATGAAAAATTAAAAATAAGGATGACTGACTAACTAGCTAGCTATCTAAAACTTGTACCATACTGTGGCACAAACCCAGATACCTTCTTTTCATGAGTTATGCTCACCTTTTGAGCTCTAGTTCCTTAAATCAAAACACTTGCACATCAGCATGAGCATGTGGAAAGCTGCTAATTGCAGTAGTAATACTTTATTTTGGAAAAGTGTTCATGTAATGATTTCATTTTAAGAAATTCAACTTTAATTTCAGCAGTTTGCTTTTACATTCATAGATCACAAGGAAGTATGAACAGACTGACGCTACAGCTTATTTGCTGGAGAAGACTGGAGACTTCCAAGGAGCGCTGCAGCTGTTACTGGGCCACCTTAACAGCAGAATAGATTTGTTAATTACAACATCAAGAGATGGAGTAAATAAGGTTGAAGAAGAAACTGCGGTGCGAGAGCTGACCACACGTCTCGTGGAACTGTGTAGAAGAGGTTCAGCCACACTGGATGAGGCTGGCCGTCACAGTGTATGGTTTCCTCTGCTCGACAGCCTCATGCGACCACAGCGCAATGAGACTACACGGCTGCTAGGTGGGTGAAGTACATTTTCAGGAAGTAAGCATTATATGCACTTCTGGTAACCAGAGTATCTGCATTTGCAGCTGCCGTTGAAAAAGATTTACACATCCATTTGTATATTCGACAGGCTTTGATATGGGTGTATGGCGGATGTCATGATATCCCCACCTTCCCTTTTTCCTGTTCAATTCATAGACAGAGTACCAGAACAACAACTTCGTTGCTTTGCATTTACTCTTATTGCTCCGATTTTACCATCATGGTCATTAAAAGAAATATGTGTGAAAGATAGTAATATTTCACTCTATTGTTTTTTAAAAGTACTGTCCTGGAATTGTAAGAGTAATGTTCTCTGTGATATACATTGCTTTTCTAACAGCATCTGTCACTAGTCTTGGATGAGCGCTATCCAGACACTCCTGCATGACTAAACAAACCCATGATGTAACACGCTGCACTTCTAAAGACCATCTGTGTTTCCTCTATTAATCCTGCATGGCAAGGCTCACAGACAGACAGCTGGTCATCGAGAATCAGTCAATGAAAAATTTCGTTGGCTACCTCTTTTGTGGGTGAATCTCATTATTTTCGTATTTTTCCAATGAAGAATGACATCTCCTTTCCCCAAGACCATATGAATATCAGTCTGTGACCAATTTGCATAACCCTTTTGTGGTCCATCTTTTTTTTTAGTGTATTTAATGCTTGTGACTGTTAACAATGAGTGACTGTCATTGATCTGAAATTAATGAATTTCATCTTTATTTCACAAGATGGCAGTCCAGTGTGGAGCTGTGCTGAATTCTTTCTGGTAATCTGGGAGAATTTTATGTTCAACTTAGGTGACTAGTGAATACAATGATCAAAGTTATCCCATAGATATTCAACTGAGTTAAGACGTAGAGAGACTGGTTGCAAGGGAATCGTGAAAAAGTCTTGATAGCATTCTTCCAGCCATTTACAGACACTAGTAACTGTGTAGTGAGGCACATTACCTTGCTGAAAAATACCGTTCTCTATTAGGAAGACAATCATAATGTGGAGGAGAGTGTGATTTCATAACTTAATTGGTCAGTAATGCCTTCCATGTCGATTAATAGCCCTATATACACTATAACACAAAAATATCGCTCAGATGATAAAGCTGCCACAAAGCAGAGTGGTGCAGTGACATCATATTCTGTTGTGACTCGGCAATCTTTCAAAGTGCCGCCGCACAGTTACACGCGTCCTCTACATGCGGCGCTGTCTGCTAGCCACGCAGCAGCAGCACCACCTAAGCGGCCAGCCAGCCAGCGGCCGCTAGACTTGGTCTCAGTTATGATTTGACTGTTGAAGTGTACACACATCTTACTCTGTTTACTTGATCTGTGGCTTTCATGTATTGCGTCTTCCTTGAAATACACTCCTGGAAATTGAAATAAGAACACCGTGAATTCATTGTCCCAGGAAGGGGAAACTTTATTGACACATTCCTGGGGTCAGATACATCACATGATCACACTGACAGAACCACAGGCACATAGACACAGGCAACAGAGCATGCACAATGTCGGCACTAGTACAGCGTATATCCACCTTTCGCAGCAATGCAGGCTGCTATTCTCCCATGGAGACGATCGTAGAGATGCTGGATGTAGTCCTGTGGAACGGCTTGCCATGCCATTTCCACCTGGCGCCTCAGTTGGACCAGCGTTCGTGCTGGACGTGCAGACCGCGTGAGACGACGCTTCATCCAGTCCCAAACATGCTCAATGGGGGACAGATCCGGAGATCTTGCTGGCCAGGGTAGTTGACTTACACCTTCTAGAGCACGTTGGGTGGCACGGGATACATGCGGACGTGCATTGTCCTGTTGGAACAGCAAGTTCCCTTGCCGGTCTAGGAATGGTAGAACGATGGGTTCGATGACGGTTTGGATGTACAGTGCACTATTCAGTGTCCCCTCGACGATCACCAGTGGTGTACGGCCAGTGTAGGAGATCGCTCCCCACACCATGATGCCGGGTGTTGGCCCTGTGTGCCTCGGTCGTATGCAGTCCTGATTGTGGCGCTCCCCTGCACGGCGCCAAACACGCATACGACCATCATTGGCACCAAGGCAGAAGCGACTCTCATCGCTGAAGACGACACGTCTCCATTCGTCCCTCCATTCACGCCTGTCGCGACACCACTGGAGGCAGGCTGCACGCTGTTGGGGCGTGAGCGGAAGACGGCCTAACGGTGTGCGGGACCATAGCCCAGCTTCATGGAGACGGTTGCGAATGGTCCTCGCCGATACCCCAGGAGCAACAGTGTCCCTAATTTGCTGGGAAGTGGCGGTGTGGTCCCCTACGGCACTGCGTAGGATCCTACGGTCTTGGCGTGCATCCGTGCGTCGCTGCAGTCCGGTCCCAGGTCGACGGGCACGTGCACCTTCCGCCGACCACTGGCGACAACATCGATGTACTGTGGAGACCTCACGCCCCACGTGTTGAGCAATTCGGCGGTACGTCCACCCGGCCTCCCGCATGCCCACTATACGCCCTCGCTCAAAGTCCGTCAACTGCACATACGGTTCACGTCCACGCTGTCGCGGCATGCTACCAGTGTTAAAGACTGCGATGGAGCTCCGTATGCCACGGCAAACTAGCTGACACTGACGGCGGCGGTGCACAAATGCTGCGCAGCTAGCGCCATTCGACGGCCAACACCGCAGTTCCTGGTGTGTCCGCTGTGCCGTGCGTGTGATCATTGCTTGTACAGCCCTCTCGCAGTGTCCGGAGCAAGTATGGTGGGTCTGACACACCGGTGTCAATGTGTTCTTTTTTCCATTTCCAGGAGTGTATATTTGTTCAACTTGAAGTTATTACAATTGGTGACGAGGTAGTGATTTTTCTTTTCCATCGTTGACCCACATGTTTCCATGGCTACTTTAGAGCAACTATTGCAAGGTCTCATAGAACAGCAAACGCTTCTCACAAATGCGATTTGTGATTTCGTCGCGGCATCAAATGTGGGGCGTCTCTCGCCGTTGTCTCCACCTACTTTTCCTCCTTACGACGAGACTGTGGAAGACTGGTCTGATTACAAGAAAGGTCTTTGACAGCACTTCTTGGCATTTCATGTCGCGGACAAACAAACATGTAAGTCTCTGTTCCTTTCATGGATTTCACCTCGAATGTATCAGTTGTTGTCGCAATTGGCTCCTTTGAAAGATCCTGCGTCTTTGTCCTTTGCTGAAATATGCTCACTTCTGTCCATCTATTTTCAAAAGCAAACGCATGTGGTAGCCTCTCGTGTTACCTTTTATCATTGTCAAAAACAACCGAATCAATCCTATCGTGCTTGGGCTGCTGAACTTCACGGCCTCAGTAGAAAGTGTCAATTTGTTACTGAAGTCCACGAAGAATCCTACGCCGATTCCATGGTACAGGGTGCTATTATCCGATCGGTGCCCGACAAAGAAGTTAGGCAACGTGCCCTTCAATTGGCAAATCCGACTCTAGATGAAGTCCTATCCATCACTCAGTCTTTTGAAATTTCTCGCGCCGCTGGAGCGCAAATAGAGGCATGGAGCGACATCGGGGGTATACAACCTCTGTGCAATGTTGACGAAGCGTGTGGTGTGTCCCCACCGGCCGACGTGGCCGCAGTACGTTCCCAAGCACAGCCTCGGCCTAACCGTAAACAAACCTCTAAGAAACTGCAGCAAAACCCACAGCAACTTCCTTCCTGTCCACAGTGTTTTACGAAACATTCATGAGAAGATTGTCCACAACGTTGGGCCGTGCAAAAAAAAGGGTCATGTGTCATCCGTTTGCAAATCTGATCCATACATGATGTTCATGAACATGACGCTTATTCTGATTCTGTGTTGTCTGTCAATTGTACTTGTTCCCTTTCAGGGAAGTTATTCCTCACTGTCCAAATACTTGGTCGAGATGTTCGCATGCAGGTGGATACTGGTTCTGCTGCCACTATCATCAATTCTCAGGCGTATCTTCAGTTGGGTTCTCCAATCCTGTCACCTGTCACTAGGCAATTACGGACTTTCAATAAACGGAAGATTTCTCTCTTTGGACAATTTGATGCTGAGGTATCTTACAAATCTGTCGTTCGCACTGTTCCCATATTTGTGGTCGACCATAGTAATGTGGAGAATCTTTTTGGTTTGGATGCCTTTCATGTTTTTGGGTTCTCCATAGATGACTCTGTCAATATCGTCTCTGATGCTATTCCTTATGCTCACTTGGATTCCTTGTCGACGACATTTTTGTCCCTTTTTTTTCTCCTGGGTTAGGCCGTGCAAGCTCATATCACGCTCAAACCCACTGCTCGGCCTAAGTTTTTTCGGGCTCGGCCCATTCCCGTGGCCCTTCATGATCAGGTCAAATGGGAGCTGGATCGTCTCACTGCTTCAGGGGTTTTGCTTCCTGTCACTTCCAGTGAGTGGTCCTCTCCTGTCGTCGTAGTTGCTAAGCCAAATGGTGATATTCGTCTCTGTGGCGATTTCAAAGCCACTGTAAATGCTCAATGCCTTATCGACACTTACCCTATGCCTCGACCTGTAGAATTGTTCACTAAACTTGCTGGAGGCCAGTATTTTTCTAAACTTAACCTGTCAGAATCTTATCATCAACTTCCTCTCGACACTGCTTCCCGGCAGTTTCTGGTCCTTAGCACGCCTTTCGGCCTCTATCAATACCAACAATTGCCATTCGTGGTTGCCAGCGCCCCTGCTCTCTTTCAGCGATTGTTGGAACAATTATTGCTCACTGTCCCTGGGTGTATAAATTACTAGGATGACATTGTTTTCACTGGCTCCACCACTGACGAACATCTTCAAAATCTCCGCGCACTTTTTCATGTCTTACAGACTGCCGGTCTTAAGTGTAATCTTCAGAAATGAAAATTTTTTCAGGCGTCTATCACGTACTTGGGGTTTCAACTCTCTTGGGATGGTATTCGTCTGCTTCAGCAAACTGTCGCTGCGATCGATACCCTTCCTCGACCTACATCTGTTAAGGAACTGCAGGCCTTCTTGGGGAAAATATCATACTATCACAAGTTTTTACCGTCTGCTGCTTCGTTGGCTCAGCCGTTGCATCGCATGTCGCATAAAACCGTGCATTTTCACTGGTCTGCGTCATGCGATGAGGCTTTCCAGAAATTGAAGACTATGATGAAACGAGCCCCGTGCCTGGCTACTTATCGACCTTGCCAGCATCTTGTTCTTGCCACGGATGCCTCTCAATGCAGGGTCGGTGCAGTCCTTGCGCGCCGTTTTCCTGACGGTTCTGAACAACCCATTGCTTATGCCTCCAAAACGCTCGCGGATGCCCAACAGAAATATTCTCAAATTGAAAAAGAAGCTTTGGCCATTATTTATGCTCTTCATAAGTTTGGTGTTTTTCTCTATGGATCCACTGAGCGAGGTGGCGCAGTGGTTAGCACGCTGGATTCGCATTCGGGAGGACGACGGTTCAATCCCGTCTCCGGCCATCCTGATTTAGGTTTTCCGTGATTTCCCTAAATCGCTTCAGGCAAATGCCGGGATGGATCCTTTGAAAGGGCACAGCCGATTTCCTTCCCCATCCTTCCCTCAGCCAAGCTTGCGCTCCGTCTCTAATGACCTCGTTGTCGACGGGATGTTAAACACTAATCTCCTCCCCCTCCTCCTCCTGTGGATCCAAATTTCATCTTGTTACGGATCACAAACCACTTGTTTCCTTGTTTCATCAATCAACGTCACTTCCCGACAAGGCTGCACACCGCCTCCAGCGTTGGGCTCTTTACTTATCTCGTTTCAATTACAAGATTCATTTCCGGCCGACGGCTGAACATGCGAATGCTGATGCACTGTCTCGCCTTCCCATGGGTTCTGATGTGGCATTTGATAGGGACGAACTTTTGTGTTTCCACCTGGATGTTGCCGAGCAGCGGGTTGTGGACGGGTTCCCCATCACCGGGGGCCGCCTGGCAGCTGCTACATGTTCTGACCCTACCCTCTCCTGGGTTTTATGCTGTATTCAGAAGGGTTGGCCAGATTGTCCATCCGGTAAGACTTCTGATCCGTTGTGGAACTACTACGCTTTGCGTTACCGCCTCACGGCTAGGGATGGTGTTATCCTCCTTTCCACCGAAAATGCTTCGCCGCGTGTTGTGTTACCTGCATCTTTGCGTGCTTCGGTCTTGCGCCTCCTTCACCAAGGGCACTGGGGTGTCTCTCGCACAAAATCTCTGGCGCGCCGTCATATGTACTGGCCCAGCATTGACTCTGAAATCGCACACATGGTTGCTGCCTGCGGCCCTTGTGCGTCACAGGCCGCCACCCCGAAGTCATCTTTGTCACTGTGGCCTTCTCCTGAGAAGCCATGGGAGCGTATTCATGCTGACTTCGTGGGACCTTTTTTAGGTACTTATTGGCTTCTCGTTATTAACGCCTACTCTGACTTTCCTTTCATTGTCTGTTGCACGTCGCCTACCACCGCGGCAACCACCAATGCTCTAGCTCGCATTTTCTCTTTGGAAGGCCTTCCCTCTACTCTTGTTACTGATAATGGTCCGCAATTTGCCTCTTCTGATTTTGTGGATTTTTGTGCCCGTCACGGCATCATGCATGTCACGGCCCCTCCGTTCCATCCACAGTCAAACAGTGAGGCTGAACAACTGGTCTGCACATTTAAGGCTCAGATGAGGAAACTCCTGACTTCTTCTTCTGCTGATTATGCGCTTCTCCAATTTCTGGCTTCTTATCGTTTCACCCCCATGGGTGACCACAGCTCGGCTGAGCTCTTACATGTCCGACAGCCCCGCACGCTACTTCATCTTCTGCGGCCTTCCACCACACGGCCGTGGGTGCCTTCGCTTGGCCGATTAACTGCTGACGACCTTTTATGGGTATGGGGACATGGCAGGCGGCCAAAATGGAGTCCTGGCCACATCTTATGACACCGTGGCCAACGCCTGTATGAAATCCAGATGGACACGGGTGTTGCAGTGTGTCATTCGGACCAGCTTCGGCCTCGTGTGCCGGCAACGCCTGTTCCGGATGCCACTACACCACCTTTGGCTCTACCTGATGCTCGGGATCTGGAATCTCTCATTACTCACAATGCAGTACTCTCACCATCATATTGGTGCCAGTACAAGAACTGACCACCAGGAGACATGCCCATGCAGGAACCAGATGACCATCATCTGTCGGAGCAACTCTACTCGCCTCCTTATCCTACGGACGCGGACACATTGCCCATGTCTCCTGTTATAACAACCGGACTTGCCGCAACTGGCAGATTGGTGCACGGGGCCCCAGCAGGTTCGACCCCCACGTCTCCTGTCATCTCGACCCGTTATCATCGGGGACACTTCCGTGCGTACGGGAAGCCTCCTCCTCGAGACTTTACGGCCAGTCAAACAACACCTATGGACGTTAGCAGTCTACAGGCCACCTCCATCAAGACCTGTGCAAAAAATTCAAAAGGGGGGGGGGGGGGGGGAAGTGTTGTGAATCACCGATCTTTCAAAGTGCCGCCGCGCAGTTACGCGTGTCCTCTACATGCAGCGCTGTCTGCCAGCCATGCAGCAGCAGTGCCACCTAAGCGGCCAGCCAGCCAGCAGCTGCTAGACTTGGACTCAGTTATAATTTGACTGTTAAAGTGTACACAGGTCTTACTCTGTTTACTTGATCTGTGACTTTCATGTATTGTGTCTTCCTTGAAATATATTTGTTCAACTTGAAGTTATTTCACTTTCCATGGTGCACAATGTCTTGCCTGTAATGTCTGTGACTAGAGCACTTCCAGGAGAATGAGGGTTAAAATCTCCTTCCCCATATAAAGATTTAGGTTTTCATTAGTTTTTGTAAGCAGCTGAAGACAGTTGCTGGGATGGTTCATTTGAAAAAGATATGGTCAATTTCCATATCCATACTTCACCAGCACATAGTTGTCCTGAATCTAATGGTCTCATTGCTAATGGGATGTTAAGCCTTAACATTCATTCATAAAGCTACTCCCACTGCCTTGCTTTCTTGCAGTGTTTGTATTCACAATGGGACCTTACAGATTGGCTCTGTTTGATTTTCTTCATACTTAAAGGATTTGAAGGTTATTGCCCAACCATGAATGTCATAAAGCAGAGAGACACATTTTTCAAAACAATTTGGAAATAAAGCCTTTGAAATCAAAAGATTTGTGAGCACTGTTAAGTGTAAAACAGTTGTAATTCATTAACAAATTCATCGGTAGCTCAGGGTATTTTGTAATTGGATTTTAATTATGAAGTTGCTGGTGTGAGTCTTGTTAATATCATACCTTTTCAAAGTTTTTTTAAAAAAAATCCATATTTACTAACAAAAATTGAATCATTATTTATTAATAAAAAAGATTGTTTTATTTTGAAGTAGTGGTAATATGAAAATAAATTAAATTGTAAAACAGACATGTTAATGACATTTTGTTAAATGAAAAAAATTATGTACATGAATACTACTGTTCAGTAATAAGAAATTAGAAAGTGTCTAATTTTCTATTTGATGTTTCGTATATTTATACCATATTTTAATTTATTGTGAATACTCTTATTTTCATGTGAATAGTAATGAAAAACGAAAAGATCTATTTTTTTCTGGAAAATTATCATTCTGTATTTGTTTATTAACATTTCCATTTGTTAATAAATACGAAATTTTAAAAAATATGCTATTAGCAAGATCTGCACTAGCAGGTTTGTAATTACTAGCCGGTGGTTAACTATGGGCGATTTTGTTAAAAATTTACAAATATTTTGTCCTTTGCAGTGCTCAGAAATCTTCTAATTTTCAGAGGGAATGTTTTCAGATATTTTGAGAATTGCATCACACTGTTTTAGGAAACTGAAATGCAGGTGCTGTAAGTATGAAAAAGAAATTGGATCGGGCTGCCTCATAGGATCCCCTTGTCATACATTTATTACCAGATAAGCAGACAACCAGACCATCTTTCATATTAAGTGAATAATGTAACAACACTTAGTTTTCCGTCAAAACCCGACATCAAAATTTGGTGTTGTATAGAAAATTATTTCAAAAGGAAAATTCAGTCGATGAAACAGTTAAATTACAAGGAGATGGAATGGGTGGTCAGCATATATCTCCAAGAGGCAAAATTCTGAGTTCATCCAATAGAAAAACTTAATAGTATTCTGAGAAGGAAAGTTGCTACTCACCATATAGCAGAGATGCTGAGTCACAGATAGGCACAATAAAAAGACTCACACAATTGTAGTTTTTGGCCATTAATGCCTTCATCAAACACACACACACACACACACACACACACACACACACACACGGACTGCAGTCTCAGGCAACTGAAAGCACACTGCCAGTGGTTTCAGTTGCCTGAGACCGCAGTCGTGTGTGTGAGTTGTGTTTGCGTGGTGAATGTGTGTGCAAGTGCATATATTGTTGTCGAAGGCCTTAATGGCCGAAAGCTATAATTGTGAGAGTCTTTTTGCTGTGCCCATCTGCAACTCAGCATCTCCACTATATTGTGTGTTGCAACTTTCGTTCCCATAATATTGTTTCATTCCGTCCTGGATTTTCCACTGTTAGAAGAACTTAAACATTAACTTTAAGAGCTAGTATGTTCCTTCCTCAGGGAGGAAAGAGGCTTTATTGCTTATTGGTTGGTTTTATATAGGCTGAGGTTTTTATATGAGCCTCAGTGTGGTGGAGGAAAACGTCAAGGAAAATGACTTTGGGTTTGTGAAATGGCTAGATGCATTTCAGTTAGGAAAAGGTGTTAAGCTGTAGTGGGAATTTGAATAGTTCTTCTTCACTAGGAATCCAGCGAATAAAGATATCAAAATCTTAACCAGGCCAGGGGACCCAATGTCTCGATGCTGAGGAATGCCTCAATTGGCCATGTAAGGTGAATTAGTTATGGGTAAGGATGAAGTTGGTTGGTGTGACAGTAAATGAGGTTTTTGAGAGATTTTTTGGTTGGCTTTGGGCTAAGGTATTGATCGAGGGCTGAAAGACTATGCACATGTCACATATTAGTGTAGAGCGAGATCAAATCAGTTAGTGATGTGAAGGTTTACTTGGGATAAAGGTGGGAATAGATTCGAGATATTCTCTCTTACCTAGGATAGGAAGCTCTGTTTTTTACTTTGGAGATGCTTGTCTACTGCAGCTGAAATGTGTTCTGTTGAGGTTTTGAAGCCTGCTACAATGGGAGAGCCAGAGTGTTTATGTTTTTGTATTTTGGGTAATAGAAGATAAGACTGCATGGGTTTTGAAGTGTCGGACATCAATCGGGTGAGTCTGGAAAACTCAGCAGTGGGAGTTCCTTACTAAGGAAACTGTGGCGAGGTGGCCACGATGTTACTCTCAGTGAGTTGCGGGTGTGCTCCTTGCTGAAGAATCATGAACGTCAGCTCGTGACCATGGAGTCCTCTGGTGTGCGGAAGGACATCGGGGCCAGCATTTGGAGGCATGTGACTGGCAGCAGCAATGTAGAGCCAATGGTGACACCACAGACTTGGAGTAAAACAATCTGGCCTGTTTGTGTGTATATCTGACTGTTTTCCGGTGCTCAACAGGAGCCTTGTAGCAAGCAGGCGAAATGGGCAGCCACGTAGGATACATGGCTGCATGAAGTATAGTTGAATTGTAGGTGGTGGTGATACAATATCAGAGATCCGGAGGGGTAAGAATTATTATGGAGGATTTGTGTTGAGCGTGGGTTTTTTTAGAATTTTCTATATCTCAGTTTGGATGGGAGGAAGAGGTCATTTAGAAAACTTTTATATGTCACGGTGTCCAGAAGCTGTTGAAGCTCCTGTAGCTCATACTCCATATGCTTAAGTATCACAATGGTCAAGTCTGTGCACAGGGAAGATAGGGTAAAGTAGTCTGTCTTTAATTTATGGATAGCTTGTGACTCGGTCGCCCAATAGGTGGTGATGCTGAAATTGAGGAACTCTTGGTATATTTGAGAAATTAGACTTTTTCTGTTATAACCCTGTTGTCAGCATGAGTACATACACCATATATTTGCTATTGTAATTCATGTTATTTGTGGACATCAGTGACATGTGAATCTCTATAGTTTCAGTTCAATCTACATCTGTACTCTGCAAACCACTGTCAAGTGCATGACAGATAGTACATCCCATTGTACGAGTTATATGGTTTCTTCCCATTCCATTCATAATCAAAGTATGAGAAGAATGATTGTTTAAATGCCTCTGTGCATGCTGTAATTAATTGAGTTTTCTCCCCGCAATCTGTATGTGAGCAATATGTAGGGATTGTAGTATATTCTTAGAGTTCTCATTTAAAGCAGGTTCTTGAAACATAGTAGTGTCTTTCTTGGGATAGCTTACATCTGTCTTCTGGAGTCTGCCAGGTCAATTTCTTCAGCATCTTTGTGACACTCTCCCACAGATTAAACAAACTTATGACCATTCGTGGTGCTCTTCTCTGTATACATTCAATATTTGCTGTTAGACCTATTTGGTACAGGTCCAACACACTTGATGATGGGTTGCACGATTGATTTGTGAGCAATCTCCTTTGTAGACTGATTGTGTTTCCCATATATTCTACTAATAAACCGAAATTCACCATCTGCTTTACCCATGACTGAGCCTTTGTGTTCATTCCAGTTCATATCCCTACAAAGTTTTACACACAGATATTTGTACGAGTTGGGCGATTCCAAATGTGACTCATTGATATTATAGTCATAGGATACTATTGTTTTTTTCATTTTGTGACATGCAAAATTTTACATTTCTGAACATTTAAAGCAAGTTTTCATTCTTTGTGTCACTTTGAAATCTTATCAACATCTGATTGAATATTTACACAGCTTCTTTCAGACAGTACTCCATTGTAGACAACTGCATATCTTGCAAAATGTGTAAAGTTACTGTCAGTATTGCCCTTAAGTCATTTATAGACACCATGAACAGCTACGGTCCCAATATATTTCCCTGGGACACACCCAAAGTTACTTCTATATCTAACAATGACTCTCCCCCATGATAACATGCTGTGTCCCACCACCCCCTACTAAAAAATCCTCAATCCAGTCATAAATTTCGCTTGATACTCCATACATCAGTACAATGATGCTCTTACAACTCAAAGACTATACTCATCTACATTTACATGATTACTCTGCAATTCACTTTTAAGTGCTTGGCAGAGGGTTCATCGAACCACAATCATACTATCTCTCTACCATTCCACTCCCGAACAGCGCACGGGAAAAACTAACACCTAAACCTTTCTGTTCGAGCTCTGATTTCTCGTATTTTATTTTGATGATCATTCCTACCTATGTAGGTTGGGCTCAACAAAATATTTTCACCTTCGGAAGAGAAAGTTGCTGACTGAAATCTCGTAAATAGATCTCACCGCAACGAAAAAAGTCTCTGCTTTAATGACTTCCATCCCAACTCGCGTATCATATCTGCCACACTCTCTCCCCTATTACGTGATAATACAAAACGAGCTGCCCTTTTCTGCACCCTTTCGATGTCCTCCGTCAATCCCGCCTGGTAAGGATCCCACACGGCGCAGCAATATTCTAACAGAGGACGAATGAGTGTAGTGTAAGCTTTCTCTTTAGTGGACTTGTTGCATCTTCTAAGTGTCCTGCCAATGAAATGCAACCTTTGGTTCGCCTTCCCCACAATATTATCTGTGTGGTCTTTCCAACTGAAGTTGTTCGTAATTTTAACACCCAGGTACTTGTTGAATTGACAGCCTTGAGAATTGTACTATTTATCGAGTAATCGAATTCCAACGGATTTCTTTTGGAACTCATGTGGATCACCTCACACTTTTCGTTATTTAGCGTCAACTGCCACCTGCCACACCATACAGCAATCTTTTCTAAATCGCTTTGCAACTGATTCTGGTCTTCGGATGACCTTACTAGACGGTAAATTACAGCATCATCTGCGAAAAACCTAAGAGAACTGCTCAGATTGTCACCCAGGTCATTTATATAGATCAGGAACAGCAGAGGTCCCAGGACGCTTCCCTGGGGAACACCTGATATCACTTCAGTTTTACTCGATTTGTCGTCTATTACTACGAACTATTTCAGAAATGTTTCCTCCTTTGCCCCCTAAGACCAATGGTTACCCCTAATTTTGACAATTCACATAAATGATATTCCTTTCCCCCTGAAAACAGTGAGCACTATCTCTGCAGACAGCTGTCAGCCTTTTATGTACCTCCTTCACCAATGCAAGTAATCTGCCACATATCTCGATTTCTGTGCTGAAAGTTTCATATATGAGGTTTGTTTGTAATAATGTTATTTGTGGGGTGTGAGGTTTTGTGGAGTTGTACAGGTGTTTAAACATGAAATGTTATAACCAGAGCTGTGCTGACAGTTTTGCAGGAACTCACGCAACAGTTGTTGATGGCTATGAGCAGCTTTGTCTCATTGCCTGCTATGCTGCAAGTTGTTCTCCAGGATCCTGCATATGCTGGTGGCAAGTTTGGAGACATAAGGGAACTTATGATGGGTTAGTAAATGATTGAATTTAAAATTATTGTAGAATTTACACTATGAATAGGAATAATTGAGAAATATTTTGTATTTTTCAAAATGTCGATCGTAGTAGACCCGGCAGGAACAAAATGACCAAATTTGTTGTCAGATACACAACATTTTATATGAATTCTTCTGTGCCCAGTGTGTAAAATGGTGTGGTATACAGTAAAGGTACCTGTGACTTCAGGTGTCATTTATATAATTTCTCTATTATTGAGCAGTACATGTGCTGACAGCAGTACATATACAAATAGTGCACCCTTTAAAGGGAAAAAAGACACAGTAGGACATTCAGTTTCGAAATAATTGTAAATACAAGCTGATACATCAGCAAACATGTAAGTTACTAGCATTGATATATTATTTACCAATAACTAGGAATAGAATAAAATCATTTTATTTTATGGCCAAAATCGATGATATTTTTTGCCAAATTTGTTGTTATCACCCCCCCCCCCCCCCCATCCCCTCCCCGATCACCAAACCAATGTGTTTGTATGGTAAATTCAAAGTCTCTCGCTAAAGTCAGTGTTGTTTGTTTTGGCAAATTCAGTGTAATTTTGATGATGTTTGTTGTGAAATTTGGTGTTTTTTTGCCAAATACCATGTTAATTGCACTAAGTTCAGTGCTGTTTTCATCACCACCTTGAAATTGGTAATGGGAAATGAACTGCCAGTTTAAGAATACAATTATTAATTATTACTAATATCAATGAACTGCCATCCTGGAAAAATTACAAATTTCTCTGTAACCCCTAAAAATTGCAGATTTTGCATTACCTGTCTAAAGGCCTCTAATTCCACATTATTTTTTGCTTTATCGTTTTTACAAATTTTTTCTGCCCCTACTAATAACACATCTACGTGTACACCATACTCTTTCCTACTTGGCAGGAAATAATCATTATGTAGTAAATAATAATTTTACCAGATGGTAAGTCCCCCCTGACCGGGGGTTGTGGGTGACTTTTCTGAACTGTACTCCATTCCCTAAACCTCTCCAGTCATTTTCCTTCACCCCTTTTCCTTCCCCTTCAACACTTCTGTCAGGAGGAGGAGCCACTGGCTCCAAAATCTTCTAAAAGTTGAATCCTTGTGTGTGTGTGTGTGTGTGTGTGTGTGTGTGTGTGTGTGTGTGTGTGTGTGTGTGTGCGCGCGCCCTTGTTGCCGCTTGGTGAGTAGGTTTTTTTATCTATCCGTTTGTATTACATTGTCAATAATTGATTATTTTTATTGTTATATTCAATCATACAATACCTGCAGACGATGCCAACTACTATTACCCTACGCATGCACCTGCCTCCCGCCTTTCACGATCAGTTCCTACACCTGCCACCAATAATGATTCATCATATCACATACATGTGTTGTTCTTGTAGTTACCAGTCCAGTGAGTGATTTGATGCAGCTCTGTGTGATACTCTGTCTTGTGTAAGTGTTTCTGTATATGCATAATTGCTGTAAATATGAGGGCACACTGGAAAGCAATGTCTCCAAATTTTTTTATGTGAAAACTAATAAAATTTTTTTTATAGAAAAAAATGTTATTAACATTCTCCATCTTTTTTCTTCATGTCTACATATTTATTTCTCAAAATAGTCACCCTGGCGACAAACGAGAGGTCAGCTTCCTCATACCATCACTGTAGAATGTTTGACTTTGTTGATTGAGCCACAATCTCACTTGTGCTTGCACTCTTCGACGTGTTTACACCCTGGGACAACTAGAAAATCTGGGAAAAACCACAGTAATTTTTTCATCTAGGAAAAACTTAAGAATTTTTCATTGTTTTAGTTTCCAGTTAAATTTTTCTAATTTTGACTGGTAAGAACTGATACTTGAACAGTAGCTCACTACTGCAGAATAATACTGCAACAGTAAAAGAGAGAATAACACTAAAATAAAAATTCAGATGGAAAGAAAATGGCGCCATTTACAACAATAAAACACTGCGCATACAAGCATCTGCTAATGGCAATATGTTTCAAAGGCATTAGGATGAAGACTATGACGCTATGTAAAAATAAAGTGCTTTCGATGAGCATGACGTCGAACTGTTTACACTTCTAACGGGATGCAGGAAAATATTGCGAATAGTGGTTTGAGAAGCATGACTTTCAAAGAAAATTTTCTTTTTAACACTTTGGGGACCAGCCACTTAGAAAAATTTAGAGTCCAAATGACCAGCCATTTACACTATTATTTAAAATTTTACTGTCACATTTGTGTTGAACATATCTTAAATGGTAACACATGCTAAAAAAGACCAATAATATATATGACAGCTTAGCTTTTCTTGTAGCTATACTGTATGTATATTAATTTAAACTATTATATCAATGAAAATAATCAATTTTTGAAAATATAATGTAATTGGAAAGATAACAAGACTACTCACCAAGTGGCGGCAGGAGAATGCACATAAAAAAGTATTAAGTATGCAAGCATTCAGAGCCAGGAGCTCTTTCTTCTGGCAGAAAGGTTGAAGGGGAAGGAAGAGGGGCAAAGGAAAAGAACTGGTGAGGCTTAGGAAAAGGGATAGAGTTCAGGAAAGTCACACAGGACCCGGCGTCAGGGGAGACTTACTGGATCGGATCAGAAGGAAAGACTTAAAACCCATTAACTTTTCCTATTTGTGTGTTTGCGCTACTTAACACTTTGCCGTCCGCACGTCTCGTACAAATGTATTCACTTGGCACCGGCAGCGCTAGTTCGGATTACTTTGGCTTGTCGCCGGCCATTCTTGACATTATCAGGAGATTATAAATTGTTAAGTTTTACTAATCTTGTTGTTACTTCTCTTAAGTTCGCAACCCTGCTCCCCTACTTTCATAAAATGTTGAAGGTACACATACGTAAATAAATTCAAAATTTGTTTGTTTCATATATTTGTTTATTTGCATTGTCTTTGGTACTTAGTACTTCTCTTTCGTATGATATGCAGCAAAACAGTCTCCAAGATGTAACGCAACTCCACAAGACTTGCACATTAAGTTTGTTGTTCTCCTTTTTTTTTTGTTTTTTGGAACATACATGGCAGTTCCTTCGTTTTCATTTATTCGTTTCTGAAATAAGTATTACCTAGTGTTGCTTTATGTGACCGGAAAGTCTGCCAACCGGATCATGGTGAGACGTACGTGATGTAGTGGCAACCCCCAAGTTTTGCTCAGAAGCAGGTGCATGGTCTTTCATCCATAAATCGGACACCTTCAATAAAAAATCGTGAAATCGGAGACTCTTGTGGTCTGTATTGAAATTTTTCCATGTACAGAATGCATTAAATAATGCGCAATTAAAGACGTACATGCAAACCTTTTTTGACCATTTTATAGTTTTTCTGTATATGGGGTAATAACTAATACACTTTCAGGTTTCTTTATTGTGTAATTGGTTTTTCTACATTTTCTTTGAGTGTCAGTCAAAGTGGCATTATGTATTGTAGAGATCATTTGTATTGTTTTAGTTTTCAAAGCTCTCCATACCTGTGAGAGTACTTCAGCTTTCCGTTGACGACAAGCTACAAACACATTGACTTTTGGGCACTTTAATTTTTCTGGAGATCGTATATTTTGCCGTATCATTCCACAAACTTGGATTATTTTTTTTTTATTTTTTTTTTTCCTTCAAGTAACTTCTCTGCAAGTTCTACACTTTTATAATTATTATGCATGTAGAGGTGATGCCACTTTCCATAAGAAGGTGTCAATAGTTCCATCACTGTTTTTGCTAAAGGCTGTCCAGTGCTGCTATATATCTTGAATCAGGAGATGTATCCGGTACTCGAATCACACCGCATCCGAATGAGTATGCCATATTTCGTAATTTTCAACGGATTGTAAACTTTAAAATTTAACCGTCCACGCCATGGTATCATTCCTTCATCAATTGAGATGTTTTGACTCGGATTAAAGGTTTCTTTAAACTTTTTGAAAAAATGATCAATTACGAATTGCACTTTGAAAAGCCAGTCGGCATTATCCGGTTTATTGTTGTTGTCAGAAAAATGTAAAAATGATAATATTTGTCTGAATTGGTTGCAGGACATTGTTTTGTGAAATATCAGTGTGTCTATCAACAGATTCGTTGACCAATAATCATTTATCCTTGATTTTTTTACAATTCCCATAAGGATAGCAAGCCCAAACTATTTTCTAAGTTCGGGTCACGTAATGTTGACAAATTTGGCATTTTTTTATCCAGTTTCCTCCTATTGCAATTTTGACTGTAATACTTGTTGGTTTTGTTGCTAATATAGTCAAATAAATCATTCCCAATATACAATTCTGCGATATCCTCGATGCTCTGTGTATCTTTGGTAAATATGTTTGGACCAGTATCTTTGGGAAATATGTTTGGACCGGGAGATCCTTGAAATTTATTATTGGTCCTCGGTAAATCAAAGTCTGACCACTGTGCACTGTCGTCGTCTTCTGATTCATCTGAATCAGTTGGTAACCATAGCATTCGCCGAATTCTTCTTGGACGTATTTCACTATCGTCCAGTGATTCTGCTTCACTTTCATTTTTTCGTTATTCAATGTCTTCTTCCCACACGACCAAGTTGTCCGACAAAACATCCGTGTATTCATCGTAAATAATCGTATCACCTCTTTCATCTGCCATGATGAAAAGGCACATGCTTGTTGATGTGTGTAACTTATTGTTACCTGAACAAAACACTAACTGAATGCAAAAGATACTAAAGTGCTGTCGCTGACCACTGCGCGATACTGTGCTCACGACACCACCGTGGTGTCACCAGCCATTGACCACTATTTCGCGCACGACGCCACTGTGGTGTTGCCAGACGGCATATTGTTAATAGTGATGACTACATCACATGTCCTATGCTCTGAATATATGATGTAATTAACTGGTGAGATCATGTGACATGAGCTATGATTGGATGGCAGAAGCACATCATTTCCTCCGAGAAATCTGTGTGTGTTCTTTTTAACTGTTCTCATTCCATTTTAAACTTTCCTGAGTTGGGGATGAGGGACACTCTCCTTACTTTTATAGACACATTGAGGTTTCTGGGCCTCATATTTGACTCTAAGCTTACGTGGTTACCACATCTTAAGGACCTGAAAAAATGCTCACTTAAAGCTTTAAGTATTTTAAAATGTCTTAGCCACAGTGCATGAGGAGCAGACAGGACTTGTCTCCTCCAGTTTTATAGGGCATTTGTGTGATCTTGGCTTGATTGTGGGTGCATGGTGTATGAGTCTGCAAGACCCTCTTATTGAGGGATGTTGGACATGGTGCACCATGAAGGGATTCGGTTGGCCACTGGGGCATTCAGAACAAGCCCCATACCAATCCTCTGTGCAGAGGCTGGTGAAGCAACACTTCACGTCAGGCAACGGCTACTTAAGGTGCACTATATGTATAAAACACTGTCCACACCATACATACCGACTACCATACCATTGTGCATCTCCCTGGAAAGGCTTTTTCGTAACCGGCGACAGGCAATGAGGCCATAAGGGATTCGTGCACAGGCTTGCCTGCTAGAGATAAGTGTGGATGATCTTCATGTTTTACATCGCAGTGGGAGCGGGTTTCCACATTGGCTTCTCCAGAAGCCCAGATTTATTTTAGACTTGACGAATTTTGAGATTTTACATTTAGATATGTATCACAGTTTCACAATGGTGTACACTGATGGCTCCAAACAAGGGAATTCCCTTGGCTGCTCTGTAATGTTCTCTGACTGTGTCACCAGGATTCGCCTTCGTGATGGGTATACTATTTTCTCAGCAGAGCTTCACATGAACCTAAAAGCACTGGAACAGGTGCATCGTATTTGGGGCAAACTGTTTCTCATTTACTCATATTTGGGGCAAACTGTTTCTCATTTGCTCATATTTGGGGCAAACTGTTTCTCATTTGCTCAGATTCCCTTAGTGCCTTACAAATGTTACAGAATCTGTACCCAGCTGAGGAGTTGGTCTGGCTGATATATGACCATCTGTACTTGCTCCAATGGCAGGGTAAGCAGGTGTCATTCTGCTGGGTGCCAGGTCATGTAGGGATATGGGGAAGTGAACAGGCTGATCGGCCTCCCAAGGAGGCCTTCAGAGGACAGGACGTGGCACAGTGTCCTGTTCCCTTGCAGGCTATTGTTTCTGCACTACACAGAAAGTGCATGCAGTTGTCAGATGAGGAATGGCTGGCAGTGACGGCCAATAAGCTGCAGTTGGTGAAGTCAACAGCCCGGCCATGGCGTACCTCCTGCCAGTTGCTCAGGTGGGATGAAGGGACTTCACGCGTCTTAGAATTGGGCACTGCCATCTCACACATAGCTTTTTACTACGGCAAGAGGATCCCCTGTTTTGTGATGCTTGTGTCGTGCACATCCCTATCTGCCATATTTTAATGGAGAGCATTTTATATTGTGATTCAAGGGCAGAAGCAAATATTGGTAGGGATCTGCCACCTATTTTAGCCAATGATGAGACGAGTGGGACTAAGGTTTTAAAGTTTTTTGATGTGTTTGGACTCTGGCCTAAAATTTTTGCCTGGACATTTTAGTGTGTTGCAGAGTGACTGGCTTCTCCTTTTTTTATTCTTGTGCTCAGCCAGCCATGTCCATCTGCTATATTGTTTTAGCTCCTTAGACCACTTTCTTCCTGTGTTGTTAATGTTTTATCACTGAGGCAATACTTTGTTCCATAGGTCTGTATGGGTACGCAAAGTTTTCCAACTATGCCCAGAAGCGCATCTTGTAGTGCAGTCTCGATTTCAGTGTTTCTGCAGCTACTCTGCTGCATTTGGTGGAGTTGGTATTTATACTTCCACAATACGAAAATGTGTAGTGTACATTTTGCCATACATGAAAGACCTTTTCCTGAAGTGCCAGAAAGTTCTACATTGGTTTATAAAACTTTCTACCACTGAAAGGATTGACAAATTTTACAGCTTGGAGAGAAGTATATGATCACTTAACATGGAAAAAATATATTTTCACCTGGGAAATCGGGTTTTTATTTGTTTAAATATTTTTTGTCCATGTATACACCCTGACTGCTTCATCACTACCAAAGTAAAATCCCCAAAGGTGTTCTTTAAGTTTTGAAAACGGATACAAAACATAGGAGGCCATGTCAGTGCTGCACAGAACATGCTCATTCACAGTGAATGAATGCAAGGAGTTGGATTGTTACAGATGTTGCAATGCTTGTATGTGGTCTGGCATTGTCATGCTGAAGGGAGAGGGTGCTCCATGTGTGAACAAACTCTTCAAGTTTGAAACTCGATTACAGAATTCTGTTTTTCACACACCAACATAGTTATGCTACACACCGCAGTAAGGAGCCCACCAGCAGAAGAGGGCTGCAGATATGTAGGCATGAGGAATAAAGCCATAGAATGTTAATAATGTTTGTTTTATTTAAAAAGCTTTGAGGCTTTTCAGATAAAAAATTCAGAGGCGTTACTTTCTGGGATGCCCTCATACATTCAGTTGAACCTGCATATCCCATTCAAGACTGTATCTCACTGCACAGTTTCTACCGCACACACTTCACTCCATCAGCAAATTAACCATTTCTTAATGGGCCAGGAATCTGCTATCAATCTATCTGGTGTTGTCCGCAGTTGAATTCAGTACCTCTTCATTAGTTACTCAATCATCTATTTAATTTCCATTCTTCTGTAGCACTATATTTTAGAAACATTGGTTCTCTTCCCATATGTGTAATTTTTTTGCTCCCATGTTACTTCCACTTTTGAAATAAATGAAAGCTGGAAAAATGACTGGTGTTGATGAAATAACTGGAGAAATAATCAGAGCCAATGGAGTTGCTGAAAAACAATGGATCTGCAGACTCTTTTATAAGATGTGGAAAGAAAGAAAGATGCCTGCTGATTGAAAAACGGGTATTGTAATCCCAACTGTCAAAAAAGGTGATGGAAAGAAATTTTGAAGCTGTAGGTTAAGACCTTTAACATCTCAAGTTGTTGAACTTTATGAAAGAATTGTAGAATGTAAGATTAGCCACATCAACGAAGAAATTCTCTTGGAAGAACAGTTTGGATTCAGAGAAGGAAAGATCAACAACTTATTTAATTTTTGCTTTCTTCCAGTAAATGGAAAAATACTATGAACCCAATTGAGACCTATGGTTACCCTTTCTGGATATGAAGAAAACATTCGATGATGTGAACAGGGAAAAGGTGTGGGAAACACTGAAGAAAATTGGAATGCAGGTTGACATGTTACATGGCATAAAAAAATTGTATAAAGATAGCCACAATAAAGTCAAAACACCGGTAGGAATGACCGAAACCTTTGCACAAAATCTGGGTTTAAGCAAGATTGTTTCCATCGCCTTTTCATTACTGTAGTGAATGAACTCCAGGGAAAATACACTGAACCATTGGAGATGAAAAAATGATATCCATGTTGTTTGTTGATGATGTATAGCTGTTGGCCAAATCTAAAAAAGATCTTCAAGTGTATGGTCTCATTTTCAGATAGGAGAAAAGTTAGGTGTATGAGCAACTAAGGAGATATGTCAAAATGGAAGATAAAGACCTAGTAAGGAACAAGAAAGTAACATTAAAATGTAAGGAGTCATCTGTGAAGCCTATTACATGCCCATTTTGAAGCATGATTGTGAAACATGGGCCTTGAGAAGTAAAGTCATAATCAGAATTCAGGCATAATCAGAATTTGTTCGTAGTATGGTCAGAAAGACACAGAGGGATGTAATCCAGTTGAAATGGAATGAACAATGTGATGCACGGATGCTAAGAGGCTACCAAGACTAATGTATGATTTGAAACTCAGAGAGAAAACAGCAAGATTCAGGTATAAGGATATGGTGGAAATATGACATCCAGCAGAGGAAACATGCTCGGGACAGCACTGATTAGATTTACTTTCATTCCAATTGATCCGTAGTGAGGAGGTCCTCCAGGATGTGGAACATGTCAGAAAAACAACAATACATGACAAATATTTACAATTAAAACAAATAAGCTAATGTACCATTCCACAGGTCCCAAGTGGAATGATCGTCATTTTTTAATGAACACTAAGAGTAATTTTACAAATACTAATGCACTGAATTTAAAATAAAAAAGTTTTTTATTTATTTATAAGGTAATACAACTACTGTAATACTTATTTACAATGAACACATTACTGCACTGAAATGGTGCAGAAGTTAGATTATACTAACACACACACACACACACACACACACACACACACACACACACACACACACACACACAAATTTTCAATGAACACATTACTGCACTGAAATTGTGCAGAAGTTATGTTGTACTTATATACAAATCAGTTGGTTTTACTAAGAAATTCATCAATGGAGTAGAAGGAGTTGGCCACCAATAAATCCTTAGGCTGAAGAGGGAGAGAACTTACAGGACTGCAGTTTGTGGAGAAGCCTCACTTGCCCATCCATCTAATAAGATGGAATGACATAGTGTATGGTGGTGGTGGTGGTTGGGAGGTCACTGCCCTCCTCTATAACTGGACTACTCCTACTACTTCTACTTCTGAGTTATGGTACAACTACTTTTTTTCTGGAGTTACGTACTTAAGGCACATGAGAGCTCTTGGACAGACAAGTATCATGATATGGCAGATGTTGAAGTTTACAGTGAAATTCTTTCACTAAGAAAATGTACAATTTACTGAACTTCAGCAATTGGTCTGATGTAAAATATTTTAGAGTAAATATCACATTGGGGTAAAAAGGCCCTGTTTCTCTCTTTGTATTGTCACTTACTTGCAATTCACGTATGATGCAGGCATGCTCAGCAACTCGTGCTACGAGGAGACACTGCTTCAGGCGACATCTCGCCTGCTGAGCTCAGACTTACACCAGCAGCTCGCCAAGCATCTGGCAGCAGCCAACAGGGGTATGACACCACGCCTCTCCACCTGCAGCATGTGTCGCCAGATGATTACACATCTTCGGGATAATGAATCTGTAGTTCTTTTCAGGTAATTGAGTTCACACTTTTCTGGAGTGTGCACGTGCCCTTGTGCAGAATTAATAACTGTTGCATGAATAATTTCAGTGATGGTGTATGTAGCATTTAAATTAAACAGAAATTAATAAATCATTCAGTTAAACTGTTGCAGTATCTGAAGATTTGTGGCAAGCTTCTGCACCAAGTTGGTTTTTAATTGTATTGCAATGTCTTTTACGCATATGAAAATGACAATTCCTTTTGGAAATTCATAAATTTAAAAAGAACGATGTATGCTTATATTGAGAATGTGCAGTGTCCAGTATGGCAAATATATGCATAGAAAATAGGTAAAGGTAGTTCTGTTACGTTTTGTATCCTTGGGTTCCTTCTTTGTGCCACAAAAGAGAAAATAGCCACTGGGTGCAGGGTAGGGTAGCAGGTCACGTAGAACCTGTGTTAAGATAGGTCACACATTGCCTGAAGAAGCAAAGGTGATGGAGAGAAAAAGAACATATATTTCAATATTTTCTGAGCCAGTGGTATACTACATATGGCCTGATTAATGGAAAGTTCAATGATGCAGTTTAAAAATTTAGTTGTTAGTTTCTTATATTGTTATGTTGCAGGTGTGGTCATGCCTACCATTCAGACTGTATGAAGGATCCCCCTCATTGTTACGTGTGCAGATGGGGCAGAATGCCAGCACCTCTATCAATAAATGATCCTCAGGTAAGTTATAAAGTTTATATGTAGCTTCTCCTGGGAAGACAATTATGTAAGGAGAATAGTTTACAACTGCTGTTGAGGTAACTGAAGACAAATTGGTAGTTCTCAGACAGACATCTTGTTATGTTGTCTTTGTCTTATATTTCAGCAAAAACAGTCAATTATTGACAAAAAATTTTATTGGATAGATAAAAAATCTACTCATCAAGCGGTGACAAAACATTCACAAAAAGACTGTTGTGATTGGCAAGCTTTCGGAACCAGTGGCTCCTCCTTCTGGCAGAAGGGTTGAAGTGGACTTCCTTCCCCTTCAACCCTTCTAACTGAAGAAGCAGCCACTGGCTCCGAAAGCCTGCCAGTCACAACAGTCTTTTATGTATGTGTTCTGCTGCCGCTTCCTGATCCTATCTTATATTTCAATAGACGCAAGTTCATCATATAACATCATATAGCTTTTCATATCTGCTCTTTATTTCTGTTAATGTAATTGAAAATTTATTCATGAAATGTAAACATTTGTCAAACATTAAGTACTTCTTTGCATGGCAGCCATTCTCCACAGTTGCAATGCCATGCAGCTTTTTTAAAAAAGTTGCTTTAAAACAAAGAAATATGTCCTCTTAATGTAATTTTTATCCCTTTCATTTGTTTTAAATGTGAGTTTCTACTGTGTATTTCTTTAGGAAAATACATTATAACTACTTTAATTATGTTACTTAAAAGAAATATAAGTAACATTATTATGTAAGAAAGGGAATACCAATCATTCTGTTTGCTGCCTTTTTATTGTTATTTTTTTAAATACATAGCAGTCACTAGAGTTGCCAGAGGAGTTATTGTTTGTTTTCTACTTTCAGGGAAATTCATCATCGTCATCAAGTGCAGCAACCTCCCCTCATTCACAAGAACTTCTGATACAGAGCCCAAAGTTCCCCCTTCAATTATCCCCACCGCCCCCTCGAGATCTTGAGGGTATTTTTTGAAACTGTAATCAAGAAGAAAACAAAGATTATACCAAAGACTGTTGTATGTACATTCCATTGAATGTTTAATTTATAAATATATTAATATTGTTAAAAACAGTTATTCAGATTGTTTTATTCTTGTACCATTTGTTTATGCAATGGAATGACACCATATTTCCAACACAGCATGACTAGTTAACTAATCAGGCTACCATTAGGAGAAAGAGTGTGAAGGTGGTCACTTTCTGCACAACTTAACAAATCAGGATGTGGCTTCAGTACCATTGTACTCACAGAGTCACAGACAACAGCTCAGTCAACAGCATTACTATTAGGGTATCAGTTAATGCTATCATGCTGATAATACACTGGTGTCAAAAATTAAAGCAACAAATGGAAATTTTGCAAGGTTGCATTTATTTTGCCACAAAACAGTATAAACAGGTGGTAGTAAAGTAGAAACAATGCAAAGAACACAGAATGTAACCAACTGCAACATGCATAATGATAGACAAAAATTTTCTTCATTTTTTTTCCCAACTTAATGGATTTGCACACACATTCTGACAACTTGTTAATGTGCTCAGTATGGGGGTGATCATCTCTGGCACGAATACAGGCCTGACAACAAGGGGACATGCTGTGAGTGATGTCATTGATCTCATGTGAAGGCAATAATGCCCGTTCTTCCTGCTGAGCTGCTCGTAAGTCTTAGAAAGTGGTTAGTGGATGATAACATGATGCAACATGTCTCCCTAGTGCATCCCAGACATGCTCTGTGGGACTCAAATCGGGAGAGTGAGCAGGCTGTCCTGTGTGTGCAATATCTTCTGTTTCCAAAAAAGACATCAACCACACATGCTCTATAAGGCCAAGCATTACCATCCATCAATACGAAGTCTGGGCCCACAGCATCTCACAACAGCCACGCGTAAGATCTCAAGATCTCCTCACGGTACCTAACAGCAGTCAAATCTTGCCGATTCAGCGGTAAAATTTCGTGAAGAGGTGTTCAAGTAGTCGACAGAATCCCTGCCCACACCATTAGGTATCCTCGATATTGGTATTTTTCCACAATGTTTGGGTCCCAAAATCATATGTGAATCTGTTGAGAATCCAACTCCAGACCAAATCAGAACTCGTCTGTGAAAAGAGCATTGGACCGTAGTTCTACTGTCCAGGAGGCATGTTGGCATCTCCACTATAGATCTTCCCTTCTGTGAAGACACACCAGATGCAAACAGGCAGCAGGTCTCCAACAGTAAAGGCCACTCTGCTGAAACCTTCGGTACACCATTTGCCTCAATACAGCATGTCCAGGGGATGCTGCAAGGTCAGATGCCAGTTGCAATGCAGTAGTAAGATGGTACTGTCATACCCTTACGGACAAATAACGGTCCACTCTTTGTGATGTCACATGTGGTCACCCTGTCCTGGTCTCCACGATACAGTTTCGGTCTCTATAAATTGTCGCCACATCCAAGAAATAGAATGATCCACAATAAACCATTGGGCCACACCAGTTTGCGACACTCTTGCTTCGATTCTTCCTATGGCCCTCCTCAGCAGAGAGTCTGTAGGCATCTTCTCTGTGCCATACTGCACTGTCTGTCTCTGTGTACATAGCAATTATGGATGTGAAACTACCCTGCAACCACTACCCTGCTTGATAGGTGCTGTTGCATCATTGCTCGCGTTGCTGTCCGTTGATCGGAATGTTGTCTCCTGTGCAGAGCATGATAGTAATGACATCTGTGACACATTAAGTTGCAGACAGGCAAAACTAAAAAAAAAACTTGCACAGTAGCTTCCAGCCGCAGCCTTCATCACAGAAGTAAACACACACTCCCATATTCATTCACACAACAAAGCACACCTCACACACACATGACTGTCTCTAGCAGCTAGCGCTGGAATACATACAGTAATAGTTTGTGTGTTTTTTATCTAGACTAAGTGCACATCAAAACAGTATACATCTTGAGGTGTACCTCAAACTTGTGTTTGTGTTCAATAATTCTGCCAATAAATGACAAAATCATAAACGTTTATGATCAAAGTGACACTATTTGAAACAGAGTTTGTTGTCTGCATAGATTGCTTTATTTATTTTTGAATGGCAGGTTGTAGTTAATAGCCTCAGACTTGATTGTGTCTGTTGCAGGAGTAGATATTGCAAGTAGGTTGGACAGATTACTCCTGTAGCCAACACAATTACATCTGAGGACAGTTCATGTGGAACAGAAATTGTCCATTCAAAAAAAGGGACAAGGTAGATGAACAACAAAGTATGTTTTAAAACAAATGATAGCAGATTTTCTCCAAAGACAGTGTGTCGATTTCTAACACCAACTGATGTAAGCAATAAAGATAGAACATTACATTTATTTAAATAATTTCTAATGTTATATAGAGCTAGCTACACAGTGCATAATATGAAGAGCTACTATAAGTTTTTTAAGTGTTAATGGTTTCTCCTCTATTTTAATCCTTCAAGAAATACACAACTGCAACAAGTTCAGTATATTGTTGCATATTATAACAATGTGTGGCTATTAAATATCTGTGGAGCACCCTCATTGTGGTTTTCAGTTGTTGTTAGCCATGGACTGAAAGTAGGATTTTTTACTGACAGCGAACATTTACTATTACTTCAAAGTGAATCTAAATGTAAATTGGTGTACCAAGCAATTGCTACTCGAAATTATGGATTGATCCAGTTTCATCATTTGCATCATAAGAACAAAGTTATTTAACAACAAAAATTGCATAAATTGGAATGACTAGGTACAACAGTTATGCAGTTTTAATAACAAAATAGAAACAGGCTATGTGATTGTTCACAAAATTGTATATATACTAGCAAGGCAAGTGAAGTTCACGAAATTAATCCAAAGCTTAGACCAGAGATTATTTTACAGTTCGTTGGTTACCAGATAGAATAAGCAAGACATTTTGATGCAATTAGATATGAACACAAATAAGACCATATTTACGAAGTCCTTGCCGACTCAGAAGCTTACTCTGTTCACAAGGGTGATAATGTTAGGTGGCTGGAGCCTGTTGAGGTCCTGAAGTCCATCTTCAGTGAAGGTGCTGCCTGCTGCATGCGTACCTGTGAATGAACGGTGGTTGTCGTAACTGTCATAATGGTGGCACTGCAATATTTACAGCACCGCACTTCCCGTTCCACAAATTTCTGCTGTCAGTGATTTCAAGTATGAGAATTTCTCATCAATGTCCAGATTCCCAGCAACATGAAGGAATGTGTTTTTAATCTGGAGAATAGTCAAGGCTGGTATGTGTTGCACCTGTTGGCAAATTGAGTACACTCTTGAGATTGAATCAGCCATCAAATTATCTGCTGTTATCACTGTACTTATATTAACTGTTTTTGACCCATTCAACTATGGTGATGGCTGTAGCTATCACAACAGTATTGCACTACAGTGATGGATGCTGCATTGTAGACAAGAATCATGTTTTGTCTGCTTTGTATAATATTATGATGGCAATACTGTTAGATGGCACAACTTGTATATTTGTGAAGCTGAACCCACAATCTGAGCTTACAGGTGTTGAGCCTGCATTTCAAGAGCTCAATAAGTGACAGCATGCCTAACCTACGTGAACAAACAGCCACACAATTCAGTGTTTGTTGAAAGAAAGTGATTTTAATGATTCAGGCAATGGTGAAGAGTATATAACACCATGCAAATTACACATCGAGAAACAATGAAAATAAAACATTTTAATTGACCAGGAAACTGAATGCACATAACATTGTGCTACAAACTGTTCAATGGTAAAGTGGTGTGAAGATATTTGGTTTGTGGAGCAGTCAACTGTATGGTCACTAGCGCCCGGAATGACTGGAAGTGGGACAATGTAGTGAATAAATCAAGAAATGGTACTGTCAGAGTGACATTTGAATTAGAGACTACTGTTCCACAATGTGTGAGACAAAAACTACAAAGCTTCAAGTCATAACGAATTTCTAACAATATCATTTTCAACTTGATGAAAAGAGTAACAAACTGTTACTCAGCAACTAACAGTGAGAACATTGTCGGTTTCCTGTAACAGTGAATGAACTGAAGTTGCAAATTGCTATCTGTAGCCTTGTCATAGACAAGGAAACGTTTCATTCTGTATAACTGGTTAACACTCTCAGCACCAAGCCTGTAGGTTCTACTGGATGCCCACCCTTTCAAAAGTGTCAAGCCCATAGGTTTTGCGGGCCAACAGAATTTTGTTGCGTAAAAAGTGCTGTGTGTTGATTTTGCTCTTATGACTATCAATATACAATGTTTATACTGTTAGTTACATGGATAGATGGCATGTATGTGTGTGTTGTTTTTGCGGTATTTTGTTTGATACGAGTCATTGTTTTCACCTGCGGATAGAGCTTATTATCGGTATTCTGTGTAAGAGAAATGACACGCTGCGGTTTAACCCATGAAGAAAATGTCAATTTGCTGAATTCTAGAGACTTTGTCAACACACTGAATAGTGAAGAATCATGTTTGGACTACTCAGGTCTTTAAAGGTATGTCTTTCAGTAAAATTCTATAATATTGTGTATTTATAGTGTTTAGCAAAAGCAGATAAACACCATGTATAAGTTTACAGAATTTTAGTTTTTATATCTCCTCCCATTTTTTAGATGAAGAAAGCAGTTCTTTAAAAAGCTACAGCAGTGATAATGACATTATATATAGTGCTGCTGTTCCTCCCAAGACAGCCACCGAGCTGAGAGGATGCGCAGCAGAGCAGCAGCAGCTCTTGTGTGATAAGCTGTAAATTAATTTAGTCTTTGTTTTTTGTTCATGTGTTTCTGCAAAGAAGTGAACTGTACGTGTGTATTTTACTGTGTAGACTAGGGGTTAGAAAATTAATCACAGTTTTTGTTGTTGCATAAGTCTTGTGAATATACTTGTGTAGGGTGGCTCCCTAGTGTAAATTTTCTGTGTAGAGAAATTTATTTCTGTTTAATAGCTTGCGGTCTCAGAGTACAGTGAGAAATATGCACACTAACTCTTAGTGTTACTTTATTCTTCTTTGGTATATTCTCAAATTCAGTAGCACCATTTGAGACCTTATATCTATTTTAAACACACTACGAATGGCTAGGTACTGTGTTTGTTGTGAGCGGACACAAGGAGAGTTGGCTGCTGTCCATAAACAGCTGGAAGCTGCGTTAGCTATCGTCGACAAGCTTCTAGCTAATGCTTGAAGTTTCAGTGGCATCAGGGCGCCAGTGATGAGACCTGTGACACCTTTAGTGCCACTGGAATCTGCTGGTGACCCGGACGTTGCTGCAGCTTCCGATACACAACATCTGACAGGTCTGTCCTCACTCCAGACTGGATGGCAGACAGTGGTGGGTTCACGTGTCATAGGACAGAAGGCGAAAGGAGGAAGAGGCTGTGCGGCTGGCTCCCTATGTCTTAGCAACAGATACGAGGTGCTTCCCAGTTTTGGTGATAACTCTGAGCCAGCGCGAGATGCCTCTCCTGTTGGGCCAGCAGTCAATTTTCCTGCCCAGTCCGGACAAGTACAGAGGGTGGGTATGCTAGTCATTGGGCGCTCCAATGTTACACGGGTGATTGAGCCCCTCAGAGAGATAGCAGGCAAGGCGAGAAAGAATTCCAGTGTGCATTCGGTATGTTTGCTGCGAGGTCTCACCCGTTTTGTGGAGGAGGCCTTGCCAGCAGCTGTCGAGCACACTGGGTGCAACCGGCTGCATCAAGTGGCACATATCGGCATGAATGATGCCTGCCACTCCGGTCCTGAGGCCCCCCTCCTCTCCTTTCAGCAACTGGCTGATTTGGTGAAGGCAGTTAGTAATGCACACGGGGTACAGGCTATTTGTAGCATTGTACCCAGGCTGATCACTGTCCTCTGGTTTAGAGCAGAGTGGGAGATCTAAACCAGAGGCTCAGACAGCTCTGTGACGGTATCTAATGCGAATTTCTCAACCTCCGCTATCGGGTGCAGAACTGTAGGGTTCGTCTTAACATGTCAGGCTTGCGCTACATGCAGGAAAGGGCTACTAGGGTAGCAGAGTACGTGTGGCATGCACATGGAGCGTTTTTAGGTTAGAGGACCCCTCCCTTGAGAGCAAACTCGATTTGCCTGTTAAATCACCCACAGCGACCTCAGAGAATCTTGGTCCTTGTAAATCAGAGACAGAAAAGATAAATATGATTTTAGTAAACTATAGGAGCAGCCAAGGAAAGGTCCCGGAATTAGTGTCGCTTACTGAAGGTTATAATGCACAGATAGTATTGGGAACAGAGAGCTGGTTGAAGCCAGATGTCAATGGCAACGAAATCCTAAGTTCAGACTGGAATGTTTATCGTAAGGATAGGTTAGTTGCCAATGGTGGCGTTGTGTTTAGTGCAGTAAAAAGTTCAATAAAGTCTAGCGAGGTTATCACGGATTCGGAATGTGAATTAATCTGGGTGAAACTGAGTATCAAAGAACGGTCAAAAATGGTGACTGGATGCTTTTACAGACCACCTGGGTCAGGATCTGTAGTTGTAGAGCACTTCAGACAGAACTTGCAGAATGTTGTTGTTGTTGTGGTGGTCTTCAGTCCTGAGACTGGTTTGATGCAGTTCTCCATGCTACTCTATCCTGTGCAAGCCTCTTCATCTCCCAGTACCTACTGCAGCCTACATCCTTATGAATCTGCGTAGTGTATTCATCTCGTGGTCTCCCTCTACGATTTTTACCCTCCATGCTGCCATCCAGTACTAAATTGGTGACCCCTTGTGATGCCTCAGAACATGTCCTACCAACCAATCCCTTCTTCTAGTCAAGTTGTGCCACAAACTCCTCTTCTCCCCAATTATATTCGATACCTCCTCATTAGTTATGTGATCAACCCATCTAATCTTCAGCATTCTTCTGTAGCACCACATTTCGAAAGCTTCTATTCTCTTCTTGTCTAAACTATTTATCGTCCATGTTTCACTTCTATACATGGCTACACTCCATACAAATACTTTCAGAAACGACTTCCTGACACCTAAATCAATACTCGATGTTAACAAATTTCTCTTCTTCAGAAATGCTTTCCTTGCCATTGCCAGTCTACATTTTATATCCTCTCTACTTCCACCATCATCAGTTATTTTGCTCCCCAAATAGCAAAATTCATTTACTACTTTAAGTGTCTCATTTCCTAATCTAATTCCCTCAGCATCACCCGACTTAATTTGACTACATTCCATTATCCTCGTTTTGCTTTTGTTGATGTTCATCTTATACCCTCCTTTCATGACACTGTCCATTCCGTTCAACTGCTCTTCCAAGTCCTTTGCTGTCTCTGACAGAATTACAATGTCATCGGCGAACCTCAAAGTTTTTATTTCTTCTCCATGGATTTTAATACCTACTCCGAACTTTTCTTTCGTTTCCTTTACTGCTTGCTCAATATACAGATTGAATAGCATCGGGGAGAGGCTACAACCCTGTCTCACCCCCTTCCCAACCACTGCTTCCCTTTCATGTCCCTCGACTCTTATAACTGCCATCTGGTTTCTGTACAAATTGTAAATAGCCTTTCGCTCCCTGTATTTTACCCCTGCCACCTTCAGAATTTGAAAGAGAGTATTCCTGTCAACATTGTCAAAAGCTTTCTCTGAGTCTACAAATGCTAGAAACGTAGGTTTGCCTTTCCTTAATCTTTCTTCTAAGATAAGTCGTAGGGTCAGTATTGCCTCACGTGTTCCAACATTTCTACGGAATCCAAACTGATCTTCCCCGAGGTCGGCTTTTACCAGTTTTTCCATTCGTCTGTAAAGAATTCGTGTTAGTATTTTGCAGCTGTGACTTATTAAACTGATAGCCTTATGATCACTGATACCTTCCTCTGCGTTACCTGATTCGTTAAGTTCTGGTCTGTTTGTTGCCAGGAGGTCTAAGACATTACCCTCACGAGTTGGTTCTCTAGCTATCTGCTCAAGGTAATTTTCAGACAAGACATCTAGAACAATGCCACAACCCTGTCTCACTCCCTTCCCAACCACAGTTTTACCTCTATGTATTTCTCAAAGTTAAGTATTGTCATTTATCTTCCTGTAATAAAAACTCATTAATGTGATTTGCTTGAATTACTGTCTAGCAATCCGAGAAGAAGGTTTCCTAGACACCCCATCTATGACAACTGCGCAGGATACAACATTGGCAACTGGTATTCAGGAGAACCCTGTGCCTGGCTGCCACAAATTATTGATTTCTCGTGTGCTATTGTGTTTTGCTGGTGCCTTAATTCTACACTGGCTTTTCTTGGCTGGAGTGTGTTTACTTGCTTTAATAGAGTCTCTCATGGTGTTTTTGCTACATAGTGTTTTTAGGTGGGTGTTGCAGAAATTTTCTTTGCTTTTGTACTTATTTTTCTTGCTTGCCTTGTCTGTTTGTTTATTGCACTTATCTCTTCCAAAATGAACAACCTACTTCTCCCAACCCCTGCTCATGCGCCTTAGCTGCAAGCAATAGATGCAATGCCACTAACACAGATGTTTCAGTTACAGAGTCAACAAATCGCAACTCTACTAAATACGGTCCAGCAGCTACTCACCACTCAAGCAACCAATACAGTGCAGCAGGCACCTACAGTAGCTCCAAGTGCCATACCATCTTTTCACCAGTTTAATGAGCAAGAGGAATGGCTCGAGTGCTTGCAACAGTTTGAAGCGCACATAATTGCCCACAACATAGCAGGTACTGCGGAACTCCCTTACTTTTTGCCCTTGGTAGGAAGTGCAATGTTTTTGCTTCATTCAGAAATTATTCCCTAATGCTGCTCTGATGAACTTTCCTATGATCAAGTCATATATTTGCTAACTAACTATTATGACAAACAATGTGGTAGCAGCTAGGTACCAATTCTTTCACTGCAAGAAAGGGACAGAACAAACTTATCACGAGGGGGTAATAGATTTGCAGGGTATGACGAGGAAATACAAATTCAAATGTGCTTTTCGTGCTTTATATTCAGATGTTATGTTGCGTGATGCAATCGTGTACAATGCAACTGATGTCAGACTTAGAGAAAAGATTTTGAAGCAGTCCGATCCATCATTTCAACACATAGTGCAAATACTGGAGCAGTACAATTCAGGTGCAGTGTCAGCCGATAAATTTGAGCAGCCACAAATTTGTCGGGTCGAGTCACTGCTTGCTCATGACCAGCCCGTTAAACAGCAACAGCAGGTGCGTAGACAGTTCTCCATGCCGCATAAACTGCTCTCTAAACAGGCAAACAGAATTAAGTCATCCCCTATTGACAGCACAAACACCAAGACTGCCCAGCCAGACTAGCACAATGTTACGCCTGTGGGAAGAAAGGTCACATACAATCCATATGTTTGCAATAGAACAAACATAATAATTCTGCCCACTCACGTACATCTAGTAACAAAGCGTATGTAATCAATGCCATGTATTCAAAGCCTGCTGCAGGCGTTAGCAAAACTAGCAAGCGAACAGTTATATTAGTGGAAAATGTGTGAAATTTCAGTTGGAGATAGGTGCCTCTGTTACATTGCTGAATCGTAATACATATCAACTATTAGGCTCCCCATGCCTGTCTGAAACTAGCATGCACCTGACAGCTTATAATGGACAAGACATTCCCGTTCTCAGAAAACCCTCATCATTTTATGGACAAATTAGGCGCTGGTCATTACTTTTCAAAAACTGATTTGCGCAACGCGTATCTTCAGATACCACTAGATGAAGAATCTCAGAAGGTGTGTGTTGTGAACACTCATTTGGGTTTGTTTAAATTGCTCAAATACATGAACTGTAACTTTCACTGTGCTACAATCATGCGATTGTAGAACATACTTGGCTTTGATTCATTTGATTTGTTAGGCTTTAAAATTCAGGACAATGTGTTGTCAGTGTCTGTATTCAATGCAAAAAACAGTGTACTGAAAGAATTCCCTAAACTCTTTTTTGAAGGTTTAGAGAAGGCTAACAATTTTGTTGCACGTATTACTGTGAAAAACAATGCTCAGCCGAAATTTTTCCAGGCTAGAACCGTTCCCATTGCCTTACGGGACAAAGTCGCGGCTGAACTTAAAGAGTTGCAAGATAGCAGAGCTATTGTGCCCAAACGAGCTAGTCAATGGGCAAGTCCACTGGTTTTGCTCCCCAAACCTTGAGGTCGTATTCGCCTCTTTGTTGGCTTTAAGTCTACAGTCAATCCACAAGCTGTGAATCATACTTATCCATTGCCATGCCCAGAGGATTTTATGGACAAATTAGGCGCTGGTCGTTACTTTTCAAAAACTGATTTGCGCAACGCGTATCTTCAGATACCACTAGATGAAGAATCTCAGAAGGTGTGTGTTGTGAACACTCATTTGGGTTTGTTTAAATATTTGTGTTTGCCTTTTGGCAAACACCCGTCATTTTCCAATGGTGTTTGGAACAGTTGACCACTCAAATACCAAACTGAAGAACACATTGCAAATTTGCGTGCTTCACTTCATGCGTTATCTGTTGCAAGACTAAAGTGTCGATTGGACAAGTGTGATTTTTTTTTTAAACCTGAGTTGCAGTATCTTGGTCATTTCATAGTCAAGGTGTACATCCTCTTCAGCCACATTTGTTATGGGACCTGCCAGGTCCTTGCAATGTCACAGAATTGCAGTCAGTCATAGGGAAAATGAACTATTATATTCGGTTCATACCGAATGGTGCACAAATCGCAGCTCCCTTGCATCGCAAGAACGTCCCCTGTGTTTGGACAGATGAGTGCCAAGAAGCTTTTCAAAAACTTAAAGATGCTTTGCTCCATGATCTGTGGTTCACTTTGATACTGACAAACCAGTTGTGTTGCAAGTTGATGCTTTCTCTTATGGAATCAGTGCAGTGCTTTCACACCTATTTGGTGATAATGACAGACCTATTGCTTTTGCATCAAAAGTGTTGTCCAAAGCTCAGCATAACTATTCACAAATAGAGAAAGAGGCATTTCACCACTATTCATATGGCAGAAAATTCTACTTAGTCACAGATCACTAGCCACTGCAGCCCTTGTTTCATGCGATGAAGCCAGTTCCTGTATGACCTGGCCAAAAATTGCAATTATGGGCTTTGTTGTTGTCTCAGTACCAGTACGAGATTGTGTATCGTCCAACAGCTCAACATGGTAATGCGAACGCACTTTCGCGTCTTCCGATGGGCCTTGATACCAACTTTGACGCTTCTGCTGCATCCTGTTGTCACATTGATGCTTGGGATTCTGAATTGCTTCAATCCTTTCCTCTTAACTATTGGAAAAGTGCACAGGCCATGGAATCTGATTCCGATTTGGACATTTTGTTAAAATACATTTGCACATCTTGGCCTCGCTCATTGCAAAGCACAAGGAACTCTGCAGTGTGCCGATACTTTGCACATTGGCATAGCCTCACTATACAGCAAGATGTGATTCTTATTCAAAATGACAGTGGACAGTCATGTGTATTGATCCCCAAAGCTTTGCAAAAAGAAGAGTTGCGGTTACATCACCAAGGACACTGCGGGATTGTTCATATGAAACCATTTGCATGTCGACACTGTACTTGGCAGTGTATGGACGCCCAAATAGAACAGATGACATCACAGTGACATGCATATGCAGAAAATCAGTCCACTCCATCACAAAAATTTTCTGCTTGGCCTAAATTGCAATCAACATGGCAACATGTGCACATAGACCTTGCAGGACCTTTTTATAATGTTTGTTGGTTGGTTGTGGTTAACTCATAGAGCAGGTTTCCTTCTGTTGTGCCAATGAACTCGACAACATCACATAGCACAATTGTCTTCTATTTTTTGCCTCGAAGGTTTGCCTGAAGTCATAAGTTCGGACAACAGCCCCTCAGATGAATTTGAAACATTCTGTGAACGCAATGGCATACAGCACCTAACTAGTGCACCGTTCCATCCACAGTCAAACGATGAAGTGGAACATTTTGTCAGAGCCTTCTAGCACGAAATGGCCAAACTTTGCACTGCACACACCAGGAATCAAGCATTGCAACTGTTTCTCGCCTCCTATCATTCGCATACACGCGATGGACCATCACTGGCGGAATTGCTTCACAGCTGCTTGCATTGGACACTGCTCCACCTACTCCACAGCAACTGGCGCCAAAGGTAGGCCACAAGTATCACTTCACACCACACGATACTGTGTTTTCCAGGGGTTTAGTGGCAGCAGACAGTGGACGAGAGGTGAGATCCTTTGTGGACTTGGCGCATGCATGTACCTCATTTCAGGCCCACACGGACTGCAGTGCCAACATCACAATCAAATTCGCTACTGGCATGTGCACAGTGTTCCTTCTGTGTCTCTTCCCCCAGATTAATGGATCCTGAGGCCAGCGTGGCCACAGGAGCCGCTAGAGTGTGTCATCACGACACCGCGGGAGGACCTCATTGGGACGGAGCCTTCCCCTTCTCCACCTCCTCTCATCCTACTGATGGAGCTGGACCAGCCCACACCGCAGCAGCTGACGCCTTCTACATCTTGCTATGGGCCTCGAGAGGTGGACATGTACTCTTCTCGTCGTTTTCCAGGAGACGGTTTCTGCCAGAGTGAAAGCCTGATGTCCCCTGCAGCCACAGCTTCCAGTCCAGCACAGCGTCCACTATCCTGCTTCCCCTCCCGTTTTCATGCTCCATATACAATGACAGTCCGGGAAAGAATGTTCTGGCATAAAATCAAGTGCCGGCATGCCAGTTGGGAACATCAGAACAGAGAGGGCTCTGAAGACGATGTCAGCCAATTGCACTCTAACCGACCCCTCTCCAGGATGGCAACACCCTCTGCATGAAGAGAACATAGGCGCCGGTCTCGACTGTTCTCACCCAGTTCTACAGAAATGTCAAGACCAGCGATCTGGATAGAAGCATCCACTGTATTACTTCACTTGTATTATAATTGTTATGCTGAAGGAATTGATTATATGGCATGTCGCCCTCTGCTTGCGACGTCTCTGTGTATTTCTCAAAGTTAAGTATTGTCATTTATCTTATTTTAATAAAACCTCATTAATATGATTTGCTTGAACTGTTGTCTAGTGATCCGAGAAGCACATTTGCTAGGCACCCCGTCTTTGACAATTACGAAAGATACAACAGGTTCAGGTCCACTGATGATATCTTCATGATTGGGACTCAGGGCCAAAACACCCTATCCTCATTCCTTGACAATCTCAACATCTCTCCCATCTGCTTTACCTGGTCCTCCTCATCCCAGTGTGCCACCTTCCTAGACGTTGATCTCCTCCTATCTGATGGCTCCATCTGCAACTCTGCCCACATTAAACTCACCAACTACCAACAGTACTTGCATTTTGACACCTGTCATCCTTTTCACACCAAGAAGTCCCTCCCATACAGCTTGGCTACCCAGGGTCAGCGTAACTGGAGTGACAAGAACTCCCTTGTCCAGTGTGCTGAGGATCTCACCAAGTCCTTCAGAGATAAGGACTATCCGCCAGACCTAGTCCATAAACATATCTCCCGTGCCATTTCCTGTCACATCCCCAAGAACCAGTTACAAAGAAGTGCCCTCTTTGTCACCCAGTACCATCCCCGACTGGAACAACTAAACCACATCCTTTGCGAGAGGTTTTATTACCTGTCCTCATGCCCTAAAAATAGTGACTTCCTAAACGAGATCCTTCCCACCATCCTAAAGTGGTTTTCTATCACCCACAACCTCATAGTCCATCCCTATGCCACCCCCAATCCCAACTCCTGGCCACAAGGATCATATCCCTATGGAAGACCCGGTAGCAAGAACTGCACAATCTACCCATCCAACAATACCTATTCCAGTCCTGTCACAGGTTTATCCTACTCCATCAGGGGCCGGGCCACCTGTGAAAGCATCCATGTCATTTACCAGCTCTGCTGCTGTCATTGCACAGCTTTTTATATTGGTATGACTACCAACCAGCTGTCCACCAGGATAAACGGCCACCGTGAAACTGTGGCCAAGAGTAAAGTAGACCATCCTGTGGTACAACATGCAGCTGAACGTAACATCCTTAATTTCAATGTCTGCTTCACTCCCTGAGCCATCTGGAGCCTCCCCTCCACCAACAGCTTTTCTGAATTGCACAGATAGGAGTTATCCGTACAATGCATTCTCTGCTCCTGTAATCATTCCAGCCTGAACCTATGGTAACATACCGTCCCCACACCCTCCATCCAACAGTTTCCACCCCCTCTGTCTTACCATCTCCTCCCCATTCTTGTCTCCCACCGTCTTTGTCTGCCACCCTCTGCCAGTGCACCCACCCTCCTTTCCGTGCTCCCTTAATTTGTCCTCCTTTTTCCCCACAACGCCCCGATGCTGCCCCACCCATATACTGCTATCCCCTTCCACTTCCCTGCCCCCTCCAAATTGCTGTTACCATCCCACATGATATTTATATTATGGCCTGAGCTGCTATAGTTGGTGGTCATGTGGTTGTGTGAATGAATGGTCTGTGTTTTTCTCATTGCAATGAAGGCTGTGGCTGAAAGCTTATGTGTAAGTGCCTTTTAATTGTGCCTCTCTGCAACTTACTTATCTTCATGGTAAGTAGCAATTTATCTTCTCCTACATTGTTAAAACTAAAGCTTTCTTCCTTGCACCTTAATAATTCATTTTTTTTTACTTTTGCAGTGTCTAGTTGTGAGTAGTGTGTTAGCTGGATTCTAATCACACTGTGTGATATTGCTGGAATGCACCACTTTTATGGATCAGATTGTTAGCAGGGTATTAATAAACTGATTGCCAAATCTCACCTTGTTTAAATGACCTATCTTGACCTTTTTTGGGGAAAAAACTCTGAGTCACAAAAACCAACTCAGATACTACAGTGGTTATGACATTGGATCCTCGTGTAGCCCTGCTAATCTAGATTTTCTGGGTTTTCCTACAACACTAGGGAAATGCTGTGATGGTTTCTACAAAAAAGCAGTGGCAGATTTTTGCCCCCTTTGTAGTCCAATGTCAGCTACTTTCAGCCTCTGGTCACTTATATCTCAATAGTATGTTAAGCTTTTGGAAACTTACTGGATATCATATTGATGATTTGCAAATTATTTCAGTGTAATTGTACACATGGAGTGTGGCACATTCAGTAACTATCTGTAGAACGCTGGCAGTCAGAGAGAAAGCAAATCATATTTTTAGAACCTAATTAGATTAGAGATTAGATTAGATTAGATTAGTACTTGTTCCATAGATCATGAATATGACACTTCGTAATGATGTGGAACATGTCAGGTTAATACACTCCTGGAAATGGAAAAAAGAACACATTGACACCGGTGTGTCAGACCCACCATACTTGCTCGGGACACTGCGAGAGGGCTGTACAAGCAATGATCACACGCACGGCACAGCGGACACACCAGGAACTGCGGTGTTGGCCGTCGAATGGCGCTAGCTGCGCAGCATTTGTGCACCGCCGCCGTCAGTGTCAGCCAGTTTGCCGTGGCATACGGAGCTCCATCGCAGTCTTTAACACTGGTAGCATGCCGCGACAGCGTGGCCGTGAACCGTATGTGCAGTTGACGGACTTTGAGCGAGGGCGTATAGTGGGCATGCGGGAGGCCGGGTGGACATACCGCCGAATTGCTCAACACGTGGGGCGTGAGGTCTCCACAGTACATCGATGTTGTCGCCAGTGGTCGGCGGAAGGTGCACGTGCCCGTCGACCTGGGACCGGACCGCAGCGACGCACGGATGCACGCCAAGACCGTAGGATCCTACGCAGTGCCGTAGGGGACCGCACCGCCACTTCTCAGCAAATTAGGGACACTGTTGCTCCTGGGGTATCGGCGAGGACCATTCGCAACCGTCTCCATGAAGCTGGGCTACGGTCCCGCACACCGTTAGGCCGTCTTCCGCTCACGCCCCAACATCGTGCAGCCCGCCTCCAGTGGTGTCGTGACAGGCGTGAATGGAGGGACGAATGGAGACGTGTCGTCTTCAGCGATGAGAGTCGCTTCTGCCTTGGTGCCAATGATGGTCGTATGCGTGTTTGGCGCCGTGCAGGTGAGCGCCACAATCAGGACTGCATACGACCGAGGCACACAGGGCCAACACCCGGCATCATGGTGTGGGGAGCGATCTCCTACACTGGCCGTACACCACTGGTGATCGTCGAGGGGACACTGAATAGTGCACGGTACATCCAAACCATCATCGAACCCATCGTTCTACCATTCCTAGACCGGCAAGGGAACTTGCTGTTCCAACAGGACAATGCACGTCCGCATGTATCCCGTGCCACCCAACGTGCTCTAGAAGGTGTAAGTCAACTACCCTGGCCAGCAAGATCTCCGGATCTGTCCCCCATTGAGCATGTTTGGGACTGGATGAAGCGTCGTCTCACGTGGTCTGCACGTCCAGCACGAACGCTGGTCCAACTGAGGCGCCAGGTGGAAATGGCATGGCAAGCCGTTCCACAGGACTACATCCAGCATCTCTACGATCGTCTCCATGGGAGAATAGCAGCCTGCATTGCTGCGAAAGGTGGATATACACTGTACTAGTGCCGACATTGTGCATGCTCTGTTGCCTGTGTCTATGTGCCTGTGGTTCTGTCAGTGTGATCATGTGATGTATCTGACCCCAGGAATGTGTCAATAAAGTTTCCCCTTCCTGGGACAATGAATTCACGGTGTTCTTATTTCAATTTCCAGGAGTGTAAAAGGTGTCTATGGGGGTTGGGGAAATTACCCACTATATCCAAAAATTCATCTAATGAGTAGAAGGAGTTGCCATTAAGAAATTCTTTTAATTTCCTTTTAAATGCTATACGGCTATCTGTCAGACTTTTGATGCTATTAGGTAAGTGACCAAAGACTTTTGTGGCAGCATAATTTACGCCCTTCTGAGCCAAAGTTAGATTTAACCTTGAGTAGTGAAGATCATCCTTTTTCCTAGTGTTGTCACCATGTACACTGCTATTACATTTGAATTTGTTCGGACTGTTAATAACAAATTTCATGTTGTTGTTGTTGTTGTTGTTGTTGTTGTTGTGGTCTTCAGTCCTGAGACTGGTTTGATGCAGCTCTCCATGCTACTTTATCCTGTGCAAGCTTCTTCATCTCCCAGTACCTACTACAGCCTACATCCTTCTGAATCTGCTTAGTGTATTCATCTCTTGGTCTCCCTCTACGATTTTTACCCTCCAAGCTGCCCTCCAGTACTAAACTGGTGACCCCTTGATGCCTCAGAACATGTCCTACCAACCGATCCCTTCTTCTAGTCAAGTTGTGCCACAAACTCCTCTTCTCCCCAATTCTATTCAATACCTCTTCATTAGTTATGTGATCTACCCATCTAATCTTCAGCATTCTTCTGTAGCACCACATTTCGAAAGCTTCTATTCTCTTCTTGTCTAAACTATTTATCGTCCACGTTTCACTTCCATACATGGCTACACTCCATACAAATACTTTCAGAAACGACTTCCTGACATTTAAATCTATACTCGATGTTAACAAATTTCTCTTCTTCAGAAACGCTTTCCTTGCCATTGCCAGTCTACATTTTATATCCTCTCTGCTTCGACCATCATCAGTTATTTTGCTCCCCAAATAGCAGAACTCATTTACTACTTTAAGTGTCTCATTTCCTAATCTAGTTCCCTCAGCATCACCCGACTTAATTTGACTACATTCCATTATCCTCGTTTTGCTTTTGTTGATGTTCATCTTATACCTCCTTTCAAGACACTGTCCATTCCGTTCAACTGCTCTTCCAAGTCCTGGTTTCATAAGTAAATATAAAAAACAAAGATGATGTGACTTACCATACGAAAGCGCTGGCAGGTCAATAGACACACAAACAAACATACACACAAAATTCGAGCTTTCGCAACCTAAGGTTGCTTCATCAGGAAAGAGGTAAGGAGAGGGAAAGACGAAAGGATGTGGGTTTTAAGGGAGAGGGTAAGGAGTCATTCCAATCCCGGGAGCGGAAAGACTTACCTTAGGGGGAAAAAAAGGACAGGTATACACTCGCGCGCGCGCACACACACACACACACACACACACACACACACATCCATCTGCACATACGCAGACACAAGCAGGCATTTGTAAAGGCAAAGAGTTTGGGCAGAGATGTCAGTCGAGGCGGAAGTACAGAGGCAAAGATGTTGTTGAAAGACAGGTGAGGTATGAGCGGCAGCAACTTCAAATTAGCGGAGGTTGAGGCCTGGCGGATAACGAGAAGAGAGGATATACTGAAGGGCAAGTTCCCATCTCCGGAGTTGTGACAGGTTGGTGTTAGTGGGAAGTATCCATATAACCCGGACGGTGTAACACTGTGCCAAGATGTGCTGGCCATGCACCAAGGCATGTTTAGCCACAGGGTGATCCTCATTACCAACAAACACTGTCTGCCTGTGTCCATTCATGCGAATGGACAGTTTGCTGTTGGTCATTCCCACATAGAAAGCTTCACAGTGTAGGCAGGTCAGTTGGTAATTCACGTGCGTGCTTTCACACGTGGCTCTGCCTTTGATCGCGTACACCTTCCGGGTTACAGGACTGGAGTAGGTGATGGTGGGAGGTTGCATTGGACAGGTTTTACACCGGGGGCTGTTACAAGGGTAGGAGCCAGAGGGTAGGGAAGGTGGTTTGGGGATTTCATAGGGATGAACTAAGAGGTTACAAAGGTTAGGTGGATGGCAGAAAGACACTCTTGGTGGACTGGGGAGGATTTCATGAAGGATGGATCTCATTTCAGGGCAGGATTTGAGGAAGTCGTATCCCTGCTGGAGAGCCACATTCAGAGTCTGATCCAGACCCGGAAAATATCCTGTCACAAGTGGGGCTCTTTTGTGGTTCTTCTGTGGGAGGTTCTGGGTTTGAGGGGATGAGGAAGTGGCTCTGGTTATTTGCTTCTGTACCAGGTCGGGAGGGTAGTTGCGGGATGTGAAAGCTGTTTTCAGGTTGTTGGTGTAATGATTCAGGGATTCCGGACTGGAGCAGATTCGTTTGCCACGAAGACGTAGGCTGTAGGGAAGGGACCGTTTGATGTGGAATGGGTGGCAGCTGTCATAATGGAGGTACTGTTGCTTGTTGGTGGGTTTGATGTGGACGGACGTGTGAAGCTGGCCATTGGACAGATGGAGGTCAACGTCAAGGAAAGTGGCATGGGATTTGGAGTAGGACCAGGTGAATCTGATGGAACCAAAGGAGTTGAGGTTGGAGAGGAAATTCTGGAGTTCTTCTTCACTGTGAGTCCAGATCATGAAGATGTCATCAATAAATCTGTACCAAACTTTGGGTTGGCAGGCCTGGGTAACCAAGAAGGCGTCTGCTAAGCGACCCATGAATAGGTTGGCGTACGAGGGAGCCATCCTGGTACCCATGGCTGTTCCCTTTAATTGTTGGTATGTCTGGCCTTCAAAAGTGAAGAAGTTGTGGGTCAGGATGAAGCTGGCTAAGGTAATGAGGAAAGAGGTTTTAGGTAGGGTGGCAGGTGATCGGCGTGAAAGGAAGTGCTCCATCGCAGCAAGGCCCTGGACGTGCGGAATATTTGTGTATAAGGAAGTGGCATCAGTGGTTACAAGGATGGTTTCCGGGGGTAACAGATTGGGTAAGGATTCCAGGCGTTCGAGAAAGTGGTTGGTGTCTTTGATGAACGATGGGAGACTGCATGTAATGGGTTGAAGGTGTTGATCTACGTAGGCAGAGATATGTTCTGTGGGGGCTTGGTAACCAGCTACAATGGGGCGGCCATGATGATTGGGTTTGTGAATTTTAGGAAGAAGGTAGAAGGTAGGGGTGTGGGGTGTCGGTGGGGTCAGGAGGTTGATGGAGTCAGGTGAAAGGTTTTGTAGGGGGCCTAAGGTTCTGAGGATTCCTTGAAGCTCCGCCTGGACAATAGGAATGGGATTACCTTGGCAAACTTTGTATGTGGTGTTGTCTGAAAGCTGATGCAGTCCCTCAGCCACATACTCCCAACGATCAAGTACCACAGTTGTGGAACCCTTGTCTGCCGGAAGAATGATGATGGATCGGTCAGCCTTCAGATCACGGATAGCTTGGGCTTCAGCAGTGGTGGTGTTGGGAGTAGGATTAAGGTTTTTTAAGAAGGATTGAGAAGCAAGGCTAGAAGTCAGAAATTCCTGGAAGGTTTGGAGAGGGTGATTTTGAGGAAGAGGAGGTGGGTCCCACTATGACGGAGGACGGAACTGTTCCAGGCAGGGTTCAATTTGGATAGTGTCTTGGGGAGTTGGATCATTAGGAGTAGGATTAGGATCATTTTTCTTCGTGGAAAAGTGATATTTCCAGGAGAGAGTACGAGTGTAGGACAGTATATAGTGAGGCTACAGTGAAGATCTCTAGCTCTTTAAATAAGTGTCTGCAGGATGATCTTTGATGAGTTCCAGCAGTTATTCTGATTACACGCTTTTGTGCAATGAACACTCTTTTACTCAATGATGAGTTACCCCAGAATATGATGCCATACAAAAGCAGAGAATGAAAATAGGCATGGTAAGCTAATTTACTGAGATGTATATCGCCAAAATTTACAATGACCCTAATAGCATAAGTAGCTTAACTCAAACGTTCCAGCAGATCCTCAGTGTGTTTTTGCCAGTTCAACCCCTCATCAATGCATACACCTAGAAATTTTGAATATTCTACCTTAGCTACCGATTTCTGATCGAAGTCTATATTTATTAATGGTGTCATTCCATTTACTGTGTGGAACTGTATATACGTGTTTTGTCAAAGTTTAATGAAAGCCCATTTGCAGAGAACCACTTAATGATTTTCTGAAAAACGTTGTTTACAATTTCACCAGTTAATTCTTGTCTGTTTGGTGTGATAGCTACACTTGTATCATCAGCAAAAAGTACCAGCTTTGCATCTTCGTGAATATAGAATGGCAAGTAATTAATATATATTAAGAACAGCAGAGGACCCAAGACTGAACCTTGTGGCACCCCATTCTTGATTGTTCCCCCAGATTGAGAAATCACCAGTTTTTTGCATATTATGTGAACTGCTTATGTCAACTTTCTGCACTCTTCCAGTTAGGTATGATTTAAACCATTTGAACACTGTCCCATTCATACCACAGTACTTGATCTTATCTAGAAGCATTCCGTGATTTACACAGTCAAAAGCCTTTGAGAGATCACAAAAAATCCCAACGGGTGACTTCTGGTTACCCAGAGCATTTAATATTTCATTGGTGAAAATATATATAGCATTTTCCGTTGAAAACCTCTTCTGGAAACCAAACTGACATTTTGTTAAAACTTTGTAAAAATAAAGGTGTGAAGCTACTCTACAGTACATTATTGTTTCAAGAATTTTGGATAAGGAAGTCAGAAGAGAGATTGGGCAGTAGTTGTTGGCATCAGACATATCCCCTTTTTTATGCAGTGGTTTAACAATGGCATACTTCAGTCTATCTGGGAAAATACCCTGCTTCAGAGAGCTAGTACATATGTGGCTAAGGATCCCACTTATTTCTTGGAAACAAACAAGCTTTTATTATCCTGCTGGAAATGCCATCAATTCCATGTTAGTTTTTGTTCTTGAGAGAGTTTATCATCTTCTTAATTTCAGAAGGAGAGGTGGGTGGAATTTCAATTGTATCAAATGGTGTGGGTAAGGCCTCTTCCATTAACTGCCTTGCTTCTTCTAATGAACATTTAGATCCTATTTTCCTTACATTTAAAAAAATGATTATTCAAGATGCTTTCGACTTACGGCTTGTTGTTTGTGAAGTTTCCATTCACTTTGATTGTAATGTCGTCATCCTGCACTCTTTGTTCCCTTGTCTCCCTTGTAATAATAATCCAAATTGTTTTGATTTTGTTATCAGAGGTATTAATCTCAGATATGAGGCACATGCTTCTCATCTTTTTAATAACCTTTCTTAATGTAGCACAGTAGTTTTTATAATATTTGGCTGTTTCTGAGTCATTACTCTTTCTTGTTGTTAGATACAGTTACCTTTTGTGGTTACAAGATATTTTTATTCCTTTAGTAAGCCAAGGTTTTTTGCATGGTTTCTTATAATTAGATTTAACTACTTTCTTGGGGAAACAGTTTTCAAATTCTCTTACAAGTGTATCATGAAATAAGTTATATTTTAAATTAGCATCGGGTTCCTTGTACACCTCATCCCAGTCTAACTGCTGAAGATTTTCACTGAAATTTCTAATTGTTGAGTCATAAATTGAACGCACAACTTTGGATGGTAGTTTTGAATTACTGAATGGAGCTATGTCATATACTGTAACTAGCTGAGCACCATGATCAGAAAGGCCATTCTCAACAGGACAATTAAGACGTTCTAGACTCCAAAAACATATAAATCAAATTCCACAAAGAGCTAACACTTGACTCAGCCGTTAGGAATTTGTTTGTCTTTTCTTTCTTTTTAAGCACAGAATGACACCTGCCTTATCTTGAAATAACTTATAACTGTATAAAAGAATTCAAATGGTAAACAAAATGACAATCAAAACTCAAATTTTAAACATTTATTATGTAAACAAATAACAAAATATACATTTTTGCATTAACTAATAGGCTGACAAGTCACCAGCAGCAAGCGCTGATTCTCCAAATAATGCTTGGAAATGCTTGACATATACTTCACAATGTTCACCTGCAAAAGAAAAAAAATCAAAATATGAAAAACAAGAGCAGGTCCATGTGATATTAATACTGGAATATGCAACACATTGGCATGCAGTATTTTTTTTCCCCTTGTTATGTCTAATTTATGTTGTAGAAAGTCGTTTTTTGGTGACATCTGTTTCATAAGTGATGTGTTTCATTTGAAGAACTAGTGTGTGGCAAGTCGTCTCAACCCTCATACAGGGTGATGCGCTTAGGACTAGCCACCCCAAATACATCCAGATGTGTTTTGCTAAGTTTTATCAGATAATGTAGCAAATTTTCTAATGTAATGCGGATAATACGTGCCAAATTATAACTCTGATTTTTTTAATGGAACTGTTTCTTTTCTGAAGCACTGCAAAGAGCTTTTGAAGAGGACTTCAAATAGTGATTCGATCAAATAGTAACAAGATAACAGTACCACAAACCACTGCACCAAATTTAAGTAAACACACAACTTAGGTATGATATATGCACTTGAAGCCCATCAGTTTGTTCTCAGCTATTGTAGTGACCAGACAGCTTGCTTATGACACTATTCAGACTTTCACAATGTATACTGCAGTCAAGAAAATGGATATAGTGTTTGTTTATGGCAAACATCACCTCCAATACGTTGTGGTTCTTTTATACTGTTAGTACTTGATAAAGTTCTACACATGCTACATCACTGAAATCCTATATGAAGACTTTTCCAGTGCCACAGGAAAATTATATGGTTCCATTTGGAAGAAAAAAACTGAGCCTACAGTCATAATTCAACATTAAAAATTATTTGTGGACATCAGAACATTTGCCCACTCTTAATCCGCAAATATTGTACCTTGATATATTTTCTCATCCGGATATATCTGCAAAAATGATTCAAATGGCTCTGAGCACTATGGGGCTTAACTTCTGAGGTAATCAGTCCCCTAGAACTTAGAACTACTTAAACCTAACTAACCTAAGGACATCACACACACCCATGCCCGAGGCAGGATTCGAACTTGCGACCGTAGTGGTCGCGCAGTTCCAGACTGTAGCGCCTAGAACCGCTTGGCTACCCTGGCCGGCTGATATATCTGTAGTGGCCTGTCTTTGCTGTATCATCACATATATGTACATTTGTTAAAAGTTTCTTCTTTTTTTTTCTCTCCTTCTACCTCAGGATTTATATACTTCAGTCATTAATCATCCATTTTTTTCCACTGCTGCCACTGTACAGCATTGCTGAGTACTACTTTTGTTTTCAAATGGCTTACCTACCCTTATTATACATCCCTAGAAATGCATTAGTCTGTGTTTAGAAGATAAAGTGACTTGGTAAACAAAAAAAAATCTTAACTTTAAATTTTTATTAAATACTTTCATGAATTTTCTTATGGTGCTGCTCACATAGGACCATTAAGTAAACCATAACAAAAATTAATGGTGATGGCAAGAGATACATAAAATTTATAGGTAACACTGACCTTTAGCAAATGAAGCACTTCCTTTCAGTCTTTGATTTCTGCTTTCAAAAAATTTGAAAACAGCATAAAATATTGCTGGATCACCACACGATTTTGCAGCTTCAAGAAATTTGCGAGATGAGACTTGATCAGCAACACCCGCACTTCGTACAAACCTATAATGAACATCATATTTAAAACATTAATACTGTGATCAGTGTATATCACATAACAATACAAAACTGCCTACATGAAGTGACCAAATTATTTTCTCACTTATAAGGGCTACCAATAACAAGTTAATTCCCAAACCAACTAAAAATAGGTTTTAAGTCTCAAAAGCTATCCAGTTACTGACGATTTCAAAAGACATTCTTTTCACCTTTATAAATACACAAGATGAACTTTTCAAACTTCCTATATCTGAAATGGTCCTGATAGCTAATAGTGAATGATGATAAACTAAAACTTCAAATATGCCACAATAAAATCCAGTACTTACTTTACTGTCCCCAACTTGCTTCCACTTGTGTATCTTTTTCAGAATGGATAATATCAAGTCTGAACCGTGGCGCCATTGAGTTAGTAGACTGTTCTGTCTGGCACCACTGGCTCAGGTGTAGTATCAACTATCCCTCCTGTGGCCCCATTGCCAATATCTATGAGGAAGAGTTGGTATCTGTGGGTTGTGCCCTTAGAAGGTCTTCGCTTACTGATATATATATGGGGTTCATCGGCCCGAGGAGTGAAGCACGAAGTTTGGGGATTGGTGGTAGCGTCGCAACAAGAGGTGGTCACGAGATCCGAGTGGCCGAAGCCATGAGCTGCACAAGGAGGGCCTGCGCAGAGTGAAGATACCGGAGTACTTCGCAAGTAACAGACCAACATCCTGTCGCTTGGTTGGCAATGTTCGCGTCGGACAACCGCTTGTGGCCTGGCTGCCCTCTCCTACCTCGCTTTCAAAAATGGCTCTGAGCACTATGGGACTTAACATCTATGGTCATCAGTCCCCTAGAACTTAGAACTACTTAAACCTAACTAACCTAAGGACACCACACAACACCCAGTCATCACGAGGCAGAGAAAATCCCTGACCCCGCCAGGAATCGAACTACCTCGCTTTCATCGGCACCACTCAGTAACTCCTGCAACGCATCATGGAACTGCTTGCTGATAAAGGGGAGTAACATTCTGTAATCCTTTTGGTGATTTGTTTCATTGTCTACCTGCCCTCCTCATTATTTTCTGGTTTGTACCCGACCCTCAGAGTTTTACTCGAGCGGCTCTTTGGCCATAAGCACAGGCAGTAGTACTGTACAAAGACACTAGCTGTCATTTGAAAATTTGTCCCACTATTATATTGCCTTTCCTTTCTGGTTTGTACTCAATCATTAATGTTCTAATTAATCAGCTCTTGGTCATAAATACAGCTGGAACAATTGTACTAAGACACAGGACCTTGTGGTTAGATTTAACTGTTAACCGGTTCAATTCTTTGATTGTAATTGCATTTCCCAGTCATTAGTTATAATCTGAACAACCTGTTGTACTAAGCTGTTCATTTCTGTGTTTGAAAGACCAGGCCATTATTGGTGTATTTTAGGTGGATCTTGTGGTTCCACTGAGTGAGTTCTCAATACATGTTCACAAGTGATGTTTTAAGACATTCCTTCAGGGCAGTCTTAATAATTGACAATCAGTTTAAGCTTGAAAATATTAACAGCCAACTTCACCAGGGTTTTGGTCAACTGTCAGAAGGGACGGATTGTGGTCCAATCGCACCTTGTTTGCCACTTGAAATTAAGAGGTTGACTGCTTAGAAGTAAGCCTTATCATTGTCATATTGTCTGCTAATCTTTAACCTTTAAGCACAGTTGAACATCTGGACCCCGAACCTTTCGACATACAGCTTTCAAATTAAAAGTTAAGTCATTTGTTTCGAGTAATTGAAACACTCTTGTCATCAATGGTGCTTATATAGTATTCATGGCTTGCAGGAGGGCATTTAATAAGACAGACTGTGTTTGGTGTGGTAGTAAACACCACTGTTTCACCCAATAACAGGCAGGCTGCAAGTCCGGACATCTTGTAATCATTGTCACATTGTTTGCTGTTCTGCAATACAGCACTTCAGATTTCTTGTGCAAAGATTAAAAGCTTATTCAACTTAATGTTTAAGGTCAAAAGAATTTTGCAAACTTGTTCATTTTGTTAAAGAAAATTTTATGGTTAAATGCTTCGATCATCTGTAAAACACAGCATATATATTGTTAAATAAATAGGTTGAGTGAAAAGAAAGTTATATTGGTGGGTCCTCCCTTCCACGTTTTCCTTAATTCCAGTAAGTGCCATGTATCAAAGTCTACATACAATGCCTCTCCAGTTTCTTTCAGTCCTCTCCATATCTCACTATTACATAAATTTTCCCAAAACGATGTACAAACAATTGGGGAATTGAATTAGAGGGGGCGTAAGATCCACTAGACAGCATTCATCCACTGGGGCATCGGCTATGCACTGTGACACTCACTATTTGTTGTTTAGAAGCATTATATATTCAGTCACACTGCATATTAAGACCTGACATTTAATGAAAGCAGATTGTGGGAACAAGTGTATTCAAAGCTGCCAGAGTGCGAAGTGTTTGGACAGCAAAAAAGTGGGGAAGATACACAACATAAGGCATCTGAGAGAAGATAAATCCAACCCTCTATTACCAAAATTCTCTATAATCATAAATTATTACCATAAAAAACTGCAATACTAATGTGATGAGTGATTTTAGAACTCAATAAAATTATTTCTTCAGTAACAAGTTGATCTAACCTGTAAAAACTGAACAATTACAGATCACAATTAATAACACATTAGCATACTATACCTATATGACATGAACAAATGTTTATCAGCAGCAAGTAATGGAAAGGGTGCAGAATGTCTCACCTGATCATTTATTTTTTTTCAAGCAGCTAACATGGAAGTATTATGGTTTTGCAAGTGTTAAGAATCATTTCTTCCAACTGTAAAAACATATTGTGGTGAAAAGAGATTTCATCTGACATTTACATCATACACAAGCAGAATGCTCCAATGAGGAAAAAAATGTCAGGAAGACAATTATACTATCTCCTGGGGTAATGGAGTTGCATTTTGTTAGGGTACTACTTTGGAAAACCCATTGACCGCCTGCAGAAATAACGCAGCCATAAACTATGTTACAGATGGTATGCCTTGTTTGGTTGATTACTAATGGACTGTTCACTAATATTGGGTTTATTTATTTAATAAAAAAAACTCTGCACAGTCTTCATTGTGGAATGTGCAACTTCAGTATCAATTTTATTCATCACCGAAAATGCTGCAACTGGCCACTGGCCAGAAGCAGGCTGTGCATCATAATTTAAAAAATAAACAAAAATACTGCTTGGCTGTTTACACATTATTGTATGTATTTTGCATTGTACAAATTGAAAAAAGATGAAATGTGGACATTACACACAGTAATCAAAACAATCATCATTAATATATTCATTGGAATGGTTGTACAGTAAATAACATGACTCATGCTATGATGTATCTCAGCTTTATTATGATAAAGATTATTTCACGGAATGGAAGAAACTGATTGAATGGGATAAGACTAACAACAAGAGTTGTGCAAACTGCTGAATCACAGGGTTATCATACAGCCACATGAACAAGACTCACGAATTGACTGACAAGGGTTTTGCAGGCAACATCTTTCATGCAGGACTTACTCTTCCTTAGATTTTTTCAGTAACTCTTAGTTTGGCAACCACCTTCTGCCAGGCTAGTTTTTTGTGGTTGTCTCACCTCAAATCACTTCTGACTGAAACCCCAGATATTTGGGGAAGTTGCGCCAGATACCAATAACTAGTCACTAGTTGTGTCAAATCATATCTAAATTTATACTATGAAAACCACTGTGAAATACGTGGTAGAAGGTAAGGCCTACTCGAATAGTTAAGGTTTTTTCCCATTGCATTCATGTAAGGAGCACAGGAAGAATGATTGTTAAATGATTCTGGGCATACAGTAATTACAGTGAAACCTCACACAGCAAGCATAATTCGTTCCAGAACCTTACTCCTCATGCAAACACTCATTAAGTGAAACAATTTATCCCATATAAATTAATGTAAAGTAATATAATGTGTTCCATGCAGAAAAAGTACTAAAAGTTTTATTTTATTCATGCCATTAACGTAAAGAAAATTATATTTTCAGTTATAAAACTGTATTTATGATACTTTATTATTCAGGATACATAACTAATTCTTTTTTACTAGGAAACTGTCTATAGTCATTTGTTTCTGCAATGCTTCAACACTTGGCCAAAATGTGACACAACAGCATTATAGTCAAATAAATTTGTAGAGCACATAGCCACTGCTTTATTGGGGTGATGATTTTCAATGTATGATGCAACAGATTCCTACGCCTTCAGCATTTCTCTTATTGCTCCAAAAGATTGCTGCTTTGCTGTTAATCACTAACTCCTCTCCACAACTTTCAGTTGCAAAATATACTGCAACTCCACAAGCTCTTCGGTGGTCATTCCTTGGCTGTGATCCTCCACAAGCTCATTGATATCATTGTTATCCGCTTCTAGTCCCATACTCTTGGCCAAAGTCACAATCTCATTCACTACAGGCTCCACATGTACTGACTCAAATACCTCAGTCACATTCAACAATGCACTGTGGCCAAAGCTTCTTCCAAGCAGAAGTAAGAGTTCTCTTGGTAACCCCTTCCCATGCCTTTTCGATCATCTTGATGCAGGCAGTGATGTTGAAGTGATATTCCCAAAACTCTCTGAGAATGAGATTGATAGCTTTAGTCAGCTCAAAGCAATGCTCGAAGAGTGCTTCAGTCTAGAGCTTCTTAAAGTTAGAAATAATCTGATGGTTATAAGCTGGAGTAATGGAGTGGTGTTGGGAGGCAGAATTTGGATCTTGATGAAATGAAATTCTTCAATGACATGGTGCTGTAAGCCTGGAGAATGGGCAGGAGCACTGTACATAACACGCAAGACATGGAGCGGCAGATTCATCTCAAGCAAATATTTTTTCATTGAAGGACCAAACACTTCATTGATCCAATCACAAAAAAGATCATGTGTCACTCAAGCCCATTTAACCTGATCTTCTGGACTTTACACTTCTTGAAGGCTCATGGGGTTTCTGAATGGTAAAAAGCAGTGAGATTTAATTTCCAAATCACATCTTGCATTGGCACAGAATAGCAGTGTGAGACGGTCTGTCATTGGCTTGTGACCAGGCAATGTATTCTCCTCTGCTGTTATGAAGGTACGCTTCGGCATGTTTTTCCAGAATAGACCCATCTCATCACAATTAAAAACCTGTTGCGACAGATAACCCTTAGAACCTACAAGCATCTTGAAATTGCTGATGAAGTTCTCTGCTGCTTTTGTGTTGCAACTGGCTCGTTCGCCATGGATACCGGTTCTTCTCATAAACTTCTCAAACCACCCACAGCTTCCCTTAAACACTTCTTTGGTCATTGATGATCCTGGCATCTTCTCAATGAGGTCAGCAAAAAATCATTCTCACCTTCTCACAAATGATGTTCTTGTTAATAGTATCACCTTCAAGCTGCTTTTCATATATCCATATAAGGAGTAACCTTCTGAGGTTGTTCAGAGTACGAAACTGTTGTTTGGATATTCTTGTCACTCTCTTTGAAGCACCTATCTCCTTAATCTTGTCCTTGTTCTTGAGGATAGTGCAAAGGGTTGATGTAGATCAACTGCATATGCAAGTTAAATCAGCAATGCTCACACCACATTCAAGTTTTTCAATGATTTTACGTTTCATTTCTAATGTCATTTTCTTTCTCTTATGGTGGTCTTCTTGCGGCTTTATCTTTGAGGACATTCCTACGAAGATTATTAAAATTTGCGTATGAAAAAACACTTGTTAATACAAGTTTAGAAAAATGTGTGATAACAAGCTGCTCTAGGATAGTAACATAAAGAGCACTACATCCAGACTGCAGTACATACTAAAGCTATTGCTCATATGCCGCTGGGTGAAAGGTGTTCATATTATTGAATGTTTCCCCCACTGGGCATGAATGGCTAGTGATGTGACAGTAAATTGTCGTCACTTGTTAGAAGAGTCACTTTTTTACAATTTGTTTTGCTTGTTATGCAAACTGCATGTTATGGGTGGCACTCATTACGTGAGGTTCCACTGTAATTTAATCTGGTCTTTGCAATTCCTACGTGAGTGAGATGTAGGGGGTAGTAGTATATTCCTAGGGTCAATGTTGAAAGCCGGTTCTTGAAACTCTGTCAGTATGTTTTCTCAGGATAGTTCATGTCTATCTTCAAGAGTCTGTCAGTTAAGTTTCTTCAGCATCTCTGTGACACTTTCCCATAGATCAAACAAACCTGTGACCATTTGTGCTGTCTTTCTGTGTGTATGTTCACTTTTCCCTGTTAGTCCTTTTTTGGTACTGGTTCTATACACACTTGAACAATATTCTAGAACCAGTTGCAAGAGACATTTGTAAGCAATCTCCTTTGTAGATTGATTGCACTTCCCCATATTCTGCCAATAAACCTAAGTCTGCTTTATGAATTTCATATCCTTACAAAGTGTTATACACAGGTCCAGTAGTGTCTCACTGATACTATAGTCATTTTCACTTTGTAAAGTGCACAATTTTACATTTCTGAATATTTAAAGCAAGCTGCCAATCTTTGCACCACTTTGGTATCTTATGAAGATCTGACTGAATGTTTATGCAGTTTCTTTCAGTCAAATGATATCTACATCTATACTCTGCAAGCCACTGTGAGGTACACCCTACTGTAACAGTTATTAGGGTTTCTACCCATTCCATTCATGTATAGAGCACAGGAGAAATGACTGTTTAAATGTCTCTTTGTGTATAGTAATTAATCTAATCTTGTTCTCACAATCCCTGTATGAACAAGACGAATTGTACCACTATTATTGTATTCTTTATAGATAACAGCATCATCTGCAAAATGTCTGAGTTTACTATTAATATGGTCTGCAAGGGCATTAATAAACTACATGAATAGCAAAGGTCCAATACACTTCCCTGGGGCACACCCAAAGTTATCTCTACATCCGATGATGACTCGCCATCCAAGATAACATGCTGTGTCCTCCCTGACAAAAAAATCCACAATCCAGTCACAAATTTCACTTGCTACCCCATATGTTCATATTTCTGACAATAAGCATAGGTGTGGTACTGAGTAAAATGCTTTTTGGAAATCAAGATATACTGCATCTACCTGACTGCCTTGATCCAAAGCTTTCAATACATCATGTGAGAAAAGTGTAAGTTGGGTTTCACATGATGGGTATTTTCAGAATCCCTGCTGGTTGGCATGGAGCAGGTCATTCTGTTTGAGATACCTCATTACATTTGAGCTCAGAATATGTTTTAAGATTCTACAAAGAATCGATGTCAAGGATATTGTACAGCAGTTTTGTGTATGACTTCTATTACCCTTCTTGTAAATGAGTGTGACCTGTGCTTTCTTACAACTGCTCGGCAAAGTTTTTTTATTCGAGGGATATACGGTATATCATAGTTAGAAGAGGGGCTAACTCTGCTCCAAAGTCAGTATACAATATGATATAAATTCCATTGAGCACTGAAGCTTTGTTCCATTTTAATGATTTCAGCTGTTTCTCAACACCACTGACACTAATATTTACTTCACTCATCTTTTCAGCAGTACAAGAATTAAACTGGGGTATTTCTCCTGGGTTTTCCTTTGTAAAGGAACATTTGAAAATGGATTTAAGCATTTCAGCTTTTGCTTTGCTACCTTCAGTTTCAGTTTCTGTTTTACTGGCCAGTGACTGGACACTAATTTTGCTGCCACTAACAGCCTTTACATACAACCAGAATTTCTTTGGATTTTGTGCAACATCATTTGACAATATGCTGGTGTGATAGTCACTGAAGGCTTCACATATTGCTCTCTTGATGGCCAAACACATTTCATTCTGCATTTTTCTATCTATAGCCCTATGGTTTGTTTTACACCTATTATACTGTAGAGTCTGTTTCTTTATGAGTTTCTTCACAGTGACTGTATACCATGGATGATCTCTCCCATTATGAACTGTCCTACTGGGTACACATCTGTCCAGTGCATGGTCAACTGTTATTTTAAAGTTTATCCATAGTTCTTCTACATGCTACTGTTATGTGCTGAAATTTTCAAGTTTCTAGTCGAGCTGTGACTCCACTTCTTTTTTTATCTAGCATACTGAAAATATAAACCTTTCTACTTCTTGTAATTGGCCTTTTTACTTTGTTAATCATTGTTACCACAACCACAACATTGTCACTGATACCAGATTCACAACGGACATCCTCAAAGAGGTCAGGTCTATTTGTTGCCATTAGATCTAATATATTTCCATCATGAGTGGGATTCCAAACTATCTATTTTAGGTAGTATAGTATCTCTTTGTGTCTATTTATATGAATAACACTGAATTTATTTATGTTTAAGCCTAAATTTCATAACAAGTTTCTAAGACTGTTGCGTTTCTGTAAACAAGTGTGTCATCTAGAAAAAGCCTCAAGGATTTAGACATTGTCTGTGGAGTGCAATGATCTGGTGCTAACTTCGATGGAAACAACAGTCAAGATTAGCAATAACATTTGTTTATTATGACCAGTTTCAGCTTATATTAAGGCCATCCTCAAATGTTTTGGCTCCCTATGGCTGGTGCTGGTGGCTCCTTGGTTCTTCACACGATACCATGATTGTTGACTGTATGATCGTTGTATCACGCGAAGAACCAATCAGCTGCCAGCACCAGCCATATGGGCCCAAAATATCTGAGGATGGCTTTAACATAAGCCAAAACCAATCGTTATAAACAAATGTTATTGCGATCTCGACTGTTGTTTCAATCAAAGCCTCAAGGGGCTACAGACTTTATCAGCCAGATAACATACATATACAGGGTGCATCAAAAAGAAGCATCAGATTTTAAAAAATCATAATGATTATGTTATTTGAGATATATGCATGAACAATGTACTGTTGGAAAGAGCAAACACTCGAGTTTTACATGGTTCCACTAGGTAGCAGCAGTGTGTGGCCGCTCCAGAGCTAGTAAAAATGGTGACAGGACAACAGTAAGAATTTTGTGCTCTATGTTTTGCACAGTGCAGGTCAGTAATAACTGTTCAGCATGACTTTCATACTAGGTATGGTGTGGATCCCCCCTACAGCACAGAGCATTGGATGATGGCATAAACAACTCTGAGAAACAGGTTGTTCGTGTAAAGGCAAATCACCAGGCCATCCATGTGCGTCTGGCATGAACACATCCGCTATAGTTGCAGAAGCAGTCCGTAGAAATCCATTCGCCGTGCAGCTTGACAGCTTTTTGTGAAGGTGAAAAATAACAACTTGTGGAGTTCTATAATTCTGTTCTTTGCAAGATGGAGGATGACATTTTTCTTCCACACTTACTATTCAGTGCCAAGGCAACATTCCATTTAAATGGAAAGGTGAACAGTTGTAACATGTGAATATGGGGCACGGAACAACCACATGAAGTTGTACAACATGAGAGGGACTCTCCAAAATTTAATGTGTTTGTGCAGTTTCGTGGGAAAGGGTGTATGGTACATTTTTCATCACCAAGAACTTTATATGCTTGAGAACCTTATTTCCCCACAACTGGAGACTGATTCCAACAACTTCATTTACCAACAGGCTGGGGCAGCGCCACATGGCATCTGGAAGGGTGGGAATTTTTAAATTAAAGGATTACTGAATGATGGATCAGATATACTGGACCAAATGCAGATGTACAGGACCAAATGATTCAGCCTTACATTACTGGCCTCCGACGTCACTGGACCTGACTGTATTTCTTGTAGGAGTTCATAAAAAAACTCTGTTTATGTGCCTCAGTTACCAATGCCAATGAATGAACTGAGACATCACGTAACAGCAGCTGTGGAAGCTGCAACTCAAGACATGCTCACTGCACTGTGGGAACAATCTGAATACCGCATCAATTTATGCCATACATCTAAAGTGGGGCCTATTAAACACCTATGAAAAAAAAATTTGAGTTTCCCATTCATCAGAAAACAAAATTCATTGTATAGGTTTCCTAGTTTCAGAAATATAGAAGTGCCAAATCAGATGATTCTTTTTGATACACCATGTATTGTGAAGAGCAGTGGCACTATCACACCTGCACTTCCAACGATGTGTGTCTCTTAAAAGTGACGAAGTTCTGTCTTCTATACTTCCTCACTCCAATTTCAAGTCAAGGACCTTCAGAGTCCAATGATTTTAGGTCTACGTTCCAAGTATGTTCTTCAGAAAATTCCTTGTCAGATTTCTGTTAGATGGTGTTCTCAGATTATTTAGCATTCTGCTGTATTCATACAATTTAGGTGCACTTCATCTACATGCTCTGTATTTATTCTGTATGTTCCCAAGTGATGCCAAAAGTATGTAATCTTCCTACTGTTTTTTTATGACCATTCTGAATCTATGTAACAACATTATTTCATTTTTCCACATGAGGTTAGGTTTCTTTAAATCTTACTTATTTGTAATTTTACATTTTATTTTGTTCTTATCATTGTGGAACATTAATTACTATTAGAACTGTACTTAGGTAGATAGTGTGATTTGAAAATCACTTAATTGTTTAACAACAACATCCTTTGATTTTGCATGTTATTCTTCTTTAACTCTGAAGGTCCTTTACTTGTTCTGCTTCCTGCTTATACGTCGCTTGCTGTCGCTGTTCCACTCAGTCCTCACGTTAATTTATGTGTAGTTACATTTGTCACAACCAATTTCTCTAATGTCTATACATCTAAATGGCAATTCATGTATTTCTCATTAAGTTTACCTCAAGACCTGTATGGCCCATGGTACATCTGTAACATTTTTCGCATGTATTTGTTGTTACTACTTTGTCTGTGGATTTCATCTTCTATTTTCATTGCCCCATCTGATCTATTTTTGTATTTTTCATAGCTGCCATAATAATGGTTTGAAACTGAAAATGGTTGCATAGTGTTGCACTTTTTTTTTAATTCATATATACTGTTGATTTTTGCCAAAACAAAATGTTCTATTCGGTACGCCCCGGCTTTTGTTAATAGTCTGCAATGTGGTACAGTGTCAAAAACTCTTGGAAATCTTTGGATATGGAATCTTCCTGTTATTAGATGTGAAAAAAGTGAGTCATGTTTTGCATGAATGAGGCTTTTTAAATCCATGTTCATTTGCAGACAGAAACATTTCCCTCTCTACCAATATTTATAGTATACGCTGCAGTATCCTCCAACACACCAACATTGAAGACAGTAGTCTACCATTTTGTTCATCCATTCATTTGCCCCTCTGCTACATGGGAGTAATTTGCCTTTTTCTCCACTTTACTGATAACTGTTCATTATGTTAGAGATACATAATAAATTTAAACTAAGAAAGAGCCAATGCCACAAGGTAAATTGAAAAACTGAATTGGGTTCCAAGACCTGGCTCCTTGTTGGTTCTCAATCAACTGTTTCAATTTTCAGACATAGCTGTTGATGGCGACATTCTTGAATAAATCTTTAATGGAGGTCTGACATGTCAGACTTGTCAGTGTCCAGCTTTCGATACAGGAGATATCTCCTGACAACAATGAGTTACTGAAAACTCAAGATTAACAAATCTGGCATGGCAAGAACTCCATGAAGCATTTATTCAACTATTTCAACTGCCTTTCAACACCGGGGATGTTTATTCCTATGTCATCCTTTGAGGGTTTGTGTGGTAAACATGATCTTCCTGTGTGATAAATGTGACATTGAAAACTTCAGCTTTCTTTTTTGCTGTCTTCTACTTTCACATCAGATGGGTTGACGGATGGCTGACTAGGAACTTTCAATGTATTTTGCTTGGGAAGTGATGTTACGAATAGTAACATAATTTTAAATATCTAGGTTCACTGGTAACAGGGTCACAGCATGAAGGAGCACTGGCAAGGAGAACTGGCTGTTGACCTACCCTTGGCATCTCAAGTGAAGACTTTCTGTCAAGGTCATCATTTAGCATACCCTCTTCGAACAAGGAACACCACTTTTGTGTGGCTATTAAGTAAGACGTGTTCAAGGCCACTGAAGTTTGAAGAGGGAAAGTTTGCAACACCCTATTTTGAAATATATGTGCACATTTTTCTATTTTTTATGATATCCATCTTCTTTTTTTTAGTGATTCACTATTCCACTTACAACAGTAAACATGTGCTTACTACTAACAGTATACTCAAACTAATAGTAAGTAATGTGATCAAAACTATTTAAAACCTTTAACAGACCTCACAGAAACGTTTACCACAGCCCCCATCATTTCAACCTTCTGCAGCAATATGTTTTGGAATGATCAACAATTTATATATTTGCTTTCAGTTGTAATTGCAGCACATGCATATAAGATATTCTCTCTGTTAAACAACACTCATACAATTTCTACTTTTTTTTTTTAAGACACTGTATCTTCAATCGCTTATTAAGTTGTAGCTGTGCAAATTTAATTTTAGTTATTCATGTTAATGCATACCTCAGTGCTGACAATATCTGCTGCTTTGAGAGAAGAACCTCAATTATTTCTTCATTGGCTGTTGAAAGACGCTTCAGCATATCCAGTGCTAGTTGATGAGCAGCTGGGTATAGGTTTTCCAGTGACAGCAACAGGCATGCCTATAGGAAAGTGAAGTAATTATAACAAAAAAGCAAAGGACATGATAAAGGAAACAAATTTATGGAATATGCAAAGTGAAAACACAACATGCTACATTTACAGACAAGTTATTTATTGTTATTAAGCACCCGCTTCCGGGACCCGGAGGTGCGCCAGCCCTAGAGAGAATACACTCAACGGGTTAACAATGGGTGTTGGTGTGCCAACCAGCCTGGAAGTGGTTTTTAGGCAGTTTCTCACATCCAACAAGGTAAATACTGGGTTAGTACCAAAATTCTGCATCAGGTACCCACAACAAAAAATTAAGAAAATGTTCTCACACTTGAAGAACATGAGATATACTCTAGACACACAAGTATGGGGTACACAAAATTATATCCTGAGGTAAAAGTGGCATTGTCAGGAAGGGCATCCAGCCACAACTAGAACCAACCTTGCCAAAACCAAAGTAATATGCCAACCCCATAAGCCATGGGAAAAGGCAGAAGAAGAACAAGAAGAAGAAAATTATTCATTATTATTATTCCATCATCATCATCCTTTTCACAACAGAGATTGCATGTCAGATATTTTCAAGTTTGCTGCAGGTTACGTCCAGGTTCCTCATCTGTAGGCCTGGTGACTTAAGTGATTTTATAATACATCACAGGAGGTATAGGTAGCTCCAAACAGTACTGTATCTCGTATTTCATCCAGAGATTCTGGGGTTGGGTTGTGTAGGGGAGGAGACCAGACAGCGAGGTCATCGGTCTCATCGGATTAGGGAAGGACAGGGAAGGAAGTTGGCCATGCCCTTTCAAAGGAACCATCCCGGCATTTGCCTGGAGCGATTGAGGGAAATCACGGAAAACCTAAATCAGGATGGCCGGACCCGGGATTGAACCGTCGTCCTCCCGAATGCGAGTCCAGTGTGCTAACCACTGAACCACCCCGCTCGGTCAGAGATTCTGGACTGAGCACTCTGCAAGTTACGTGGTCCCACGGCACCAGCGGTAAAGGGGATGACAAGTTTTAACACTTCACATTTGACTGACCTCAATGTTCAGATAAATTTCATGCAAGTCAAATTATCATTAATATTCTTACCACACAGGATTGAGATGTTAATTAAGAGATGTAGTGTTTTATTTGGCTGACATACACACACAATGATGCCTAGATTGCTACATTAGGTCAGTATGTATTTGCTGATCATACGTGATAATGTTTCAACCAATTGTCAAGACTGTTTTAGGAAATATCTGTGGGAGATATCTGGTACTCGAGTTTCCAATAAGTATTGATATTTCTCCAAGATAGGGCAGACAGATATTACTTGGGCTGTTGTCCGGGTTTTTTTCATTACAACTTTTCTGCAGTTCTTCAAGCGCAAGATGTGATATTGTCCAGCAACTAATATAGCTTCTGACTCCACTCTTATTTTTGGCCTTTTAAGCCAGAGACCAGCCACAAACGCAGACTAATGCTGATCATGCACATATTTCTGTGCCAAGGTTTGTTTCAGCTTATTTTTGAGTTCCCATTTTGTTGTTACTTTGCAGTATCAATATCTTCTGCATTCTGTGAGAATTTTCTTGCAACCTTCTTAGCCTAGGCATAATTCCTCTCTTTCCATTTGCTATCTCAGACTTTTATTTGATGCATAGTGGATCATTCATATGTTGGGTCACATACCTACTACATGCAAATGTCAGCTTAAATGTTTAACACCAATTTAGATTGTTATTTATTAGCTACCTTATTTATAGATGAAACAAACACATATTTGTGTGTGTGTGTGTTTTCTGTTCTGAAGGACACTTTGGCCAGAAGCTAAATGTGTAACAGTCTTTTCGTTGTACCTGTCTGCAACTCAAGTGCCATCTTTACGTTGAGCAGCTATCTACCCTTTTCCTAAAGTTGTTCATTTGTACATGATATTGATATAATATTGGCCCAAATAACAAGTTTTCTCCTAGTTAGCTGTATTCTCCACAAACCAACGTACTATTCTGCAGGTATTCTGTAAAACTGCTCTCTGCAGTTGCCAACAGTGCAAAACTATTTTTATTGTAGTATAAGTTATCTAGCACAAACTATAGTATTGAGATCAACTGAATGCAGTTGTTATTACACTGACTTCATATTTGGAAGGATGGAGCTTTGTCTGTCTGATGTTGCTGGTTTAGGTTTTCTGCAGTTTTCCTTAATTATGTCAGGTGAATGCCAGGATGGTTCCTTCAGCAAGGCCACAGTCAACCACCTGTTCTATTGTCATATATTAAATGTGTCTGCATATTTGAGCTTTTTATTTTCTTAGCACTATGATAAATCCTTTATCATCATCATATTATCTGTGGACAAATAAATACATAAATAAAAACAGAGTGGAGGATGAAATTTTAGATCCTGTAGGCTCTGCCAGTAGCTGGTACTTACTACTGCAGGGGTGATGTGTACAGACTTCTGTTTCCACACAGCTTTTATGTCTGCTAGCTTTACGTATCTGACCATGTTCTCATTGCAAATTATGGGAACAGAGATGTCTATGAGGAAGAGACTTACTCTGCTTCACTGATAAGCATGAAGTCAGCTTGATTATAATGAATTGTTTTATCTGTGATTATGTTCCAGATGCAGTAAATTTTGAATTTTTCATTTTCTACAACAGTGAGAGGATCACATCTGTGGTAGGGAAGGAAGTCTTTCATTAAAAGGTAATTCTGTCCCAACTTCTGGTGGATTACTTCAGTGACTTCTAGAAGTTCTTCATCACAATGACCTTACCTAGTATTGCTGTCAGAAATCCCTCAGCTTTTGCATGCAAACCTGCATGCATGAACTATTTGTTTGGTGTTTACAAAATGACATTATCATGACTGAGGTCATTCACATGTTTCTCATGCAGTTCTTTTCTCAGCCCCATGTTTCTGCTAGATTTATTTTTGTGTAATTAATGTCTGTGGATACTACTGCTTCATAGACTGACAAGATGCTGTTGTGAAAACACTTCTTCATTGTGCTTTTTGTGCAGCTGCTCAATATCTATAAGCTCCCTGCCTTCCTTTCTCATGTAGGAAAGTCAGCCTTTTAACAGAGTGACAAATACCAAATGACATGAAATATCCTGTGTTTTCCTCTGTATTTCTTCAAGGCTGGTTTTGTCCAGTTAATGAAACAAAGTGTAAGTTGGCACTAGAACTGCATATTTACTAATGGTGCTGAGATGACAATATTATGAAAAGAATAAATTGATACCCAACATACAATGGAGGTGTTGAGTCGCAGACAGATGAAACAAAAAGACTGCTAAACAAGGAAGCTTTCAGCCAAAATGTCTTCTTCTGAATTAGACAACAACTTACACAAACACATTCATGCAAACACAACTAACATCTAACATGCCCATGACCACTGCATCTGGCTGACCTGCCCAGTCAGAGAGAGAGAGAGAGAGAGAGAGAGAGAGAGGAGAGAGGGTCTAATTCAGAAGAAGGCCTTTTGGCCAAAAGCTCACTTGTTTAACCGTCTTTTTGTTGTGTCTGTCTGTGAATCAACATTTTTCACTATTTAGTGAGTAGCAATCTGTAGCAGTCTATCATTATTCCACCCTGGATTTTCCAGAGGCACTGAGTCTCGATTCCAAAACTGAGGAAACTCTGCTAATGTATGTTCTGATGATGGTTTGCTTTACAGTTCTATGCAACATTCGTCTTCTCTGAAGGAGAACTAAACACTTACAGATGTTATGTTCATTCATAGTTTCATTATCTCAGACCCCATAGCTTGGTGACTTTAATCTGTCCAGTATTAATTGGCAAAACTATGCATACATTATCACCTGGCAGGATAAACATTTTTAAAGTAATACTGAAAATTTTGTCTAACAACTGCCTCAAACAAGTCTGAAAACCCCACATGCAGAAGAAATATTCAAGATTTCCTACTTACAAACAGGCCTGATATTTTCAACAGGGTCACTAATGAGAAAGGATTAGTAACCATGATGCTATTACAGGAACAATGGTTATCATAGGCAAAAAGATCATCAAGAAGTCCAGTACAGTATGTGTGTTTGGTCAAACTGGTCAAGTGTCATTATCAACCTACGAGGTCTGTTTAAAAAATTCTGGAACGCTGTCCACAAAATTTTTCTATGCTTACCTTTTACTTACTGTGCATGTTCTCCTTTGAAATAGTCTCCTCCACAATTGATACACCGCTTCCAATGCCGTGTCCACTTCCAGAAGCAGCCTCTTGCTGGATCGCGCAAAGTGCCGTCTGCAAATTTTCTTTTATCCCATCTATCATTACAAATCTTTGCCCTTTCAACAGGGTTTGGAAATAGAAAAAGTCTGCAGGGGGCTTGTCTGGAGAGTATGGAGGATGAGGCAGAACAGTTATTTCATTTTTTGTGCAATAGTCATGCACCGACAGTGATGAATGTGCAGGTGCATTATTGTGATGCAAGAGCCATGAGTTGTCTCACCACATTTCAGACCATTTCCTTCTTACATTTTCTTGCAGATGTCGCAACACACGCTGATAGTACTATCGAGTAACAGTTTGTCCTAGTGGCATGAATTCTTGATGAACTAATCCTTGAAAATCAAAGAAAGCTACCAGCATGCCTTTGACATTTGACTTGACCTGATGAGCTTGTTTTGGTCTTTGAGAACCTTTCCTGACCCACTGTGAAGACTGAACCTCGGTCTCGACATCATAACCACAGACCCACATCTCATCACCAGTTACGATCCTCTTAAGGAACACTTTGTTCTCATTTGCATAATCCAAAAGCTCTTCACAGATTGCAAGGCAGAGGTCCTTCTGGTCTTGACTCACGAGTCATGGGACGAACTTGGCAGCAACACACTGCATTCCAAGATGCTGTGTCAGGATTTCATGACATGATCCAACTGAAATGCTGCATTCTCCTGCAATCTCTCAGTCAGTCAGTCTTCGATTGGCACACACAATTTCATTGATGTTTCTGACATGAGCATCATTGGTAGATGTCAAAGGGTATCCCAAAAGCGGGTCATCTTTAACTTCCATCTGGTCTTTTTTAAACCGTGTGAACAATTCATAACACTGAGTACGGCTTAAGCACTCATCACAGTAGGCTTCCTGCATCATTTGGTGTCTCTCTGTAAGAGTTCCACACAAAATATAATGCAGGCACATTGCTCCTCTAACTCTGCATCTCAAAATTCACAAACATATGACAAAATATTCTACTTTATACAACACTGAAGTATAACTAACACACATAAAACAGTGAAACTTCCAGTAATTACACATTAAACACAGGCATATGCAGGGACGGCAACCACATTTCTCTCAAACGTACAACTGGCACAAAACTATGAGTGTTCTGGAATTTTTTGAACAGGCCTCATATGTAAAAGATGAACTGTTAACATTTAGTTCATATCTGCCAAATACAGAATAACTGTGATTCAATTTGAGAGACGTTATAAACCATGGTATGAATAAGTATGATCCAAGCTAAGTAATAAAAGATAAAGAAAGATCCACCCTGATTTAACGTTATAATTCACAGAATGTTGTGAAAACAGCATCTAGTGCACTCTGTCTACAAGAGAAACTGAAGGGACATTGACAAAGAAAGATTAATAGCAACTTCTGCATCTGTAAAGGGAGCCGTACGTGAAGCTCACAATAATTTTCACAGTCAGATCCTGGAAAAAGCTTTGTCAGAAAGTCCTAGAAAATTTTGGTCATATGTAAAGTCAATGAATTGGTCCAAACCTTCCATTAAATCTCTCATGGATTCATCTGGTTTCGAAACTGGAGACAGCAGGAAGAAAGCAGAAATTTTAAATTTTGCATTTCGAAATGTATTCATGCAAGAGACTACTGTTGTACCTATGTCTGGCCACCATACACACACATAAATGAATTCTAACAATACGAAAAAAAAAATGAAAACTACTCAAAGCAAACAACGCACCAGTCACTGACAAAATTCCAATTAGGTTTTACTTTGCAGATACCACAGAATTAGCTCGTTTCATAGCTCGTATTTATTACTGATAATCACTTATATGCAGTGAGTAGTCCTGTGTCACTGGAAAAGCGCACACTTCACTCCTGTTTACAGAAAACGTAATAGACTGGATGCACAGGTTTATAAGTCAATATCACTATGTCCCTCTGTCCTAGTATCCCAGAGCATATCGTAAGCTCTCACATGACATTCTTGGAGGAAAATGAGATTCACTCAAAGAATCAGCATTGACTCAGAAAACAACACTTATGTGAAACACAGCTTGCTTTCTTCACTCTGACATCCTGTAAATAACATATGCAGGTGAAGAGATAGATTGTGTCTTCTTAGATGTCCACAAAACATTCAACACTGTACCACATCATCAACTACATGTAACATTGTGTGTGCCCCAAAGAAGTGCAATAGGATCTCTAATGTTTTCAACACATACAAATGATTTATCAAATAGGTTCAGCAGCACTATAAGATTGACTGCTGATGATGCAGTTATGTACAGGAAAGTATTGTTGTTCGGTGATCACAAGGGATTGCAGAAAGACTTGTACAAAATTTATAATTTGTTTACTGAATGGCAGCTCCAATTAACTGTGGATAAAAGTAAAATAGTACCTATCATAAAGAGAAACAGTATCTAATTACACACACAACAGTATCTGATTACAAGATTAGTGAACACCTGTAGCATAATATATCATATAAGAATTTGAGGGTAATAACAAAATGGGTAGATCACATAACTAATGAGGAAGTATTGAATAGGGTTCAGGAGAAGAGAAGTTTGTGGCACAACTTGACTAGAAGAAGGGATCGGTTGGTAGGACATGTTCTGAGGCATCAAGGGATCATCAATTTAGTATTGGAGGGCAGCGTGGAAGGTAAAAATCGTAGAGTGAGACCAAGAGATGAATACACTAAGCAGATTCAGAAGGATGTAGGTTGCAGTAGGTACTGGGAGATGAAGAAGCTTGCACAGGATAGAGTAGCATGGAGAGCTGCATCAAATCAGTCTCAGGACTGAAGACGACCACAACAACAACAACAACAAACGATATGAAATGGGACGATCACATAGAATTAGTATTAAGGATGACAAATGGAGTACTTAGATTTCTTAGTACGGTTATGGGACAGTGCAGTGCAGCTGTAAAGGAAATCACATACAAGAGACTAGTGCAACCAATCCTAGAATGTTGTTCCAGTGTTTTCAGACCTTATCAAACAGGTATGAGAACAGACTTCGAGTCAATACAGACAAATGCTGCTAAGATCATTAAAGGTCATTACAGCCCATATGGAAATATAACAGAGACGCTCAAGCAACTTATGTGGGACTCTGTGTAAGAAAGGAAACATATTTCTCATGATTTAGAGAACCTCTATTTGAAGAGGACTATGCAATCATTATGCTGATGCCAACATATGTATTGCATCTGGATCATGAGAGGCATTTAGATAGATATTTTTCCCCTCTCTTGACATGCGAATGGAATACGAGAAAATCCATAACATTGGTATGATGTATCCTCACAATGGACAGTACAGTAGCTTGCAGAATATTCATTCATATGTAGACGAGGATTGAGGGCCAAACAGAACCATAAGAGTCTGAAGCTGTCCCCATAAAATATTTAATTTGTTGCTGTTATAATTTTGTTGTTGCCTTTCAGATGTAAATGTGTCTTCCAATGCTTCATCATCATGAATGAGACAGTACTGATGACTGAACCATTTTTCTCATAAATCAACAGAACTGAAATAATCCATGTATGTGGGATGGAATCAAAGGCTTTTTTTGTAATCAATGTGGGTGATAAATACATTATGGTTTTAATCTGCTTCCTCCTCTAGTATGGCAGACTATAATAAGCAGTTCTTTGCAACCTAAAGATTTCTTCATACAATTTTTCTGCTCTTTTGGCAGTACTTTGTGTCTATATGGCATTTTCTTTACATTTGATGTGAACACTTCACACATTGTGTGTAAGCATGTTGGTCCAGTGTTTTGCATATCTGGAGGAGTCTGTTGTATTATTTTGGTATAATAGTGAGCTGTTCAATAATACTGAAATGCTTAGTGAAGTAGGTGCAAGTTGAATTTAAGCTACAAATTTGGTATGTTATCTGGGCTTGTTGCTTTCCAGTTTAATGTTGATGTTATTGCCACAGTGACATCTTTACTACTGACGGTGTGGCTTTCAATTTCTTGCAGATGTTTTATTCTTTCTTTCTCATTTTTAATTCAGGTTTTATTTGGCTCATAGTTCACTTCTTGTGTCTATTTGGAAGACCAGGTATGTACCATTTCTTGTTGATCAGGAAGCTCATATTGCTGGTTGATTTCCTTAGATGTCAGTAAAATTCTTTATATCACTTTAGCCTTTTCCTCGTAGCACTAAGTTTCTGTTCCAATGATTTTAACATATCATATGTGTTCATTGTCTGAGTAGTTACAATAATAATAACAATAATTATTATTATTATTATCACTTTTCAGTGTATTTAGTTATTATTCCACATTTGTGTGACAAAGTTAAGAGGTCATTTGAAACAAAACAAAAAATCCACATTAAGACAATCTTATGAGAGATGTTCAGAAAATGTAGACAGTGTGATGCTGTCACAGGAAAACCTTTAAATGTCTAAACTATGTTACAGAACAAAAATAAATATTCACATCACTGCTGCTTGCTTATTTTCACTTTACTGCATTGACAGATGGAGAGTCTTCTTGTTTCCAATGACTTGTTTGACAATTCCCATTTTTTCACTGTACAGTCTACCATAGGCCTGCACTAGGCTGGCAGGTCCTGCATCTTATCAAATTGAATCCTGTGGTTTGATGACTGCAAAGCATGTTGTGCTACAGCTTTCAATTTGAAAGATGAAATGTGTGATTTCTTGAGCTTCTGTGGATGTATCTTTCTATGAAATTTCCACTTCAGTGAAGAGTGAGCCACTAATGTACAGAACCTCCTTGAAAATATCCTCCACAGAAGGAAACAAAATGCAGAAAGCATCAAGAAATGCCAGTCAACCATGGCAGAATAGCCTGGATATTTTTAATAATTATAACATAACATTTATGGGTACAGAAGCTTACATTTTATGGGTCTTGGGGAGACTACCCATTATGCCCTAGATTTAATTAAATTAATTAATTAATTTTAATAAATGTAAATAAAATACGTGGGTGTCTGATTTATGTTAAAGTCAACAAACAATAGAATGAAATTTAAATAATCTCAGATTTATTTTTCTAGTGGAGTACCCAACTTCATTTGTGGTGGGCCAGCTAACATGGAGGAATGGACAAGTTAAAATCCCACAACAATTTCCTCAGCACAAATTAACTTAAGACTGGCATGGCTCATACAATAGCCAAAGTCCCACAATAGAACCCAGTAGTTTTCAATGAGGACAATTCTATAATTTAATGATACATGCACAGTAAAAATTGATACTAAGTGTTGCATATCATTTTAAACCATATTTTCATTCCAGACAGAATCTTTCACTGTCCAGTAGAGTATGCACTGTTTTGTGAAAGGTAAGGTTTGGGTTTGAGTCCCAGTCTGGCACACAGTTTTAATTTTTTTTTAAATTAAATAATTATGTAACCAAGGAAGGAGTATTTTTGAGAAGTCACAGTGAAATAACTTACCAGTGGTTTGGAATCTGATACCACATGGTACTGCAGCAACTGATGCAACTGGTAATATGCCTTATAGTGAACTAATGAATTAATCACTAGTTCATGAAGATAGTGTTGCACTGGTATGTGATAATCTGTCAGAGAACGGATGTACTCCAACAACACCCACACCACAAATTTGCCACCTCCTGTAACAGGATGCATAAACTGAATCACTTAACCCTACAATATATGCCATCTTAAAACTCATATTCATGAAAGACAAGCCTCAGAATGTAATAAAAAAAAACTAGAAACACTCTCCAGGTAAACACAAACAAAAAGTATTTAAAAACTTCAATGAAGTTTAAATGCGAACATTTTTAGGTTAGGCTTTACCGTGACTGCTACTGACATTAAATGAAATAACAATTTCACTGTTACCAGTCACCATTTTATTTATTTCCACGACACGTTTCGAAGGTTTAAACCTCCATCATCGGGTGGATTTACATTAGTTAGTATTACATTTGTATTTGTGTTGCGTTACAATTTTTGGAGGAACTTGTGGCACTGCCTCCAGTGGTCACAGGTTCCTTTTGCTGTCGTAACACATCCCATGTATACTGCCACATTTGTAAACGCCATGTTTGTTTACAAATGTGGCAGTATACATGGGATGTGTTATGACAGCAAAAGGAACCTGTGACCACTGGAGGCAGTGCCACAAGTTCCTCCAAAAATCGTTACACAACACACACACAAATGTAATACTAACTAATGTAAATCCACCCAATGATGGAGGTTTAAACCTTCGAAACGCGTCGTGGAAATAAATAAAACGGTGTCTGGTAACAGCGAAATAGTTGTTTCATTTAATTAACATCAATGAAGACTAAATTTTCAATCGAAATCAGCAGGTATTGTGACAGAAGTGCGTTTCTATGTTCTTTACTTTTTTTTGTATCGAGAAATATGACACTTATTTCTGTAGCACTGATGTCACAAAATTATTATAATTTACAAAACTACAACTGGAATACAAGAAAACTCACTTTGAAGATAAAAAACAGTACTGAAACATGTTTGGGTATAAAAAGTACCTAACCAAAAAGCAGAGTTCTACTTATTTCTCACTGATGCATATAATATGCATTTGCCACACCACTTCTACATGAATTTAGTCATCTTTGTGGAGCTGTATTCAGTAATGTGAGGGGTATCCAATAAGTAATGCAAGAATGTTTTTTTCTCTGCCAATGTTAGCTGAAAAAATGTGGAATTATTCCCACTTGAGACCCTGTAGTTTTGTGAAGTTCTCACAAGTGGTGTTGCTATAAGTAGCTTTCAAAATGGCAGCTGTAATGGAGATGCATTCCAAGCACACAGCTGGCAATGAATTTCTTTTGGTAGGGAAACCAGGGCATCATAAGTATTCCTATGTCCTTGTAGAATGTCTATGGAGACTTGGCAGTGAAAAAAAGGAGCATGAGTCACCATCACAACAAGGTCATGAAAACCTGTCCAATATTCTGCATGCCAGCTGGCCACACAGCTGTAATTCCTGCAATGTTGGAAATGACTTCATCGTGTTCGTCACCACAAAAATGCCAACAAACTTCTCCTTCTCCATGACAATGCAGAGCCTTATGCAAGTCTGCACATCTTGGAGGAGCTAACAAATTTCAGTGAACACTTCTTAAAAGGTTCAAGTGGCTCTGAGCACTATGGGACTCAACATCTGAGGTCATCAGCCCCTAGAACTACTTAAACCTAACTAACCTAAGGGACATCACACACATCCATGCCTGAGGCAGGATTCAAACCTGCGACCGTAGCAGTTGCGCAGTTCCGGTCTGAAGCACCTAGAACCGCTCGGCTACCGTGGCCGGCAACAGTTCTTACCCATGCGCCCTACAGCCTGGACCTCGCATCTTCTGACTTTCATCTGTTTGGTCCAATGAAAGATGGGCTCAGTAGAAAGCAGTATATGGATGACAGGGAGGTTAATGATGCAGCAAGACATTGGTTCAGATGTCAACTAGTGGAATGATACCATATGGGCACACAGGCCTTCCCAGTAAAGTGGCATATGGCCATCCCCCTGAACAGAAATCATATTGAAAAATAGGAATTTGTAGCCAAACGAGTGGGGAATAATATGGCACACTGGAATACTGAATGAAAGTAACCTGCTTTCAGAAAAAAAAAAATGTTTCATTGCTTACTGAACACCCCTCATACATTTATGTAGAATGGAAACAGCCCTCCCATCAAGTAACTTTTTCTTTTGCATTTTGACTGAGTGATGTGACATAAACCAGTGAAAGACAAAAAAAATAACTGCCACCTAAAAAACATCAGACTGCAAACCCAAAGACTTGAGATTCACTCCTCTGCAGGCATAGAAATTTTCCTGTCACTGATCATTTCTTTCTCATTTGGAAATGAACAGTATACGTGAAAAATTTTAAGATGCACCATAGTTTTGAGTCTGTGTCAAACTTTAAGTGCCCCCCCCCCCTCCCCCCCCCCCACCCCATATCTGATGAGGTTGGTCAGTTAAGATATGGTTGTATCACCTCCAACAGGAACATTCCTGTACAGCACAGGGATATTCAAACCCGTCTTCAGGTTGAGGATAGCTTTAGTTTCAGCTAGCCAAAAACATGAGTTGAAAACATTATTGCCAAAGAGCTACCCAAAAGTACATCATGCACACAAGAACCACTGGACTTCACTGGTGTCCTAAACGCACAGCAGACAGTTGCACGCTTGAGAGTATAAGGAAAGTTGTTGCTGTGGCAGTGATATCAGACAGCTGGGATACACAACTTGACTGAACAGCACTGAGGTGTATTTATGAGGCAATCCATCCTTCTATTACTCATAGATTCTGCTAATAGTTTCTAACCACAGTATACACCTCTGAAAGATTCAGTCAAGGGTAGACAAGGGCCACATACAATGCCATGACTGATTATTTGCAGTTATGCTCTTAACACTTATGGTGCTGGTTTTGTATGTAGCTCCCATTACCTCTAGACTGGCTGAAATAGGATTTTCTTTAAGTTGTAACTTGTATATATAAATATGTAGCTGGAATTTCTAAACATTATTAGGTTTATTCGAATTTCTACTATAAATATACATATTTTGACATTGTTAGTGTTAAATCTGAAATCAGAGATCAAACTTCGATTTAATAACGATTATCACAGAGAAAGATTGAACAGGAGTTCTGGTATTCACATACATACCCTGGTAAGCAAACAAGTGATCTTTCCATTTAAATTTCTTTTACATCCCATTTAATTCTAAAGAAACACACAAAACAATAGTACAAACCATTTATGGTAGAGTACCGTGTGATGCAAACTGAAACATGAAAAGATACATAGTCCAACACTACACTCACTGGAATCATATCCTCAGTTTGCTTTCCTGATTTACCTGCAGGAATATCTTTCATAACAACACAATCAGGAAAAATAATATGTTAATGTGTAATCTGAATCTTGATCATATATTTTATTCTCATTATCTGCAGACTCATAAAGGAGTTTGTAAACATTTGCTCCAGAAGTTTCTCCTCTTTGCAAAACACACAAAACAGAGAGAGCTTGAATGTCACCTGATGCCTAAGAAACAAGAGATGATAAAGGTTTTAAAAATGATGAATTTTTCCAGTGATACTGCTGTTACCATCTAGCAAAAACTACAAAGCCTACAAATATGACAGATGTTTGTGGGAGCTGTAAATACACGTTTGACACTGCTGAAAATCACCATAACAGCTGTGATGTAATATTACATCTGCCACACATTCCCATTTCCTGCAAGCACCATAACATTATGTCAGCCATGTGCCAAGCTATAAAGAACTAAGACCACAGCATATACTATATACTGTCTGCCCTTCCTGTAGCCACCAGAAAGATAATCTCACTGAATACTTGGCGAGGAAAGCTCCCTGAAGGTGGGTTGGAAATGAGGCACCCAGTCACATGTGTACTGCACACCACTAGCCATGGCAGAGAGCATGTGTAGTGGAGACGTCTACACACAGTGGACTGCAAATAACTGTTATTGTCCTCTTGATGAACATGCACCTGATTCACTTCCTAGATGACAGTAAAAATGTTCAAATTTGGCGAGAAGTCTGAAATTATTATCCATCAAATAAACATCAAAAAATATCTGTCAGATGAAGCAGCATCAGTGTGTAGCACCATGTATCATTATGTCGACATACAGAACTCCAAATCTTTCCCTTTGAAACTGTGACAGAGCATATCATAAAGATCACATCTTTCAAACTACTGAAAATCCTTATATTGATGTGATAGGTACTGATTTCAGTCTACAAGATGACACCACTCAACCACACAATGCTCATGTTATGGAAGAATAATTATCATCAGCACCAAATCAAATGCATATAATGACCAGCTCGATCTCCCACCATGCCTAGACTTCTCAAGAGTTGCACTGTTGCTTGCAGTCTTCCTCCCCAAACCAATACTCATGTAGAGAGTTGCATGCAAATGTCATTCACTTCATATTAGCTCAGAAATGCCACTATTAACATAACATATTTCTGTTTGGGGTAACCACAGCCCATACTGAAGTTTGTCCGTAACTGTGTACTTGTGTTCTGTTTATGCCTTGCTATGTATTCTGCACTATGATTTAAGTTTTGTATAAGAAGAAAGTTTTGTGTAAGTTTTGTATAAGAAGAAAATCCCCCCCATGAACCATGGACCTTGCCGTTGGTGGGGAGGCTTGCGTGCCTCAGCGATACAGATAGCCGTACCGTAGGTACAACCACAACGGAGGGGTACCTGTTGAGAGGCCAGACAAACGTGTAGTTCCTGAAGAGGGGCAGCAGCCTTTTCAGTAGTCGCAGGGGCAACAGTCTGGATGATTGACTGATCTGGCCTTGTAACAATACCCAAAACGGCCTTGCTGTGCTGGTACTGCGAATGGCTGAAAGCAAGGGGAAACTACGGCCGTAATTTTTCCCGAGGGCATGCAGCTTTTACTGTATGATTAAATGATGATGGCGTCCTCTTGGGTAAAATATTCCGGAGGTAAAATAGTCCCCCATTTGGATCTCCGGGCGGGGACTACTCAAGAGGATGCCGTTATCAGGAGAAAGAAAACTGGCGTTATACGGATCGGAGCGTGGAATGTCAGATCCCTTAATCGGGCAGGTAGGTTAGAAAATTAAAAAAGGGAAATGGATAGGTTAAAGTTAGATATAGTGGGAATTAGTGAAGTTCGGTGGCAGGAAGAACAAGACTTCTGGTCAGGTGACTACAGGGTTATCAACACAAAGTCAAATAGGGGTAATGCAGGAGTAGGTTTAATAATGAATAGGAAAATAGGAATGCGGGTAAGCTACTACAAACAGCATAGTGAACACCTTATTGTGGCCAAGATAGATACGAAGCCTACACCTACTACAGTAGTACAAGTTCATATGCCAACTAGCTCTGCAGATGACGAAGAAATTGAAGAAATGTATGATGAAATAAAAGAAATTATTCAGATAGTGAAGGGAGACGAAAATTTAATAGTCATGGGTGACTGGAATTCGAGTGTAGGAAAAGGGAGAGAAGGAAACGTAGTAGGTGAATATGGATTGGGGCTAAGAAATGAAAGAGGAAGCCGCCTGGTAGAATTTTGCACAGAGCACAACCTAATCATAGCTAACACTTGGTTTAAGAATCATGATAGAAGGTTGTATACATGGAAGAACCCTGGAGATACTAAAAGGTATCAGATAGATTATATAATGGTAAGACAGAGATTTAGGAACCAGGTTTTAAATTGTAAGACATTTCCAGTGGCAGATGTGGACTCTGACCACAATCTATTGGTTATGACCTGTAGATTAAAACTGAAGAAAGTGCAAAAAGGTGGGAATTTAAGGAGATGGGACCTGGATAAACTGAAAGAACCAGAGGTTGTACAGAGTTTCAGGGAGAGCATAAGAGAACAATTGACAGGAATGGGGGAAAGAAATACAGTAGAAGAGGAATGGGTAGCTTTGACGGATGAAGTAGTGAAGGCAGCAGAGGATCAAATAGGTAAAAAGACGAGGGCTAGTAGAAATCCTTGGGTAACAGAAGAAATAGTGAATTTAATTGATGAAAGGAGAAAATATAAAAATGCAGTAAATGAAGCAAGCAAAAAGGAATACAAACGTCTCAAAAATGAGATCGACAGGAAGTGCAAAATGGCTAAGCAGGGATGGCTAGAGGACAAATGTAAGGATGTAGAGGCTTTTCTCACTAGGGGTAAGATAGATACTGCCTACAGGAAAATTAAAGAGACCTTTGGAGATAAGAGAACCACTTGTATGAACATCAAGAGCTCAGATGGAAACCCAGTTCTAAGCAAAGAAGGGAAAGCAGAAAGGTGGAAGGAGTATATAGAGGGTCTATACAAGGGCGATGTACTTGAGGACAATATTATGGAAATGGAAGAGGATGTAGATGAAGATGAAATGGGAGATACGATACTGCGTGAAGAGTTTGACAGAGCACTGAAAGACCTGAGTCGAAACAAGGCCCCCGGAGTAGACAACATTCCATTTGAACTACTGACGGCCTTGGGAGAGCCAGTCCTGACAAAACTCTACCATCTGGTGAGCAAGATGTATGAAACAGGTGAAATACCCTCAGACTTCAAGAAGAATATAATAATTCCAATCCCAAAGAAAGCAGGTGTTGACAGATGTGAAAATTACCGGACAATCAGTTTAATAAGCCACAGCTGCAAAATACTAACACGAATTCTTTACAGATGAATGGAAAAACTGGTAGAAGCCGGCCTCGGAGAAGATCAGTTTGGATTCCGTAGAAATGTTGGAACACGTGAGGCAATACTGACCTTACGACTTATCTTAGAAGAAAGATTAAGGAAAGGCAAACCTACGTTTCTAGCATTTGTAGACTTAGAGAAAGCTTTTGACAGTGTTGACTGGTATACTCTCTTTCAAATTCTAAAGGTGGCAGGGGTAAAATACAGGGAGCGAAAGGCTATTTACAATTTGTACAGAAACCAGATGGCAGTTATAAGAGTCGAGGGGCATGAAAGGGAAGCAGTGGTTGGGAAGGGAGTGAGACAGGGTTGTAGCCTCTCCCCGATGTTATTCAATCTGTATATTGAGCAAGCAGTAAAGGAAACAAAAGAAAAATTCGGAGTAGGTATTAAAATCCATGGAGAAGAAATAAAAACTGAGGTTCGCCGATGACATTGTAATTCTGTCAGAGACAGCAAAGGACTTGGAAGAGCAGTTGAACGGAATGGATGGTGTCTTGAAGGGAGGATATAAGATGAACATCAACAAAAGCAAAACGAGGATAATGGAATGTAGTCGAATTAAGTCGGGTGACGTTGAGGGTATTAGATTAGGAAATGAGACACTTAAAGTAGTAAAGGAGTTTTGCTATTTGGGGATCAAAATAACTGATGATGGTCGAAGTAGACAGGATATAAAATGTAGACTGGCAATGGTAAGGAAAGCGTTTCTGAAGATGAGAAATTTGTTAACATCGAGTATAGATTTAAGTGTCAGGAAGTCATTTCTGAAAGGATTTGTATGGAGTGTAGCCATGTATGGAAGTGAAACATGGACGGTAAATAGTTTGGACAAGAAGAGAATAGAAGCTTTCGAAATGTGGTGCTACAGAAGAATGCTGAAGATTAGATGGGTAGATCACATAACTAATGAGGAAGTATTGAATAGGATTGGGGACAAGAGAAGTTTGTGGCACAACTTGACCAGAAGAAGGGATCGGTTGGTAGGACATGTTCTAAGGCATCAAGGGATCACCAATTTAGTATTTGAGGGCATCGTGGAGGGTAAAAATCGTAGAGGGAGACCAAGAGATGAATACACTAAGCAGATTCAGAAGGATGTGGGTTGCAGTAGGTACTGGGAGATGAAGAAGCTTGCACAGGATAGAGTAGCATGGAGAGCTGCATCAAACCAGTCTCAGGACTGAAGACCACAACAACAACAAGAAGAAAATTGGATTTACTTGAGCTTATAATGATAAACTCTATCTAGTCCTATCAATGATGGAAAATAAGAGACATAATTCATGTAGGCGCAAATAACTTGAAGACTGCGGACTGTAGTGAATACGTATCCCAGTACAAAATTTAAGTACATTACATTTCCTACTAAAAAGGTCCTGTTCATTTTTCCCTGGGATTAATAATCTGTGAGAGACAGGGGATTAAAAGATTACAAATTATTTCAAATAGTGTTTTCATTCTATAAAATTAATGGTTATTGTTAAATGAAGTGAACTTAGAATGAATACTAAATATATGAACAGCATCTAAGTGCAGTAGAGCCATATTACGAGTTAAATTATGTTCTGCTGATGTGACATATACAAGAGGATAGCATGTGGGGGCAAGGAGGATAAAAGTGTGAGGGAAAGTAGATCAATGGAATGTGATTATGCCCTTCCCACCTTTGTGGTTCTAAAACTAAAGGGCAAGCAAGCTAATTCCCACTCTCTGTATCCCACTACACCACAAGAAGCATCTACTGGGAGTTTCAGTGTTATACCAACCCTTCTACAGAGCATCTTATAAATCAGTAGCAATGCAGAACATAGTCGCCCACAGGGCTGTTTGCTAGGAAGGAAATTGGTTCTTAGTCATCCTGTATGGGAGTTGTAGCATTCTCCTCGGAAAAGCTATCATGAGCACTTTTTATTCTCAGTTTATGGACTGTACCTCCCCAACAGTCTCTCTCCCGTTCCCTCATATGAATAGACAAAACATCATCACTGTTCTCATGTTTATATAATGGAGTTATTTCCAGTTTATTAAGTAAATACGTATTTGCAGTTATTTGCAAGTTCTTAGGTATATACATTTGTATAAACAACAGCTGCAAAGTACTTAATTTGTAAGTGTGATGTTGTCAGTGACATATGTAATATTTGTGGGAAAGGGACTGAATTGATAAATGTGGCACCTTCATGGTGGCTGTCATTGACAGCATACTGTAAAGTTGAGTACACCAGTTTGTAGCCATTTGGAGGTGAATTAATAAATGGTAGGAAAATTACTGCACTTCTCTCACCATTAATTTTGTTAGTAATGGACTGCATAAACCGTTTCCATTCAGGAATTGTTAGCACTTGTACAGTGGGCAGCACTGAGTGAAGCCACTTAGCACACATCCACAGCACATTTTGCAAGGTGGGTATGAATATGTATGATGGAATGGGAATGATCATGGTCAAGTCTAGAACAAGAGAATGTTGCAGTGCATTGCTTCTCTTACGTTAAATGTCTCAAGTTGCATAACACCTAGCAGTTCAACAATTTTTCACCTAATCTACAAAAACACACAACAGTTTTCTAGTGCAAATTGTGCTGAAAACTATGGAATCCCCGTATTTTCCCCCTTTCTGTTCTTGACTAGCTTTACATGAAGGATTGTTTCTGAAACTTGCTTCAAAAGCTCATCTAAGGTGAACTGGCAGTCATCATTTCCCCTCTATGGAACTCAGTATCTCTCCTCTATTGATGCAGAAATATCTTCATCCTCAGTGCGTCCTCTTTATCTCATTCTAGACACTGAGCCTGTAAAGAACATTTTGTAGCTACCCTCATGATATGAGTTGCTACCCAAACTATCCAAGAATTTCACTGTAATGATCAAACCAGTAGCAGTATGATGATCCACTGCTAGATGTCCCGAGGTACATGTCTTAGCTACTGTGGCACAAAGTTGCGTCGTCTTTGGCGCATGCAGTTGTAAGTTGTTGTGGTGCATGTTTCAGTGCTTATGTGAATTGTGAAACAGATAACAACAAGGAGCAATGGTTTTGGAATTCATTCTGTTTCAAGTTGAAGAAAACTGTAGCTGAAACACCACCATGCTGACAGAGGCATTTTTTGAGTGTGTACTGGGTCAAGCAAGAATATTTGAGTAGTTCAAGTACTTCAAGGAAGGCCGAGAATCTGTGCAAGATGACAAAAATTGTGGTTGACAGTCAATATGCACAACACCAGAAATTACCATCAAAGTGTGTGATGTGATTTACAAAGACCATAGGCAGACAATTCACTATGTTTGTAGCAGATTTGCTACAAGTCAACAAATTCTAAGCAACAAAATAAAGACAAGATGAATTGCAGTAAAGTTTGTCCCTCGCCTTCTCGGCATCAACCAACAAAACCTCAGTATTCAGATGTGCATTGAGCTGCAACAAAGAGTTTGAGAGTGTCCAAAATTCTTATCCAGAGTCATAACAGGTGATGAATCTTGGATCTACAGTTGTGACTCTGAAACAAAACAGCAACCATCATAAAGGAAAATGACATGATCTCCAAGGCTGTAAAAACCTCAACAAGTTCACAGCAACATGAAGTCAATGCTGACCTTATTTTTGACATTTGGCCAATAGTGCTTAAGGAGTTTGTTCCACCTGGTCAGACTGTCAATGGGCAGTTTTACAGTGAGGTTTTGAGGTGACTGAGAGAAAATGTTTGGTGCATGTGATGAGAGTTGTGGAAAAAGAAAGATTGGTTGGTGCACCATGACAACGCACCTGCATACACCTCGCTCACTGTGAAGGAATTCCTGACCAAATGCAACATGGCAATGGTGCCCCACCCTTCCTTCTTGCCAGCCCCGTATGACTTCTACCTGTTTCTGATGATGAAAATCGCACTGAAAGGGCGACATTTTGGCTCAGTTGAAGATATCCAAGAGCAATTGCAATGGCTCCTGCAGACTTCCAGAAGTGCTTCCAAAAATGAGACCACCACTGGAATCGTTGCATACACACCAAAGGTGACTACTTTGAAGGTGACAGAGGACATTTGGAGGTAAGTACAGTTTTCTGATAAAATTCTCGGATATTTTGGGTAGCAGTTCATACTTTGCATCTACAGTGCGTAGATCCCCACAAAGCATATATTTCTTTGGATAGTGTCTCCCAGTTAAACTTTCCTCTCCTGTGCAAGAACTGTATTTATATTGTCCTAACTGAAGGATTGAGCAGTGCAAGCTTTTTGTTGCAGCTGTTGAGATTTGCCTTCTGTTTACCAACAAATTCATCCTCAACAGCTTTAATACAAAACAGACAGTTTTAAAACCGCATTTCACTTCAGCTGAATGTAAAAATGGGGCTCCATGTACATTTCAGACTGTGTCTCTGAAAGAGCTTCTCTCAGAAATTTTTTCATTAAGTCAGCTCTGGTGAACCCTTTCCTGCAATATGCATGAAAAAAATGCTCATAGTCCCTGAAAACTTCAGCATTCCCATCTTTTCTCAAATTACTTGGATTTATCAATCCAGTCCCTGTTCCATTAACATTAAATAGGTCACTGTTGACATCACACTTTCAAATTAAACACTTCTCAGCCACTGTTTATAGGAACTCATTCAATAACAGCACATAAGTACTCACTCAATAAACATACAGAATGACCAAGAATCAGTTTCCCCACTATAAGTATAGAACAGAGTGCACAGATTTGCATACATTCTGTCCCATACTTATTTCTTGAATTAGTATTATTAGTAACTCATATCCATATTCCATTGACACATTTTGTTGAAACTACACAACTTTAGGTGTGCCAGCACACTGCATAGCCACTGATTTGTAAGACGTGCAATGGAGCTGTTGGTATAACATGTTTCTTGTGACATATGGGGTAGAGAGAGAGTGGGAAGCAGCCTGCTCTGTCATGAGTTTATAGTCCCACAAAGTAGGAAAGTGCATGACCACATTCCACTGACCTTCACTATCCCCCCCCCCCCTCCTCCCTTCAACCCATTACACCACATGAACACAATTTATCCCTTAATACAGCTCTACTGCACTTAAATGTGGTACACAACTTTAGTATCTGTTCTTAGCCCCCTTCATTCAATAGCAAAAATTTATTTTATATATTAAAACACTGTTTTTAATAATTTCAATATTATGAAAATGACAGTTGCTACTCACCACATGGTGGAGATGCTGAGCTGCAGATAGGAATAACAAAAGACTGTCAGCAAGTAAGCTTTCGGCCAAAAGGCCTTTGTTGGACTTATACAAAACACACTTGTGACTTTTCAATCCCCAACATTCCACAAATTATTAGTCATTAAAAATGATTAGGACCTTTTTGTACTAAGTTTAATGTAGTTTAATTTTGTGCTGTTATATGTTTTTGCTATGGTCCATGGTTTACAAGTTATTCAAGAAAAACATTAAAAAAGTTTCCTCCAAATTAGCCCCCCACTTCCTGACCACCAAAGGTCTTGATTTTTACTATGTTTCTATAGTACTCCCTCCTGAGACTGTATGAAAGTTTGTGAGTACATGAATTATTTCCCCTATTTCAAGTTTTTGAGCAATGCATCTTCACAGATTGGGATAACCAACTTACTTGGGAACAACTGACTGTCGTCATGCTGCCAGAGTCTCTGGTCTCTGGTATGCTGTGGCACCCTCTCAAACATTAACTGCTCCAGAAATTTCTCAATAGACTCTCAATTTTGACAACCCATGTCCATGTAACCAAAGAGATTTTAGTCACTGCCTCAGTAAAAGCTATTGCTGTACATTGTGATATTTGTGGTCTCTCTGATGATTTAATCAAGCAGCATATGAAAATACTATTCTGGGCTGAATAGTACACAGAACTACATCTTTTCCTGATTTTGACATAAAAACTGAAGTACGGTCCTAAAAGAATGGCTACTGAGGGTGAGGTACAAGGTTAATGCTCTCCAAGAAAGGGAGTTGCAAGGATGCTCAGCAATTTAAAGATGATACATCTATAGTGCTCCTTCCTTCCTTCAGGACTACCAACTGCAAAATAGGTAGGGTCATGAGCACACAAAGCCTAAGATCTATTTTCTGTGTGCTTAAGAAGTCAAAAGACATGCTAGGCATGATTCAGGACATTTTTGATCTATGGATCCTTGGATTTTTCAGTATTCCATATCCATGTGGAAGTAGTTGTGCCGGTTAGTCTACTGTACAGTTTCTGAACTTTGGGAAAATCAACAGTTGCTAAGCACAGCCTCACAAACAGCAATAAAATTATGTTTGGTTAAATAAAATCTTGTTCTATAAATCAACCTACTGGAACTTTGCATTGTAATCAGAATAATGCAGGCACTGCAATATCATATTTATCTGTCGCTACCGGGCAAGTTACTTTCAAGGGGGAACACACATAACGATGTACGAGTACACATCACAGACGCATGTTTGATAACATATGGAAGTTTGGGTCTGGCCGTAAGTCGTGCATGGATAGCCGAATGGTAAGGTGACTGCAGGCGATAAGTGGGAAATCCAGGTCTGGCACAAATTTTCATTGTAATCATTTCATTCTACAGCTAATGATTGTCTTCTTTCACAATTGCAAAATCATTTGATGTATACTGGGACAGTTGTCACCAAAGAAGCCACAGAAATCAGAATGTGCAACAACAAATTCAACCAGGACAGCAATCTTAATGGTGCATAATATCTTAGTAGTGCATGGATGAGGGCTCTCAATACTGAGAGACTGCAAAGAATTTCATATTCCAGCAGGCACCACCTGCATGGTAGACAAAACATGATCCCCCTTACAGCCATGATGCCAGTCAGTTGTTCCTGATGAAGATGAGGAGGATTGTCATCAAAATTTTGAGTATTCATTATGTTTTAATGCTACAATAATATTGACAATTTTGTTCTCATATTGGTTAAGTTTTGTTACATTCAACATAAAAATTTTTAAGCTGTCATAATTGTTTTAAATTTTCCTAGATTTATAGAAACTATAGGAATACCCACATATTGAGAAATATAAGCTGCTACTGTGAATCCATCAATAAAACAATTCGATACTATGATCATCATCTTTGCTAAATGATCCTACAATATGTCATAATTTTTATTCCAAGAAATGTTTCACCTAATGCACAATGTGTAATAACTACTCCATACACTGTCCTGTCCTTCTACTTCACATTCACATACATTTGTGTGTGCATTTCTCAGAATACGATAATTTCAGTTCAGAAGAGCTATCTCTGCTACAAGATGTCTATCTCTTATAAATACAATTGGCAAGTTTATTTAGAACAAACATGTGAATGAGTAGTGTTCTATAGGTAATTTGATGTGGCTAGTACCATGACTGCCATTAGATGTCGTAAATGGTTTTCATTTCAAAAATATGCTGCAACTATAGTTATGCGATTTTCCACATCATAGTCTTAACTTCATTTGAATCTGGAGAGTTGATTATCTTTTGTAACATCAAATGGGTGTCTTAACTCTTTAGTTTCCTGAGTTTTCTGCACACTTCATCTCCCACTAGTTGTCAGCAACAATACAATACTTGGCCTTTTGTTTTTATGCTCACTTACTCTGCACCTTATTTGATATGTTCCATGCCTTCCATCGAATATCTGAAGGTGAAAATCATGTAATCAAAATCATAATTATCATAACTGTTCCCATCTCTTCATCATTCTCACATTCATTTGAAGTGCTGGTAACAGAACTAAATGAAAAGTTCATATTTCTGTCTTGATTTCAAACTTAGCACATGTTAATTTATAATAGTATCCGCTCCTTCCCAGTCCTTCAAAGTATTTCTACACTTCTAGAAAGGAAGTACACAAAACATAGATATACACATTTTTTTGTAATGGAGAGCTTCTTCTAAGTTCATAAAAAATGGAAATCAGAATAACAAAGATGAAAAAAAATGAAAATTAAACAATTCCAAAAGGTCAAAAAGTTAATGAGTAATTCTCTTCTACTGCCGATAATGTTAATACAAGTGCCAGATAAAAATGAACTATTCAAACTATCATGGTGTATTAAATTTGAATCTAGGATTCCAAAATATTTTGTCCTCATATACATGTATATAAGTCTGGCAAAAATGAAGTATTAACATCAGAATGTATACCTCTGGTCTCTTCTTCCTTACTGTGGTCAGCATATTTTGAAAAGACATTTGTGTACAGATCAGCCTGGTCTATGACAACAGATGCCTTTGGTACTGCAGGAACAGTAGGTTTGGCTGAACTTACACTCAGACCAGTTGATGCCGGGGTTCCCATCTGGTTAACATAGTTTTTGTTACAAGACTTAGTGACATACAATTCCAAATTACATTAATATAGGCTAGAAAATTAAGTCATGTTCAAGAATATTATCACAAAAAAGCTGCACAGAAAAATGATAATAAAGCCTAAATCTTCTCTACTGTACTCTGTAAATCACTATAAAGTGAATGGTAGAGGATACTCTATATTACATCAGGTATTACGGTTTCTTTCTATTTCATATGCACGTGGACCACGAGAAAAATAACTGCTTATGTGCCTCAGGTGGAGGATTAGTTATTTTAATTTTACCTTCATAGTGTCACTGGGACCAAAAAAATTAAGGTGAAGAATTTTGTTTCTGTTCTGGAACTATTTCTTGGATTTTATGAGTAAATTTTTGGAATGTAGTAGGAATCCTTATGCAACAGCCAGCCATTTGTTATTTTTTGTATCTCTATTATATTTTCCTTTGAGGCAACCAAACCTTTGAAACTTCTTGGCAGGTTAAAACTGTGTGAAGGACTAGGACCTAGTGTCCTCATGTGCAATGTTTTTACAGACTGAACCATGCAGGCATTGCACACAACTTGGTCTCGAATCTATATTTTTGCCAGTACCCCCTCCAGCATTCCAAACTTGACAGAAGCCATCATGCAAACCTTGGAAGAAAGGATATGCAAAGAAACAGCTAAACTGTGGTATATGGGATTGTCTCCAGAATGATTCTTTTTAGTCTGCAGTGGACTCTGCACTATGAAACTTCATGGTAGATGAAAACTGTGTAGTGACAGGGACTCAAACCTGACACCTTGAGGATGGGTTGTGAATTATGCCTGTGTAGTTCAGTTGGTAAGAGATTCCTTGCATAAGGCAACATTTGAGGTTCAAGTCCGAGTCTGGCACACAGTTTTAATCTGCAAGGAGTTTCAAAACAATGCACACACTGCTGCAGACAGAAAGATACATGTTGGACAACTGTGACTGCTCATTCTGTACTTCACTGTATACTCTCAATGAGGTGTTGGTCCAACATGATACACATCTCACACACTTTAACAGTATAGGCCATACAAGAGTTTCATATGCAACCTCTGTGACAGATAAGCTTCAGATGCTGAAATACGCTGCTCTTGTCAGAAAAGTTCCTACCAACATTCAAGGCAGACAGTAAAATTACTCTAGTGCTTTTATTGTATAAGGGCTTAAAATACTGGATTATGTACAGAGGCATTATCATTTTTCTTGTGCTCTATTTGTAGGTAGAACAGAGAAAGAAGTGACAAATAAATAAAAAGTACTCTCCACCACATAGTATACCAAGGTTTGTGGAGTTTAATGGGAGATTTCTTTTAATGATTATATATTTACCTGGCTCTGCATTTCGACTTCCAAAAAACTCCAGTAAACATCATTCAAGTGATCAAATAGCTCTGATATGACTACAAGATAAGCACGGTTTTGTTCTGTGGGTTTTAAAATATCTTGTAAAACCTGAGAGGAGAAAATACATACAGTATGTTACAGCCTGATACTATCAGTGCAAAAGAATAATAAATAAAATTAAAAAGTATCACTGGTACTTTTACATTCAATTAAAATGTGCATATAACTCAGAAAAAGAAAAAAAAAAACAGGTACATAAAACACACCTACTTGGATGATGACTGACTTGGAATCTTTGCGCTGCATGAGGAAATCCACAAGCAAACACCTGTCAGGTATTAGCTCTACCAGTGGCTCCAGATTCAGTTCAACATACCTAAAACAAACCCTGAGCTGTCAATGTAATTTCACAAAGTCTTAAAATTCTAATAGACTATATTAACAAGGGCTGATAAAGGTGTTTAGAAACATTTAGTGGAGGGGAATGGGGTGATATCGTAATTTTTCCAGTTCATCTCTAAGTGTTTACAATATTTGTTAAAGGTAGGAAACAAGAGAACATGTAAATGTCTGATACCCCTGTAATGGTAATAATGTGTAACTCAGCCTGAAAACTGCCAAACTACAAACTATAAGGTTTTTTATTTTTTTTTTTATTTTTTACTTAACCACTTAATTTGTAATACAACCATAACTGGTTTCAACCTTTATTTGACAATGCATGAACCCTTATTCATCTAATGGCACCCATAGAATCTGTAAATGGCTTTTGAAGGCTGAAACTGGTTGTGATTGTAACCAAAAAAGTGACTGAGTAAAAAAAAAGGTAATAATACCTTACAATAGGTCAATAACTGTCTCTGCAAATGTAATGTCGTTTCTTCTACAAATTGTATTCAGACAAAATTTCCTGACATGTTAAAACTGTATGCTGGACCAGGACTCATTATAAAATTTTTGACTTTTGTACAGAGTGCTCATACCAGGTGAGGCATCTCACCACACATTATGGTGGCCAAGGCGCAGCACCTCTCTTTCTCTTTCTCTCTCTCTCTCTCTCTCTCTCTCTCTCTCTCTCTCTCTCTCTCTCTCTCTCTCTCGTCGTCCTGCTTACCTTGTGTGTTCGCACCCCACTTAGCAATGACACAGTGGCAAGCGATATAGCTGCAGTCCACAGAGTGCTTCTGGCATGATTCTTCCACTCTACACAACAATTACAGTTAGTGAACTTTTGTACCCAGAACTCTTTTACAGTGAGCCAACTGTGTCTCTTCCCTTTCCTCTTTTCCCAACGATGTTTCATTTTTGGAAATTATTATTTCTTTGACATACCATCCACACATCAAGTTATGATGTGTACTAACAACTTTGCAGTGCAGGTGCTATTCTGACCACAGTCCTCAGTATAAAATACTAGGAATGAATGCTATGTGCATATTATTTTGTACTGCTGGTGATGAGTGTATGTAATGGCAAGCTTAATCCAAATAGCCACCACATTTGATGAGAGCTGACAAGTGATTTTTTTTCTGGATAGATGAGGCATGGTAGCAGCATAATTTTACAATCAACTAAGAGAGGTTTACAAATACGAGCCAGTGAGCAATTTTAAATTTTACATGTGATTGCAGCTTTCTCGGCATATTCTAATGATAAGATCTTCTCAGGTGATCAGCTGAGGGGGCGTCATCTTCTCACAATGTTTCAATGAGTTTTGTACCCATCATCTTCAGGCAAAGATGGGTATGAAACTCACTGAAATGTTGCAACAAGACGATGCCACCACTCAGCTTATCACCTAAGAAAATTTTATCAAGATTTTATGTTCACTTCACACTGTGAGGATTTTCAAAGGAAAGGACAAAATGAGCACACACTTAAGTGATGGAGGAATTGGTGGAATGTACTGATGTAGTGATTAGATTACATTGAAAACATTTCACAATGGTGACACATGCAACTCATGAAAACATGGTTTTTAGACTGGATTTTATCACAAAATGTGAGCTATTTCATCAGTCCTCAACATAAAAATGAAACAGTTAAAAAATGTGTTTAATTTCACTTACCATAGACACCCTATTTTGGCATCAATTACAATATTTGGCTGAAACAAAATCCAGTTAGGAGAGTATGGACAAAGTTAAGAAAAATTTATAACAAGATTGGAACATTAAAATTGAACACATACCAAAATGTTTAATAACTACCTTTAGGTGGAAGCATTTATCTAAATTATAGGGTGGAATATAACAATATTTCATTTACAATCTATCCTAGATTTTCCAGGGTGGAATGTAATATGCATAGATGATAATATGTCACTATTCACAAAGTAGATATGGTATTAAAAAAAGTTGCATGTAAAAAAGATAGCTTAGCTTTCACACTAGCTGATTCTGTGTTACCACAAATACATTTGCGTTACCACACATAGCCACTATTAATGTTTTCCTATCTTCTATACATTCCTGTTGATCATTACCTCTAATTGATGAATAGTATTCACTATTATTTTCAAGTAGAAGTTTCTCAATACTGCACAAATAGAAAAATAAGGCGAACATTAAAAGCATATAAATATAAGCCACTGTTGTTTATTCAAGTCTTTACCACTCCACACACTCTAAGAGATTTTTCTGTTGCTGCTATTGTAAAATTTAAACAATGATAAAATAATGAAGATACAGAATGCCTGGGCAGAACTTCATGAGGTACAATTCCTAGTGCTGCTAACAGGAACATTTAAATGTAGAAAATAGTAACCCTAGCTTCCACCTTTTCGGAGGAAAAAGGGACTGGCTGGAGAAGGTTGAAAAACAGAGTTAGGCAAGTCACTCAGGTCCATCTGTTATGAGAATGAAGAGAAGCAAAGGTCAATTATGCAGTGTTTACACTTTGGGACACTTCTTTCCAAAAAATAAAAAAATAAAAAGTGCACATAACAATTTGCAAAAGAATCCCAATCCACTGAATCCCCAAGTTTACAAGTATTACATGCTGGAAATATTATTAGAGAAAAACAAACTATCCTGGCAAGTCAAGTGTGAGTAAGAAACAAGGACATTAAATGTACAAAATAATTTCAGTATTCATACTAAGTGAAATCACAATAATGAGTTTTGTTTGTCAGGAACAACTGATTGTCATAATTGTTGTGTTACGGCTTTGTGATAGGTCAACAACTGGTGAACCTACGTCACTGTGACAACATGTTGCCAGAGACTGTAGTATCTCTTGTACTAATAGCACTTATTGGAACATAAACAACTCAACTCAGTGAATTTCTCTGTAATCTCCAATGTCAAGGGCCCAACTCCATGCATCCTTAAAATTATGGCTCCTGTCCCAGCACAAGTTATAGCTGTACCTCCTGACCTATACGGCCTTTTTAATGAGAGATCCCCAAATGCCAACACATCAGGCAAGATTTTTATGTTATCAAACATAACTTTATGTTTATTCATGAAAGAACACTCAGCAATTGCTGATTTTTCTAAATTACGATCATTAATTACTTTTTAAATAGGGGTCCATAGCTTCCATAATTTAAAAAAAACATGTCACATAGCTTTTAGCTATTATTGTTTTATCATAAAATGTAAGCTTTCATGGCTGGTACTGTCATCATTTAAAACTTCAGGCTATTAGGCTGTGGTCGATGTATAAAACTTTCTCCTAAAGTTTCGTCTCTGACAGGAGACATCTTCAGAGATAGAATGGTGAACTGCAACCAAAACCTGATGGAGTGCCAAATATATAGGCAGTGTAGATGGCAGCACAATCTATCATGTGATGTTGGCTACGACATTACCACTGATAAGGCCAACATTCTCAATTAAAAGTAATGGACTGTCATTCTTACATTGCAAGGTTGACATTATTAGTAATACTATGCATGTTGTGACTGGAATACAGTTGATGGTCTAACATTCAGGACTATGAAAATTACAGCAGCGACATCAATTAATACACAGAAGAAGAAGTTCGCTAGTCTACAGAACAAAATGTCAGTAGCTTCTATCGAGGATAATTCTTGAACTGTTATTAATCTGTCTGGTAAAAATTTGACTGAAGCTGAAATTTCTGTTCAACCAAAAGAAATAATTTTGCTATGACGCCTTTAAAAGTACCCACGGAAGATATTATAGCAAATATTGAGGCAGGGATCCATCAGCTTCCACAGCAATTGGCTGATGTAATTAGGATGGAAACAGCTAGAAAGTTACGTACATGTAAGCCATCTAACAGTAATGTGTCACAAGCACAAAGGACAGCACTGAGGGATATCAATGCAGATAAAAACATTATCTTTCTTACCACAGACAATGGTAATTCCACGGTCCTGACAAGGAGTGAGGACTATCATGGAAAGATTAATAATATTTTGGATTCCACTAATTATAAAAAAATTCAGAAGGATCCAACTGCAAAGATTTTAAAAATCATTAATTGAATGGTGAAAGCTTCTTCACTCTCCTCTGACGATAACATGTTACTCTGCAAAACAAAGGTGTTCCTGCCTAGGCTCTATGGATTACCCAAAGTGCACAAGCCACAGATTCCTATGAAACCTGTTGTGAGGGCTGTTGGGTCTCCCATTCATGAATTAGCTAGACACCTTGCCTTACTACTGCGACTTTACGTTGTGGAACTGATAGTAATATTAAAGATTCATTTCATAGACAAATTAAAAGAAATGCATGTGGTAAAAAGGTGATAGCCTTGTTAGTTTTGATGCCGTGTTGTTATTTACCATGAATCCAGTAAAAAAAGCTATCTCATGTACAGATGATACTTTTCCAGCAGATATTGTGGACTTATTCAGATACTGCCACACCACGGCCTATTTTCGAAACAATAATGATTTTTATGAATAGATTGATGGGTTGCTTAAGGGCTTGTCCTCTTAATCTGGCTGTTGCCAATATGTTTATGGAGAACTTTGAACAACAGGCATTGCAGACAGCCATGTCGATGATACTTTCATAGTATGGACACATGGTGCAGAGGAACTGGATGTCTTCCTGATACATCTCAACAGTAGCAATCCCAAAATACAATTTACTATGGAGACAGAAAAGAGGCCAGCTGAATTTCTTGGATGTGTTTGTTACCAAGTGAGGGGACCGGACATTGACCCATAGAGTATACAGAAAAGCCACACATAGTGACTGTTAACTGCATAAGGACCACATCAGTCAAAAAAGAGATATGATTAAAAACTTGGTAGTTCAGTGCATAAAATTTGTGAACCAACTTACTTAAAAGATGAGCCTGAACATCTACAGTCAACATTTAGGAGAATGGTTATTCTAACAAGGAGACAGACAGAGCATTTCACTCTAGAGAGAGAATCAAGACCGATGAGGAAAGATGGCTGTCCAAAGGGAAAGTTTTCCTACCATTCATCAGTATAATTACAAATCACATTGGGATAGTGTTGAGTAAGTACAGTGTGGAAACTACATTCAGACCCTCCAGGAACACAAAGGAATGTTTCAGATCGTCAAAAGACATACAATATCCTGTGGCTACACCAGGTGTATATAAAATTCTTTGTAGTTGTGGACTGGTTTATATTGATACCACAAAAAGGAATGCTAACTCGTCTTGCTGAACACAAGAGGAATTGCACCTGGGACATACAGATAAATCATCCATAGTGGAACATCTTTACTACAGGGAGGGGGGATCATGAAACAAAATTCACTGAGATGAGTGTCATATTGAAAATATCGCATTATCATACACATATGTACAGAGAGGCTACTTAAATTTATAAACACCACAATAATTTTAATAGAAAAGATGAAGGTGTTAAATCAGATAAAATTTGGATGTCAACTTTGCAACGTAAGAATGACGATCGATCACTTTGAATTGAGAATGTTAGCATTTCCAGAGACAATCTCATAATCAATGTCACACGACAGACTGTGGTGCCCTCTACACTACCTATATATTCGGCACTCATTTGAGATCTGGTTGCAGTTCTCCATTTTACCTCTGAAGATGTCTCCCGCAGTCGGAGAGGAAATGTTAGAAGAAAGTGTTATACATTGACCACGGTCTAATGGCCTGGAAGTTTTAAATGAGTTTATTGTTTTATTTCACTACTGCAATTTCAGCATTTGTGCCATTTTGAAGCAAAAGATTTTTGACATACAGGTTGATGACAAATTGTATGTCAAAAATCTTAGGCTTGGAAATGGCACAAATGCCAAAACTGCAATAATAATATAAAACAGTAACAGCTGAAAGTAATATAACATAACTTATATTCCAATTAAAATTACTTCATGATTTGCAGATTTCATTGGTGGGGGGAGGGGGAGGGCAGTGCTGCCAGGCTACCAGAATGCTTCACAAGACACAGCAACTAACTACGAAACAGGCAACACAGTGAGCATGTGACACTCAAAAATGAACTATGGTTGCCTGGCAGGCAGCTGGCAAATTTGCCGCTGGTGTTGTCTACAACATTTGGAACCTGTATGGCCTGACTGACCAACACAGTTGTATCTGCACTGACAAGAGATGATGTAAATTCAAAAGACATTGAGTAGAAGAGATCCTCAACCACGTGCAGATCTTTTTATGATCTGACTACTACATAAAATGATCGTAAAATGGAAGGCCATCAACACAAGCAATGAGCTACTTTTTTGCATACTTATTGTTCACTTTTAATATAACATTTTTTGGGTAATATTTTAAGGATTAGCAAGATGACACAATTTTGTTTGCTGTCTGCACCTGAAGAATATGATTTCTACATGTTGTACAAAAACAGAGAGGTACTAACAAGGTAAAAAGTTTTGATCTTGTGGTAAGGTTAAATGGAGTAGCTCCTTCAGGATAAGTAAGATGTGGTAATGGACTTCTCTATGATTCTCTTATCCACTTGGCAACTCTTGTTGCTGAGGATTGCAAACAGCGGAAATGAACACTGCATTTCAGAGACATCACTACGAACTTAATTTCATTGTATTCACGAAATATTATTCACACAAAAATCAAACAACAGAAAATCCAGGATGTAATGTAACCATATTGGAGAAGGAAATCTTTGCAATCTGGATTGAAGGTCAGGACACCCTATCCACATTCTTCCAAAACTTCAACAACTTCTCCCCCATGTGCTTCACCTGGTACTACTCAACCCAACAAGCCACCTTCCTAGATGTTGACCTCCACCTCAGAGATTGCTACATCAGTACCACCATCCATATCAAACTTACTAACCCACTTCTACAGCTACCACCCATTCCATACCAAGAAGTCCCTTCCATGAAGCCTAGCCATCCATGGTTGTCACATCTGCAGTGACAAGCAGTCCCTCTCAAAATATACGGAGGGTCTCACTGAAGCCTTTACTGACCGTAATTATCCTCCCAACTTTGTACAAACACAAATCTCCCATGCCTTATCTTTCCAGACTCCCACCACCTCCCAAAGTCCCACAGTCTAGCCACAGAGGAGCATTCCCCTCATAACTCAGTATCATCCAGGACTGGAGCAACTAAATTACATTCTGTGCCAGGGTTTTGATTACCTCTCGTCATGCCCTGAAATGAGAAATGTCCTGCCCACTATCCTTCCCACCCCTCCTACAGAGGTACTCCGCCATCCACTGAATCTACACAATATACTCATCCATCATCCATCCTTACACAACCCCTGCTCCCAATCCCTTACTCATGGCTCATACCCCTGTAATAGACCTAGATGCAAGACCTGTCCCATACATCCTCCTACCACTACCTACTCCTGTCTGGTCACTAACATCACCTATCCCATCAAAGGCAGGGCTACCTGTGAAACCAGTCATGTGATTTACAAGCTAATCTGCAACCACTGTGCTGCATTCTATGTAGTGTAACGTTCCATGGCAGCACACACACTATTAATAAACTAAAATTTAATTGTACTATATACGCCGCTATGAAGCAATTCGTATATACTGTAATTGTTTAACAAAAAATATTATTTAATTTTGTATAAAGGACATTGGTTATTATTGTAATATTTTCTGTAATAATATTCTCGATGTATTTATGATTGTAATATTTCTATACTCATAATTTAATTACGAAATATGTCAATATCTGCGATAAGAAAAATGTAAAATACAGCCGCAGATTGCAAGAGACATTAACGGTCGGGAGTGGTATAAATAGGAATACATAGCGTGCATTCTTTGTCGTCTTCCTCGAGAGCTGAGAAAGAGAGGAACCTGTGACGTAGCATTTTATGAATGAGTAGACTTCTTTTGTCTGTATCTATCTTTAGCCGCCATTAGAGGAGAAATTACAAAGTAATGTAAGTTGAATTATTTTGGTGGTGTAAATACATTATAATTTATCAAAATTGTGTATTACTAATGTAAATTAGCTTGGCCATGTCATCTATATTATTTCTTTGAAGAATTTTCAGCATTTTTAGCAATTATCGTTGGTGTTGCTGAGCTGTGCCGCGACCGAATGATTTGCAGCGGCGGCACATTTAAAAAATTGTTCCGCTAAGAAAAATTAACCAAACCCGTAAATCGGGAGCAGATAAAATTAGCAGTGAATTACGAAAATATTTTTCTTTTACAGCGATCCTGAGACTGACTGAATTTATTACTGGTTTTACATTTGTGTGTTCATAGGCGGATAATTAACGTTGAAGTTGTTAATCTGTTGGTTCTTTCAATTTCTAAAGCAAATAACTTAAACGTATAGTGAAGTGTGTTTTCTCAATGATATCGGCTTGGCAATATTTAACCATTTTATGCTAACAGAGACAGTCTTGTGTTCCATAGCTAACGCCGGGAAAGAATTCATTAAATATTTAAAAACACACTGCATCTAGAAAGTATGTTCCAACGCCGAAATACGTAAAAAATTTAATTTAAATAATTTTCAGAGTCATAAATGTTATTAATCAGTTAGTTTGAATTTATCAGCATGAGAGGGTGGCTAAAGTTCACGTAATTTTAAATGTGCTTAATTCTGTCTAAATGAATTTTTATTACCACACGTAAAAGAAAGGGTTCTACAACAAAGATCGTACTGAAAGAAAAAAATAACAAAAATATATAAAGCAACATTTTCAATCCCCCAACATAATCAAATCAATTCATTTCATTTTATATTTTATTTTTTTTAATTTCATTAAAGTAGGCATGACAACCAACAAGCTGCCTGAATGGCCACCGACAAACTGTGGCCAAAAAACAAATGGACCATCCTGTTGCTGAACATGCAGCCAAACATGATATCCCTCATCTCAATGACTGCTTCACAGCCTATGCCTTATGGATCCTTCCCACCAACAACAGCTTTTCTGAATTGCGCAGGTGGGAACTTCCCTGCAATACATACTACGTTCCCATACCCCTCCTGGCCTCACCCTTCGTTAGTCACTGTCCTCACCCATCCAGCCCCCTCCCTGTTCCCATTCCAACACTACACAGCCGTTATTTCACTGCCACACCCAGTCTTCTAATTTAATTTTATTTCTCTCCTTTCTGCTACTTACCTCCCCACCTTCTCTCCTGCCCTCCAACTAAATTGCAGCACTTCACTGTCCCCCCCCCCCTCCATACTATCCCTCCCCCTCCCCACCCCAGCCTCCTCCTTGCGCCCATCCAGTCGCCACACCCATCATGCACTGGTGTTGCTGCTCACAGTGTGGTTTCAGTTGTCTGAGACTGCAGACGTGTGTGCAAGTTGTGTTTGCGTGAGTGTGTGTATGTGTGTCTATTGCTGACAAAGGCCTTAATGGCTGAAAGCTATAATTGTGTGAGTCTTTTTGTTGTGCCCACCGTGACTCAGCATCTCTACTATATGATAATTAGCCACTTCCCTTCTCTAATATTGTTATTCATACAAAAATTTATTGTCCTGCTGAAACTACTGTTGTAAGTGGAAAAATGTTTCTCCAGATCTAAAGTCATAATCATAAACTATACTTAGAAAATCATTTTAAAAGCAGTTCCAATGCATAACAAACTTTAATTGCAATTTTTGACATTATTGAAAACTGTTGTTTCTAAATTAAGATGACTAAATAATAACAAAATGAGATGGACAGATTGCTACTCATCACTGAGCAGCAGACAAGCATACTGACAGACGAATGTTAGATACTGTATGCCGTTAGATAATGTTAAAAAAAAACACACACACACACTTATACACATTGCCAAATGCTAAGGCCTGTGTGCATTTTTCTATATCTGGAGGACACTGTCCTATAGCTTATAATGTCTAGCTGTCTTCCTTCAATGTGCCTTTTTTCTGCTCAATACCTCCTATATGCTGTAAGCAGCAATCTAATCTAGCCGCTTCATGTCATTATTACATCCCAGATTTTCCATTGTTTAAGAGGATTAAAAATGCAAATGAGCTACATAAACATTCCCCAAATGAAAATACATCAAATGTCTGTACTTTGGCATCAGCTCTGATGGACTGAGGGTTGAACTAAGACCCTTCTAGTCACCGATACGCATAGTGTCTACTGTCACCAAGCACCATCAGTCAGATATTGGAGACCAATGTTCTCTCTCTGGATGCATCACCAATTGTTGTTGGGGCATGCCGCCAACACACTGAGCTTGCAATATAGCCCTTCCAGTCTGCGGCACCAGCAACTGATGCAGCTCCATCACTCTGCTTCCATGCCACAACGAGGAATAGCAGCCACAGGAAGGTATACATCAATTTCCCAATGGGACTGTGGGTTTGATGCTTGCCCCTGTCTGTTGGACATGGCATTGGATCTCCACTGTAAGCTGAACCTAAGAAATAAACCAACTGCTTCCACAATGAGCTTAATGGATACGTCCATTGATTACCTACTGTTGTCATCCTGCAGGGTTACATTTGGTGTCTGAAGAGATAGTGGGGGCTACGTGTGGTGTTGGACATCATTTACATTGAAAATGTAGAGCAACAATGGCGCATCCAGATGCAAATGCAATTCATTGACAGTGTTCAGCAGAAGTGTGCAAGTAAGTGCCAATTATAAATATTGTATGGGCTTGTTGGGTCTGCCCCCCACCCCTCCCACTTAGTGGTATTCCTTGTGTAGTTGTTTTCCTTTCGGCATCTGGTGGTAACACATTTTGAGCAAGATGACATCAGGTACTGAGATTAAGAACGTGACCATCCAGGAGCAGTCACCCAGATGTGAGATGACAGCTTTGAGTTGCACAAGGAACCAGAGAAGTTAGAGAAGAAGAGAAGGAGACAGCCTCTCCTAGTGTACTCAGACCCTTCTTAGATGTTAGCACTGCCACATTAGTGACTGTTTAGGCAAGTAGGGAAGATGTTTTTGTAGTAACACAATTCACAATGTCCGTCGCACTTCACATGTTGTAGACCGGGAACTGTCTGCTTGGCATGCCCAATGTAAACTGACTGGGCACGTCCCATGCTGCTTGAGTTGTTGTTCCGCCGTCAGGGGGCGCGGCCGAATTCTCGCATGTCGTCTGGTGGACGGGACTTTCCTTGTGACAACTACTGTCCTTGACGCGCCGTGCTGATGTGCGCCTCCCGCGATCTTTCTGGTGGCTACTGCACTCCTCCTCCTTCGGAGGGTAAAGCCACTGTGATCCACTGCGTCGGAAGGTGGAGCATCGTGCAGTAGCGATAACTACCATGTCCATTGGAAGGCTGGAGTCGGGGGGATCTGCCAACCCTCGAGCCGGAACCTACGAATACGGTTGGAAGTGACCCACACGAAGAGGCCCCTGTCGTCCCACCACCAGATCCCGGGACAGAACGAGCGACAAGCCATCAAACTCCGGATCTCAGTCCGCCTCGGGAGGGGCAAGACCCAGTGGTGGGGACGAGGGGGAAGGGACGACCACAGGTGAGCCAGCCTCCTGAGAAACCGGGCCTGCGAGGGGGGACGGCTCTCGCCGGGGCATCTCTAACAATGGCGATGCCGGCGCTGGTGCTACTGGAGGCCGCCAAGGCGGAGAACCATCGCAGTGTGGCGGAGTTACAGGTGGGAGGGGCGGTAGCGTACCCTGAGAAAACAACACGGGTGCCAGCAATGGGGAGGCCAGCACCCGAGGGGTCGGAGGGTGGGTGCCCAAACGTGGACGTAGCTGATTTTGGTGACAACGTACCTCCCGGTCCCCCGCCTGCAAGGTATAGAGCCGGCAGCCATTGCGATGCAGGACCACCGCCGGTATCCAACGTGGATTGCGACCAAACTCACGTGCCCAGACCGACATACCCGGTGGAAAGCCGGGTACCCCGTTTTGCGAAGACTGGCGAGGACCAGGCTGGAGGAGGTGCACCAGAGTCCTAGGTTGGCACCTGTGCAGGAGCTCTGTGGGGCTGCGTTCTCCCATCTGTGTGGTCCGGTATGCCATCAGGAAAAATGTCAACGCCTCCTCCGCAGGAAATTCATGCACATACTTTTTCATCTGCATCTTAAATGTTTGCACCATGTGCTCAGCTTCCCCATTCGATTGTGGATGAAAGGGGGGAGAGCAAACGTGCCGAATACCGAAGCGCCTACAGAAATCCTGGAAGGTCTGCAAAATAAACTGAGGTCCATTGTCCGATACCAGGGTGACTGGCAGACCTTCCACAGAAAAGATGTTTGCTAGTGCCTGGATTGCAACTTCTGAAGTTGTTGAGGAGCATCGAACCACATATGGGAATCAGGAATAAGCATCAATGACAATGAGCCAAAAGCCATTGAGAAAAGGGCCCGCAAAATCTATGTGAACACGTTCCCATGCCTGGGTTGCAGGTGGCCATGAAGAGATCGCTGACCTGGGAGACGCCTGTTGGCTCGCACACTGGGAACAGGCGGCCATCAAGTGCTCAATTTCTCTGTCAATACCGGGACAGTACACATGTCTGCGAGCCAAGGTTTTAGTACGGGAAACACCCCAGTGTCCCTCATGTAATAACATGAGGACCTCCCTTCGCAAACTTGCAGGAACAAACACGCGAGGAGCTGTATCATCGGTAGCCAGAAGGAGAACTCCTTCCAAGACTGAGAGGCGGTCTCGTAGAACAAAATAATTACAAAGAGGGTCCGAGGCCCGACCTGGAGATCAGGACGACCACCCCTGCTGAACGAGGCGAACTACTTGCCGGAGAACTGGGTCAGCTGCCATTTCCCTGGCGACTTGAGAACTAGTGATCAGGAAGCCATCAACCGCTTGGCGGGACGCCACATCCAACTGAAAACACATAATCTCCTCCCGATCGAACTTAGGATCCGGGCCCACCGGAAGACGGGAAAGAGTGTCGTCATTGGCATGCTGTCCGGTAGGGCGAAAATGAATGTCGTAATGGTACTTAGAGAGGAACAAGGCCCAGTGCTGCAGTCTGTGGGCCGCCCTATCCAGAATCTGAGAGGCAGGGCCAAATAACAATATTAATGGCTTATGGTCAGTGATTAACTGAAACTTCGTGCCATACAAGAAAGGGTGAAGCTTGGTAACAGCGTAGATAATGGCCAAAGCCTCTTTTTCCACCTGGGAGTAATGGGCCTGCGTGGGACTAAGAGTTTTAGACGCAAACGCCAGTGGCTGCTCGGAGCCATCCATGTTGCGATGGGCCAGGACCGCCCCCACCCCATACTGCGAAGCATCTGTAGCCAGGACCAACGGCTTATTGGGGTCAAAAGTAGCCAAACAAGGCACTGACGTGAGGAGGCCCATCAACGAGGTGAACGTTCGCTCGCATGCAGGCGACCAATCAAAAGGAACACCCTTGAACAGAAGGCAGTGCAGGGGGTGAGCTATGGTGGAAGCCCTGGGAATGAACTGGTGGTAATAGGCAATCTTGCCTAAAAAAAGCTTGTAACTCCTTCAGCGAAGCGGGCCGTGGAAGGTCGACGATACCTTGGACCAAACTTCCTAGCGGCTGGACGCTGTGCCAAGAGATGGTGTAGCCCACATACTCAATGGACGGTTGGAAGAATTTCAGCTTACGCAGGTTGCAACGCAGGTCCACAGACCTGAATTTGAGAAAAAGGGTGCGAAGGTTGTGCAAGTGTTCCTCCATGCTGCAGCCTGTGACATTTATGTCGTCCAGGTAATTAATACAATGAGGGATTGTCGATGTGACATGCTCAAGATGGTGGTGGTGGTTAGTGTTTAACGTCCCGTCGACAACGAGGTCATTAGAGACGGAGCGCAAGCTCGGGTTAGGGAAGGATTGGGAAGGAAATCGGCCGTGCCCTTTCAAAGGAACCATCCCGGCATTTGCCTGAAATGATTTAGGGAAATCACGGAAAACCTAAATCAGGATGGCCGGAGACGGGATTGAACCGTCGTCCTCCCGAATGCGAGTCCAGTGTGCCATGCTCAAGATAATGCTGAAATATCGCCGGGGCACTGGATATTCCGAAGGCCAACCGCCGGTATTGGTAAAGGCCAAACGGGGTGTTTAGGACCGCCAGCCTTTCGGAGTCCTCATCAAGTGGTATCTGACGATAAGCCTCCAAAAGATTGATTTTCGAAAAATATTGGCCTCCCGCCACGGCGGAGAACAATTCATCAAGGTGTCTGCCACCAACTGAGAATTAATGGTGGCCTTGAAATCGCCACAAAGATGTAATTTTCCCAAGGGTTTCCTGACAATAACGAGGAGCGAAGCCCACTCACTAGAAGAAAAGGGAAGAACGACCCCGAGGGCTGTCAGCCGGTCTAGCTCTGCTTTTACCTGAGGGCGGAGAGCCAAGGAGATCTGCCTCGCATGTAGGAAATGCGGGCGAACCGACGCCTTCAACGTTAAGTGAGCTTCAAAGTCGGAAACACGCCCCAGGCCTTCCTCAAAGACATCCTTAAAGTCAGAGGTCAAAGATTCCAACGATTGATAGGGAACGTCTTCGGAGACCAACTGTATGGTGTCTGTGACAGAAAAACTGAAAGCTTGAAAGGCATCCAATCCAAAAAGGTTAGCGGAGCTCGCATCACTGGCAACAATAAAAGTAAGAGGCCGAGTGATTGATTTGTAAGTAACATCGGTAGTGAATTGACCCAGTAGGGGAATGAACTGTTTACCATAACTGCGGAGACGCCGGTAAACTGGCACCAACGGGGACGACCCAAGGTCGGAGTAAGTTTGTGCATTCAACAAGGAAACTGCCGCGCCCGTATCTACCTGCAGTTGTAGTTGGCGCGACCAAACCAACACCTCGATAAAGAGCTTGTGTGCCGATGCAGCGGGCGGCCTGATGAAACTTCCTGAATGTCCACGTCCATGTCCTCCGTACCTGCTTACTTCGATTCCTTTGAGGCTGAGCAGCAAACTTTAGCAATGTGACCTTTTTTATTACATTTGCGACAAACGGCCCAATGCTGGGGGCACTCTGACTGATCATGATGTACATAGCATGATGCACAGGATGGTAACAGGGGCCGCTGGCCGGAACTCTGTTTACGCGCCGTGCGGGAGTGGCCGCAATGGCCAGATCGAACCGCTCGCACTTCGTCCACCCCGGACACAGTGGACGCGGCCGCGCCGCCCTGAACCGCCGCGATGTTGCACCACGCTTCCAACTGTTGACCTGCAGCGTGAGAGACTTCATACAATTGAGCGATGGACAGGACTTCCTCAAGGGAAGGGTCTTCCAACTGCAGGGCCCGTTGCTGGACCTCCCTATCAGGGGCCAAACGAACAATGACGTCTCGCACCATAATGTGGGCATATGATTCTCGCGACTGCTCCGTGACAAAATAACACTTGCGACTAAGACCGTGCAGGGTAGCGGCCCACGCCCGGTAAGACTGATGGGGCTGTTTCTTGCATTGATAGAACTCGACCCCAGCTGCCACAACATGCGTGCGGCGGTGATAATAGGAAGACAGCAATGAACACAATGCGTCAAAAGACAAGGACGAGTGTTCCTGCAACGGCGCTAGCTACCGCAAAACTTGTTACAGCGAGGGAGATATCCAAGACAAGAAAAGAGCACGACATACCTCCACATCGGCAACATGAAACGCCTGGAAATGCTGCCGAAGGCGATGTTCATATGCGTCCCAATCCTCCGCCGTCTCGTCATACAGGGGAAAAGGAGGAGGGAACGACACTGGAGCAGACAGCGTGGAGAGGAATGCCGGAAGCGCTTGTGTCATGGTTGCCATGAGCTCCTTCTGCTGCTCAACCAAAACCCGCACTAAATCCTCCATGCCGCGAATAAGCTGCGAAATCGGAACAACGATGCAACACGCGATAGAACGACCCTACTCGTCGCCAATTGTGTAGTAACACGATTCACAATGTCCGTCGCACTTCACATGATGTAGACCGGGAACTGTCTGCTTGGCATGCCCGATGTAAACTGACTGGGCACGGTCCATGCTGCTTGAGTTGTTGTTCCGCCGGCAGAGGGCGCGGCCGAATTCTCGCGTGTCCTCTGGTGGACGGGACTTTACTTGCGACACCTACTGTCCTTGACGTGCTGTGCCGATGTGTGCCTCCCACGATCTTTGTGGTGGCTACTGCAGTTTTGATGTTTATGGACAAGCTACACGGTGGAACAATAAGCAATTGTCGAGTATGGATCGATTAAGCTTAGCAAGGGATGCAAGGGAATATGTTACATGCTGTGACAAGTTCCAGGATGTTTGTTCCTTCCAGGATTTGTGGGAAGGGTTATTAGAGTGCTGGCAGAGGAAAAACATCTCTAGGTACTATCATAAACAGCTAAATAGTCTATCTCAGAGATAAGGGGAATCCTTAGAAAGTTTTGAGGACAGTATAAGGTAACTAAATACTAATACCTATAAGCTTACAGAACATGACAGCATCAATAAAGCCATTCTACATGAAGCACATTAAAGAGCAGTGAATGCATTCCTATGTGCTCGAGTTCTGAAGTTTTCCCTAAGGTACCAGCAGAGTTTCTGAAATCACTGGCTGAGGTTGTGGCAACTGTAGCAGCTCTGTCAGAAATAGATATAGTGACCAGTCCCAAAGAGAGGAGGTGGGTATTTAATACATAAGTCACACATTATAAGTATGGTTAGCCTGGGCATATTCAGCACAACTGCAGGAAACCTCAGAGTGGGATTATTAACAAGTTGCACATTTGGTCCAACAATGTCAGTGGAGGTTTTCACATACAAAGGCTAGATGGAGCCAACATTAAACAGAAATGGTAATGTTGCAGCCACTGTGTAGTGTTCACAATAAATGTAAGTAGAGGAAAGTTGTGTACAAAATTAGTGGCAGATATCGTATGACCAGCTGTGTAAGAGAAAGAATATGTGTTTCCTGAGTATTGGTCACAGGTTTCCATGGTAAGTCAATATGTGCCTGGTGTAAGAAATTTGGACTTGCCTCATTGCAAACTGAGTGGCGTAAGGAGTGAGGGATTGTGATGTGCACTCATTCAGTAATCTATGAGCAAGTAAGAAAGACTACTGGGCTTGCTTGGAAGTACTTCCAACATTGGCAGCAGCTTTTATGTCATATTTTGACTGGATTTTCTGAGTAACCACCAAGCTAAAAGTTGATCTAGAATGGTGGATAGCAGAGCTGGATGGCACATCATTCCATTTAGGTACTACTGCTGCTACAAGGCAACCCACTAGGCCAGGAGAAGCCACCTAAACTGTGTGCACAGTCCCTTAGAATCGACTCTCAAGATAAAATACTGCAAAGTGCAAAAGCTATTCTACGCAAATGGATTTGGCACTCAACGTTTAGTGGATACTGATGTAATGGACAAAGTGCAAAAGGCTGTGGAAGACAGATAGTGCCCATCACTATGGATAATTTTGATTCAGGTAGTGGCACTATCACAAGATGTCCTGATAGCCAATATACAGGTACTGGAGGAGGAAGATTTGAATAAAAAGTTAACTATAGAGTACTCTAAGCCAGGACAATCTGCCATTTTAGTCACAGTGCAGGAGAAAGTGTTGCATTTACAAAGAGGAGATAAGGAGAAAATGAAAAATTGTTAAAATACTATGCAGAGGTGTTTTTCTCTCACAGATCATTGCCAACAATGCAGCATATCGAATTTCACATCACTTTCAATCAGTGTTGGAAGAGTTTATAAATCAGCAGTTCTGTGATGGGATTATAGAAGAAGGTACCAGCCCTTAGCAGCCACCAGTGGTAATTCTACCAAAGAAAAGCACAGATGGGAGTAAGCCACTTCAGTTTTCTTGTGACTGTCTACATTTAAATGTGTAACTAATGGTGATATTTTACAGTCATGGATTTTGAAGCAGGTTCCATCAGTTGGAAGTAGCACTGGAATTACAGTTCAATCCAGCATTACCAGTACCGACAAATGCTGTTTGGATTGAAGAATGTGCCAGCAACACTCCAACACCGGTTAGATGGAGTGCTAAAAGGCCTGAAACCAAGGCAGTACACGATATACTTGCATGATATTGCAGTGTTTCCCAAGAACATCACAGAGTGCGTAGTATGGTTACTGGATGTGTCTACTCAACTACAAGCATTACAGCTAACAATAAGTTTGGAGAAATACCATTTTGTCCCAAAGGAGGTTTGCTATTTAGGCCATACTATGGGCTAAGATGATGTGCGAACATCTAACACTGAGTTTGGTGAACTACCACCTCGTCCCAAAGGAAGTTTGCTACTTAGGACATGTTATTGGATTGTCTGGTGTGCAAACAGTCATGTGGGAATTTTGTGCTTCTGATTGAGAATAGGAGCTGCAGCCTTTTTTAGGTTTGGTTAACTACCACTAACATTTCATGCCAAAATTTGAGGAAGTAGTGAGGCCTCTCACATACCCTCTGAAGAAGGGGGGTAATTTTCCACTGGTCACTGAACTGCAAAGAAGCCTTTGTGCAGTTGAAGGACTTACTCACCACTGTCTGGACCTTGTTTCCCAGATTGCTAGAAACAATTCATATTGTTATGCAATCTATCAATCACGCCTTAGGATGCATATTAACTCAACAAGTAGACGGAGGAGAGCACATGACAGTCTGTGCTGCCATGCAACTAAACAAGGCAAAGAATAATTATTATACCACAAAAAAAGAGATGCTCAACCTCGGAACAAGAGATGCTCAACCTGACTAATCATATCACATATTTCTGTTGTTATTTGCTTGGCATGAATTTCAAATGAGTTACAGGTCATACATAATTAAAATGGCTTATGGGCTAGAAGGATCTGGCTAACCACCTGACCCAATGAGCATTATGTCTTAATGAATTTACCTTTGAAGTTACACACCGCCTCTGGAAAACTTGCACTAACGCTGACAACCTCAGCTGGAAAGTGTGCGCAATAGAGCATATTGGCATTTCTGCAGATGGATGGCGAAAGACACTGACCCAGATTGTTAGCAGTTCGCAGCACAAACGCAGTTCTGTGCTGACAATGGGGTTCTTTATAAACTGACTAAGCACCGTTGACGTATATTCATACCAGCAAGTTCATGCGGCAAGGTACCAAAGTAGCTCACAATCCTACCTTGGCAGGGCATGAATGACTGTGCACTACGGACTCCATGTTGCATTAAACTATTAGTGGCAGACATGCTAGCAGGGCATTGAGCAATATGTAAAGAACTGTGTACACTGTGCAAAAATGGTGGAGCTTAGCCATCAGCAGGTAACACTGCAGAAGTTACCAGAGGCCAGCCATCATATCAAATGATTGATATAGATATTCTTGAGCCCTTCACACAACACAAGTGGGAATTGCTGTGTTTTAACCATCATTGATCACTTCTCACACATACAGGGTAGACCAGAAATGTTGCACAAACCTTGAGGGGTTGTAGAAGGTGTCTTGAGGAACAAATCGGGGATAGGAGTCCATGTCCGGAAATGTAATCCAGTGACGCTACAGAGCACCAAAGTTGTAAGTACCAGCACCTGTAACTACACCACCCCTTCAGCAGCAAATGTGACTTTGTATGCTGACAGACTATACGCAGAACTCTCACAACACTTTGTTTTTCAGAGAGCACAACTGATTGCTACTATAGCCAGTGGAGAAGATGGAGCGGGCTGTTACGCAGACAGGCCTTGTCTCCTACAGATGTGATGCTCTGCTGCTTTGGAGGATTATGGTTTTGAACACAGGATTCTATCTCCAGTTTATTTTTCTCCTGTGAACCAAGAAATGTTGGAGGTTTTAGAGGATTCCAACAGAAAAATAAACTGCTCTGAGGTAACAAAGCATCCCATTCATAAGAGACAAAGTCTTTCTAAGCAGCAGCTAGCTCCATCTTCTCCACTGGTGATTGTGGCAATCAATCACGATCACTGAATAACCAACATCACGAGACATTACGCACATGGTCTGTCAGTGTACAAAGTCACATTTGATGCTGGATGTGTAGCGTAGTGGCAGACACTGGCACCTGTAACTCCCAAGCTCTGTAGCTTCATTGGATGATGTTTCCAAAAACAGATTCCTCTTCTAGATTTGTTCCTCAAGACACCCTCTACAACCCCCCCCCCCCCAAAGTTTATTGCAACATTTCAGGAACGCCCTCTGTATCTATGATTGCTTTACCAAATAATCAAGCAGAGATGGCAGCTCAGACAATGGTTAACCATTGGATCTTGAAGTCTATGACACCAAAAATCATGATAACCAATCATGGAACTAATTTTATGTTTGAAGTGATCAAGCAATGATACTGGCTTCTGCACAGTTGGAAGTTACAGACAAGAACACTGCATCTGCGAATTAATAGAAGAACAGCGAATGCACAAGAATATAAGTAAAATGTTGACTTACTACAGGAATTGTCACCATAGTGATGCTTTGCTACCATATGTAGTAGCAGCAAACAACTTACACATGCATTAGAGTGCAGAACTGTTACCCTATGAGGTTTTCTAAGGACAGAAAATGCCTTCCCCTTTCAGATTACGTAAACCACCCACTGGCGAGGATGTGGTCAAGTATCCAAAGTTTTACAAAAACGGTAATAGAGATGTGATGTCACATAAAGAAAGCAAATACCAAAGTACTACAATGGCAAGAAAATGTGCAAATAGGAAAATAAAACTGCCTAAATTCCACATCAGACAATGGGTGATGTTGAAGAACCCTATGTTCCTAAGTATAAAACAAAGAAATTCATTAAGCAATATCATGTGGCCATATCAGGTGGTTAAATGACACTCCATCTCCCAGCACACACTACTGTGGTGCATGTGGAGCAAAAAACCCCAGAAGCTCTGCCACAGTTGCAAGCAGTTTCCTCGAAGGAGAGGAAAGAAGTGGTAGGAGGTAAAGGCAAAGTGAGAAAATTACATCTGCAGTAGCACATGCGTCTCCATATGCACAGAGGTCATGAGGTTGATCGTCTTAGCTGGGGGAAGACACTGACTGTACATTTCAGCTATGGCAGGAATCACAATACTGAAAACTACCTATTCATTGCTTTACCTACCCACCAGTCTTCCTTTTGAGTTTCTGTACAGTGAAAACCTAACATACTTAAACCCCACCTAGCACTCAACACGTTTTGCTTCCCTGGATGAAATCGAAGCAGCTCAGGATAATTGAATTTCAATGGAACAGCTATTGGGTCAGGTAAGGCAATATTTCAAGAATATCATCAACAACTCCTTGCATTAGTAACTTCTATTTAAATCAGTCTCTTAGTCTTTATCATGAGAGGTGCTGTCTTTTGTTACCATATGCATAGAGCAATCCAAATCCCACCCTTACCATCCTTTTACCTACCTACAATGTTGGTCCTTATGGAAAAATGGTACAACAACTGGAAAAAGCAGAACTGTCTCTGTTAATATATAATATTTTGACCAGTACATATAAAATAAGTAATTCATCAATACTTGCAAGTATAGGAGGCTTGTCTGCCTTCACTGATTATAATGTGGAAAATCCAGGATGGAATGTAACAATATTATGAAAAGGAAAGCTGCTACTCACCATATGGCGGAGATGCTGAGTCGCAGATGGGCACAACAAAAGGACTGTCACAAATAAATAAAGCATTTGGCCATTAAGGCCTTTGTCAACAATAGACATAGAAAAACACAACACACATGCACGTACATGCCTACAGTCTCAGCCAACTGAAACCACACTGAGCTTTATTTATTTGTGACAGTCTTCTTGTTGTGCCTATCTATGACTTAGCATCTCCGCTATCTGGTGAGTAGCAACATTCCTTATCATAATATTGTGACTGTAATGTGTGATCGTTCTTAGTGTAAAAAGGAAGTTATACAGTTACAACCACAGCATGGAATACAGGGGGTCAAATTCTTCAAAGAGGGAAGAAATGAAGGCATCTTCACCAACACAAGCAACCCTTGCTGCAATTGTGTTGCTTGCAGTAATCAGTCATTACAGCATTACATCATCTAGGGTGCTCTCAATATGTTGGTACGACCACTCAATCAACAACCAGCAGTGTTACCGAAATCCAAGATGCAGCTGCAGCACTGCGTCAGGGGAGCTACGCAACACACGGGATATCTGCATGTCAACATGCCTGACCCAGCTTCATTTAAACACTGGCTGCGCACCAAATTGGTGACCACTGTGGAGCAGACTACCACACCATCCACTGGTGCAGCCATCCAGCATTAGCTCCAGACGAACAAAGGTCAAATTAGGACCCTTATAGCCACTGACCCACGTAGCATCTACCATCACCAGGCGCCACCAGCCAGATGTTGGGACTGGGGTTCATTCCCCAGATGCCATCACTTCTGTCACCAGCCACTGCTGGGGCACAGCACCAGCAAGCCTTGGCAGTCTGCTGTGCTGGCAACTGTTGTAGGCTGAACCTAAGAAATAAATCAATTGCTTCCATCCAGAGTGTGACTAGATTTGCTCCTGCTCCCACTACAGAACCCATATGCCTGGGGTGAGGGGGTTATATCGGGTGCCCCGGCAAGGCAACTCCTGACCTCCCCGCCCTCCAACAGGGTAACGCTATCTTGCACTGTTGACACTGTTATAAACTAAATTAATAAATAAACCTTTATATGACTAAACAATTATGACAATTTCTTTATATAATAGTCACATATAAGTTGTCCATTTCTTTGATACAAAAATAATAACAACTGATACACATATAACACAGAAGTCTGAAGGATACAGAGATCACAGCTCATTTGCGCAGGTTCATTCAGAACCTGTGTCGTTGTGGCAGGTGGAAGTCGGAGGCTGAATGGTTTAATTGGCCTTGGATTTGCTACTGGCTGATGATATGACACAAAGCCATCTGATTCTCCATTCATGTTGATGTCAAAGAGCATAGATGTCTGTAATCACATAATAGAGTTATGTCCATTACACAAGTAATTCAAGCAGCATTACACAATACAAATACAACAGCAAACATAGATAGAATGGGAGCAAAGATAACCAGAAAACATAACTGTGATAAATATTACATTTTTAGAAAATGTTACAAAAATATATGTAAAACTGAAAAAGAAAGTGAAAAAAGAAAACACCAGACCAGTTCTCCAGAAGGAAAATTAGGGTTTAATATCCACCAGTTCTCCAGACATTATCACCAAAGAAAATTAGCCAGTTAAATGCAGTGGGATTCTCTGAACCTTTATGTTTATTGTCTCCCATTCTATGACAACCCCACCATTTCTGTTTGCTTTCTACTGTCACAGAAAGAGAATACCATTGTTCACAACCTCCACTTAATGCTCACTATCTAATGGCTCCTGCAAAATCTTTTTCTGTTGAGTAGCGCAGTTTTGTTCCATTGCATTTGTGGACACAAGACTGAATTGGAAGCAAAATTCCCAATTAATCTCTCACACTGCAGTGGAGTCTGCACATTTATGAAACTTCCTGGCAAATTAAAACTGTATGAAAGTTCTGGACTCTAAGTGTTCACTGCCTCTCAAAGGAAGTGCTGTTACCAGCTGAGTTATCCATACAACTCTTAACCTGTCTTCACAGCTTCAGTTCTACCAGTAGGTCTACCACTTTGCATTAAGAGTCCAAGTCTGGTACATAGTTTTAATCTATGAGGAAATTTAATTTCATTGCATAATATGATGCAGACCAAAAAATTTCTTGATGAGATACTTTCTTTTAATTAATTGAATTCTTCTTTTTACTTCCATTTCTCAAAGGTTAACTTAGTTTTAATCTGCTATACAGCTGCTGGCACTGTCACAGTAACTTTATAGTTCTGTTATTATAGAACAGTGAGGCCTCATTACTCGCCTCCTCCTACATCAGGGGTGTGCAATCTTTTAGCTTACCTGGGTGACATTTGAAGAAGGCGAGTACTTTCAGACTGCACATAATATATTTAAAACTAAAAACAACCACTGAGGGGAAAAAGTGTCATATGCAGCACTCCAGATGAAGATTTCTAACTTCTGCCAACTTGTAGTGATCAGAATTATGGTGAAAAAGGTTCTTTTTCACAATTGTACAGAAATAACACACAATTTCCTTGTTCATCCATAAATTGATTTCATTACACATCTAAATCACTAGTTCTGTAGTTGCAACTGAAGTAACCATAAGATAACAGACCAGCACATCTGACAGATTGGCTGATCATAAGAACTAGACTCTTGGGGTTCAAGTATAGCACAGGCAGCAATGTTAAAACTGTGATGGATCAATGAGAGAATAGCGATGTGTGGCAGCAGTTTCAAATTGAGGGAGTAAAAATCAAGGATTATTGAAAAATGAATTTATTATTTATGAAAACATTTACTATAAACAGTGAAATTTAGAATGATTGTACATCACAGCATTTACAAGATGATTCCTCTACAATGATAAATTATGTTTGTTTACTTACCGAAGTGACAGTAATATAGAGTCATTGTGTCAAAGAAAAAAAACAGCATGTCTATATAGACAGGACAATTTCTCTCCAATTATGGCATAGGTCAAAAGTAGACCCAAGAAGGAAATATAATAACTGCAATAAGTGAAAGAAATTTGTCAATGTCTGTACTACTTTGTGTAATCTCCAGTGGTTGAATAAAACTTAGTCTTAGTTTCCTACATATTTTTCTCCTTCAGTCTACAATAGCTAATATCCTACAGAAACTTTTTTAAACTCTAATTTAAATTTAAACTGACTTTTTGTCCCTTTACAAAGGTGTTGATGTGAAAAATTGTTGTCTACTAGTTACCTTTGATGCCTGATGATGAACAACAATCAAATTATCAACAACGTTAATTGCAAAACGCCCACTCATATCCAATCGCAGAATGTGAGTCTTTTTTGCCATCAGCATCCTGCAAGAACATAGAAAAATTACAAAATTATTTGCTGTTTTCCACCCAGAGCACAACTTTCTAAATTATTACAAATGCAACTTTCTTCCTACAAGTTTATCACAATTTATATGCAACTTATGTCAAGTCATCTTAGAAATTAATTTAACTCGTAGCTTATGGAATCTCTGGTAATGCTGCAATTTTGAAAATTTTAAAGAGTCTGGCAAAGAACTCATGAAACTCCAGCAATCACAATTTTTTATTCAAACAAAAGAGAAAATATTACACAATACTAGCACTGACAGATATTTATAACAAAAACTCAGACACAAGTTCAGAAAAAAATTATGGTGCCAATAAAATGGGTAATTCAGATTTCATTAAATTTTATTCTGCCTATTTGCTTTAGAAGTCTCTGAAATTTGGTAGTTTGAGTTTTTTCTTACTTTTGAATGGTGTACACAACCACTTCAGCGCCAGGAGAGCCAACGCCCCTAGGTTGATGACGAAGAACAACAATACTTGGTTGTCCATACAACACAGCCAAAATTACATCCCTTGCCAAAAGGCATAATTTCGGTGGTTTTGGAATTACAGGAAGCTCAACTGTAGTGCACATAAAAAGAACAGTACAACCAAATTAGCTCCAATTCTTGTCAACAGTGAGTGTAACAACATAATAGTACAGGTTTTATTCATTAGCACACTAATTTCAAATACTTAAGTATCATTTAATATGCAATGTGTGTTGTAGCCTTCAGTCCGAACACTGGTTTGATGCAATTTTACAACCTAGTCTATTCCCTACAAGCCTTTCTAATCTCTGAATAACTACTGCAACCTACACTGATGAGCCGCAACATTATGATGATTAGCGACCAAGAGGCTGAATGCTACCTGGCGGCGTAGTGGACACAGGACACAAAAAGGAAAGTATGTAAGCGAAGCAGAGATGATAAATGATGTGCTTCTAGATGATCAGCCATGAAAAACTGAGAAATCATATCAGAACAGAGATGAATAGGGGAATTATTCTAATTGCAATACAGGCTGCAAATGGGAAAATCCACTGGCATAACTGACTTTGACTTATGGACTGGCACCCAGCAACAAACATCTCACAAATGATACAGCTGGCTGGCTGTTTGCATGCTGCATGCTACTGTCATGAGCACCTATGGAAAGTGGTTGAAGGATGTTGCAACCCTGAGTAGCTGACAAGGTTTTATATGTTCACATTTCATCACAAAACATGGAAGTCAGAAGCTTGTCTGCTGTGTGAAGCAGTACAGGTGGCAATCTGATGACAGAGCACAATGCTGGTGCAGGCACAAGTGTTTCACACATTCTGTTCACTGTACACTGCTGAACATGGGTCATCACAGCAGATGGCCCCTATTTGATCCCATGTTGATCCAACAGAATAATCAATTATGGTTACAGTGGGTACAGAATCATCAAGAGTGGACTGTGGATCAATGGAAATGTTCTGAATGGTCAGATGTTTCTTGTTGCACCAGCTCAATGGTCATATTCAGACATGCCATCATCAGTGCAAACGGCTGCTTAAAATATGGACAGTTAGCTCGATGGAGGCAGTGTAAGGCTATGGGGAGCATTCCTTCCGTAGGATCTGTGCTACTAATTAAAGGCACCATGACTGATGCAGACTATGTGAACATTATTGTGGACCCCCTTCATCCCTGGTGTTTGGCCTGATGGTGTTGGCATCTTTCAGCAGGATAACTGTGCGTGTCACAAGGCAGGAATCATGCAAGAGAAAGTTTATGGACATGATAGCAAACTGACGTTGATGTTTTCAGCATCAAATTTGAATTATCTGAGCCCAATGGAACACATCCGGAATGCTATCGAGTGACAGCTCCACAGCCATAAATCACTGGCCCATAATTTACAGGAATTTCATGACCTGTACATACAAACGTGCTGCCACGTACCATCAAAAACCTATCAAGAACTGGTACCGTATTTACTCGAATCTAAGCCGCACTCGAATCTAAGCCGCACCTAAAAAATGAGACTCGAAATCAGGGAAAAAAAATTTCCCAAATCTAAGCCGCACCTGAAATTTGAGACTCGAAATTCAAGGAGAGAGAAAAGTTTTAGGCCGCACCTCCAAATCGAAACAAAGTTGGTCCATTGTAATATGAGACAGAATTTAGGTCGAATGAATGACGATACAGCTACAGTAGTTTGGTTAGCAGTTAAGCTTTACCAGGTAGCCATTGCTATGTGTCAGGCGCTCCATCCATATTTATAAGGGTACCCTTCCTTTTTCATGTGCTTCGTCTGGTTTGAATTCATTGCTTATTTTTCTTTGATCTGATAAGTGCCGTTCTCTTTGTTATAGGTGTTTACGTCACTCTAAGCTGAAAATGCATTACTATACTGTGTTATGCATTGTTTGTCGCATTCTGATAATGAGTGTTTATGGCCTGTTGCCGCTCGCGGAAGGGGTTGCTTCTGTGCACGCTTCAGCCGCTTACAATTAAAAAAAAAGAGGAATCGTCTCATTAGCGGGACACTGGCAAGAGACTGCTATTTGTTGTTACTTACACTGCTGCTTTCTTTGATAATGGTCAACAAGAACCAAATAATAGACTGCGTATGATAGAAAATGTTCTGAACAAGAGTTTAACGAAAAATTTTCTTCGTTTGAAAACCTTTCCAGACGCCTCTTTAGTACATTACATGCTGCACAGAAATTAGAGTCATCTTAGATTTAAAAATCTAGTCAATTGCCGTGCTTCTTTTCTGACTGTATCACTATTAGGCATAAGAATGATATGAATATAAACATGATATGTATATTCTTCCGCGTTTGCTGTTGTCTCACTCTAGTTTCGTAGTTTATTAGGCAGACAGGATTTAAATGAGATAGCAGCAAACACGAAAGAATACACATGGTAAAATGTTTATATTCGTATTATTCTTATGGTGAAGAGAATACTGCATGTGATTCACAATACATAAAAGTTCCTATTAGCAACCATCTCTTCTCACAGGTAGGAAAAAATTCAGAACGTAGAGTTGGCCATATTGACAAACATCCCAAACAGTCTTGCCAGTCGGATTTTCGTAGTGCATTGAAATGCTGCTACATTCAAAGATGAACAATACGGAATTTATATTTACTTTGTTGGATAATGTAAGAAAATGCAGTGGTCGAAACTCGGGGTGGAGAAAAAAGCTCATTTTCCACCTTTTTTTTTTTTTAATTTATTTACTGACGCAGAGGTTTTGGCGCCAGTATTTATCTTTGTGCCTGCAAAGCATGCCTGTGTAGCGCTACATATATTCAACGGCAGAAGTTAGTTGTGGCGGCACCTACTAACATTTTTCAGAACTTCCACTTACTTTGCACTCGATTCTAAGCCGCAGGCGGTTTTTTGGATTACAAAAACCAGAAAAAAAGTGCAGCTTAGATTTGAGTAAATACGGTAATCCATTCCACACAGAATCAATGCTGTATTCTATTGCACAGCTGGACCACTGCAATATTAAGCAAGTGATCATAATGTTTTGGCTCATTGGTGTACATTGTTTTGAAACAATTTACTGCAGTCAAACTTTGGTCTCTTGCTATAATGTACACCCCCTATTCATACTCCCCTTTTTAGAGTCTGCACAGATGTTACAGTGCCACTACACTGCACTAAACTGTTGGCGCAGTTACTGCACAAGCCAACGATGGCTTGATGATGACCAAGGAACAGAAGCTCCTGAAAAGAAATGAAAACTCACCATGCAAGTCAGTCTATGGGAAGCAGAAAATCTGAAACCAAATAGGGGCGTACATGGGGATAAGCTCAGCATGTAGCTGGCATGGGCAGCTGACAACTGAGCACTTGGTAACAACACTCAGGATGAAGCACAAAGGGAGATCCACAGTAGTTGAACTCAACATAAGCCCCGGAGCACAGGACCACCAATTTGTTATTGAATGCACATAAACACTTCTGTCAGAGGGTCTGTCCATACTATGTATCATGTGCACCCCCTATGGCAGGTTTCTGCGTTATTTCACTGAGCTACAGATGCCAGCTCATCTGCCTTCATCACAATGTCCATTATGGGGATACTAACTTCCTCTCTCCCCGAAAATGGCCTGAATTTGGTGGTGACCACTGCAGCAGAAGCAGAGAAGACCAACCACTGCTGGCTAGGGCAAAAAGGCAAGTAGGCTGAGGAAATGGGGGGAGGGGGGGGGGGGCAACTGGCAGCAGTGGAGATGAGGCCACCTCCATCAGCAAGGGGGAAGGGGAGGCAAAGGGGGAGAAGTGGATCAAAATCCATAAGCTTCACACTGGTAGCCACAGACATGAGAACCCCTCACTGGTGCCTGAGGCTGCAGGCATCAGAACAATGGAGGGTGCGCCGCGGGTGGCAATGGGAGGATGCGCCACTGCAAGTGGGAGCCTGCCCCTGGAAGAATGTCATGACCAACCCTGCCACCCGGCTAACCAGAAGACCACGGCAGCGATGGTGCAACAGGACATGGGTGCAACTGATTTATATGATGGGTCATCAGCTCCCTACCTACATCTACCATAATAAACTGCTGATCTTTATGGCCCACCACAAGATCCAGCAGCCATCCCACTGCCAGCACAAAGGATCAGCTGCAAACGGTACAGCTGAGAGGAAAACGCAGTGTACTACACTGCAGGGTGCGACAAATCCAGGAGACCCCACCGCTGGTGCCCATAAAAACATTCTGCTAGACTGCATCCATCAACCAGCATCATCTGGTATGTGACCAAAAAACTCGAGAATGCATCACTGCGGAAAGAGGCAGAGACAGACTTCTTCATTTGGGTCTTAAATGTACACGCGAAGAGCTCCACTTCTGAGTAATAAGCCAAATGAAACAAGGCAGCAGTCAAGAGGCCAGATATCACTGCAAAGACAAAAGCTTTCAAATCCCTGTGACACAAATTACCTACCATTACAAATGGAAAAAATAACTGACAACGCACAAACAGTGGTAGTCAATGATGTGGAGGACAGCTTGGCTGCATACAGCAAATGTGGTAATCCACTGACCACCAACAACCACAGGCCACTCAAACACAGACCTGCGAGACTGACATGCATCCTGTCCCAAGGGTGCTACAGGGCCGGCCAAGGAGAAATGGCACAGTGGTGCATCCTGGTTACATCCACAGGCCCTGTAAGCCTGCACCAGATGTTCAATGTCATGCCTGATCACCGGCCAGTAGACGTAATATGGCACCAATGTCTTCATAAGAGTCATTCCCCAGTGCGATGCATGCAGCAACTGGACTTTGTGAGGCCGCAATGCAACAGCTACAACAACTCAACAGCATTGCTCGTCCATGGCAAGAATGAGGATCATCTGGACAATAGTGAGTTGATAACACAGGAGAAAAATATATACACCCTGCCAGATCAGTATCCAAAGACATGTGCTCGGACTAACCAAACTAGACAAGTGAAAGGATTTTCCAGAAAATGGGGTTAGTGGCCATGTCGGATGAGACCTCTTGTACCGTCAACAGAAACTCCGACAGGGCTTGCTGCAAGACGTCATCAAACACATACACGAGAGCCTCCTCCTGATCAAACTTCATATCGGACCCCACACGTAGGGGCAGTAGTGCATTGTCATTGGCATGCTGAGTGGTGAAGTGGTAACGAATGTCACAGCAACAGCTACTGAGAAAGGGAATCCATTTCTGCTATTGATGGGCAGCCATCTCAGGCAGCTTGGAATAATGACCAAATAAGGAAACCAGTGGATTTTGGTCAGTGATGAGGAAGAACCCTGACCCGGTACAAGAAAACGTGAAACTTTTAACTCCAAAAATAACAGCTAGCTTCTCCTTTTCCATCTCTGAATAATTACACTGTGCAGCAAAAAGCATCTCCAAAGTGCATGCGATGGGTTGTTCGATGCTGTCTGGGTTCCCATGGGGCACAACTGCAACAAAGCCAGACCAGATCACATCACAGGCCGGAGTTTAAGGTTTATCTGATATAAAAGAAGCCAGGCAGAAATCACAGCACAAACACTGCATGAGAAATTGAAAAGCAGGCCAGACAAACTTTACTCCGTTCTATAAAAGCCTTTTAAGAGGATGGCAGATGTATGTGGGCCGGGGAATGAACTAAGCATAATATGAGATCTTACCCATGACAGACTTGAGTTCCTTCAGTTTCTTGGGTGCTGGCAGACTGACAATGGCTTTGACATAGGCATCAATAAGGATGAGACTATCTTTGCTAAGCACATGTCCCAGGAATGCACCATTGGGAAGAAAAACACTGCACTCCCCTATATCTTTATTTTTTTTTAATTGCAGGAAAGCTTATCTACCCAAACCCAGTTACAAATATTGCTCAGCTTTATGTTAAAACTTCAAGTTGAACAAATATATTTCAAGGAAGATGCAATACATGAAGGTCACAGATCAAGTAAACAGAGTAAGACGTGTGTACACTTTAACAATCAAATCAAAACTGAGTCCAAGTCTAGCGGCCGCTGGCTGCCTGGCCGCTTAGGTGGCACTGCTGCTGCATGGCTGTCAGACAGCGCCGCATGTAGAGGACACACGTAACTGCGCGGCGGCACTTTGAAAGATCGGTAAGTCACAACACTTTTCCCCCCTTTGAAGTTTTTGCACAGGTCTTGATGGAGGTGGCCTGTAGATTGCTAACATCCATCGGTGTTGTTTGACTGGCCGTAAAGTCTCGAGGAGGAGGCTTCCCGTATGCACGGAAGTGTCCCCGATGATAACGGGTCGAGAAGACAGAAGATGTGGGGGTCGAATCTGCTGGGGCCCCATGCACCAATCTGCCCGTTGTGACAAGTCCGGTTGTTACAATAGGAGACATGGGCGATGTGTCCGTGTCCATAGGAGAAGGAGGCGAATAGAGTTCTCCAACAGATGATGGTCATCTGGTTCCTGCATGGGCACCTCTCCTTGGTGGCGTCAGTTCTTGTACTGGCACCGATAAGATGGTGAGAGGACTGCGTTGTGAGTAATGAGAGATTCCAGTATCCCGAGTGTCAGGTAGAGCCGAAGATGTTGTAGCAGCATCTGGAACAGGCGTTGTCAGCACACAAGGCCGAAGCTGGTCTGAATGACGCATTGCAACACCCGTATCCGTCTGGATTTCATACAGGCATTGGTCATGGTGTCATAAGATGTGGCCAGGACTCCATTTTGGCCGCCTGCCATATCCCCGTACCCAGACAGGGTCGGCGGCGGTGAACTGGCCAAGCGAAGGCACCCGCGGCCGTGAGGTGGAAGGTCGCAGAAGCAGCGTGCGGGGCTGTCGGCCATGTAAGTGCTCAGCCGGGCTGTGGTTGCCCATGGGGGTGAAACGGTAAGAAGCCAGAAATTGGAGAAGCGCATCATCAGCAGAAGAAGTCAGGAGTTTCCTCATCTGAGCCTTAAATGTGCGGTCCAGTCGTTCAGCCTCACTGTTTGACTGTGGATGGAACGGAGGGGCCGTGACATGCATGACGCCGAGACGGGCACAAAAATCCGCAAAATCGGAAGAGGCAAATTGCAGACCATTATCTGTAACAAGAGTAGAGGGAAGGCCTTCCAAAGAGAAAATGCGAGATAGAGCCTTGGTGGTTGCCGTGGTGGTAGGCGACATGCAACGGACAATGAAAGGAAAGTTAGAGTAGGCATCAATAACGAGAAGCCAATAAGTCCCTAAAACAGGTCCCACGAAGTCAGCATGAATATGCTCCCAGGGCTTCTCGGGCGAAGGTCACGGTGACAAAGATAACTTTGGGGCGGCGGCCTGTGACGCACAAGGGCCGCAGGCAGCGGCCATGTGTGCGATTTCAGAGTCGATGCCGGGTCAGTACACATGACAGTGCGCCAGAGATTTTGTGCGAGAGACACCCCAGTGTCCTTGGTGAAGGAGGCGCAAGACCAAAGCACGCAAAGACGCAGGTACAACAACATGTAGCAAATCATATTCGGTGAAAGGAGGATAACACCATCCCTAGCCGTGAGGTGGTAACGCAAAGCATAGAAGTTCCGTAACGGATTGGAAGTCTTAGCGGACGGACGATCTGGCCAACCCTTCTTAATACAGCGTAAAACCTGGGAGAGGGTAGGGTCAGAACCCGTAGCAGCCGCCAGCCGGTCCCCAGTGATGGGGAACCCGTCCACAACCCACTGCTCGGCAACATCCAAGTGGAAACACAAAAGTTCGTCCCTATCAAATGCCACATCAGAACCCATGGGAAGGCGAGACAGTGCATCAGCATTCGTATGTTGAGCCGTCGGCCGGAAATGAATCTCATAATTGAAACGAGATAAGTAAAGAGCCCAACGCTGGAGGCGGTGTGCAGCCTTGTCGGGAAGTGACGTTGATGGATGAAACAAGGAAACAAGTGGTTTGTGATCCGTAACAAGATGAAATTTGGATCCATAGAGAAAAACACCAAACTTATGAAGAGAATAAATAATGGCCAAAGCTTCTTTTTCAATTTGATACTACTTTTGTTGGGCATCCGTGAGCGTTTTGGAGGCATAAGCAATGGGTTGTTCAGAACCATCAGAAAAAAGGTGCGCAAGGATGGCACCGACCCCGTATTGAGAGGCGTCTGTGGCAAGAATAAGATGTTGGCCAGGTCGATAAGTAGCCAGGCACGGGGCCTGTTTCAGCATAGTCTTCGATTTCTGGAAAGCCGCATCACATGGCGCGGACCAGTGAAAAGGCACGTTTTTATGCAACAGGCGATGCAACGGCTAAGCCACCACAGCAGCAGACGGTAAAAACTTGTGATAGTATGCTATTTTCCCCAAGAAGGCCTACAGTTCCTTAACACATGTCGGGCGAGTAAGGGAATCGATCGCAGTGACAGTTTGCTGAAGCGGACAAATACCATCCCAAGAGAGTTGAAACCCCAAGTACGTGATATATACCTGAAAAAATTCTGATTTCTGAAGATTACACTTAAGACCGGCAGTCTGTAAGACATGAAAAAGTGCGCAGAGATTTTGAAGATGTTCGTGAGTGGTGGAGCCAGTGACAACAATGTCATCCTGGTAATTTATACACCCAGAGACAGTGAGCAATAATTGTTCCATGAATCGCTGAAAGAGAGCAGGGGTGCTGGCAACCCCGAATGGCAATCATTGGTATTGATAGAGGCCGAAAGGCATGTTAAGGACTAGAAACTGCCGGGAAGCAGCGTCAAGAGGAAGTTGATGATAAGCTTCTGACAGGTCAAGTTCAGAAAAATACTGGCCTCCAGCAAGTTTAGTGAACAATTCTACAGGTCGAGGCGTAGGGTAAGTGTCGATAAGGCATTGAGCATTTACAGTGGCTTTGAAATCGCCACAGAGACGAATATCACCATTTGGCTTAGCAATGACAACGACAGGAGAGGACCACTCACTGGAAGTGACAGGAAGCAAGACCCCTGAAGCAGTGAGACGATCCAGCTCCCATTTGACCTGATCACGAAGGGCCACAGGAATGGGCAGAGCCCGAAAAAACTTAGGCCGAGCAGTGGGTCTCAGCATGATATGAGCTTGCACGGCCTGACCCAGGAGAAAAAAAGGGACAAAAATGTCGTCGACAAGGAATTCAGGTGAGCATAAGGAATAGCATCAGAGAAGATATTGACAGAGTCATCTATGGAGAACCCAAAAACGTGAAAGGCATCCAAACCAAAAAGATTCTCCACGTTACTATGGTCGACCACAAATGTGGGAACAGTGCGAACAATAGATTTTTAAGATACCTCAGCATCAAACTGTCCCAAGAGAAAAATCTTCTGTTTATTCTAAGTCCGTAATTACCTAGTGACAGGTGACAGGATTGGAGAACCCAACTGATGATATGTCTGAGAATTGATGATAGTGGCAGCAGAACCAGTATCCACCTGCATGCGAACATCTCGACCAAGTATTTGGACAGTGAGGAATAACTTCCCTGATAGGGAAGAAGTACAATTGACAGACAACACAGAAGCAGAATCAGTGTCATGTTCATGAACATCATGTATGCGGTCGGATTTGCAAACGGATGACACATGACCCTTTTTTTTGCATTTGTGACACACGGCCCAACATTGTGGACAATCTTCTTGTGAATGTTTCGTAAAACACCGCGGACATGAGGGAAGTTGCCGTGGGTTTTGCTGCAGTTTCTTAGAGGTTTGTTTATGGTTAGGCCGAGGCTGCACTTGGGAGCGTACTGCAGCCACGTCGGCCGGCGGGGACATGCCACACGCTTCGTCAACATCGCACAGAGGTTGTATTTCCCCGACGTCGCCCCATATCTCTATTTGCACTCCAGCGGCGCAGGAAATTTGAAAAGACTGAGCGATGGATAGGACTTCATCTAGAGTTGAATTTGCCAACTGAAGGGCATGTTGCCTAACTTCTTTGTCGGGCGCCGATCGGATAATAGCATCCCGTACCGTGGAATCGGCATAGGATTCTTTGTGAACTTCAGTAACAAATTGACACACTCTACTGAGGCCGTGAAGTTCAGCAGCCCAAGCGTTATAGGATTGATTCAGTTGTTTTTGATAACAATAAAAGGCAACACAAGAGGCTACCACATGCGTTTGCTTTTGAAAATAGACGGACAGAAGTGAGCACATTTCAGCAAAGGACAAAGACGCAGGATCTTTCAAAGGAGCCAATTGCGACAACAACCGATACATTTGAGGTGAAATCCATGAAAGGAAAAGAGACTTACATGTTTGTTTGACCGTGACATGAATTGCCAAGAAGTGTTGTCGAAGACGTTTTTCGTAATCAGACCATTCTTCCTCCGTCTCGTCGTAAGGAGAAAAAGTAGGAAGAGACAACGACAAGAGACACCCCGCATTTGATGCGCGATGAAATCACGAATCGCATTTGTGAGGAGCGTTTGCTGTTATATGAGACCTTGCAATAGTTGCTCTAAAGTAGCCATGGAAACATGTGGGTCAACGATGGAAAAGAAAAATCACTATCTCGTCCCCAATTGTTAAAACTTCAAGTTGAACAAATATATTTCAAGGAAGACGCAATACATGGAGGTCACAGATCAAGTAAACAGAGTAAGACGTGTGTACACTTTAGCAGTCAAATCATAACTGAGTCCAAGTCTAGTGGCCGCTGGCTGGCTGGCCACTTAGGTGGCGCAGCTGCTGCATGGCTGGCAGACAGCGCCGCATGTAGAGGACGCACGTAACTGCGCGGCGGCACTTTGAAAGATCGGCGAGTCACAACACTTTAAACTTACAAAAAAATTTAAATTCCATGTTTACTCACTCTCAAGTTTGTTGAGTTTGTTTATACTGCCTTGCTTAAAATGTAGAGGTTGTACTTGATTCCCTAGTGTTCCAGAAGAGAGTAGAACAAGACAACTTTGTGGGCAGTACACAAACCAGTTAACACTGAGACTGTACGATTTGAGGGCTTTCAATGTATGCTTTTCTGGGACAACCTAAAAAAAAATTAAAATTAGTTTAAAACAACAATGTAAAAGAATTGATGAAATATATATGATATCTTTTTGTTCTCTTGATTTTTTGTAGTTTTGTATTATCACCTGAAACAGCTCCACACCATGATCAGTCACAAATACTATTTCATTCACATAGGTCCAGACAAAACCTAAGATTGTTGTATTCTTTCCTTTACAACTTTGGGAATATTCCACCGAGTCCATTTCACCCAGGAAGTTGATGAATTCCTTCAAATAAAGAAATACTGATATCAGTACACATCAACATAATCATTCACACAAAATACACACTATGGTGCCATATTCACGCAAAAGTGGAGATGTAGTTGTGTGAGTCATAGGTCCCAGACTTCCGTCTCAGTACATTCCCTACATTTTTAAATATTTTGTTTCATTATGAAATATCAATATGTATTATATCAATGAACCAACTTACAAGACCTCTAGAATACAATAACAGAATCATGATGTTCAAATTATCAAACATCAAAGCTCGTTTACCATCTCTGTAATAAACACATTATGAGTATTGATTTTGTGACAAAATAATCCTTCCTAAACTGTCATTTCTAGAAAAATCTTGTTTTAATATCTTGAGTCATTTACAAAATATTATTGGTGTTCATGTCACTTGAGGAATGCTTTTTATTGATATTCTCACTTCATGGAAACACATACAGAAGCACAAAATGGTACATAAAAGTTCCTATAGAACAGGTGACATTTACAAAATATGACACGACACACAATACAGGAAGTCTAAACTACCTCATTTAGCCTTTAGAGCTATTTAGTTATGAACAGCTCTCACATGACTGTTCAGAACTGTTAAGAAATTCATAAATCACATTTAACATATTCACATGCATGGCCAGAGCTTCAGAGATGTGTTGTAAGGATTACCCATGTGCCGTTATTATGCAACACTCTCCTTTATTGCTACAGCCTCAAGAAATCACATAAGCCTTTTGTGCAGTTATGATTAGTACTTTAGGATCACTTACCACTGAAGTTTTTGTGCGTTGTATAGCCAAAACTTGCTGATTTGGTGAGAATTTGATGGAAATAACAGGTCCTTTATCTTCCATTCGAAAACTTGTTGTTGTCTCCTCTGTTGGACCTTTCACAACCACCCCAGTTACTCCTCCAGATCTTACAGCAAATACCTACAAAAGTTCCAATATACATGAACTGCAGATACTTGGCATAGTCAGTCACTTATTTACACGTTCCACGATTCATTATTTGCGGCAACTTGCTATGATGTGGAGTGTGCTATTTTCTCTGTAGAAACCTGGCTACATCTTGGCTGTTTACAATTATAATAGCTTTAGTTTCACTTTAATCTTAATTTAAATTAAAATCTAATAAACATAACCCAACAACATATATATATTTAGAAATTAACCTATGGAGTTGAGGTACATGTCAAGCATAAATATTTCCAACTTTTTTCAAATGCACTTATTATCTGCCAGCAACTTTAATTCATATGGGAGCCGATCAAATATTTTTATGTTACGCACTTTTTTCCTTTCTGCAGAAGAGTGAAGTTTAACTGCGGCTAGTGGAAGCTATTTTTACTCCTAGTGTCTTATCCTAGAAAATGCTTTCATCACCAAAATCAGCAATTACACGTAGGGCAAATAGTAGGGAATTTAAACATTCGAGAAGATCTGTAATATGCAATCCTCAATTCGAGTTCTAATTAATTTGCCCTCTCTGCAATTTATAACATTCAGTTCACACATTTTCTGAGAAGCAACAAATGTGTTTCCCAATTTTTTCATTTATTGTTCTTTTTGTTGACAAATTCATACAGGGCTCAAGTATGATGTTTGCATTATCAGTAAGGAAAGCAAATTTTTCTTTGTCAGTATACAATAGAAGGTCATTTATACTAGCAAATGTAAATTGAACCCTTTTGACTTGTCATAAAAACAGTTAGAACTTAATAATGTGCCCATTTGTTTCCTATCCAGTAAGTATCAAGCGAAAAGTTCCTCTTTGTATTATATCTTGAGAGCCATAAACCTTGTAAGTTTCTCCAAAATAATGTTGTAATTTGTACAATCAAATTTCATCGAAAGAACACAAAAAATCATGGTAGATGAAATTCCCCCCCCCCCCCCCCCCCTAGATAATTTAATACATGGTCATTCAAATGATAGATGCCATATTTAGTGCAGACATCCCTCTGGAACTCAAAATGTGACTGATTCAGAATCTCAATATATGCAATTGTTGGATGTAAGAGCTGGCCTAACAAAGTGCAAAAGTCTACAGTAAAAAAGCTAGCACTGTTCTGAAAGGTGATGCCTAAAATGCTCTTTGCAGACAACAAAAAAGCTTTGCCACACCATGGTCATCCTCAGAGCCATAAAGATGCTGTCCACAAGCTGCATGTGAAAGTCCAGAAATGTTGATTGAATAACTGATGCCGGAGCAGTTATTTGAAAGTGAAGCAGCCCCAAGAGGAAAAATGACCTCTGCATGGGGCCAGTAGGTTTGTTGGTTTGGGGATAAGGTACAGTGAGGTCACCAGTCCCTAGGTCTAGATGTTGTTCACCTGGAGTTAGCAATGTCTGCCACAAATTTGATCAAATTATGAAAGTGTGTAGCATTAGTAAAACTGAGACACTGGAAGCAATATTTATGCCAGAGCTGAGAAAGAATTTAAGAAGAAGAGAAAGTGTATGGGTCAAGCAGGTACATAGGGCAGACCAGACAAGGGGTTTCCTGCTTTTGGGAGAGAAACCTACATCCGACCCTCTGCCAACCCAATTAAGGGCAAAGACAGTTCAAAAACTGCCTTCTAGCCAGGAGATTGGTTATAGAAAAGTGAGGAGGCTAAAAACATTTTGGACATCAGCTGATAAAAATACACATTTAAAATCGGTGGTAGGCGTAAAACACCATCCGAACTGATACTAACTGCATTTCCCTAAAATCATTTAGAGCAATCACTTCAGGAACCTACACAAAGTATAAATGGTTGTGATAACACATTAAATCTCTTGGCAACAAATAATCATGAGCAAATAGAGCCTTATGATGGATACAGAGATTAGTGGCCATGAGGTGATTGTAGCAAGACTGAATGCCATAACACATGAACTGACCAAAAATAAACACAAATTATATCTATTTAAAAAAGCACATAAAAATTCTGCTTGACAGCTTCCCAAGAGGCTGTCCTCATTCCTTCCAAACTAATTATGAAATTGTAGAATAGATGCGGCTTAGATTCAAAGAAATAGTACGGACAGCAATTGCAAAAATGGTTCAAATGGCTCTGAGCACTATGGGACTCAACATGTGAGGTCATCAGTCCCCTTGGACTTAGAACTACTTAAACCTAACTAACCTAAGGACATCACACACATCCATGCCCGAGGCAGGATTCGAACCTGTCACGTAGGCCGGATTGAAGTGCCTAGAACCACTCGGCCATCACAGCCGGCAATTGAAAAATTCATAAAAATTAGATCCACCATAATATACAAACCAAGTCAGGAGACTGTTGCAGAAACAACAACAAAAAGTATGCCACATTTCATGTAATACAGAATCTCCGAGACTGGCAACATTTCCCAGAAGCTAGAAATTTAGTGTGGATTACCATACTGAATCTCTATCTTGAAATCTGGCAAAAAATCCAGATAGATTCTGGTCTTATGTAACATGCACCAGTGGCAGCATACATAAAAGACCTTCACTGTGTGATAGCAAGGATAACAATACTGATTACTGTGTCACTAAAGTGGCGTTACTAAACAATATTTTTCAAAATTCCTTCACCAAAGAAGAAGCAGTAAATATTGCAAAATTCAAGTCAAGAACCCTCTGATAACAAAAGTATCTTAGAATCAGATAGCCCCAGAGTAGTGAGGTAACTTAGGTCACCAGATAAAAACAAGTCTTCCAGTCCACATTATATACTAATTAGGTTCCTTTCAAAGATGCTGATGCAACAGTTTCATATTTTACAGTCATATATAACTGCTTGCTTGATGAAAGATCCATACCTTAGAAATGGAAGGTTGCACAGTTCACACCAACACACAAGAAAGGAAATAGAAGTAATCTGCTGAATTATGCACCCATATCACTGATTCAACTTGCACTTGCCCGCGAAAGGCAAAGGTCCCGAGCTCGAGTCTCGGTCGGGCACACAGTTTTAAACTGCCAGGAAGTTTCATATCAGCGCACACTCCACTGCAGAGTGAAAATCTCATTCTGGAAACATCCCCCAGGCTGTGGCTAAGCCATGTCTCCGCAGTATCCTTTCTTTCAGGAGTGCTAGTTCTGCAAGGTTCGCAGAAGAGCTTCTGTAAAGTTTGGAAGGTAGGAGACGAGATACTGGCAGAAGTAAAGCTGTGAGGACCGGGCGAGAGTCGTGCTTTGGTAGCTCAGATGGTAAAGCACTTGCCCGTGAAAGGCAAAGGTCCCGAGTTCGAGTCTCGGTCGGGCACACAGTTTTAATCTGCCAGGAAGTTTGAAGTAGCTATATTTGTAGGTTAGTGTGGACCATGATATCACAACAAATGCATGGCTCACCTTTTTGCGGGAGAGAATTGGAAGCCATAAGAAAGGTTCAAGCAAAGGCCCTTCCAATGGCACCTTGGAGCTGGCGTTCAGCCAAATCTAGAGACTAGGAGACATACCAAATGCAGAAGCCGTTGACATACAATGCGGGGATGACCTGCAGTCTGACAGAGATCATTAGCACATTGACAGTGAAGAGGAAGAGCTTAACACTCAGCATGGAGCCCTGTGGGACACCATTCTCTTTGACCAGTGGGGCACTGCTGGGTGATGTAAAAACTGTAAGCCAGAACACCACTGGGATATAAATCCGATGAATTAAAGTACATACAGAGACTCACATGTTACAGTCATTGAGGGTACGTAAAATGTGAGGGCAACAAGCAGTGTCATATGCCTTATATAGGTATAAAAAGATTGCAATAAGGGGTTGACATTTAGAAAAATCCTTTCAGATTGCTGTTTTCAACCTAACCAGATGGTTGGTTGTGGTTCATCCCCCCTGTGACAGAAGGCCACGTGATTCAAGAACTCAGCATAATCGTTGGGTTACCATCCTCTCATGCAATTTATAGAACATGTTGGAGAGGTTAATTCATTGGCAGCTGTCAATGGATATTAAGGTTTTGCATCACTTAAGGATCAGGATGATGACACTATCTCACCAATCCAAAAGCAGAACATCTTCTAGCCAAATATGGTTGCAAACCCTGGGTAGACGGCGTCTTTGATGAACATTCAGATGTTGGACCTTCTGATGATGAGTAAAATAGGCCCTGGGGCTGTATCATATGTTGAGACAAGAGCCTGAAGCAGTTCCTAATCAGTGAAAGGTTAATTACATCATTTGGTATAGCAGGGTGTGAAGGATAAAGAGATGTCTTCAACTTGTCATTTTTGCCTTACAAAGACAGCTGGGTAAGAAGACCATGCTGACAGTGTTGCAACGTAGGTTGCAAGGGGTTCTGCAAAACCCGATCCACAGGAGCAAATACCACTCTGAAGGTAGAGGTCTGAAAGAGCTGTTAATCTTTGGTGCCCGGGGGAACTTGGCTCACGCCTGGGATGAGGAGGCGTCTTTGATGAACATTCAGATGTTGGACCTTCTGATGATGAGTAAAATAGGCCCTGGGGCTGTATCATATGTTGAGACAAGAGCCTGAAGCAGTTCCTAATCAGTGAAAGGTTAATTACATCATTTGGTATAGCAGGGTGTGAAGGATAAAGAGATGTCTTCAACTTGTCATTTTTGCCTTACAAAGACAGCTGGGTAAGAAGACCATGCTGACAGTGTTGCAACGTAGGTTGCAAGGGGTTCTGCAAAACCCGATCCACAGGTGCAAATACCACTCTGAAGGTAGAGGTCTGAAAGAGCTGTTAATCTTTGGTGCCCAGGGGAACTTGGCTCACGCCTGGGATGAGGAGGAATAAATTCCCACGAAGGAGATGCAGCATTCACAATATTACTTTTTACTGTTTCACTGGATACCGAGTCTTAGCTCGAACCCAGTTACAGGTGAGGAGGGTGGTCTGTGAAGGATGCCACCTCAGAAAATGCATGGCCCTTTGATGATCCTGAATGGTTATTGCAATGTCTTTGGTCTGCCACGGTACTGGCCAGTGATCAAGGGAGGATATAGAAAGGGGAATAGCAGTTACAGTGCCACATGTGATCACAATGGAGATGTCTTCCACTACCTCGTTGGTGCAACTGGAAGGAAGTGACAGGATCACTGGAAAGCTGTTACTATGACAAAGATCATTGTGTATGGAAAATTGTAACAAAGCCACATAATTAGGGGAAACTTGAAAAGGCGAAATGGTCAGCACTGATGTTGGCATGAGTACCGTCACTGAGGGACAGAGATCAAGATCAGGAAGAAGCTTGTCGACCACAAGGCTCCTACGAGACAAAGAAGTACTTCTCCATATGTGGTGATGCATACAGAAATCCCCAACTCGAAGAAAGAGGGGAGAGAGTGGTCGGATTAAGGTGTTCATCTCCAGGTAAATAAGTGTTCTGCCTGGAGGTAAATAAACATTACAAATGATGACTGCTGGAGTCATTTGCAATCACACTGGTTCCTCTGCAGTACAGAGTGGAATTCACTCACTGATGACAACTGTGTGAACTAATGTACAGATCTCAACAGTATGCTTCCAACAGAATGAACAGAAATCACAATGAGTGGAGGAATTGTCATCAGTGATGCACGTTTCTTGGAGGGCAACAACAACTTGTTGTTGTAGTTATGGCACATGGCAGTAATACGAGGTGTGGCTAGAAAAAAACTGGACTAGTACTGGTGAAACAATAAAACGAATGCAATAAGGCTGAAAGTCGCGTGGCCTGTCACGTGACTCTCGCTCCGCCTACTGCTCGAGTTTCATCTGCCTCCTGCACTCAGTCTGCCCGTGGCGTCTGTTTTAAGTAGTTGACGTTTTGTCTGTGCGTCGGAAAATGTTGAGTGTACAGAAAGAACAGCGTGTTAACATCAAATTTTGTTTCAAACTAGGAAAATCTGCAAGTGAAACGTTTGTAATGTTACAACAAGTGTACAGCGATGATTGTTTATCGCGAACACAAGTGTTTGAGTGGTTTAAACGATTTAAAGATGGCCGCGAAGACACCAGTGAAGACACTCGCACTGGCAGCAAAAACTGATGCAAACATTGAAAAAATCGGTAAACTTGTTCGACAAGATCGCCGTTTAACAATCAGAGCAGTGTCTGAGTTAACAGGAGCTGACAAGAAAAGTGTTAGGCAGATTCTTCATGAAAGTTTCAACATGAGCAAAGTGTGTTCAAAAATGGTTCCAAAGTGTCTCACAATTGAACAGAAGGAACGCCGAAGAATGATTTGTTCTGACATCCTGGAAAACATTGAAAGTGATCCCACCTTCTTACAAAATGTTATTACTTGCGATGAATCGTGGTTTTTTACTTACTATCCCGAAACTAAACGCCAATCGATGCATTGGAAAACTCTTGGTTCTCCACGACAAAAAAAAGCACGAATGTCAAAATCGAAATTCAAGGCAATGATGATTGTTTTTTTTGACATCAAAGGGATTGTGCACATTGATTGGGTACCAGAGGGACAAACAGTGAATCAGCATTACTACATTAGCGTCCTGGCTACCCTACGTGAGCGAGTACGGAGAAAACGGAACGGTCTGTGGAGAAAAAAAGTCATGGATCCTTCACCAAGACAATGCCCCAGCTCACAGTGCGTTGTCAGTGAAGACGTTTTTGGCAAAACACAACATTTCCACCTTAGATCATCCACCCTACTCACCTGATTTGGCCCCCTGTGACTTTTTTCTTTTCCCTAAAGTCAAGTCAGCTTTGAAAGGAACTAGATTTGAGACTGTTGAAGCAGTAAAAGAAAAAGCGACGGAAGTAATGTATGGACTTACCGAAAATGATCTGCAGCATTGCTATGAACAGTGGAAAATTCGTATGGAGCGGTGTAGAGGGCGAGGAGGAGAGTACATTGAAGGAGATAACATGAAATTGTAAATAATTGTAAATAAATGTTTTTTCCAGCATCAGTCCAGTTTTTTTCTAGCCGCACCTCGTATCCATTGCAGTATTATTGGATCAGTACATTCAGGGTGTCCTGACTAGCTGTGAAGGGACCAGGAAGACAGGTTACAATCACTCCACAATCACTATCCGTCACTGAGGGAAGGGCTGGGTGGGGCGGTCACCAGAGTAGATCTTTCCTGAGATTTCTTCTTATTCTCTTTCATAATTGATGTCGAATGAGATCAGTAGGATCATTCTGCAGTCAGCTTCAAATGTTGGTTCTTGTGAGATTCAGTGGGTGTAGCAATGAATTCTGATCTTTTCCGGAAGCGAATTTCCTCAAAAAAGTGGATGAATGTGCAAATGTCTACGTTGTCATCTGGCAGGCCTCAGTGTACATGATGTACAAAGTAGATCCCTCACGTCATCAAGTGTTTATGTATTTCATCTGTTTGTAGCATTAGAGGTTGCAGGGGAAAATTAATCCTTTTACCATGCTGTGACTGTAACTAGTACACTACCAAATTGTTTACCAGACAGTGACACCCATAACTGGGTAGGATTCATCGCATTATTTAACATGGAACCAATTCGCAATTTTCTAAGGGAAGAGAGTTCATCAAATTCGCTTTCAGTATTATCCATTAAAAAAAAACATTGGTTTAGTAGTGAGAAAGGACCCTCCATCTGTTTGGGTGCAAAACATTACCTAAAGGGAATAACTGTCCACAAGTCACTTAGTTTTGTTTTCCTTGTATGGAGTCGCCAAGCATGGAAGTTCCTAGGGTCACAACAATCGGCACTAAATTGTGCTTTCTAAAGAGACTGCCAGAACATCATAGCCACCAGCGGATAACTTTGGGCATTTGACAATGCCAGATATCTGCCACAACGGCACCCACTCCAAATGAGGGCTCTCCCCACAGGTGCCACCCAGGCAGAGAAAAGGCCACCTGGTGCGTGACGGCTAGCGCCTGGATTTTCAGTGCCCCCAAAGGGACAGGTACCTACTCCTCAATATGTGCAAGGAGTGGATTTGTGTGTGTGTGTGGGGGGGGGGGGGGGGGGTGACACCTCAGACATCAACAGTGTGATCCCTGAATGGTCATGGGTGCCTAAAACCCGCCATATAGACTGGCTACCATATTAGGTAGTGGGTGACCTTTGTTCACAATCTCTAAAATATTTTAAAACCATGGAGGTCCAAACCAAAGTAAAATGGCAGCACAGAAAGTAGGACAAATGGCACTGGATTGGTGTCCAACAATTGTCATGCTTGCACTCACAAAAGATTTGTTAGCCCCCTGGGTGTATAATTTCATTTCTTGTGGACATGTAACAGCTAGGGATTATGAATGTAACTGCAGGAGCATTTCTGCTCTGTGTGCTCTGAAGCCATGTACATTCCACCGAATGACATATTTACGGAAGATATATATCTATTGCATTAGCGGCAATTACTTTGTCAGCTTCAAGTGCATAGTTTTGTATCGTATGGCCAATATAGCTCAAAAGCAGAATGATCCTTTCCACACTTCTTTCTGAATTAAGGGTTTCCTCCCCAGGTCAACAACCTGTCTATAATGTAGAGGGTGAATTAGAAACTCATGCTGGTGATATGGAGGATGGCAAAGTGATGTTTCTGCTTGGTGTGGCCATTGAGGAGGATCTCAGAATTGGGGAAGGGGCAGAATGTTTCTCTTCATTTGTCTTCTTAATTGCTTTGTGTTTGTTGGACAAGGATCTTGACTTTTACTAGCCAGAGGTAAGCAGGAAATCTTTTCAGGAGCATTTTTTCTCAAATTTCCATTTTCCTCTATGAGTTATGAGGGAGACTTCCTATGTTTTGCTGAAGGTTTTCTAGTATGCTGTGCAGATACAATAGTTGCAGATGAGGATGCTCCTTTAGTACTCGGGGATTTCTGACACTAAACTGGAGGTTGCAGGTCTGTGTGGTAAAACATTTGCTTGTTTGTGGCATTGCGAGGACAGTACTGCAGTTGCTGGATGGTGGTAAGGATGGCTTCCAAATGGCAAATATTCTCCAAGCAATAGAAAGGAATACACTTTCCTTTACTGGCGTCTTCTGTATAGCTCACTTGTCACGATACACAGAGCATCTGTGGGATGAAGTGGAAAGTCTCCTGTGCAGTAACATTGCAGAAGGAAGGGGATGCAATCTTACTCCTGAGCATCTCTGCCACAAATTAAAGATGTGGCTGCATTTTCGTAGGACATACAAGTATCTTTGTAGTATTGACTCTGGTAACAACACACCAGGTTAAATATATAGGGTCTTACATATACAAGGTCTAGCTACAGATACACACCATTTTGTTATCTATCTTCTTGGTAACTTGATGAACTGCTTTTACTCCCTAATTAGAATATAACCTCAGAATATAAACTTGGATTTCCCACTTGGTTATACCATCATGCACCCAGATAGTAATAACCCCATGTGAAAAATTCAGTGGTTGATGGGCATCTATACAAATATGGTCCTGGTGACAGCACTGTCTGTCTGAATTAATGGTTCTGTCAACTGTTCCAGCATTTATTAGGAAACTAGTTTCAAACCTTACAGGTTCATTTTCAAGCCTGGCCTGAGACTGCACTGACAGTGCCTGATCTTAATATTAAACATTGAGTGGCAACACCTGCCATGACTATAAACAAGTCAAAATCACAAACTCACCCATTAATAAATGTGTTAAGGAATTTAAATAAAGTTGTTGCACTCTGTCAACAAAATGTTGAAACTGAATAATGTTGTTGTTGTGGTTTTCAGTCCAGAGACTGGTTTGGTGCAGCTCTCCGTGCTACTCTATCCTGTGCAAGTTGCTTCATCTCCCAGTACCTACTGCAACCTACATCCTTCTGAATCTACTTAGTGTATTCATCTCTTGGTCTCCCTATACGATTTTTACACTCCACGCTGCCCTTGAATACTACATTGGTGATCCCTTGATGCCTCTGAACATGTCCTACCAAACGATCCCTTCTTCTAGTCAAGTTTTGCCACAAACTCCTCTTCTCCCCGATTCTATTCAGTGCCTCCTCATTAGTTACGTGGTCTACCCATCTGATCTTCAGCATTCTTCTGTAGCACGACATTTTGAAAGCTTCTATTCTCTTCTTGTCCAAACTATTTATCATCCATGTTTCATTTCCATACATAGCTACACTCCATACAAATACTTTCAGCTAAACGACTTCCTGACACTTAAATCTATACTCAATGTTAACAAATTTCTCTTCTTCAGAAAAGCTTCCCCTGCCATTGCCACTCTACATTTTATATCCTCTCTACTACGACTGTCATCAGTTATTTTGCTCCCCAAATAGCAAAACTCATCTGCTACTTTAAGTGTCTCATTTCCTAACCTAATTCCCTCAGCATCACATAATGTAATTCGACTACATTCCATTATCCTCGGTTTGCTTTTGTTGACGTTCATCTTATATCCTCCTTGCAAGACATTGTCCGTTCCGTTCAACTGCTCTTCCAGGTCCTCTGCTGTCTCTGACAGAATTACAGTGTTATCGGCAAACCTCAAAAGTTTTTATTTCTTCTCCATGGATTTTAATTCCTATTCAAAATTATTGTTTTGTTTCCTTTACTGCTTGCTCAATATACAGATTGTACACCTTATGGGATAGGCTACAACGCTGTCTCACTCCTTTCCCAACCACTGATTCCCTTTCATGCCCCTTGTAACTGCCATTTGGTTTCTGTACAAATTGTAAACAGCCTTCGCTTCCTATATGTTACCCCTGCCACCTTCAGAATTTTAAAGAGAGATTCCAGTCAACACTGTCAAAACTGAATAATAGAACTCCATAATCTAGATGGGTGCATGACTACATTGGGGCTGTTATTGTGCCTATTACTCACCAACAGACAATCAGATTAACATTTAACAAAACACAGAAATATTTTTATGCATAACACTATTAGGTAGTGAGCTGCAGCTGGAAGAGTTATATTTAGTGAAGCCTATCTATGCACAAATAGTATATAACTAAATAGTTATAATACAGTGATATGACTGTAGCTGTTAATGTATAATTTGACTAGTTACACATCTTTGAAAGTTCTCGTTCATAGTGGAATATAAAGAACATGAGTGAATAGTGCTTGAGCAAAGTAAATATTTCTTGGCTAAAGGATAATTTGTCTTAGAAAATTAAAACATTTAAGGGATATAAACTGAAATTAACAGGTAATGCCATCAATTAAGGATACAAGCGTTTCCCATTCAGTTTGTTACATGGATTAGACGTTTTGAATATTACTGAATACAAAGGATTCCTCAGGTATAAGATTTATATTTATGATAATCGTCAATTTCTTAATAATACTTTGCAAAAGCGGGTTAACTGAATCTACCGATACCGGTATAGAATAGGTTAGAAGTCGACAGTTTGGTTGTGAATTTGCGTCAAATGTTTCAATTAACATGGGAGCGCTGCTGAGTGGTTTCCAAAAGTAAATCCTCGATAAAAGCACTCCACTCACCTGTTTATTGGAATCATCAAAAAATACATTTGTAACTTTGCTCACAGCTTCGAAACGGATCGGATTCGGTGAAAGCTCCAAATAATATTTCTCCCGACTTGTATCTGCAGCCATTCTTCTTTTTCACTTCCGACTCCTCCCCACACACACACACACACAACGAAAACACACTACCACTCCAATGACAGTACATAAACAAATCACTGATTACGTTTGAGACAATCGATTAAGCCACATCGCATCGAAATAGAGGTCAAAGATCGATTTACTATCGACATGTTCAACATTTTTACAGCATTGGTCCGTACACGAGCAAACAGTGCCGACCCCGATTTTTACGTTGAATGACAAACTGGACTATGCTTAAGTTAAAATGAACAGTCGAGATCGCAATAATATTTGTTTATTAACCGGTTTAGGCTTATGTCTAAGCCATCTACAGAATTATTGGCTCCATATGGCTGGTGCTGGCGGTTCCTCGGTTTTCTTGTGATACCACGATGATACACATAGGGGGCCAATAATTCTGAAGATGGCTTTGACATAAGCCGAAACAGGTAAATGGTTGAAATGGCTCTGAGCATTATGGGACATAACATTGAGGTAATCAGTCTCCTAGAACTTACAACTACTTAAATCTAACTAACCTAAGGACATCGCACACATCCATGCCCGAGTCAGGATTCGAACCTGCGACCGTAGCAAGTCGCGCGGTTCCGGACTGAACCGCGCGGTCACAGCGGCCGGCTATTTAATAGTACTTCTTCGGATTCATAGAGAGTATTTGTAACGTATTGCAATCTGCATTAGTCAAGTACACCGCCCGTCCGGCCCAGTAGCCAGTACCAGCTGTGCGACCATGAAAACCAACATCTCCTCCCCTTCCAACTCCTCAGCAAGCTACGTTTTTAGTGCAGGGTGACGACTGGTAATAATTTGATATGTAACAGACAGTAAGTTTCGCTGCACCTGCCTGTCGTTCCCATATGGATGGATAGTTTGTATGTACGATGGTTGAATGAAAAGTAATGCCTCCACCTTCGTTAATTGGTACTGGGTGGGAATACTTTAATAAATCAAACGCAGAAATAATCCTTAGACTGTGATCTTTAATTACCAAAATTCACTTTTCCACATAATCACCAGCCAATTGGATACATTTCTGACAACAAAGAACAAGTTTCCTGAAGCCATCAGAAAAGAAGTCGACACTCTGTTTCCGCAACCACAGTCTCACAGTTCTCTCAACGTCTTCATCAGAAGCTTAATGATGTCACACAGATCGTCTTTCATTATCGGAAACAGATAGAAGTCAGATGGTGCTAAATCATGGACTGTATGGAGGATAATGTACAGTGGTGATTCAGTCTCTGAAGTTCTGCTGTGGTGGCATGGGAAGTGCGTGGTTTGGCATTGTCATACTGCAGGAAAACATTTCCCTTTTTATTTGAACCCTTGCTAGCCATCGTTTCAGAGTTTGCAGCATTGTGAAGTAATGCTCTGTAGTTATTGTTGTTCCACAATCAAGGAAATCGACATGGAAAACACCGTCTGCAAGTATTGGGCCAAGGGTGGTTCTGGAATACTCTGCATTGTTGACCAGATGCATCCAAGATGGCGTCGTGTAGACTTGGCAACAGCGCAAGACGTCATTCAAGATGGTGGCCAGGACGTCATTCAAGATGGCGAATTTCGGTGGGAAGTTTGAATTTTGGCGGGAAGTTTGAATTTTGGCAGGAAAGTGCCACACCCCACCTCCCTAAGAAAAATGGCAGTAAGTCTAAATTCCAACACAACCACGGTTATCTCTACTAAGCAAATAAAATTGCGGGGAGATAGCTCACTTGACCTAACTCCACTAGTCTATGTCACCCAACTGCCACCTCTTCCTACAAACTGGGGCCAAGTTTGAATTTTGGCAGTAAAGAAAGGTCACTTGGGGTTTCACTACCAACTTAAGAAAATTGCTGGAAAGAAAGGAAATTTGGACTAACCACAGTCACCCAACCGCCACCTCCTCCAGGAAAATGGCGACAAGTCATATTCCAACAGGATAATGCATCACACTGCAGTTATATCTACTAAGCTAAGAAAATCGCGGGAAGATAGGCCACTTGTCCTACCTTCACTAACCTAAGTCACCCGACCATCACTTCTTCCTATGAACTGGCACCAAGTTTGAATTTTGCCAGTAAACAAAGGTCAATTCCCATATCTCTACTAAGCTAAGAAAATGGGGCGAAAGAAAGGACACTTGTACTAACCTCTGTCACCCGACCGCCACTTCCTCCTAGTGATTTGTGGGGAAAGGACTTGCACATAAGTCTTTATTTAATCATTTTCATGCAGTATGGCCAATCAGTGTGTTCACTATGAGGCGTAGTAAACATCGCCACCAGCAGAGGGCGCTCTCATTTGGGACGTAATCCAAGATGGCGTTAAACAGTGCATTCACCAAGTACTCCAAACGCCAACTGACTTAGTACACAGTACCGGCACCAGAGTGAGCTGTCGTTCATGACGTCATCTAATGACACAACTACCGTTATTCAAAATGTTGGCATACATTGTGGTCACCACGAGGCCTAGTACACATTGACTCCACCAGAGGGTACTACCGTGGACTTGGAATGAATTTTCGTGAATGCCACACCCACCTGGACTTGGAAGGAAATACTTAAACTCTTCACCACGATCCTCAACCGACCACCACGTCCCCTACCAACCAATGTTGTCGGGCTAATGTACACTAATGTGCACTAAATTGTACTAATGTGTACTAAAGTGAACTAACGAGCACTAACATGTACTAATGTCCACAGTGAATGACGTCATCCAAGACAGTGGGGGGAAATGGCGTGAAAACGACTCTGCCTATGATGGACATAAGTTTTTATTTTGCAAGCAATGACTTCACCATGAGATCTAGACTCCAACTGACCTAATACACATTACTGCCACCAGAGGGTTCTGTTATCCCTTCTGTGACCTAATTCCAGATGGTGGTCTTTATGGGGAAAATGGTGTGAAAATGACTCAGGCTGCGCTGGGTTGCTGGGGAGAGTAGAGAAGCAGTGCACTCTATTTATTTTGGAACATTTTGTTTAGGGATGGAGTATATTTATCACACTGACACATAACACTCGCCCTTATGTGCTTCAGGTCACAATACACAGTCTACAGACACTCATGCAACTCCTAATTTTCCCAAATAATTTCAGTACACACCAGCAATCTGTTCCTAAATAATGCAGCAAGTGATATGTAGACATGCTCAGTACTCGTAAACTGTCCAAATAACGCATATCACAACCCACAGACATGCTTGCAAAATAATGCAATCAACTCACGCAAGCACCCTCCGCAAACCCCTGTCCAGCAGAGCGCACAGTAGTTTAGCGGCAATCGACGGCAAGTGACGCAGCCATCAACTGTCAAACCACGCACAGCTGCCCTCAAGCATGTGGTGGCGACATCCCATTCATACTTGACACTTGACAAATTCCTATCCAAATACGAGTTCAACTAGACACCGGTGCAGACGCTGCCGGAGCGTGCACAGCCACAAGCCGACGCCGGACGCAGGTGAAAGTTTCCCCTAACACAACATACGAGCTGCGTTCTGCCATGCATACCCACAAAACGTCCACTTGGCGACTTGCCATCTAAAATGTTCTCAATGTTCTTCTTACGTCACATGGCTTTGTAAAAAATAACAGCCAAGTTGACCTCTCGGGAATTGTATAGTGTCCTAGAAATAGTTTAACACTCGCTTCCTTGATGTCTCAGCTTGTATGCTGGAAATTCTTGCCCTAACAGAATCTGTTAACGAAAATAACAACGAATGAACTCCGCCCAGCGCTCCTAACTTTATAGCCTTCATACTCTTAACATACGCAAATGTTCTCACCACTATGTAGAGGCTCCTATATCCCAGCAGAAAAGATGTGAATAAATGGAGCATTATGATTGGCTCTTATCGAATTTACCTGCCAAATTAGTGATGCCACCGGTATCGAAGCACCGTCAGCCTTTTTTTTCCGTTTGTAGATGAGACTGTCAGTGGTTATTTTACCAGATCAACGAACTGCAACGACAACTAAACCCGCAAAGTGCCATAAGTATCGTCAAATATGGAAAGAATCTTAATCACGCTGTTCTCCCACCGAGAACAGGAGCTTCAATATTAGACCGTGAAACCGACCTGCGACCCATCAATATATCAATGCGTACGCTACATAACATCAAATACTTAAAGACTCCTACTCAATTACTGTGTTCCCCCACCGAGGACAGGAGCTTAATATTAGTGCGTGAAACCGAGCTCCAACCCAGCTATATATCACCACGTTCTGTGTCAATGTAGTAAACATACAATTCATATCCTCTGCCAAACAAAATCATCCCTTTTAGATCAGAGTACCCTCAGCGGACCAAAGTCACATTCAGAACTGTTCTACAAATTCGCGAACGTCAGCCCTCAGCACAAACACGTTACTGTTTCTGATCTTGCTTGCTCGCTTTTCTATGCACATCTCCAGACTTGGGGATTACAAGAACACACGTATTTTCACCATAATATTACACCATTTTCGCACTACTTCTCGATATCTAGCACTAGGCAGCACCCTACCGATCACTAGCGCAACATAATTCCCAAGATATAGCCTGGAAATTATTTCTCTACAAACCCCAAACTTTTGCGAGGTGCAGTGTGCTGTAAACCACTGAGTAACTAGAAAAAAATAGAGGAAACTGATATTCCCACTCTCGAACACCGAAGTCGGCTATGTAACATATTCAAAATCATTCCTATAATTCACAAGCCAACTAAAGTCTTCCCCATGTCAATGGAACAGGCAAATGTGTCTTCCACACACCACAATTGATCTTATCTCAACTAAATAAAGACGCGAAATGTGCAGAATCAGTCAACCGAACAATTTAAATGGGAGGGAATAATGGTCCAGCGCAAATGCACCATCTTCTCAAATTTCCACTGATCACAAAAGCCACCCAACTCATACTAATTATTAGTTTGCTATTCGGTCGTCTAGACGATGGGAAAGTAAACTCAGATACATTCCTATGCTCCAACAGGCCTCTGCATTCGGACAGCTGCTGCCATTAACGGGAAATGTGAATCATTCCCACCACAGGCCATGCATGCACGGAATCAATCTAGAAAACCGGTCATATATATGTTTTATCATTATACTTACAAGTAAATGTTACGATCGTGATCTCATTGAATGGCATTCGACAATGAGCCAAGTATCGGAAATACACCCTGCTGTCGGCAGTGGCTATAGAAATAGAAATTCCTGCTTAGTAGAGATAACCCAGGTGTGGTGCATTATTGTATCGGAAAGACAGATTAGACACCGTAGAAGGTGGTGTCTTCATTGCAGTTGACAAATATATTGTGTCTACTGAGGTCGAAGTAGAGTGTGACTGTGAAGTTATCTGGACACGTTTAACAGGGCTAGGGGAAATAAAGTTAATTGTTGGGTGTTATTACCGGCAACCAGGTTCCACCGTGACAGTTATAGAATCATTCAAAGGGAGTCTACATTCTGTATCGCAGGAGTACCCGGATCATGCTATATTAGTCGGAGGCGACTTCAACCTACCTAGTATAGACTGGGATGTCTGTGGATTCATTAAAGGTGGTACAGACAATCTGTCATGTGAATTACTTTTGAACACATTATCCGAAAACTGTTTTGAGCAGCTAAATAGACAGGTAAAGCGTAATGGAAATATTTTATATCTGGTAGCCATGAACAGAGCAGACCTCATCGACGGTGTCAGTGTTGAGGGTTGGGTTGTTTGGGGAAGGAGACCAGACAGCGAGGTCATCGGTCTCATCGGATTAGGGAAGGATGGGGAAGGAAGTCGGCTGTGCCCTTTCAAAGGAACCATCCCGGCATTTGCCTGGAGCGATTTAGGGAAATCACGGAAAACCTAAATCAGGATGGCCGGACGTGGGATTGAACCATCGTCCTCCCGAATGCGAGTCCAGTGTGCTAGCCACTGCGCCACCTCGCTCGGTTGTCAGTGTTGAGACAGGGATTAGTGATCATGATGTTGTCATTACCACTATGGTTAAAAAAGTTGAAAATTCGGTCAAGAAGGCTAGGAGAGTATTCTTACTAGAAAGAGCAGATAAGTAGTTGTTAGCTTCCCACTTAGTAAATGAACAGACTTCATTTACTTCCAGTACGATGGACGTGGAAGAATTATGGGTAAATTTTAAATACATTGTAAATCACGCATTGGGCAAGTATGTGCCGAAAAGGTGGGTTACGGACAGAAAAGACCCACCTTGGTTTAACAGTGCAATTCGGAGAATGCTCAGGAAGCAACGACAGTTGCACTTGCGGTACAAGAAAGATCGGGAGAATGAGGACAGGCAAAAGTTAGTAGAGATTCGTGCTGCTGTAAAAAGAGTGATGCGCGAAGCATTCAACCACTACCACCGTCATACCTTAGCAAAAGATCTTGCTGAAAACGGTAAGCGGGTCGAAGGCTGCCATCCAGTCACTCACTGACCAGTCTGGCTTGGTAACGGAAGACAGCAAAACGAAAGTTGAAATATTAAATTTAGCATTTGATAAATCTTCCACGCAGGAGGATCGTACAAACATACCGCCGTTTGAGTCTCATACAGATTCCCGTATGGAGGACATAGTGATAGACATCCCTGGGGTTGTGAAGCAGCTGAATGTGTTGAAAATAAATAAATCGCCAGGTCCTGATGGGATTCCCATTCGGTTTTACAGAGAGTACTCTACTGCATTGGCTCCTCACTTAGCTTGCATTTTTCGCGAATCTCTTGCCCAAAGTAAAGTCCCAAGTGACTGGAAAAAAGCGCAGGTGACGCCTGTATAGAAGAAGGGTAGATGGACGGATCCTCAAAATTACATACCAATATCCTTAACATCGATTTGTTGCAGGATTCTCGAACATATTTTAACGAAATCGTCGAAATATTTGGAATTGATTTTAAATTTCGTTAAAGAAGAATAATAGATTTTATCTTTTTGCTTTTAAGTTAATTTTCTTTCGTGCGAACTTTGTTGTAGAACCACTCTCTTATTTTCGTGTGGTAATAAGAAATTTTACTTTCTTAATAATTACGTACATTTAAAGAAAAAATATTACGTGCACTCATATTAACTGGATAATAATATTAAGTTGAGAATTGAGTCCTTTAGATCATTCGGCCTTGGCATACACTTTCCTGATGCAGTGGGTTTTTTTGTTAAATATTTTTACTGAATTTTATCCCGGCAATAGCCATAGAACACAAGATTATCTCTATCAGCAGAAAATGTTTTAATTATTGCCAAGCCGACATTTATCACTGATCAAACCTACTTCACTACGCAATTGAGTTATTTTAAAGAACAAAACTGTTTAAATTTCAATGTTAACTAACATTAACTATCCCCCTACAAATGCACAAACGTATAATTAATTCAATTCTTATCAGCCACAGGATCACTGAAAAGGAAGAACAATTTCTTAATTCACTATTGATTTTTATGCATCTGTTCCCGATTTACGGGTTTGATAATTTTTTAAATGTGCCGCCTCTTCAGATCTGCGATTGTTGGTCGCGGCACAGCCCAGCAACACCGCTAAAAAATGCTGAAAAATTCTTAAAGAAATTTTATAGATGACGTGGGCAAGCTAATTTACATAAATAATTCACACTTTTGATAAATACTGATATATTTAGCTCAAACAACAATTCAACTCACATTAATTCGTAACGCATCGTCTAATGGCGGCTAAAACCAGACAGAGACAAAAGAAGTCTACACATTCGTTAAAAGCTTCTTCACAGCGACCTACCTCGACAACGTCTGATCAGAGACGACCAAAGAATACATAATGTTTAGTCCTTATATAGCATTTCCCGACTATTAACATTTCTTTGTAAATTATTCTTTTCTGGCAAATTTTTATATCTCTGATACCGTAAATACTGACACATTTTACATTCACATATTAAATACAGAAAAATTCCTGTCCTAAATACAGAGAAATATTACAATAAAACATAATGAGAATAACAAACGTATTTTATACCACATTCAGTAATATTTTTGTTGAATAATTACGATGTATATACAACTTGCCCAGAGCGGCGTATATGGTACAAATAAACTGTGAAAATGCCAGGGAACGTTACAATATTCTCAGTTCGAATATAATGAATTTCCTTGAGACAGAGAAGTTGCTGTCCATGCATCAGCACGGATTTAGAAAGCATCGTTCCTGCGAAACGCAACTCGCTCTTTTTTCACATGATATCTTGCGAACCATGGATGAAGGGTATAAGACGGATGCCATATTCCTTGACTTCCGGAAAGCGTTTGACTCGGTGCCCCACTGCAGACTCCTAACTAAGGTACGAGCATATGGGATTGGTTCCCAAGTATGTGAGTGGCTCAAAGCGTTCTTAAGTAATAGAATCCAGTACATTGTCCTCGATGGTGAGTGTTCATCAGAGGTGAGGGTATCATCTGGAGTGCCCCAGGGAAGTGTGGTAGGTCTGCTGTTGTTTTCTATCTACATAAATGATCTTTTGGATAGCAATGTGCGGCTGTTAGCTGATGATACTGTGGTGTACAGGAAGGTGTTGTTGTTGAGTAACTGTAGGAGGATACAAGATGACTTGGACAGGATTTGTGATTGGTGTAAAGAATGGCAGCTAACTCTAAATACAGACAAATGTAAATTAATGCAGATGAATAGGAAAAAGAATCCCATAATGTTTGAATACTCCACTAGTAGTGTAGTTCTTGACACAGTCACGCCGATTAAATATTTGGGCATAACATTGCAGAGCGATATGAAGTGGGACAAGCATGTAATGGCAGTTGTGGGGAGGCGGATAGTCGTCTTCGGCTCATTGGTAGAATTTTGGGAAGATGTGGTTTATCTGTAAAGGAGACCGCTTATAAAACACCAATACGACCTATTCTTGAGTACTGCTCGAGCGTTTGGGATCCATATCAGGTCAGATTGAGGGAGGACATAGAAGCAATTCAGAGGCGGGCTGCCAGATTTGTTACTGGTAGGTTTGATCATCAGGCGAGCATTACGGAAATACTTCAGGGACTCGGGTGGGAGTCTCTAGAGGAAAGGAGGCGTTCTTTTCGTGAATCGCTACTGAGGAAATTTAGAGAACCAACATTTGAGGCTGACTGCAGTATAATTTTACTGCCGCCAACTTATATTTCACGGAAGGACCACAAAGATAATATAAGAGAGATTAGCTCTCGTGCAGAGGCATATAGGCAGTCATTTTTCCCTCGTTCTGTTTGGGAGTGGAACAGGGAGAGAAGATGCTAGTTGTGGTACAGGGTACCCTCTGCCACGCTCCGTACGGTGGATTGCGGAGTATGTAGATGTAGAATTTGAATGTCCAGCCATTTTTCTTGGGGAGGGGGTGTGGCACTTTCCCACCAAAATACGCCATCTTGAATGACGTCATGGCCGCCATTTTTGATGTCGTCATGCGCTGTTGCCAAGTCTACACAACGTCATCTTGGATGACGTCATCGTCGCCATCTTGGATATATCTGGCAACAATGCAGAGAGTTCCAGAACCTCCCTTTCCCCAATACTCCTGCATCCCAGAACACAGTGGCCATGATTTTTCTAATTGAGGGTTGCGTCTTGATTTTCATTTTCTGGGGAGATTCTCTCTGGGACATAATGGTGTACCCATATTCCGTCTCCTGTCACAACTGAATAGAGAAAGGCGTCACCGTCATTCTCGTAAGGCACGAGGAGTTCCTGGCAAATTTCAAGCCTGTGTGCTTGCCCAGCAAGGCAATAATGTGATCCACACGCTCTTGTGAAATGCTTGCAATTTCTCTTTGAGTGATACAACGATCGTCCTGAATCAGTCTGTCAACTCGGTGGTTGATGTCACAGGATGTCCAACTCTTTGTTTGTCACGCAGGTAGGGTGGTTCTGCCTCAACATCTTTAAACTTACTCGCCCAACGACGCGCAGTACTCACATCAAAACAATCACCATAAACTGCTTTCATTCTCTGATGAATCTCCTTTGGTGTGACACCTTCTGCTGCCAAGAATTCAATGACTACACATTGCTTAAGGGGCTACGGAACGCCCTATACTTGCAATGTTAAAATAACGCATATAAATTACATCTTTCCTCACAAAGTATTTGAGGTAGGAAGTTGAACTTTTTACAGATTATTTGTTGGAATATGGGCTAAAACTTAACACAGGGATTTTACAAAATTTTAGTTCAGTTCTTAAAGATGATTTTTTTTCAGTTGTAATGAAGGTACTGTGTAACATTTACTGAAAGTTTGAAACAAATATGTTTGGAAGATCCTTAGAAAACATGTAATTAGTATGAGAAAATAAAAGTTTTGGGAATCGAGCGACAAAGATTGGATTAGCTTTTTAGTGCATTCCAGGTCCATAGGATGGATTATCTTCATCCTCTGCAAACTCCTCCTCCAGCTTCCTCTTGTTCCTCCTCCTGTTTACTCTTGCTTGTATTTCTAGACTCTTTACAGCCCTGTCTGCAGCCCGAAGGCGTTCGTTGTGTAAAGCAAGCATCGCTCGTTGTTGTGTCCGTAGATTTTGCTACCATTTTCTTCAGTTGCAGTTACTGCAACACTGTTCCAAAAGGTGGTCATGTATGAACACTTATCACATTTCAGTTGTATTTCACTAGCAAGTTACGTGCTTTATTATGGAGAGTTCCAGACCAACTTCACTACAATGAATACATCTTACACAGTTTGAAAAAATTCCTTTGAGAACCGACATATCAAATATTTCATTCACATCCGATTCGCCCATAAAACATTCATAGTTTTCACTCATTGAACCAAGCTTCTTCTGTGAAGTATTTTCTTTCCCACTTTGACTGCTATGGGCAGGTGTACTTGAGAGGTTAGGTCCACTCACTTGGTTATCGTCTTTATTGTTTACAGTAATAACACATACCTTTGGCTTTCCAACATTTCTCCTTTTCTTAAAAGCCTTCAGAGGATTTCTAATAACTTTACTTTTACTCATTATTATACTTCAACAAAACAGAGACTCAAGAAACAGAATTAATTACGAATATTTTCGAGATAACGACAGAGTAAATAAACATGAAACAATCGACAATCACACCAGCGATATATATTGAACCATCACAGGTTAGCCACAACACATACTTTATCTCACATCAGTAAAATGTACCTGATGAACACGGACGTTAATAATAACACCATTTGACAGCAGTTTAACAGCGCCACAGTGGGTCACGCCCATGTAGAACACATTTCCAAAAAAATTTAAAAATAGTTGTAGTCTTCGGAATTGAATAAATTATATATCTATTAAAAGGTAATAGTCTGCAGATTCAGAAAACGCAAAAAAGTAAAAATTGAACTTTTCATGGTTCAAATGGCTCTGAGCACTATGGGACTTAACAGCTATGGTCATCAGTCCCCTAGAACTTAGAACTACTTAAACCTAACTAACCTAAGGACATCACACAACACCCAGCCATCACGAGGCAGAGAAAATCCCTGACCCCGCCGGGAATCGAACCCGGGAACCCGGGCGTGGGAAGCGAGAACGCTACCGCACGACCACGAGATGCGGGCGAACTTTTCATGTTTTCAAGTTTTTAACAAGAGTTGAACCAGTATCAATTCCTGTGATTATTCCCCATTCTGTGTATGTTGCTTAAGTGTCTACATTTCCTGGATTTCTTAATGTGGATCACTGCTTGGTTTTCATGAGACAGGGATGAGAAATAGTTTATAGCCAGATCTCTGATGCCATAATACTTGAGTTTCTGCAAGAGAAAATTTGTGATCTGGACAACCAAAGGCTTTTCACAAGAGACACAAAATACCATCTGGCAATATTGAAAGTTTTGTATAATCTGATCTATGAATTGAAAAAGTCACATTCTGTGGAGAGATCCTTTTGAAATCCAAACTGATACTAAGAATCTTATTTTGGGATAGGTGTGTTTTGTTTGTGCATACAGTTTGTCACATATTATCACCAATTTATGCAATTTGCAAGACCTGTTATCTCTAATAACCATCATATTTGCTTCCAAATGCACATAAACAAAGACACACAAAATCCAGGGTCATTTGAATGCTTTAAGGGGCTCCGGAAAGGCTCAAAATCATGGAAAGTTCAATTTTTACTTTTTTGCGTTTTCTGAATCTGCAGACTATTACCTTTTAATAGATATATAATTTATTCAATTCCGAAGACTACAACTATTTTTAAATTTTTTTGGAAATGTGTTCTACATGGGCGTGACCCACTGTGGCGCTGTTAAACTGCTGTCAAATGGTGTTATTATTAACGCCCGTGTTCATCAGGTACATTTTACTGATGTGAGATAAAGTATGTGTTGTGGCTAACCTGTGATGGTTCAATACATATCGCTGGTGTGATTGTCGATTGTTTCATGTTTATTTACTCTGTCGTTATCTCGAAAATATTCGTAATTAATTCTGTTTCTTGAGTCTCTGTTTTGTTGAAGTATAATAATGAGTAAAAGTAAAGTTATTAGAAATCCTCTGAAGGCTTTTAAGAAAAGGAGAAATGTTGGAAAGCCAAAGGCATTTGTTATTACTGTAAACAATAAAGACGATAACCAAGTGAGTGAACCTAACCTCTCAAGTACACCTGCCCATAGCAGTCAAAGTGGGAAAGAAAATACTTCACAGAAGAAACTTGGTTCAATGAGTGAAAACTGTGAATGTTGCAATTTTCAGAGACTTAGCAGCACCTGAACTGTTGAAAAAGTGTATTCTCGGAAAAACTCAAAACCCCAATGAAAGTGTAAATAGTGTTATATGGTCGAGAATCCTCAAGACTGTATTTGTTGGAATAGAAACACTTCACTTTGGTGTGTATGATGCTGTTGCGACTTTCAATCATGGCAACATTGTAAGGTGCAAGGTATTTAGAAATATGGGAATGAAGTTAGGTTCTAACATGGTACGAGCGATGCTTGCTTTAGACAAGGAACGCCTTCGGGCTACTACCTGCTGCGTACAAATGCTGCCAACTATTGAAGAGTTACGAAGGTGGAGGCATTTCTTTTCAGTCAACCTTCGTCTGTAATTGAGAGCAGAAAAATAGAAAAAATTGCTGAAAAGTATTGAGTAGACTTTCACAGCCGGGATTATCTCCAACTAAAACTTATGTCCTCTCAGTCCATTGATAATATGTGAAACTACTCAGAGAAGAAGTGGTGGAGTGCATTGTTGGATGTGACAGACAAGAACTGACAAGAAACTTCGTGGCAGATTAAAACTGTATGCCAGACCAAGACTCGAAGTCAGGACCTTTGCCTTTCTTGGGCAAGAGCTCCACCGATTGAGTCACCCAAGCATGACTCACGACCCATCCTTACATCTTTAATTCTGCCAGTACCTCGTCTCCTACCTTTCGAACTTCCCAGAAGCTCTCCTGCGAACCTTGCATAACTAGCACTTCTGGAAGAAAGGACTGACAGTATTGTAGTACTAGCAGAATAGTTATAATTTGTAAAAGGAGGTGTAATTTTTACTTATAATAGAAACAGTTTCTAATTATTATTATTATTATAGTTATTTTAATTGAAGAAATAGTTATGTGAATGTAAAAATGTGATGGCAGGTAGTATTGTGTAGGTGGTAATAATGTAAATTGCATAATTTGTGTAAGAAGCAATACAACCTGTGTTCAAATTACAGGTAATAGGTTTAAATTTATGTAAGAGACAAAAAAATGTTTTATTGTTTGGAGTTTAATAAACTGTTATTAGCATCATCTGTAATTGCAGAGAATCCTGGTTGTCAATAGTTATTATGTATGGCAGTTAATTACATGCATGTTGTGGGCAACAGGAGCAATTTATAATACTTTGACTAGTGCGATCAGTTTGTAAATGGGCTCTCTTTAAAAGATACAAATGCAGTATTTAGAAAATGGAACAGGAACTTGCAGGGAACTCATATGGAATGGGATCCAATGATACAGGTGAAAAGTGTAAATAATAAATGTAACATTTTCTTTATCGATTTTTTACCCTATGTGAAGTAGTTTTTCCTAAGTGATCTTTAAAAATTACGTCATTAAATGTTTACAGTCAACAGGAATCAGAACATTCAATAAAATAAAGAGGGTGCTGTATGCCTCAGAACCTCCAGAAACCCTGTGGATAAGTTATGTTACAAGGAAGACTCTAATATATATATATATATATATATATATATATATATATATATATATATATATGGATAAGTTATGTTACAAGGAAGACTCTGACACACACACACACACACACACACACACACACACACATATATATATATATATATATATATATATATATATATATATATTGGTATTTACTATCTTTGGAACAAAATTATGTATTGTTGCAATTTTGCATGGTAGCGCATTCCATAGCTTTTTTCAATCTGGGCACGCGTTTTCCAGCAGGTGACAGTGCAGCAATGAATTAAGTAAGACTGTCGTTTGAGCAGTGCAAGGCCATATTGAATTGATACTGGACGTATGAGAACAGGATGGAGGTACAATGGCAATGGCGTAACGTGCTCAAAACTCATTCACCAACACGTACAACAGTTTATCGTAGTCAGGTTAAATTTGAAGCAGATGGTACTGTTCAGGATGTGCCTAAGGAAAAGTCTGGCGAACCAAAAATATCAACAAGTCCAGCTTCCATCACGGCTGTGATGCAACATTTCACTATGTTACCTCAAAAATCTGTGAAGCAGTTGAAGCAGAGTGTACATGAAACGGGGTAAACTGATCAAGCACATGACGAATTCTGAACATTGCAAAGTGGAAAGTGTACATTCCGAGATCACTGCATGCTATGAATGAGGACGTGCTGGATTAAAGAATGGATTACTGTGGTTGGTTTGAAGGCATGCTGTGCAGGGATGAACACTGTGCAGGGATTGTTATCTGGTCTGATGTGGCTATTGAACAGTACTGTAGCACCCAAAACTGTGTGGACTGAGTTCCTGAAGATCCTCACATTCACATGGACAAAAATATTAATCTACCAGGTGTTAATGTGTGGTGTGTTCTGTCATCATGCAGTTTGATTGGCCCATTCTTTGAAGGTGCCATAACTGGGCCCTCTGTGTATATATGAATGTATTTTTCAGATGATATAATTTAATCTATGCATCGATTCAAGAATAAAAAGCAATATTCTGGATTGATTTATTTTTGGTGTGGCAAAGGCTTTATACAAGAAGTTATGAGAGTCATTAGTTAACAGTTATTCATGCTAATCTTTTGCATGTGACTCATCTCTGTAGCTGAGCAACCAACACAGATGGCTGTAATGCAGAGGACCTGGGTCTGATTTTCAGTGCTGCCCAAGGACTTTTCCTTCGTGGGATAACAAGTATGGTGTCCATTCTGTATCATGTTGCCAACTGAGGCGCTGCTTGATTGAGAAGTAGCGGCTCCGTGGTCTGGAAAGTCGGTAAAATGGCCTGGAGAGCCATGTGTTGACCACATGCCCACCATACCGCATCATGCCAGAAGGTGCGAAGTACACTAGCAGTTGTATCAAGGAGTATGTAGTTTGATGTATAAATGTCAATGAGATGAGGTGAATTGTCGAATCTTTATCTTTCAATGTGCTGTCGTCCTCCCTTTTGGATAATATGATGTTGGTAACTTTCAGGCAAGGTCCATTTATGTGCAATAGAATAAAATCAGTTATATCATGCCTTGTGTGTTTTGCCTTCATTTATTGAAAAGTATCATCAGCGGCATGAAATTATACATATCTCTGAATATACTACTTTGATTAACAAGTTAGATATTGATGTGTAAGCGTGGGACTTTACAGGGAACTCATATTGAATGAGATTCAGTGTATCAAGTGAAAGGTATGAACAATAAATTTAAAGTTTTCCTAAGTCCATTTCTTGCCCCATTTGAATCAGTTTTTCCAAAGTGAGCTCTAAAAATTATTTCATTAAATGTTTACAATCGACAGTAATAAGAAAATCCAACAAAACAAGACACCATATGGATACGTTAAACTATCTGGAACACATTAATATGCTAAACAGTGTGATTAAAAACAGTATGTTCGTAAAGTCTGAAACTGACAGCTCAAAGAATGAAGTAAAAACTTTTTCGAAAATAACAAAAAGCGAGATTGGTTGGCGCAATGGACAAAAGACAAATGTACTTTAATCGCAGAAGGGCAGCAGCAGTATCATTTGTTCTTCACATTTGCAGTAATCGTTTTACTACAGCAGCTGTTCGGATTGGTTGTAAGGAATTTGTTACTAAGGCGATTTGTCTCCAGCAACAGCTATAGACAACACAATTAACCAGATTTGTGTAATCCTAATAACTTTAAACGAATTAGATAAATGTATCAGAAAAATTAAAAATCGAAAGCCCACTGGTGTGGACAATTTATCTAACAAAGTTCTGAAGTTCTACTTTATATTCATAAGTCAAGTATCATCTATTCAATGAATCGAGCAACTGAAATACAGCCAGACGGTGTGAGCGAGCGGTTCTAGACTCTACAGTCTGGAACCCTGCGACTGCTACGGTCGCAGGTTCAAATCCTGCCTCGGGCATGGATGTGTGTGATGTCCCTTGGTTAGTTAGGTTTAAGTAGTTCTAAGTTCTAGGGGACTGATGACCTCAGAAGTTACATCCCATAGTGCTCAGAGCCATTTTAACCATTTTGAACTGAAATACACTCTCATAAAATCACTTTATAAGAGAATTAATAAAACAAAGCTCTTCAATTTTTGTGCTGTTACACCAGTGACAAACATTTCTTAATTTTTTGAAAAGCTCGAGTACAATAGATTTATGGAATATCTTATCGCAGCATGCTCAACAAAAACCGATTTGGATTTCAAAAAGTCATTGCAACTGAAGTGACTGTGTTCTCATTTGTAAATAAAGATTAGAGTCCCTCAACAATAGCATGACACTAGTGGAAATATTTTGTCACCTCTCTACACTGTTCGACAGTATGAACCACAACATGTTATGTCATGGAAATGTGGCTTTAATTGTATTTAAATAACGGGAACACATGCTGTTTCTAAACACAACACCAGCACCCTCTGTCACTAACTTTTCCACATTTTTATAAAATAATAATCTGCTTATCTGTACAAGTGAAAACACACACTTAGCGCTATTTACTGATGACACTATCTTTCTAACTGATAGGTTCCCCCAACAACAGTCTGAACAGCCCTAGCACCACTACTTTTGAAAAGATTCTGGACTAATTTGAATCAAACAGTCTCTCTCCGAAAGTCAACAAGAATAGATTTATACAATTTTGCACAATAAAGGAAATTACAAGATAATGTGACCACAAAATGAAAAGATGAAGAAATATCAATGGTAGAATCTTCCTGATTCTTGGATCTAAATATCGTCAGCAGGTTCAGCTGGAGAGTATGCATATAGTTAGAGACAGAACACAGTACAGTTTCTATTCATATGGCTGTGTCTAACAGCTAAGAAAAAAGCGTAATATACCTGCAGGGAATCATTCGAAGAGGCAGGGATACTCACTGTGCCTTGCCAGGATATTTTCGCAGTATAAAACTTCTTTGGTATTATCGCTTTTGGAGTTTCTCCAAACAAGAATTCCATATTGTAAGTAATCATATAGCTCATAAAGAGAATGGTACACTGTACACAGAAGTTGCTTGTTAGCATAATTTGCAAGCCATTTCATGATAAATATTACAGTGCTTAACTTATAGCAGATATTGTATATATTGGAGCTTATTGTCAAAAATATTTCACAAAAAACTTCTAGATGTCACTTCTTCCTCTCTTGCTTCGTTTATGAATATTGCTATGTGATCATTCTTTTCTTGGTTCTGTCTGAGTAGCTGTATCATGTCATGTGTTGAAATAACAATATTTCATGAATTTTTTACATTTACTTATATCATGTAGCCAGCGTGCAGTATTTTTATATCCTTCTCAGTGACTTCTATATTGCTTATAAAGAGGTTGAAATAAGTGTTCTAAGAACAGATGCTTGAGGTATATAGTACTTAAAACCACTGATTTGATATATGCCTCCTGATTCTACAATCACAAACTGCTTGCTGTTACCACCATATCATTTTATCCATTGCGCTGCATTTCCACATAAGCCATAGCTATAAGGTTTTCTGTTGATGCCGCTTGGATGGTTATGTGAAAAGTTTTACACAAATCCAGACACGTAGCAGATATCAAGTTTATTTCTTCTAACGCATCTATAAGATATTGTGTTAAGTTTTTCTGTAGAGTTTCCTTTCTGTAAACCAAGCTGTACAGAAACCACTTCACTCACTCCACACACACACACACACACACACACACACACACACACACACACATACACACACTGGTGGTCTCTGGGCCATTCCCTGTAGCGCAACTTCCCATTTGTTATCCTGGAAAACTGAGTCAGCATCCCTCCATAATGAGTGAGATGTTGAGCTCAGAAAGAGGAAGAGGTGTTAGTCTTGTGCATGCATAGCTCAGGGGTAAGTATTTCTAGTAAGGAAAAACAGAAGGAAAAAAACATAAAGTTGGGATGTAATGTGGAATGTTGGATATTTTATAATCATTACTATTGTTATTATTATTATTATTATTATTATTATTTATTTGTATAACATTTTTTATCAAACCCCTACTCTGTTTTAGCTAAGTAATCCTTGAATGTATAAAATGTATTGCAAAACAGGTACTTTTTAGCTGCCTTTTTAAATAAGTGTATTTTTGCAATTTCTTTAATCTCTTTTGGTAGAAAATGCTGTTTTGAGTTTTATTTTTATTTTTTCTTGGCAAATGTAAGTTGAGTCTATCTCTTGTTGCATGGTCATTGACAGAGCTGTTTATGCAGTAATTACCATTGTTAGTTTTGATGTGTACAACTGACTGATAAAGGTTTTCACATGGAGTAGTTAAAATCCCCAGTGTTCTGGACAGATTTTTACAATGAGTTCGACTAGTTTTTTAGTTCCAGAATGAGATTTTCACTCTGCAGCGGAGTGTGCACTGATATGAAACTTCCTGACAGATTAAAACTGTGTGCCCGACCGAGACTCGAACTCGGGCACACAGTTTTAATCTGCCAGGAAGTTTCAGTATTTTTAGTTGTTATTCTTATGGCTCTTTTCTGGAGTTTGAAAATTGTGTTTATATTTTGTGCATTTGTTCCCCAAAAAAGAATTCCATATATAAGAATTGAGTGTGCATATGAATAATATGTAACTAGAAGAGACTGCATGTTACACACTGATGATAGTATTCTAAGGGCATAACATGCTGATGACATTCTGTCTGCAAGTACCTTCGTGTGGTCACACCATTTCAACTGAAAATGGTTCAAATTGCTCTGAGCACAATGCGACTTAACTTCTGAGGTCTTCAGTCGCCTAGAACTTAGAACTACTTACACCTAACTAACCTAAGGACATCACAAACATCCACGCCTGAGGCAGGATTAGAACCTGCGACCATAGCGGTCGCCCCGGTTCCAGACTGTAGCGCCTAGAACCACACGGCCACTCCGGCTGGCACATCTCAACTGAGAATTAATATTCATTCCTAGAAATTTAATTTGTTACACAGTCTAGAGAGGTGCCATCTACATTTAATTTAACATTGCCATTTTTCCTCTTCAAACTGAAATTCATGGCATTAGTTTCCTTTATGTTCAATGTCACTTTGTTACTTATTGACCAATCATAAACTTCCTTGAGAGTTTCATTTGCTTTCGTGGCAAGGAGTTTTCTTGTTTTCTCAAGGACTATAATATTGCTGTCATCAGCGAAGAGGATTTTTTCACCATGAGTAACACTACTGGAAAAGACATTGATGTATATCAGGAACAGTATTGGTCCTAATATGCTATCTTGTGGAACCCCGATATTAATGTATTTTGGTACTGATTAGTGTTTTACCAAATGTTTAGATCTATTTGAAGTGTGTGTTATCTCTACTGTTTCTACCCTATCTGTTAGATAAGATCTAAACCAGTCGTTAGCTACCTCTCTTATTCATAATGCTTCTAATTTATTTAATAGAATCTTGTGGTAGACTGTATTAACCGCCTTAGAAATATCCAAAAATATGCCTGTGACACACTCATCTTTATCAAGAGCATCAAGTACAACTTTTGTAAATTCTACTATGGCTGACTCTGTATTTTGCCACTTCGGAAATCAAACTGTAATTCGCTTAACAGAGTGTATTGATTCGTATAATTCATTATTCTGTCTTTCATAATTGCTTCTATTATTTTTGAGAATACTGACAGCACAGAAATGTGCCGATAATTCTCTATGTCTTCTGCATTACCTTTTTTAAGCAAAGGTACAACTCTTGCCTGCTTTAACTGCTCTGGAAATGTCCCTGATGTGAAGGATTGATTTATTATATTTATTAAGGGGCCTTGTATAATCCCTGTGCGTTGTTTTGGTACACACATTGGTACTTCATGTAAGCCTACTGACTTCTTATTTTTTAATTTTTGAATTGTTTTACTGACTTCATTCTCTGTGGTTGGAAGTAACATCATTGTATTTAATGCAACATTATTTACAGGTGTTATATTTGCTTGGCGTAATTTTTGCTGTAACTTTTCTGCAATACTTAAAAAATGCTCGTTTACATAGTTTGCTAAGATGTGTGGATCATTTATTACTTTATCCCCAATATACGCCATCGATTTCTCTTCTTCGTCATATTGGGTAACTATACAGCAAGTAGTTGTTACATGTGACATGTTCCATATCCGAGTAATACAGTTCCAAGGAACAGATCCAAGGAACAAGAAGTGAATAAAATAGAATATAAGTAATCGCTATATGCTCTCTTTATCGCTTCCTCCAGAATATCGATACATACAAGTCGATCACGTTCGCGTTTGATATATATTTCACGTTTGTTTATTTAGTTGACATGTGACAGCAAAATATATTCGTTTCCGTGTTTGTGTGTTTATGCAGTATGTATGTTTCATGCACTGCAGTTTTGTGACAGATGAAATAAAATTTTCCGAAATTATGACAATGATAATGACAGTTTAGTCATCGTTTTGAATACTTACAAATGTGATTAATGAATGCACCAAACAAAAACGAACAGAAAGGAAGTCACACTTCAGACAACATTAAATATTATCGTAGGCGAATGGTGAGTTGCGAATATGAATATTTGATGGATGGGTTAAGTGAGAGAAACAATTTGTTAAATGGATAAATGATGTGCCGACCGGTTTGTTCTGTATGTGTGGCGAAATTTTATATTAATGAGTTAGTTTCTGTGCTTTCTGTTGTCAATACGTAAAAACGGTTTATATTAATTGAAGGGTAGCTGAGAGTTAATTTATTTCTAAATGTCGAAAATTAGAACCAAGTATTACTTGCAGATTTAAACGTCTTTCCAGTTAAATCCACATTGGACGACTAACTTGGACTAGATCATCTACCGGTTCTACAGGTTTTTTTGGTGTTTTCAATTTCTCTTAGTACGCCACAGAATTGCATATTTCATGGGCACTCTGTCGATTAATTCACATAAATTTATAACGATTATTTGTGTATGTGTAACACTATACCAGCCTTTTTTTGCAGGAATATCTTGATCGCAATGTGTTAGAAATTAATATTTTTCACGAAAAAATCTCCAAATCTCTTTTTTAACCGAGAAACGGTAGAGTGGGCTGGACAGCTGAACTCAATCCGTAACCACATATTTCCTTCCCGCCCAAAATATTATGAGTGACAACTTTTAAAATTTCTTTCTCCACGCTCCTTCGTAACACATCATTTAAACTTGCTTCAACTTGAGGGCTACAGATTCTAATTAAATTCAGGAAGCGATTCGATGTTTAATGCGTCAAGGGTTTTAGTAACCCTTTGCTTTACGATTATGTATCCCGAATAGTTTGAGTTTCCCAAATTTCTTCGCTTTATCACAATCTGCTTCTAATTTATCATTAAGTTACACATCCATTCGAAAATCCCTTTACACCATACTGTGCGAATGTTTCCCTGTATTTGTCACAGGGAATCTGCTCATGACCTGTTGGCACATAATAATGAAACACCTTTTACTCCCTCACTCTGCAGCTATCGACGTATGTTACCATAAGTTACAGGAAGATTCAGATGTGACCTATGTTGTTTTTCATAGAATTTTTTATTCAGTGCAAGAAAATCACATCCACATTAAGTGTGAAATGGTATAATAAAAATTGAGCTATTGTATGGCTTAATCTCAAAATTGTGATGGGGATTTCTGAAACAAATCGAGAAAAAATATTTGTTCATTCCACATAGATGTCACATAATGGCCATGACGGTTATACTAGAATTGAATGGAAGGCATAATTTACTGTGCACCGTCTGACGTACATTGACTGTAGTGGCTTGTGGATTACGTATAGTTGTATGCATATAGGCTACAGAAATTATTTAGAAGGGAGAACTTTTGTAATATTCCTCATAGGTAATACTCCTGTTTGTGATTGTGTGGTATTCTAGTACTGTTCTAAATTAAGGAATGCATAAGGAGCAGATAGAGTTATAGCACACTAAAGTTAGGTACAGTCTAATTTTTGTTCTTCAAAAAATATAATTTAAGGTAATTACACGAGTTTATTATGTGAAAAAATATACATATCAGTATGGGGGGGGGGGGGCACACAATTGAATAAATAACTAATTTGCACTAAGTTGCACTAGATCATTTATAGCAATAACACACACATTCAGACACAGAACCACACAGATACCCAAACGCACACTCCTGTGATGATGGCAAGTCTTGCCTAGCCACAGGAGCCTACATTTTGGTACCAGTGTGGTTGTGTGGTGAGTGTGTGTTCTATTGTTAGGATAAGAACTATTGCTCAAAGTTAGTGTAAGTGCTGTTTTGTCCACTGTAGATGAGTGGTTGCCTTATCCACTATGTGATGAAAAGTATCTGGACACCGCCAAATTCGTATGTTTTTCATATTAGGTGCATTGTGCTGCCAGGTACTCCGTATCAGCGGCCTTACTAGTCATTAGACATCGTGAGAGAGCAGAATGGGGCGCTCCACAGAACGCGCAGACTTTGAATGTGGTCAGGGATTGGGTGTCACTTGTGCGATATGTCTGTATACGAGATTTCCACACTCATAAACATCCCTAATTCCACTGTTCCTGATGTGATAGTGAAATGGAAACATGAAGGGACATCTACAGGGTCAATCGATATGAAGTGGTCCAGTGATTGTTGCTTGGCCATTTTTAAATATTTTAATTTTTTTATATGTGATTGCCCTATATTTGAGAAGTTCAGAACAGTTTTTTAAAATAATTTATCTTGCACCTTTACTGGATGGTGGCCATTTTTATTTGTAGGCCCGTGACGATTTTTCAGTCTGGAGACATTAGCGAAAATTTGGATATCTCTGCACTGGGTTAAGTTACAACATTGCAATTGACATGATTGTTTTTAGAAAAGTGTCCTCTACAACATTGTCTATTACACGAAGTACCCTAAATTCAAAAATAACCACTCAAAATGACCTCCCAAGTTGGGTATCCAAATTCTCAAAAACCCACTTTTTAGGCCCAAAAATAACAAACAAGGCGTGATTTATGAGAGTCTATTTTTTTCCTATAGTTAGATAACATACACTACTAGTCTCATATAGAGGAAGAACACTTAGAAATGTTTTCTTAATTTTTTATGAATTTTTGAAATTTGAAAATTTTCATTTTTTTGTGAAGTTTAGGGTTGGTTATCTCAGGTGGGACTGAATATAAAAAATGATTTTTGCACAGTTTGTACACCTATATGATAGCAATGTACTGTAAAATTTTCAACATTGATATCTGACTGTGAACAAAGATATGAATTTTTGAAAATGAGGATATAATTCTTTTCCCAAGGGCATGCAGATTTACTGTATGGTTAAACGATGATGGCATCCTCTTGGGTAAGATATTCCGGAGGTAAAATAGTCCCCCATTCGGATCTCCGGGCGGGGACTACTCAAGAGGACGTCATTATCAGGAGAAATAAAATTGGCGTTCTACGGACCAGTGTGTGGAATGTCAGATCCCTTAATCGGGCAGGTAGGTTAGAAAATTTAAAAAGGGAAATGGATAGGTTAAAGTTATATATAATGGGAATTAGTGAAGTTCGGTGGCAGGAGGAACAAGACTTCTGGTCAGGTGAATACAGGGTTATAAATACAAAATCAAATAGGGGTAATGCAGGAGTAGGTTTAATAATGAATAAAAAAATAGGAATGCGGGTAAGCTACTACAAACAGCACGGTGAACATATTATAGTGGCCAAGATAGACACGAAGCCCACGCCTACTACAGTAGTGCAAGTTTATATTCCAAATAGCTCTGCAGATGACGAAGAAATTGAAGAAATGTATGATGAGATAAAAGAAATTATTCAGGTAGTGAAGGGAGATGAAAATTTAATAGTCATGGGTGACTGTAATTCGAGAGTAGGAAAAGGGAGAGAAGGAAACATAGTAGGTGAATATGGATTGGGGGTAAGAAATAAAAGAGGAAGCCGTCTGGTAGAATTTTGCACAGAGCATAGCTTAATCATAGCTAACACTTGGTTCAAGAATCATAAAAGAAGGTTGTATACATGGAAGAATCCTGGAGATACTAAAAGGTATCAGATAGATTATATAATGGCAAAACAGAGATTTAGGAACCAGGTTTTAAATTGTAAGATATTTCCAGGGGCAGATGTGGACTCTGACCACAATCTATTGCTTATGACCTGTAGATTAAAACTGAAGAAATTGCAAAAAGGTGGGAATTTAAGGAGATGGGACCTGGATAAACTGAAAGAACCAGAGGTTGTACAGAGTTTCAGGGAGAGCATAAGGGAACAATTGACAGGAATGGGGGAAAGAAATACAGTAGAAGAATATTGGGTAGCTCTGAGGGATGAAGTATTGAAGGCAGCAGAGAATCAAGTAGGTAAAAAGGCGAGGGCTAGTAGAAATCCTTGGGTAACAGAAGAAATATTGAATTTAATTGATGAAAGGAGAAAATATAAAAATGCAGTAAATGAAGCAGGTAAAAAGGAATACAAATGTCTCAAAAATGAGATCGACAGGCAGTGCAAAATGGCTAAGCAGGAATGGCTAGAGGACAAATGTAAGGATGTAGAGGCTTATCTCACTAGGGGTAAGATAGATACTGCCTACAGGAAAATTAAAGAGACCTTTGGAAAAAAGAGAGCCACTTGTATGAATATCAAGAGCTCAGATGGGAACCCAGTTCTAAGCAAAGTAGGGAAAGCAGAAAGATGGAAGGAGTATATAGAGGATCTGCACAAGGGCGATGTACTTGAGGACAGTATTATGTAAATGAAGAGAATGTAGATGAAGATGAAATGGGAGATAAGATACTGTGTGAAGAGTTTGACAGAGCACTGAAAGACCTGAGTCGAAAAAAGGCCCCGGGAGTAGACAACATTCCATTAGAACTACTGGCGGCCTTGGGAGAGCCAGTCCTGACAAAACTCTACCATCTGGTGAGCAAGATGTATGAGACAGGAGAAATACCCTCAGACTTCAAGAAGAATATAATAATACCAATTCCAAAGAAAGCAGGTGTTGAGAGATGTGAAAATTACCGAATTATAAGTTTAATAAGTCACAGCTGCAAAATACTAACGCGAATTATTTACAGACGAATGGAAAAACTGGTAGAAGCCGACCTCGGGGAAGATCAGTTTGGATTCCGTAGAAATGTTGGAACACGTGAGGCAATACTGACCTTACGACTTATCTTAGAAGAAAGATTAAGAAAAGGCAAACCTACGTTTCTAGCATTTGTAGACTTTGAGAAAGCTTTTGACAATGTTGACTGGAATACTCTCTTTCAAATTCTGAAGGAGGCACTGGTAAAATACAGGGAGCAAAAGGCTATCTACAATTTGTACAGAAACCAGATGGCAGTTATAAGAGTCGAGGGGCATGAAAGGGAAGCAGTGGTTGGGCAGGGAGTGAGACAGGGTTGTAGCCTCTCCCCGATGTTATTCAATCTGTATATTGAGCAAGCAGTAAAGGAAACAAAAGAAAAATTTGGAGTAGGTATTAAAATCCAGGGAGAAGAAATAAAAACTTTGAGGTTCGCCGATGACATTGTAATTCTGTCAGAGACAGCAAAGGACTTGGAAGAGCAGTTGAACAGAATGGGCAGTGTCTTGAAAGGAGGATATAAGATGAACGTCAACAAAAGAAAAACGAGGATAATGGAATGTAATCGAATTAAATTGGGTGATGGTGAGGGAACTAGATTAGGAAATGAGACACTAAAAGTAGTAAAGGAGTTTTGCTATTTGGGGATCAAAATAACTGATGATGGTCGAAGTAGAGAGGATATAAAGTGTAGACTGGAAATTGCAAGGAAATCGTTTCTGAAGAAGAGAAATTTGTTAACATCGAGTATAGATTTAAGTGTCAGGAAGTCGTTTCTGAAAGTATTTGTATGGAGTGTAGCCATGTATGGAAGTGAAACATGGATGATAACTAGTATGGACAAGAAGAGAATAGAAGCTTTCGAAATGTGGTGCTACAGAAGAATGCTGAAGATAAGGTGGGTAGCCCACGTAACTAATGAGGAGGTATTGAATAGGATTGGGGAGAAGAGAAGTTTGTGGCACAATTTGACTAGAAGAAGGGATTGGTTGGTAGGACATGTTTTGAGGCATCAAGGGATCACAAATTTAGCATTGGAGGGCAGTGTGGAGGGTAAAAATCGTAAAGGTAGACCAAGAGATGAATACACTAAGCAGATTCAGAAGAATGTAGGTTGCATTAGGTACTGGGAGATGAAGGAGCTTGCACAGGATAGAGTAGCATGGAGAGCTGCATCAGACCAGTCTCAGGACTGAAGACCACAACAACAGCAGCAACAATTCACATTACTGTACAATTGATCTTAGGGTGGTTGCCTATTTAAGTGATTTATTGTTTCTTTGTAATAAAATTTAATTGTGACATATTTAGTTAACACCATCACCCAATATTCATCTAGTTTATTTATTTTTAATAATGCAATATTAAACAATAGGAGCTTTTGCTTTTGTTTTATGGTAATAAAAATACCCATGTACGTTTAGGTTTATTGTCAATAAAGAAGTACATTATTGCTGGGTGTGGCATTGTGGAAGTACATTATTGCTGTGTGTGGCCTTGTTGTAGTCAGTATGTTCTGAAACCTCTGTTAAAGTGGATGTACATACTTCGAGAGTGTAGGCTGTGTTAAGTGCTTTGTTCTGTGTGTAATTTGTAATTAATTTTGAGAGATTAACTTGGATGAACAGTGCTCTGTTGGATGGATAGCATGTGAAGTGTGTCACAAAACAGTTTATGGTTCAGTTTCAAAAAACTTGAAAAAGTCATTGACTTTGATGAAGTTTGACAAACCCTGTTTAAATTCTGAGTAAGTTCTTCTGTAACATCAGTGTGTGAGTATCATGAGAAGAAACATATTCTGAAGTACAATCACATTTTTGGAAGAAAGTGCTGTGATCTACTTAAAGTTCATAAAAGCCTATTACTAAACGTTTGAGGGAAATAAAACTTGAACATTTTTCCTTGTTATGTGAAACAGCTTCCCAAATGAAACGTAATGTGATTCCTGGAAATTCTCTGTGCCCAAATTGTTACTCAAAAATATTTGTTGTGAAAATCCAGAGCCAGAATCATGTAACCTTGTTAATGACATCTATATTCCTACTGAGGAAGCTGTTAGCACATTGGATTTTGCTTGTTCTAAGTTAGACGTATCTCCTGCGTCGAAAATAATAAAATGAAGTAACAGAAAAAGAAAAGCATCTATTGAAAATAAGGTTCAACAATTTTCAGACAAAATTAGAAAAGACTTGGAATCCTGCTTTAATAATACAGATACTGTACCAACATTATTTCTAAAGAAGAAGGAAACCTACCACCAGCATCATCTGACACTGAATATTTGAGCTTAATAGAGAAATTAAAATTAAATGTTCAATGATATCTAAAGAGGAAAAAGTTAAAATTTTAAGTTTGCTCCCTGACTCATGATCAAGAGAAAAAATAGTTCATGAATTCAATGTTTCTCATTGTTTGGTTAAACTAACCCGAAAATTAGTGAAAGAGAAAGGCATTCTTCCAGTTTTAGGAAAGAAAAAAGGAGTAGGTATAAGTGAAGATTAGATTTTAAATTATATTAGATTAAGTATTCATTCCATAGACCCATAAAAGAGGGAATCATCCTGGGTGTGGAATATGTCAGACAAAGACATTACAGAAATATAATTAGAATAACTTGAGTTTCATTAATTTTAATGATCCCCAGTCAGTAAACAGTAAAATTATGTACATGAATTAAATTTTAACTTCTAATATTTACAGGTTTAATACTTACATCTGCTTTCATTAAATCCATCATTCAAACATTTGCTAGTTTGTTGGCTATTACAGCCAAAACAATTAAAAAGATCCAGCAGTTTTTTTGAAGATGATGAAAATAGTAGAATGTGCCCAGGTTGCAAAGATAGCAAAAGAGTTGTTATAAATGGAGTTAAAGTAACAAAGCAGAAACGACCAATGCTGTCAACTTTAAGTGAACTTTATGTAGCTTTCAAAAATTCTCATCCTGAATGCAAAATTGGAAGGCCAAAATTTTCTGACCTCTGCCCGAAGTGGTGTATTTTGGCTGGATCCTCAGGGACACACTCCGTATGTGTTTGTTTATATCATCAAAATGTCAAACTGATGAGTGCGGGTGCATAACTCAGTGATCTTAACTACAAACAGTTACTAGATTTAATGGTATCACGAATATGATGAGGAAATGCCAGACAGTATTACCTTCAAATAGTGTGTCACAACTGACAGGGCAGAAATGATAACAATGGTTAAATCTCAGGAAGAGTACTTGGAATCTTTAATTGACAACTTAACAAAAACTCAGAAGTCACCACTATGTTTCTAAATCCAAAGTAAGTTTTTAAAGGACAAAAAAGCACAACTTCATGAAACTGAAGGCAAAGTGCTAGCTGATTTTGCGGAAAATTTTACATTTGTGATTGAGAATGCAATACAAGGGTACTACTGGGCCAATGACCAGGCAACAGTGCATCATTTATTCTCTACTTTAAAAATGAGAAAGATGAAGTTTGCAGTTCTTCAATTTGCATTCTAAGTGACTACTTGGAGCACAACACTTTGGCTGTACATGTGTTTCAAAAGTATTTAATAAATTACATAAAAGAAAATTTTCCCTATGTTGAGAAGCTGATATACTTTTCAGATGGAAGTGGTAGTCAGTATAAGAACAAAAAGAATTTTTCAAATTTGTGCAACCACAAAGTAGACTTTGGGTTGGAGGCTGAATGGCACTTTTTGCATCTTGCCATGGTAAAAATGCATGTAATGGAGTAGGAGGTACAACAAAACATGAAGTAAATAAAGCCAGCCTACAAAGGCCAACCACAGACCAAATGCTCACAGTACAGGATATATAAGGCTTTTGCAAGGATAATATTAAAGGCATTGCATATTTTCTGATCAAGAAAGAAGAAGTGGTTCGGGCATATGAAAACAACACCTCAAATCAGGTTTGAAAACTGTATAGCTACAAACGGAAGAAGGCATTTTCACAAATTCCTTGACATTGCAGAAAACTTAGTTTGATGTTATGTACCATAACACGAGAAACCGAAATTTATGGGGATCATTATGTCAGTAAAATCACATCTCTGTCTTTAATGTTGAATGGCATAGCAGCATGTGTGAAAAAAGGTACATTGGTGGCTCACAGAGGTTGAAAGAACAAGTTTGGAGAACATTGATGTTTTTGTGCATTTTTACTACCATGCTGGTCCAAGAACATCATTCAAGAAATCTACTAGTGATAAAGTTTAGATACCAATGAAAAATGTTTTAAGGAAACTTTCAGTGCTTGAACTTACCACAGCAACTGAGAGGTCTTCTTCTATATCAAAGAAGCTGTCTGAAGAAATAAGTGTTCTTAACATTCACCACCAGTTTTAGGAACAGTCGCATCTCAAAGGATGTTAACTGAAAATATTTATTTTTAGTATGTCAAAATAATATAAATGTTACTTTCAGTAATGCTTCCACTTTTTGTGTATAATTCAGTACCTTACTTCAATAATAATTGATTATATCCCGCCAACATCACATATGAATAGACTACAGCCATAAGATCAGTTGTAGAGTAATGTGAAGTATCTCCTCATTTTCAAACATTCATATCTTTGTTCACAGTCAGATATCAATGTTGAAATTTTTACTGTATGTTGCTATCATATAAGTGTACAAACTGTGCAAAAATCATATTTTTATATTCAGTCCCGCCGGCTGGTGTGGCCAAGTGGTTCTACGCACTTCAGTCTGCAACCGCGCGGCCGCTATGGTCGCAGGTTCCAATCCTGCCTCGGGCATGGATGTGTGTGATGTCCTTAGGTTAGTTAGGGTTAAGTAGTTCTAAGTTCTAGGGGACTGATGACCTCAGATGTTAAGTCCCATAGTGCTAAGGGCTATTTTATTCAATCCCACCTTAGACAACTAACCCCATACTTTACAAAAAATGAAAATTTTCAAATTTCAAAACTTCATAAAGAATTAAGGAAACATTTGTTAGTGTTCATGCTCTATATGAGACTAGTAGTGTATGATAACTAACTATAGGAAGAAAATAGACTCTCATAAATTACTCCTTGTTTACAAAATTGTTGAGGCTTGTTTGTTATTTTTAGGCCTAAAAAGTGGATTTTTGAAAAATTGAAAACCAAACTATGGAGGTCGTTTTGACTGGTTATTTTTTAATTTAGGGTATTTTGTGTAATAAACAATGTTGTAGAGGACTCTTTTCTAAAAACAATCATATCAATTGCAATGTTGTAACTTAACCCAGTGCAGAGATATTCATATTTGTGCTAACGTCACTAAACTGAAACATCGTCACACGTTTACAAACTAAAATGGCCGCCATTCCGTAAAGGTGAAAGGTAAAATTTTTCTAACAACTGTTTTGAACTTCACAAATATAGGGTAATCACATATAAAAAAATTAAAATATTTAAAAATGGTCAAGCAACCAACTTAATTTTTATTGGACCACTTCATTTGGATTGACTCTACAGCACAAAAGTGTACAGGCCAATCTTGTCTGTTGACCGACAGAGACCGCCAACAGTTGAAGAGGGTCATAATGTGTAATAGCCAGACATCTATCCAGACCATCACACGGGAATTCCAAACTGCATTAGGATCCACAACAAGTACCATGACAGTGGATTTCATGGTTGAATGTATGCTCATAAGCCCCACATTAGGCCGGAAAATGTCAAATGACACCTCACTTGCTGTAAGGAGCGTAAACATCGGACGATTGAACAGGAAAATAACACTGTGTGGATTGATGAATCGCGGTACACAATGTGGCGATCCAATAGCAGGGTGTGGATATGGCAAATGCCCGATGAATATCGTCTGCCAGCATGTGTAGTGCCAACAGTAAAATTCAGAGGCGGTGGTGTTATGGTGTGGTTGTGTTTTTCGTGGAGAGGCTTCCACCCGTTGTTGTTTTGTGTGGCACTATCACAAGTACCATGACAGTGGATTTCATGGTTGAGTGTATGCTCATAAGCCACACATTAGGCCGGAAAATGCCAAATGACGCCTCATTTGCTGTAAGGAGCGTAAACATTGGACGATTGAACAGGGAAAATAACACTGTGTGGAGTGATGAATCGCGGTACACAATGTGGCGATCCGATAGCAGGGTGTGGATATGGCAAATGCCCGATGAATATCGTCTGCCAGCATGTGTAGTGCCAACAGTAAAATTCAGAGGCGGTGGTGTTATGGTGTGGTTGTGTTTTTCGTGGAGAGGCTTCCACCCCTTGTTGTTTTGTGTGGCACTATCACAAGTTCCAATCCTTAGGCATTACCTCCTTTATCCATATTTCCTTTATCAATTCATGGACTGCCTCCTCCATTTTCTTCCCCCCATATTTTAATAATTCGGCCTCTATGCCATCTTCTCCTGCTGCTTTATTATTTTTTAGGCTCTTGATAGCATTCTTTACTTCTTCTAGCTCTGGTACTACTTCCTCTTTCCGATCCTCTACATCTAACTCTGATTCCAATTCTGAGTCCTGTTCCCTTTCATTCTCAATCACGGTTCCTTCTTCTTTATCCCCTTCTTACCATCAAGCAGTTTGGTAAAATACTTTTGCCACCTTTCTAGGACTTTACTTTTATCTCCAATTAGATTTCCATCCTTATGCTTATAGAAAACTGCGCGCGGTTGGAAACATTTCTTCAAATCTCTTGTTCTTTCATAGAAACTTCTGATCCCTTTATTGTCTTACATTTCATCCAGCTGCTCTATCCTTCTCCTTTCATGCTGCCTTTTCTTTACCCTACGAAGCTTAATCCGCTCTTTTACCTCTTTTCTCTGTATTCTTCTGCTGCTAACCTTGTATTCCTTTGCAACATTCTCCGTCTCATTTCATTTCTCTCATGTATTACCGTTAAGCATTCCACAGCGAACCACTTAACCACCCTTTTGCTCTGTTCTCTCCTCAGTATCTCTTCTGCAGCCTCGCTAATTGCAGTTTTCAATGACTCCCATTTAGTTACCACATTATCTTCATTCCCTGTGTTTCTCCTTGCTTCCAGTATCTCTTCTAGTTTCTTCCTATATTTTTCCTGTGTTTCCTTCATTTGGGGTCTTTGTATATTGTGTTTCATTCTTATCTTATTCTTTTGGTTTCTTACCAAATCTATCTTCTGCCTATATCTAATTCATACTAAGTAGTGCCCTGTGTCTCCATCTGAACCTCTGCAGCTGCTAACTTCCATAATATCTGTTGCATGGCTTTTGTCTATGAGTATGTGATCTATTTGTTTTCTTGTGTTTTCATTGCGTGATACCCGTATACATTTCTTAATATCTTTCCTTGGGTGATAGGTGCTTTTTATTATCATGTTCTTCTCACTGGCGAAGTCCATCAGTCTGAGCCCATTATCATTACTGTCATCGTGTAGGCTTTCCTTTCCTATTATACTTCTATATATCTCTTCTTTCCCTATTTTTGCATTTAGGTATTATTTTCACATTGTGCTTTTGAATTTTACCAATTTCTTCTTCCAATTTGGCATAAAATATCCTTTGCTTCTTCATCTGCCTCCTCCATAGGGGCGTAGACATTCACTGTTGTAACATTAAAAAATTTTGCCCTTATCCTTAGAGAACACATTCTCTCTCTTATTGCCATAAAACCAATTACATTAGCCTTCATAGAACTATGTAGAAGGAAACCAGTGCCATAAAATCCTGTATCTCCACCATTGCACATCATTAAATGTTCCTCCGATGCTATCATTCCTTGCCCTTTCCATCCAGTTTCTTGTATTGCTGCTATTTTCACTTGATACTTATCTAGTTCATTCCCAATTTCTTGTAGCTTTCCAGGCCTCTTGAGTGTCCTCACATTCCATGTAGCTATCTGAATATCCGTGTTCCTTCACTTTAACTGTGTTTCTTGCCGGGTCATCAACAGGCAATCCTTTCCGTTCTGAGGCACGTGTATAGTATCTGCAACAGCACTTTTTTCTGGGGTGGAGTTGTTAGCCACACGCCCAACCCCCAACTTGTGAGGACCTGGATTTTTTTTAAGGTTACTCATCTAGGAGGGTTGGCTGCCCTACGCCTATAGAGACCCCCCACCCCCGCCCTACGTTGTGGGACACACTTTGTCTGACCCCTCCATTGAGACCAATCTGGCTTGTGTGGCCCTGCCAGTAGCTACACTACTGCCGGCACAGCTCTGGACTTTGTCAGAGCACGCAAACACTCCCGCCCAGCACTGAAGGTGCCTTCGATAAGGCGATGTCCCCTGGGAGGGAATGCCTATTCTAAGCAGCTCTAATATGGTGCCTATTATGTCAGTACATACACATGGCAACGAACATGAAAATACATATAAATAAGTCAATAACATCTCCCTCCAAAAATACAGGCAATCTAACAGAAAAACTGCGGAAATTGGGGGGGGGGGGTGTTAGGGTGGGGCAAGCTAAATATAACAGTAAAAAAAAATTGCACCACTATCCCAAAACACACAAAATGACGAGAAAAAAAAACCAACAAAATTACAACATTCCACAAAACCAACAAAAGTCTATAGGTATTGGACAATTCACTTGACCTGTATAGGTCAGCCACAGCTGACAATACCAAAAGACCAACACCTACAATTAAAACTACGAAAATTGTAAAGGGGCATTTCCCTTATCTATATAGATCAGCCACAGCTGACAATACCAAACACCAATACCTACAGCTAAAACTACAAAAATTGGAATTGGACATTTCCCTTGACCCAAATAGGTCAACCACAACTACTGATACAAAAAAAAACCAACACCTTCAACTACAAAAAATAAAACCACAAGAACTTAAAAATCAAAATATCCTGATGCTTGATAAACCTTATCCTAAGCACCTCTAAAGTGTTAACATTTTCAGAATGAGATTTTCACTCTGAAGCGGAGTGTGCACTGATATGAAACTGCGAGATACTGGCAGAAGTGAAGCTGTGAGACCGGGCGTGAGTCTTGCTTCGGTAGCTCAGATGGTAGAGCACTTGCCCGCGAAAGGCAAAGGTCCCGAGTTCGAGTCTCGGTCGGGCACACAGTTTTAATCTGCCAGGAAGTTTTGTTAACATTTTGTTTGTTGATCTCATACACCCATTTCTTATCTACAATCATTGTGCTGTTTTGGAAAGCTCTATTGCTTCTACGCTTTTCACATGTGATTTTTATTTTATAGCCGAAGCCTAAGAAAACAGTGTGTAATTGCACTTGTCCATCATACACACAATAAAGACATCTTTTTACTTCCTTAAACATTAAATCTGTATTACTAATCACATTTCCTCTGTTTTCTGTAGATTATAAAGTAATGAAATTGCTTTTCACTTTTTTCGTTGAAGAACTTGGTGTGTGGTTACAGTTATTAGCATTCCCCTGCAAATTACTGTCTTTTTCCATGATAACATGCATTTTTTTTAATTTGAAAATGTTTTGCACTTTTTTGTTTCCAAATCAAAAAGTATCATCTCAATAATCGCAATAAAGCAGCTACAGAAAGTCATATGCACACTCAATAACATGACACAACTGAAGCAACAAAAAGTTCTAAAGAGAACAACTGAGGAACTGAACATTGCGTGACAAGTATGAGAAATTTATAGTGACATCTGGCCTCTGAGAAGTATGAGATGTATGTGTGAAAGGAAAACTCAGTCAGGAAACTAAAAGTTCCGTGTTAATGGCTGAAGTGAGTGTGGAATGTTCAAATGTGAGTTGGAATGAGAACAGTTCATTAAAATATGACAAAATAGAAGAGTCGGGATTGAAGCTTAAACATATCATAAACTTCACTCTTAAATGTGTGAGAAAGATAATATGAGGGAACAAAGATCCATTTTGGTTTGATTGCAATATTAGAAGAATCCACATCTACATAGATACTCCACAGGCAACTGTACTGTGCATGGCGGAGGGTACCTTGTACAACTATTTGACATTTCCTTTCCTGTTCCATTGCAGATTGAGTGAGGGTTAAACAACTGTCTATATACCTCTGTATGAGCCTTGAGTTCTCATATCTTATCTTTATGGTCCTTATGCGCAATGTATTTTGGCTGCTGTAGTATCGTTCGGCAGTCAGCTTCAAATGCCAGTTCTCTAAATTTTCTCAACAGTGTTTCTCGAAAAGAACGTCGCCTTCCCTCCAGGGATTCCTATTTGAGTTCATGTAGCATCTCCATAACTCTTACATGTTGTTCAAACCTACCGGTAACAAATCTAGCAGCTCTCCTCTGAATTACCTCAACGTCTTCCTTCAGTCTGACCTGGCATGGATCCCAGACACTTGAGGTGTACTCAAGAATAGGTCGTACCAGCATCCTATATGTGATCTCCTTTACAGGTGAACCACTCTTTCCTAAAATTCTCCCAATAAGCCGAAGCCTACCTATTGCCTTCTCTACCACAGTTCTCACATGCTTGTTCCACCTTATATCGCTTTGCACCATTATGCCCAGACATTTAAATGACTTAACTGTGTCAAGCAGGACACTAATAATACTGTATCCAAACATTACAGTTTTGATCTTTCTGCTTATCTGCATTAACTTACATTTTTCCACTTTTAGGGCTAGCTACCATTCATCACACCAACTTGAAATTTTGTCTAAGTTCACTTAAATCTTCCTACAGTTCATCAACTTCAACATCTTATCATAACCACATCATGATCAGCAAACAACTGCAGATTGCTGCCCACCTTGTCCGCCAAATCATTTATGCATATAGAGAACAACTGTGGTCCCGTCAAACTTCCCTGGGGTGCTCCTAACGATACCCTTGTCTCTGATGAACACTCGCCGTTGAGGACAAGATGCTGAGTTCTATTATTTAAGAAGTCTTCGAGCCACTCACACATCTTTGACTTATTCCATATGCTTGTGTCTTCATTAACAGCCTACAATGGGGCACCATGTCAAATGCTTTCTGGAAATCCAGAAATATGGAATCTTCCCATTGTCCTTCATCTGTAGTTCTCAGTATATCATGTGAGAAAAGGACAAGCTCAGTTTTGCATGAGAGATGCTTTCTAAAACCATGCTGATTCGTGGATATAAACTACTCAGTCTCAAGAAAGTTTATTATATTTGAACTGAGAATATGTTCAAGGATTCTGCAGCAGACAGAAGTTAGAGATTTTGGTCTGTAATTGTATGGGTTCATTCTTTTATCCTTCTTGTACACTGGAGTCACCTGCTCTTTTATCCAGTCACTTGGGACTCTGAGCTGGACAAGAGACTCATGATAAATGCAACCTAGGTGAGGGGCCAGTGCCATAGGGTACTCTTTGTAAAATTGAACTGGGATTTCTTCCAGACCTGGTGATTTATTTGTTTTCAAATCTTCCAGCTGTTTCTCCATGCCAGGTATGCTTATTACTATGTCGTCTGTACGGGAGTCTATCCAATGGTCAACTGATGGTATGTTTGTACGTTTCTCTCGGAACTTGGGCTTTCGTTTTGCTTTTTTCAACTGCCACACCAGACTGATTAACAAGAGACTGATTGGTAGCCTTGGACCCACTCAGTAATTTTACATAAGACCAGAATTTTCTCAGGTTCTCTGTCAGATCTTTCATTAAGGCGTGACGGTGGTAATTGTTGTATGCTTCACGCGTAGATCTTTTCACAGATGCACGAATCTGTGCTAAACTTCACATGTCGACATTTGTGCATTCCCCTTTGAACCGAGAGTGCAACAGCTTCTGCTTCCTTTATCTACTTACTATTTACATAACTCTCCAGACCATGATTTACAGTCTGCTTAAACTTTGCCCATATTCCTCTATATCTACCTTACTGGAACTGAGTGATGACAATTCACTACCTAAATGAGATGCTAATAACCGCTTATCTGCTCTGTCTAGCAGGATACTGACTTTGTCGATAAGGTCCAGCCTATTTTTAGCTACAGGGTCTAAGATATTTACACTGCATGTGAGATACCAAGTTAACTGCTCAAGACAATTAAAAAAAAAAAAAAAAAAAAAGTAGCGAATCATGTGGCCAGTGAAAACATCCAACAGTTAACTTTTTTTCACCTACACCATTTCTACGCGACCAGATGACCTTGACTGTCACACTAAACTTCAATTTCAATAGAGAAGGTACTTTGTCAAATGCAATGAACACTTCCCCTCCTATGGCATCTAACCTGTCTTTCCAATATACATTCTATTACTCGCTAAATATCTTGGAACTTTCCACTTCAGGTTTCAGCCAGCTCTGGATTCCAAGAGTAATTCAAGCACGAGAACTTTCCTCGAGGGCATTAAATTTGGGAGCTTTATTACATATACTTCAACAGTTTACTGATAAAATTCTCACAGTCGAACTGTCTTTACTCTGAACTCTGTTTGCCTTCCCTTGCTGCATATCGACTGGTGATTGCTTATAGCACCTCAAACTAGTGCCTAGGCTAAAAAACCCTCATGCGCACTCCACAAGTACTCTGAGTAATTGCTTCCTTTGTGTATTGCACCCCTGACCTACCAAGGGGAGTCCTACAAATCCCCATAAGATAATGCAGGTCTAGAGATCTTCAGCCAAGACCTTCACAGAATTGACAAAGCCTTTGTCTGATCAGCCGCAGTAACGATGCTGCAAATTGTGTGCTCTGGTTGCACTCCCCGTGTGTTCAGCAGTCTCCACCACCTCCACCGGTCGCCCATACGAATGTTGCAGTAGCAGATGTGTGCGTTGCATAAAAAGAGAAGGTAACATAACTAATAGGGAAACAACGTAACAAGGATCTCTTGTGCAGCGTAGATTGATGCATTACACGAAAAGACCTCAGTATACTCCTGTTCTTAAAAATGATTAGAGAACAGATGTACAAAATTACATTCCAGTATCTGCATCATGTGTCTGTTGCAGAATCCTGGAGTATATTCTTAGCATAAGCTGTAGCTAATTTCAACAAACCAGCAAGGGTTCCAAAAAAGACGTCTCACATGAATTCCTGAGTATGTTTCAAAGAAAATGGATACCTACATTTGTACAAACAGAGTAGTTTACAGTACAGTACAATTTCTCGTGAAATTTCACAGTGAACATTCCTATGCAAGTAACAGAAATTTTCAATACTTGAATTTAGATAAAGAGATAATTTGTAGGAACTGTTGGTTATGTAGTTTGTTCTTATTTCTTTTTATTTTCTGAATTTATGAGGTTTCTCAATTTTTTGCTTTATATTAAATGAGGTACTGTTAAATTCCTTTACTCCAATGTACATACCTCCACTCTGAAGTACATTAAAATTATTTTTGGTTGTACTATTGTGATTTTGCAAATCACTGTGCAGCTGAAATGGATATGCCAAGGTTACTCAAAGTACATTTCTTTAATGTACTTTGTAATTGTAACCATGGACTCACTTGTTACTAAAATATTTATTTATTGTCGTGCCAAAATGCATAATGTGAAATTATTTGTTTTATATTTTTAATACTGATGTGTATTTTGCTCGACATAGAGTTTCACGACAGCATGGCAGTTAAATTTTAAATGTATTGCTACAAATAATTTTAAATTGTTCACCCTTAATTTTTTCACAGGATTATCATGCAGTTTTTCTTTCAGGCTCAATGGATAAATCAATAGAAGATATAAGAAAACAGCATTCAGAACAGGAATTTCTCGAAAGAACCATTTTGTCTCTAAATCAAGATTCACATGAGATCAGTCCAAGTGATCTTATTGTTATTTTGTTGTACACGTTGATGTTGGAAAGTGAATTCTCTCCATGTGAAACAGACTGTGGAGGGATCCATGAATCTGAAACACTAAATAGTGGAACTGCGAGTAATCTCCCTAATGCTTGGAAAGATGATCAGACTAATGTATACAAAATAACATTTATACTAAATCAGATTGCAGAACATAGATGCAGGCTTGTTGGTTTCTTAATTGGTGATATTTTGGAGCTTAATCTGATTGTATCGAATATTGTCCCAAAAATAGTATTTGGTTTGAGTTTCCGTTGTTCTGATGTTATAAAGAAGACTCAGCCATCGACTCCTGTGTTAGCCAGATATACAAATATAAGACAGTTAAAAGAGAAATTAAAGAAAGAGCTGCTGTACCCTGTGAGGTGTATTATTTTGAATGAAGTACATGTATTAAATGGTTCCCTCCTGGGTATTCCAGATGACCTAAAACATAAAATATACTCACAACTCAAATTAAATGATATTTATAGTTTATTGATGTCATGTCACTACATGAACAACTTAATTGTGTCTGACCGACGGCTGTGGAAGAAATTGTTTTGCAGATATTATCCAACTGCTTACAATGAGCTAATTGTAGACAACCGAGAAAACATTGACTGGAAAAAGGAATTGCAGAAGAGGAGGCAACAAAGGATTGCATCAAGGGGACCTTTTGGCTTTTCAGATTTCAGGGTACTGTCTTATTGATTGTGTGTTTTGCATGGGTATTTGAAGTGTGCTGTGTGTTCTTGTCACGTAAATATGTAATATTTTGTGTTCAGATTTAATAAAATTAGTGGTCAATTGATGCACTGAGAACCATAAGAACGCAAAGCACAGAGAGAAAGTTTTGAGAAAAACACATTTGTGAAAATCGACTTTATAGACAAACCACCAGTCTCAAAGGTCTGACTTATTTTTTAATGAAGTGTTAACTACTATATTTTGTATGAAAAAATAATGTACCCATTTTATTAATGTTAATTCATGATATATCTATATCTATGCTGGTGACAGTAGTGTCTTTTAATATGTGTAAAGTTTATAATTAATTTTAAAATACAAACAAAACATAAAGAACAGACACATACACAGTTATGACCTATTCCAACAGTTTATTGTCCTCCTTAACATTATTTTCACAAAGCATATTCTGTGACTTGAGGTTCAGATAAAACTGCTGATATACCTCTGGTTAAGAAGTACTACTACTATGTATGTGATGTAGACACTAAATTAAGTTGCCAAACCTAGATAACAATTGAGCAGCGTAGAGCAACACAGTTATGCATTTTGTTATGGGTCTGTATGGAAATAAATGTGCGAGAAATCAGGGAAACAGTTTTTCATGAATGTTCATATATACAGTGTTGGCTTACAGATATGGGCGAAGCTGGTTCACCATAAAATCAAAAGGTGTCAGGAAAATGCATACATGCTTAAATCTCAAAATCGATTATAGTGGGCTTTAAGTACTTGTGGTTCTCAGCACGTCAATTTGTTTAAACAATTGAAAGTCCAGGTTGCAATATCAATGATATTAGAAAAGTATAGATTCCTACTCATTATAAAGATGACACATTGAGTTTCAGACAGGCATGAAGGAAAGACCATTACATATAAGCTTCCAGCTAATGCCTTCTTCAGGAAGGAGAAAAACATGCACACATTTACACAAGAAAGCACACCTCATACACATGACCACTACCTCCAGCCAGACTGGCTGGAAGTAGTATTTTGTGTGTGTGTGTGAGAGAGAGAGAGAGAGAGCGCGAAGTGTGCTTGCTTGTGTGAATGTGTGCATGTGTTTCTCCTTTCTGAAGAAGGCTTTGGCCAAAAGTTACATGTAACAGTCTTTTCTTCTTGCCTGTCTGCAACTCAATGTGTCATCTATATAGGGTGAGTAGCAGTCTATCCTTTTCATAATACTGTCGACCAGCTTATTTTGTAAGCGGGTCATGTTTGCCATTTTACTTGTATGGAGTAGCAGTAATCTCATATCTTTTTACACAAAATTTCAATTGGTAAACCAATTTTGGTTTAGCAGTCATTTTCATTTGCCTGTGTAATGATTGTTGCCATAAGGCTGTGTAAGAATATGTTGAGGTTCACCATATGTGCAAACATTATCAGTATAGTCTATTTATAGGAGCATTACACATGTGGTAATCATTGACTTATCTTGACTGATAGATAGAAATCAGGATAGATGCTGAATTATTTGATGTGGCTGTAATAAAATTTATTATTTTTTTATACAAAATATGTAACTGAGGACTTCCTTACTATTTATTTAAATCCATGATGAGTGTGATAGAAAAACTTATTTCAGTATTCAAAAATCACACGATGCTTCAAAATTGGGTTCCTCTTCTTCAAAAATGATGATAAAATTGATTAATGATATGGAAAGACATTCCTTTTGGTAGCCACTTACATTTTATCTATGTGAACTTCAGGCCTTTGTTTTTATGCTGTTCTAAGTTCAACTTCAGGCTTCCATTTTTATGCTGTTTTAATTGAAGTTTTGTGTAACAAGCAGCTTCATTGATTTATTCCAATCTTAATTTGTTGGGCCAACAGTGTATACTTGTATACAGAATAAATCTTTCACATTGCATGAGAAAATATGCCGTATTGAAACTCAGTAACTTATTAAAATTGTGTACTAAGCCTCTGCCTTTGTCCACTGACTGCAAATCAAACATGAAAATTGTAAAATGAATGCCAAAGTTGCAATTCTGATACATTAGCTATCACAGGCAAGTCATGAATAGCTACTAAGTGCGACTGTGGTGGGTGGATGCCATGTAAATTAATCACATGGCCAAGATAGTCAATTTCAGTGAGCAAGAAGGAATACTTAGAATGGGTGGATGTCAGTGTTGCTGTGGACAACACTGGAAACAGTGCCTCTGAATTTTTTTAAGTGTTCTTCTGGCATACGTCCAGATACAACTATATCATCTAAATAGTTAGAACAAGAAGGTTACTTGCAACATCCTTTGCTCAAGGTTTGAAAGGTAGCTGGGACAGAAGTGCTACCGAATGGTAACCGCTGAAACTGGAATAATTACTTGTGTGTGTTGATCACAAAAATCTTCTTTGACTCTTCATCTAAAGGCAGTTGCAAATAGGCCTTCTGGAGATTACCCTTACCTTGACCCTGACCTAAGTGGTTCATCAAATCCTCAGGGCAGGGCGACAGAAAAGAATCAACAACAGTTTGTGGGTTGACAGTTGTTTTAAACTCGCACAGAGTCCCAACCCGACCGACGGTTTAGTAAGGACCGCCAGGGGTGACACCTATTGGCTGGTCGACACTGGTTTGATGACATCACTGTCCTGCAACTCTGCAGCAGCCTGGTCCCGTAATGCATAAGAGACAGTATGAGCGCAAAAAAACCGCACATTGTGTTTCAGTCCCTTGGGTCTCAAACCCTTGGGCCTTGTCTAAACTACCATGGAACAGAGAACTGGTCTTATCACATAATGCATTAATATTGGCAAGGAACTCAGCTGAATTAATTTTAACACCTTTTTGTGAACTGACAATCCAAAAAGGTCAAAGCTATCCTTGCCAAAAATGTTAGTAGACTCACAAGAGCACAACACATGAAATAACACTTTTTTAGTAATACCACGGAATGTGGCTGGCAAACTGCTCACTCCAAGCACTGGATTAGGTTTGTCCATTGTATGCGGTCAACAAGTTATATGGTTGCTGAAGCTGTTCCAACGTGTTTCATACGTGGCATTTTTGAGCATCGTAACAGCACCCCTAGTATCTAAGTGGAAATTAACACATGCAACTGAACATACAACTTATTGGATAGCTGGTTGATAAGTTCAGAGTTTGTGTCCTGGCAATCTGCCGAAACAACAACAGGATTGGCAGATGAGCTCTTTTGGCTCCTAAACTGTTTTCCTCTTGTTACTCTTGACAGTAGATAAAGCAGGTGCTTGATCATGCTCTCAGTTACATCGACAGTGTCCTGTTGTGACTCAATGATTGACAGTACTGTACTGAGCTCAGGGTTTGGATGCTTTATTAATGCAGCACGAATATGGGACTCAGACATGTTCTGAGTAATTGCATTGCTTATCATAATGTCACTGTATCTTAACCCACATGGAAACTGAAGGAGACATTGTCTAGTAAGACCACTAAGTTCTGTTTCCCACTATTTGTAGGACTGTCCTGGCTGCTGTTTTAATAGGAAAAACTTATAACAAGTTGCTGCTACATGCACTTGTGATTTAAAATGATTTGACAGTTTATCAGCGCACTTGTCGCAGGGGGCCTTAGGAGGTTGATAATCTGGAAACAGTTTTACATCTGGCCGGAATACAGCTACATCTACTTCTACATCCATACTCCGCAAGCCACCTGACGGTGTGTGGCGGAGGGTACCTTGAGTACCTCTATCGGTTCTCCCTTCTATTCCAGTCTTGTATTGTTCGTGGAAAGAAGGATTGTCGGTATGCCTCTGTGTGGGCTTTAATCTCTCTGATTTTATCCTCATGGTCTCTTTGCGAGATATACGTAGGAGGGAGCAATATACTGCTTGACTCCTCGGTGAAGGTATATTCTCGAAACTTCAACAAAAGCCTGTACCGAGCTACTGAGCGTCTCTCCTGCAGAGTCTTCCACTGGAGTTTATCTATCATCTCCGTAATTCTTTCGCGATTACTAAATGATCCTGTAACGAAGCGCGCTGCTCTCCGTTGGATCTTCTCTATCTCTTCTATCAACCCTATCTGGTACGGATCCCACACTGCTGAGCAGTATTCAAGCAGTGGGCGAACAAGTGTACTGTAACCTACTTTCTTTGTTTTCAGATTGCATTTCCTTAGAATTCTTCCAATGAATCTCAGTCTGGCATCTGCTTTACCGACGATCAACTTTATATGATCATTCCATTTTAAATCACTCCTAATGCGTACTCCCAGATAATTTATGGAATTAACTGCTTCCAATTGCTGACCAGCTATATTGTAGCTAAATGATAAAGGATCTTTCTTTCGATGTATTCGCAGCACATTACACTTGTCTACATTGAGATTCAATTGCCATTCCCTTCACCATGCGTCAGTTTGCTGCAGATCCTCCTGCATTTCAGTACAATTTTCCATTGTTACAACCTCCGCCACACACCGTCAGGTGGCTTGCGGAGTATGGATATAGATGTAGATGTATACCACAGCATCATCTGCAAAAAGCCTCAGTGAACTTCCGATGTCATCCACAAGGTCATTTATGTATATTGTGAATAGCAACAGTCCTACGACACTCCCCTGCAGCACACCTGAAATCACTCTTACTTCGGAAAACTTCTCTCCATTGAGAATGACATGCTGCATTCTGTTATCTAGGAACTCTTCAATCCAATCAAACAATCGGTCTGATAGTCCATATGCTCTTACTTTGTTCATTAAATGGCTATGGGGAACTGTATCGAACGACTTGCGGAAGTCAAGAAACATGGCATCTACCTGGGAACCTGTGTCTATGGCTCTCTGAGCCTCGTGGACTAATAGCGTGAGCTGGGTTTCACACGATCGTCTTTTTCGAAACCCATGCTGATTCCTACAGCATCTGAGCCTGCGGTGGAGGAAAATAGTAAATACGCTGGTTACCTGTTATGCCATAGGCATTGAAATGTGCCATCAACTGCTCAACATAAGCAGCTCATTCTTTGCTTTACCTCAGAATATCTTTGAATTTAGGCGGTTGAACTTCTTATGGAGTTGTTTCTGATTGAACAGGCTGGGGTAGCAGTCATGGTGCTGCCACAATTTCTTGCAGTGCTTGTGGTATGCAACAAGCCCACTAAAGAGACAGCTTACACTACACTCGTTCGTCCTCTGTTAGAATATTGCTGCATGGTGTGGGATCCTTACCAGGTGGGATTGACGGAGGATATCGAAAGGGTGCAAAAAAGGGCAGCTCGTTTTGTATTATCACGCAGTAGGAGAGAGAGTGTGGCAGACATGATACGCGAATTGGGATGGAAGTCATTACAGCAAAGACGTTTTTCGGCGCGGCGAGCTCTATTTACGAAATTTCAGTCACCATCTTTCTCTTCCGAATGCGAAACATAGGTAGGAATGATCATCAAAATAAAATAAGAGAAATCAGAGCTCGAACAGAAAGGTTTAGGTGTTAGTTTTTCCCGCGCACTGTTCGGGAGTGGAATGGTAGAGAGATGGTATGATTGTGGTTCAACGAACCCTCTGCTAAGCAATTAAATGTGAATTGCAGAGTAGTCATGTAGATGTAGATGTAGTAATTGTTTAGTCCTTTGTCATGTGACTGTATAGCTTGCATTAAAGACACACCTGGAAGATTTATCATGAAACTCAATACGACAACATACACAAACAGAAAAATAACACTGCTGCAAGAGAGGGTTAGTGACACAATATGCCACAGTGACCTAATCACGAGCTGCAGCCTCATCGACACTTTAGTTTTTGTGTCTGACTTCTTGGACACTAAGGTGGCTAGTAATAATACAGTTAATTAGAACACTCTGAATAAGTAATACTTTATTAAGTACAACAAAACTTATCTTTGCTCACCAGGCTCGGCTGTAACTATGAAACTGCACATGTGGACTTGTGGTTCAGAACACACTAAATGAGCCATGATTACTGAGTGGTGAATTGAAACAAGTTCAGAATGGCCATAGTATGGCTTCACTACAGTCACTAGAAAAAGCAAGTTTTTAGCCTCTTGTTGACACAGTTCTGATGGGGTTGGTGCATAGGCAAACCTCTGCCCCCCCTCCCCCCTCCCCCTCCTGCACACACACATACCAACACACATGAGACAGAACTGTCTTCACTCTGAGTAGGCAGGATGACGACGTTACTCTGGCAGGAACTTTTCGGAAGTGGGCTGAGTCCAACCTCGAACAGAACTGCCCTCCTGTCCTCTGGTGATACTGTTTCAGGGCAGAGCCACAGTGGTAGCACCTCGGAAGTACAAGAGGCACTGCTTTTTCCTAGCACCTCATTGGTGTCTCATGATACCTCTTTGCTGTGCAGTATCTCTGTGGTGACTAATTCTTTTTCCCCTGCTTTCGATACTTAAAAGACACCGCAAAAGTCCTAAATTCTGTCTTCCGAACATGCTTAATTGAAAATCACCATAGAGCGTACCATTCATTCCACTGTCATGCAAATGAGGTAATGAAAGATATAGAAAGAAATGAGCACATAAATGAAACACAATTCCAGTTTTTCAATAGAGGAAAGGCCACAAGATTTGATGGTGTGCATTGTAGATTCTGTATTCAGTATGTGGAGGAACTGGTCCCACTTGTAGCATTATTTTACCATAGGTAAAGACTAATGTGCCAAACTATAGGACTATCTCATAGACATCAATTTTTTGCAGGATTATGCAAAATGTGTTCTGCTGTTGTTTGATGACTTTTCTGGAGACCAAACAATCCCATTGTATGAATCAAGCACAGATCCTGTGAAACTCATCTTACTCTTTTCATTCACAAGTTCCAGAAGGTAGTAAAGTGCACACCATTGCCCAATAAACAGAATATGTATGCATGGTATGTGTCAACCTGTTTGTAAATTACAAAGTTGTGGCTGCAAAATAGGGACATGAACATGATAATTGGCCATTGCAAAGATCTGCAGGTGACCCTAAACATAAGCAAATGTTATGTAAATGTTGTAGGAGAGTTCTTGTAGAATGTAAATTTGTTTTGATTAAAAGAGACCACTCACTGAAAAACAGAAGGGTTAAGCAGTCGACAGGCACACACAAAAGAAAGAAACATTGCTAGCTTTTGCAGGTGGCCTTTGATGAGCTAGAGTAAAAGCATCCTGCCCCCCCCCCCCCCCCCCCCCCCGCCCCACACACACACACACACACACACACACACACACAAACAAACAAACACTGCTGTTCCCCTAATTGGTGCTGACTAGGTTAACAGTGCCTAGGGTAGGGACTGGGGGTGGGTGGCTAGCATCTGGGAAAGAGGCGGCTGGTTTTTTGCCTAGGAATGCAGGAGGGAGGGGTGGCAGGTATATGGGTCTGCCTCCCTCTACCCACTGCATGCAACAGTACCCCCACCACAACCATTCCCTCTACCCATTGCATACAACAATACCCCCACCACAACCATTCCACCTGCCAAAAAATAACATTGGCACTGTTAACATAGCCAGCACCCTGTAGGGACATAGGTGTGTGTGTGTGTGTGTGTGTGTGTGTGTGTGTGTGTGTGTGTGTGTTAGTTTTACTCTAGCTCATCATAGGCTAACTCCAAAACCTACCAAGGTTTCCCAAGGTTTCTTTCTTTTGTGTGTGCCTATCGACAACTCAACGCTTCTGCTTTTCAGAGAGTGATCTCCTTAAATGCACATATAAATAGGTGAAAAGGTTGAACATCATTTGAATATATGACTGGCAATTGATTAGTGGAATAGGTCACAACCTTAAATGTTTTACGAGTTTATCCGCAGTGATTTAAAGTGGAATGATGGCATAAAGTTAGCCCTTGAGAAGATAGATGTCTTACTCATATCTGTTGGCACTATGAAGCTTGGTTATTAGGGGAGGACAGGGATGAAAGTCGGCCGTGCCCTTTTAAAGGAACCATCCCGGCATTTGCCTGGATGATTTAGAGAAATCACGGAAAACCTAAATCAGGATGGCCAGATGCGGGATTGAAACATCGTCCTCCCGAATGCGAGTCCAGTGTGCTAGCCGCTGCGCCACCTCAAACAAACACTGTGCATAATGATCATAACACTGTTGTTGTTGTTGTTGTGGTCTTCAGTCCTGAGACTGGTTTGATGCAGCTCTCCATGCTACTCTATCCTGTGCAAGCTTCTTCATCTCCCAGTACCTACTGGAGCCTACATCCTTCTGAACCCGCTTAGTGTATTCATCTCTTGGTCTCCCTCTATGATTTTTACCCCCCACGCTGCCCTACAATACTAAATTTGTGATCCCTTGATGCCTCAAAACATGTCCTACCAACCGATCCCTTCTTCTAGTCGAATTGTGCCACAAACTTCTCTTCTCCCCAATCCTATTCAATACCTCCTCATTAGTTACGTGAGCTACCCACCTTATCTTCAGCATTCTTCTGTAGCACCACATTTCGAAAGCTTCTATTCTCTTCTTGTCCATACTAGTTATCGTCCATGTTTCACTTCCATACATGGCTACACTCCATACAAATACTTTCAGAAACGACTTCCTGACATTTAAATCTATACTCGATGTTTACAAATTTTTCTTCTTCAGAAACGCTTTCCTTGCCATTGCCAGTCTACATTTTATATCCTCTCTACTGCGACTATCAGCAGTTATTTGGCTCCCCAAATAGCAAAACTCCTTTACTACTTTAAGTGTCTCATTTCCTAATCTAATTCCCTCACCATCACCCGACTTAATTTGACTACATTCCATTATCCTTGTTTTTCTTTTGTTGATGTTCATCTTATACCCTCCTTTCAAGACACTGTTCATTCCGTTCAACTGCTCTTCCAAGTCCTTTGCTGTCTCTGAAAGAATTACAATGTCATCGGCAAACCTCAAAGTTTCTATTTCTTCTCCATGGATTTTAATACCTGCTCCGAACTTTTGTTCTGTTTCCTTTATTGCTTGCTCAACATACAGTTTGTACACCTTAGGGGATAGGCTACAACCCTGTCTCACTCCTTTCCCAACCACTGCTTCCCTTTCATACCCCTCGACTCGTATGACTGCCATCTGCTTTCTGTACAAATTGTAAATAGCCTTTCGCTCCCGGTATTTTACCCCTGCCACCTCCAGAATTTGAAAGAGAGTATTCCAATCAACATTGTTAAAAGCTTCCTCTAAGTCTACAAATGCTAGAAATGTAGGTTTGCCTTTCCTTAATCTTTCTTCTAAGATACACTCCTGGAAATTGAAATAAGAACACCGTGAATTCATTGTCCCAGGAAGGGGAAACTTTATTGACACATTCCTGGGGTCAGATACATCACATGATCACACTGACAGAACCACAGGCACAGAGACACAGGCAACAGAGCATGCACAATGTCGGCACTAGTACAGTGTATATCCACCTTTCGCAGCAATGCAGGCTGCTATTCTCCCATGGAGACGATCGTAGAGATGCTGGATGTAGTCCTGTGGAACGGCTTGCCATGCCATTTCCACCTGGCGCCTCAGTTGGACCAGTGTTCGTGCTGGACGTGCAGACCACGTGAGACGACGCTTCATCCAGTCCCAAACATGCTCAATGGGGGACAGATCCGGAGATCTTGCTGGCCAGGGTAGTTGACTTACACCTTATAGAGCACGTTGGGTGGCACGGGATACATGCGGACGTGCATTGTCCTGTTGGAACAGCAAGTTCCCTTGCCGGTCTAGGAATGGTAGAACGATGGGTTCGATGACGGTTTGGATGTACCGTGCACTATTCAGTGTCCCCTCGACGATCACCAGTGGTGTACGGCCAGTGTAGGAGATCGCTCCCCACACCATGATGCTGGGTGTTGGCCCTGTGTGCCTCGGTCGTATGCAGTCCTGATTGTGGCGCTCACCTGTACGGCGCCAAACGCGCATACGACCATGATTGGCAGCAAGGCAGAAGCGACTCTCATCGCTGAAGACGACACGTCTCCATTCGTCCCTCCATTCACACCTGTCACGACACCACTGGAGGCGGGCTGCACGATGTTGGGGCGTGAGCGGAAGACGGCCTAACGGTGTGCGGGACCGTAGCCCAGCTTCATGGAGACGGTTGCGAATGGTCCTCGCCGATACCCCAGGAGCAACAGTGTCCCTAATTTGCTGGGAAGTGGCGGTGCGGTCCCCTACGGCACTGCGCAGGATCCTACGGTCTTGGCGTGCATCCGTGCGTCGCTGCGGTCCGGTCCCAGGTCGACGGGCACGTGCACCTTCCGCCGACCACTGGCGACAACATCGATGTACTGTGGAGACCTCACGCCCCACGTGTTGCGCAATTCGGCGGTACGTCCACCCGGCCTCCCGCATGCCCACTATACGCCCTCGCTCAAAGTCCGTCAACTGCACATACGGTTCACGTCCATGCTGTCGCAGCATGCTACCAGTGTTAAAGACTGCGATGGAGCTCCGTATGCCATGGCAAACTGGCTGACACTGACGGCGGCGGTGCACAAATGCTGCGCAGCTAGCGCCATTCGACGGCCAACACCGCGGTTCCTGGTGTGTCCGCTGTGCCGTGCGTGTGATCATTGCTTGTACAGCTCTCTCGCAGTGTCCGGAGCAAGTATGGTGGGTCTGACACACCGGTGTCAATGTGTTCTTTTTTCCATTTCCAGGAGTGTAAGTCGTAGGGTCAGTATTGCCTCACGCGTTCCAACATTTCTACGGAATCCAAACTGATCTTCCCCGAGGTTGGCTTCTACCAGTTTTTCCATTCGTCTGTAAATAATTCGCGTTAGTATTTTGCAGCTGTGACTTATTAAACTGATAGTTCACATCTGTCAACACCTGCTTTCTTTGGGATTGGAATTATTATATTCTTCTTGAAGTCTGAGGATATTTCGCCTGTCTCATACATCTTGCTCACCAGATGGTAGAGTTTTGTCAGGACTGGCTCTCCCAAGGCTGTCAGTAGTTCTAATGGAATCTTGTCTACTCCGGGGGCCTTGTTTCGACTCAGGTCTTTCAGTGCTCTGTCAAACTCTTCACGCAGTATCGTATCTCCCATTTCATCTTCATCTACGTTCTCTTCCATTTCCATAATATTGTCCTCAAGCACACACAAGTCAACACTAATGTTCGAAAAATTCAAGGCTTCTTTCTTCCTTTGTAGCATCCACGAATGCAGTAGGAAAAGGGAAAAACTATTCTGGTACACCATGTACCCTCTGCCACTCAGTTTATTGTGACTGATGCAGGTAAAAGTGAATGACACAGTTAAAGTCAGTTAAGTACTTAGTAAGTGCCCCCCCCCCCCCCCCCACACACACACACGCACACACCCCTCTACTTTGATGTAACACTGTGGCAGTGCTCCTGCATCTTCTTTCATCTGCAGATGAGTGTGTAGTCGCCTTTTTTTTTCCTGAAGTTTCTACCATCATAATACTATCTTAACAGCCGAGTATCATAAAGACTGTCTGAAAGCCTCAGTTGTCAGTACTGTCAATACCTCTCTCCTAATGGTCAAATTAGACTGTGCACCAGATATAGAATCACACCTAGATCCTTGCCTTTCAAAGTTGATGGAAAGGAGGAGAGAGATACTGTCAGATGAAAGGTTTCAATTGGGATGTGAAGTATTCTTAAACATTGCCTGTGAAAGGCAGTGGTCAGGTGTGAGTTTGTATGGCACACAGGTTTAATGTGTCAGTAATTTTAACTTAAATTTTTTGCCTCGCATAGTTATTCCTAATTTGACATAATTGAATGATCGTGGTCTTTTTAAATTCGAAATCACTGAATGGCATTACAAGTATGCTCTTATGTCATGAGTTGAGATTTGTTATAATTTTGGTGATGGGTTTGAAGCTAGGAAAAAGCATTCAACAGTGCAAGAAGTCAGTTATATTTAGATAAATAGTAAAACACTAAGGTAATACTCAATTCTAGTGAACCCAGCAAAAGTTTGCAATTGCCTAGTATGTATGGAAATTGAATAAACATCCTAAACTCCTTCCTCCCCTCTCTGTCCATCTCCTCTCTCCGACCTTGAGCCTTGTTTATTGTTATTGCAAATGTTGGGAACTGAATTCGCTTAAAATGAATGGGTAAATCGGTTGGGATCATTGTTTTATGGGGCAAAAGAGACGCCGCTCCAGCCACTGGATCTGAGGAACACAAGTGGGTAGGATTATAAAGTTTTGGAAGATTCAAATTCCATTGTGGTATTCTGATCATAAGTCATAAATACAACTTTCATATTGTCTGTAAAACTGACACTAAGTAAGAAAACAAAACAGCACATCATTGTGTATATAATTTTGTAAAAAAATTATGTATAAGAAGAAAAAAATTATATGGGAGGAACAATTTGTCTAATGATTTATGTGCCCTACTAGTGCAGTTAAAACTTACTTTGAGGAAAAAAAAAAAAACATACATTTTCACACCACAGCGTTTTCTTTCTCATATCGAAGAAGCAATGAAGGAAATAATGTAATGGTTTGGAGGTGGGATTAAATTTCATTGTGAATGGGTGTCAGTAATGAGTTCATTGATTATGTTACTATTCTTTGTAAAAATATTGCAGAATTATAAGACCTGTTGACTGGAATAAACAGTCTACTGAGCTCACAATATGGATTAAGAGTAAACAAATTAGTATTGAGGAGAAGCAGATATGAGATAAGTGACAAATTTAACATGAAAAAATGGCGGCCACATGGTAAATGAAGTGAAGGAATTCTCCTGAATCTACTAGTATCAAACATAGGTCTTAATTTGAGAAACCAGTCTTTCTGTATCTAATTGCATGATATTATTTCATGTGGCTACATCTGACTTATCGATTGCTTCAGTTTTGTGTGTCGATGATGAATCTTCCTTCTGTGCTCATGCAGACATTGATTTTGAACATAGTTCAAACCACTTTTATAACAGTAACTGTATAATAATCAGCCATAACTGCCCTGCTGTTTTGTGCAGGAGGTGCTTCTACAATCATGGCTACCAAGTGCCTTCCCTATTAACTAACTACTAACTACTTGGCACTGTGCAGTTGGTGTGCTCAGCTGCATATATAAATCACATAGCATGGCTGCCAACTCCAGCATTCCCTCTGTTGAGGTGAGCATTTTTTGCTTCATTATTTATATTTTTACATTGCATTGAATTCAGCTGGTGCCTAGATGTGGCATCAGAATCCTTTACAGAGCAAAATTAAGATAATAAGTCAAAGCTTTATACATATCTTACAAAAATTCAAAATGGGTGTCCTTCATGATATGGTAAATATCTTTTCAATGGTTCATTACCTACCATACTCAAATCAACATGTCTCTTGTAATAACAGCAAAGGCTTTTTGATCCACTCTTTCAGCTCTGTCAGGTCTTCAGGTAATGGTGGAACAAAGACACAGTCTTTGATAAAGCCCCATTAAAAGAAGTCGTACCAAGAGACCTCTAGAGCCATCTCAACAATGCTTCATCGTCAGCAACAATGTGACCTAACCAAACTGTCAGAGATGTTCATTCAGATACTCTCTCATGTCATAATGGAAGTGGCTGCAGCTCCAACCTGTTAGAAAAGAAATCTCAGGAGTCTTCCTCAAGTTGTGGTATCAAGCACATCTGGAGCATGTCAGGTATGAGTGTCCCATTACAATTTTTCTGCAAAGGAAAATGCCATAAAGCATCATTCTGCACATGGCAGTGAAGATTTTCAACTTGGTAAAATCTCAGGCATGCTCAGTGATTTGCCGAGAATGTTCTGCACCCCAGCTTTGAATATTATGCCCCTGTTGACTTTGCCATTGATATGGAAGGTTGCCTCACCAGTGAAGGCTACCCTGTGAATAAAATTGACATTTTGTGGGAATCCCAAACTGTCTCCACTGAAGACAGTGGGTGCCTTCACAAGTTGCAGTTTGTAAAAATTTGATGCCAAACACTCTTATGAAGAATGTCCCAGATTGTTGAACTAGGCAGTGCTAAACCATGGCTCACTTTTAGAATTCACTTCGCAGGCTGCATTGGAAGGATTGCCAAACTCTATCCACTGTCTTCTCTGAATGCAAAGGACAACCTGTATGTTTGCCTTGGCATAGTGAACCTGTCTCCATAAGTCGCCTATGCCAGTGTTTAATGTATTCGTTGTCAGATGGATTGAAACCAAACTCCAGCTGAAAGCTGGAATGAGATGTGGTAACGGACATTGTTTTTGCATATTCTGCTAGTCTGCAGGTAGACAGATATCGGTGCACGTGTCAGAGTTCCGAAGGATAAGGGGAAGTGGAGAAAGCTAACAGCGGGATGCCTCCTGTGTAAGAATAACCCAAATTAATAGTAGATGAAATAAATGCAACAGATTGCTTTGGACAAGACAACAGACTAAGACAAGGACAAACAACCTACATGACAACTCGGTGCTACACAAAGCCATCACCACAACAATGACAAGAAGGCCAAGAACAGCAGAGAGACAAATCCAAGATGCAATCAAAGAGAGTAATCAGTTGACAAGCAAGGTAATTATCGAGCAGTCCCAGTACAGTGAAGATAGACCCTGAGGTACCAAGCGCGAAGACTGAAGTGCTTTGCAGCCACCTATATACCTGCCTCATGGAATGCTATTTGCTGCCGTACTCACATGGCGAGACTGTGGCATTCTCACTGTGCAAGCATAGCACTGTGTGGGTGCATTGCCCCCTAAGGGCTATTTAAGTCAATCTCCTCTGGTGGGCACTCAACATCTGTGCCGCCTGGTACCACATATTCTACAGCACCGACTCTCTTTCGTTGTTTGGAGGCAATCTGGAAAAACTCGTGGTGTTGGGAATGGCAGATATTCAAAAACGGATGTTCAAAAACTGAAATGTACTGCTGGGTGACATTCAATACAGTGTTGCTACATTTTCTGCATTGTAATATAGTTGGTTCCTCCTTGGTGTACTATACACATGATGAGCAAGATATTGCTGCACAACCCTATCCCACTCAGACAGTGGCTCTCCTGAGATTGTCTTGTGTCTGAGGATGATTTCTGTGATGATGCACTGAAAATTTCAGCTGGTCCCAAGTTGCTAAATCAAGTTCATGTTAGCATGTATGCAGGTCATTCCATTAGGTTGATTAGTACCTCCTGGAAGAAGGCATTAACAGATGGGTGTGGTGTGACTGCGCAAGCTTTCCCAGTGTAATAACTCTTGGTAGTCCCATCATGTTCGCTGCTGGATTCCAAAATCAACAAGACTCAATATTGTGGCAATCCTTCTGTCCAGCATCTTCAGGAAAGATGCTGCTGTTGCTGCTGAGTCCAGTTGAAACCTGATATGAAGGCCAGAAACCACCATCCTATACAGACCCCCTTACTGCACACAGTGCCTGGGCCACACACCTCTGGTGCTGCCCCAAAGACTGGGTTTGTGGCATGGCTCACAGTGGACACCCAAGCCAGTGTTATATCATAAAGGGTCTGGCTGCACCAAAGAACACTGAGCTTTGATGCAGGATAATACAGGGCTCCATGTCCTGCTAAGAGGAAAACTGTTATATCTATTAATCAAGATGTCAGCCAACATAATTTCAGTTGACTCCTTATAAACAACGGAAAAAAAAAAAAAGAGAGCAGTCATACTGGCTACTATCTGGGTCGCATCTCATTTCATTCCAGGGCCTTCGTTGTAACTATGCTTTGCTACCAGCAATTTTTCAGGTTTTTGTAGCCTCATGTGACAGCAGTCTCTCATGCAGCTGTCATGAACTGCGTGACTCAAACAGTCAGTGCAAGTTTTCCCACACTAATACAGAATTTTATATATGCTGGCCTTCCTGAGTGCCAAATCATGCATTACAGAGCCAAGTAGTGCCCTAACACTGGCGGATGGACAAATCTCCTTAAAATTATTCCAGTCTTAAAATATATGCCCCCAGCATGCCTCGTCATGCACCTCTGCTCCAAACTCCTGAGGCTGATGAATCTCTCTCTTGGAGTATCCATTTTCCTCAAACTTAGATGCCATGTGTGCAGGTTCCTGTGTTGGACTATGTACATCAGAAATGGCATAATTATGCTCTGTGTACCAGTGTCCTAAGGATGACACTGTGTTGGTACTGTGTGTGGCATCTCTTTGTATGCAGATATTGGTCAGTATGTGTCTATTACATCCAAAAGTAGAAGCTATTCATCACTTTCCTCCATGGTAAATTTAATGCTGGAATGATTGGGGAGATTGAGTAAGAGCGTCATGTCCATGGGTGTGATGTACTTGTGCTTTATATTCTTGAAAGACAAAACCTTCATTGGAATTCTGTGTGTACTAGAGCTGAACAGCGTGTTGGATGATCCTGTCTCGATACAGTTCAGCTCTCCAAATTACCCTCAAGAGGGATAAGACATTTGGCATTCATAGACTATGAGATAGCGCGCCTGAGATATGCATTGGTGGTTAATCATCTCCAGCCACTTCTTCAACGATAATCAGGTGTCAGACAAATCCTGCACTCATTGGTGAAGAGAACCTGATGTCATTGACCCGGGTTCAGTTCCAGGTGTTCCTTACTCTGCCTCCTTCATACACCATGCTTCTGAGGATTGATACGTTGTTCGTAATGATGCCCAGGGACCATATTGATCACATGGAGACAGTTACATTAAAAAAGGCAGCACTCAGTTCTGTTGCATTGTTCTTGGGGTACCTAGGAGCTTTAAATGTGAACATTTTAGTTTAGGCTTTACCATGACTTATTGACATTAAATGAAACGACAAGTTTACTGTTACCAGTCACTGTTTATTTATTTCCATGATGTGTTTCAAAGATTTAAACCTCCATCATCAGATGGATTTACATTTATGACATTTGTGTGTGTGTGTGTTGCGTTATGATTTTTTGGAGAAACTTGTGGCACTGTCTAGTGGAGAAACAAAACACTATTTCAGAACATGGTTTTGGGTTTCTTTTGACAAAAAATTAAACGTGTATCTAATGGTAAACATAAAATAAGGAAAATAGAGTTTCAGTGTTACAACAGTGAAAGGAACCTGTGACCACTGGAGGTACTCAATTTTACTTATTTTGTGTTTATCGTTACATACACATTTAATTTTTTGCCAACAGAAACCCAGAACCATGTTCTGAAATAGGTTTTGTTTCTCCACTAGACAGTGCCACAGGTTCCTCCAAAAAATCGTAGCACAACACACACACAAATTTCATACTAAGAAATGTAAATCCACCTGATGATGGAGGTTTAAACCTTTGAAACATGTCGTGTACCTAGGAGCCATAATATGTAAATAGTGGTCAGCAAACCAGCCGACTATCACTGTTGTTGTTACTGTGGGTGACCTCCAGATTTTTTTTGTCTCATGATAGCAGTTAATTGAATGATCTCATTGCCATGTGCACCATTTATATGGGCTACTTTCTGTGCTATCAATCCGTCACATCTTAAAGCAACAGTGTGCACACTGTCTAATGTTGAAGTGACCTTTCAAAGCATGTGAACAGTGTACAGAAGCCACATTGTCCTGCTCATGGTTGGAGACGCGGCCCACACTGCTGAACTGTACCGAGAATGCAGGTTTACTTTTACCTCCATTACGGAGGTGGCTTTGTGCAGAGATTTTCTATGGTCTGAAAACTACTGAGGACAATTATCCCAGTTATTATTATTCTTTTTAATACCAACTGTGCAGGTCATGAGGCTCCTGCAAAAGTTTTTCAACAGTTTATATTGGAGCAAAATTTTATCCGCTTATCTGTTTACAACATGCTTCCTCTCTACTAGTTTGAACTTCTACATTGTTCCACATTTGTAACCTTATTTGTTTTTGTATCTTCATAATCTGTCTTTATTTATGAAACTCAGTAATATAAATATTCAGTGCAACTCAACACAGTGACCCTTATCATGTAAAGAAATTTTAGTGAGAATTTATTAAAAAAAAAAAAAAAAAAAAAAAAGGAAAGAAAGAAAGAAAAGGGGTGAAACTTCCCATTAACAACAGTAGAGGTGGTCTTGGGCAACAGACACCAGATTTTCCATTGTTATTGTTTTAGTTATGAAATCTTAAGAACATTAATACCTTTTGTATAAGTACTACGTTTCAAATTTATATTTTGTAGTTGATTTCAAACAAATATATTGAGCACTTAACCTGATTGAACTGTTTGTTTTAGGCTGACTCATTCCATTATCTCCCACTTGACTGGATAGAATAATATATTCCCAATATGACAGAATTTTTGGCTGACAATAACCCATGTGGTCAAACAATCTTACGTCTTGTATCCAGAGGAAATGCTATTATAGCAGAATTATTACGGCTGAAAGATTATGTTCCACCTGTTTTCAGGTAAGAGCATTATAGTCTTATTTATTAATTCTACTCTTAATGGGAAATGTTGTGTGTTTTGTGTCATAATAGAATAGCAGTGTTGTTTTGAATCACTGTTTGCCTCATTCATACACACATCATGTCCTGCAAAATACATAATGATGGACTGTTGTGTAAAATTAGTCAGTGTATGAGTTAAGATAAAAGTAGCTGTCAGAAATTACTTGTTCATGCTATATTAACTATTCTTGAAGGTAGCCTGATGTACTCTGTTTGTGCTTAAGAAAGAAAGAAAAAAGAAAGAAAACTAGTACACAAACCACTTCTATCAGAAAAGCTGCTGCTTGTCTAATTATGCTTAATAGCTTTAGAAGCTTAGGCAAAACTTTTAGAATTGCAGCATGTATGAGGATTCATGAGTGGCTGCTATTCATTTCATAGTGCAAGTTCTTCATTTCTTTGACAGTATTTTCACACATCTTCTTCTGCAAATACCAACAGATAAAGAGTAGTTTCAGGAATAAAGAAAAAACTGAGAAATGTAAATACTTTGGGAGTAAAGGAGACAACTCATTAAAAGGCAGAAGCATTGAATTGTTGACAGGCACACAGAAAAGGGCAAAAAACTTGCTAGCTTTCAGAGTACATCCATTTTACACACACACACACACACACACACACACACACACACACACACACACACACACTCGTACTTATACTTACTTTTCTTCTGACGATAATTCAATTAATAGAAAAGATGTTTGTAATTTTGCAAATCCACCGCAGCTTCGTATTGCTTACCCAAACCCTTTAGATCATTCCAGACCCTTGCATTATGTTATACACTCTTTCCATATTTTGAAGTGCATCAGAAATAATTGGTTGAATTTGAAAGATGAATGTCTGACATTTTACGTCCCGTCTATACGACTGCAAGCTTCATTTTAGGCAATTAGCTCTATATTTGATATTGAAAGCAACAAATTATTAAAATTTGGGAATGGTTTATGTATGAAGTCACCGGGCCTTCTTCGTTAGAAGATAAAATGTAAAGCTTGGTTGTCAAATTTTCAGTGACAACAACAGGTGTAGTGTGGTGTTCGAACCTAAAAATGACATTGAAAATTATGAAGGAACTGCCGAATTTATTAAAATAATAAGCATGTGGCAGAAAATTTTGGATCTGAAGTCTTCTTTCAAAAAATGGTTCAAGTGGCTCTGAGCACTATGGGACTTAACATCTGAGGTCATCAGTCCCCTAGAACTTAGACCTACTTAACCCTAACTAACCTAAGGACATCACACACATCCATGCCCGTGGCAGGATTCGAACCTGCAACCATAGCTGTCGTGCGGTTCCAGACTGAAGCGCCTAGAACCGATCAGCCACACCGGCCGGCAAAGTCTTCTTTGAAAGGCATTAGACATACGGAGGAAATGCAAAAGCCTATAACAAGCCACAAGGATGATGAACCACATGGATTTGTCAGTTGGCCAGCTCAGTAAAGAAATACACTGCAAATAATCATACAACATATCTGTTATTAGAACTGAGAAATTATTGTCAGTCAGAACTTGAAATGTCATATATGCCAACCAGAAAATTTAAGACTGATGCCTTAGAATCCAGGTTTGGACTGTATTGACAGCTTTGTGGATCCCAGTACCATGTATCAACAAGGAAAATATTTGAGGCAGATGGAAAGCTGAGATTTGCAACTTTGTTAGCATTTTTTGTACAAGATGACCCAACTAAGAAAATTGTAAGTAGATCTCTGCAGATGTGTAATGTTTGTATATTATTATATCGCTAGTTTCGCTTTGGACATATACGTATTCAGCTTTTTTAATTTTATACTGAAGCCTCATACTGCCACTTAGGAGGTGTTAACTATTTACAGGAAGTATACTTTTTGTAAAAACTGCAGGACATAGTAAGGCTTCATTCAGACTTTTGACTTCAAGCAGGCTATGTAATAAATCTAGGTGAGACTGTATTCTTTCATATCCAAATGGAACAACACAATGTGCATTCCATTGTTCTGTATGATTTATTTTGCTGACAAATTGTATACTCAGTTAAATTAAAAGCCTCTCACATTACACTTGCATTTTGTGGTGTGTAATGCTCACTGTGCTGTGTTGGGTGTACTGTTTGTTGGATACAAAATCCAAAACGTAAAATAGCTCTACTGCTTTTTTTTCTTGTAATATTGATTTGCACATTTAAAAGTGTGATTTTCACACTTTTTGTTTTCCTGCAAATCTGCTGCAAACCCAAAAATTTGTGAACCATTAATTTTGCAAAGAATGCCTGGAAGATGATATCATTTAAAAATAGTTTTTGTGTGCATTTATTGTTACATATTTCAGTAATTTTGTGCCCTTATGAGTAATGTATTGAAAAACGTTCTTAATTATATGAAACATAGTTACATCAGCCTCTTAGCTTATTATGGAATTTTGTTGCAGGCTGGAAACGAAACAAGAGCAACAGAAATATGGGGAAATTATTTCAGACTTCAGTTATTTTAAAAAGTCTGATGAGTTTGATTCCAAAATAGATAATAATGAGGTAAGTTGTAGTTTATAGTCTTTGACGGATCAATAATTTTTGTATGCTCATAGAAACACAATAATTAAAGCAACATTGGCCGACTTCAAACAGTAGATACGGGACGAAGGTACAAAAAATCAAATTCTGTCTTCACATAACTACAAAAGGAGTTCCTTGAGAAGGAGAAAAACACAGACAAGAAATGGAAGTATAAGAAATAAAAGTAATAGAGAGTAAGAAAGATGAGAAGGTATGGCAAGGTGGTCAGAAGTAGTGTCACTAAATGCCCAGAATAACTCAGGTATGCCCTACATTTCACCCTTCTGTTCAGTGTTCCGGAAGCATTTAAGAAATATCTTGAAGGCAATTCAGCTATACAAGCATCAACAATGTTAAGTGGAACTCTTTTTCTTATGCAATTTCATGTGCAAGGGAAAGGGCATCTGCTGGTGTATTTAGTTCCTAATTAACGTTGGACTATTTGTGTCTTGAATTGTGCTATGTGTTGCAGTTGATGTGGCAGTGCTTTATTTTCTCTCTGATAAAAAGTGTAGATATTGGCTTATGATCAGTGACCAACGTAAACAACCAGTCTTTAAGCCGTGGGAGAATTTCTTTATGGAAGCATACAACTTGTGGTCATATGATGACCATCTGTGCTGTGACATAGATAGTTTTGGAATGAAGAATGCCAACATCTCCCAGTGTTGGTCTATTTGTTGTTGAAGTTCAGCACCTATTCCAGTATTAGATGCATTAACCATCAAAGCAAAAGATTCTTGTGGAAAAGTGTGTGGCCCCAGCTATAGCAGTATTCACTTTGTTAAAAGCAGTTTCTGCTTCCTAATCCACTGTAATTTATCATGTGGTTTCAGTGAACCTTGCAAGAAGGTGGTCAGCAGCACATTGTTATGCACAAAGCAATGACAATAGTTACAGAGAGTATATGCCCTGTGACAACGGGAAATCCAGGAAAAACATGGGAATTTTTTCATCCGGGAAAAGTCCGGAAGAAACCCAGGAATTTTTAGAATTTTGGAAATTTTTTATTTTTTTAGTTTTCAGTTAAATTTTAGTAATTTTGACTGGTATGAGCTGATACTCTAATGAAGAATTTTACCTTATCCCGCTAGTGCAGAATAACAATGCAGCTACAAAATATACATGAGAGAATAACACCGAAATAAAACTTTAATTGCAAAGAAAATGCATCATATACAACAATAAAACATAGTGCAGACACAAATGTCTACAGACAACAAAATGTATCAAAGGCTTTAGGACGAAAACTCTGCACTACTTTGTATCAACAAACTGCTTCGTATGTGTGTGATGTCACAACTGTTTACATTTCTAACTGGCCGCTGTAAAATATTGTGAATGGTAGTTTGAGAAGCGTTACTTTCAAACTAAATTTTGTTTTATGCAAGATGAATTATGTTGCTTGTGAGAATGTGCAATAAATTTCGTAAATCATGGAGCATTTGACTCTCGTTCAGAACTTTATGCTTTGAGGACCAGCTACTTCGAGAAGTTTCAGGCCCAGAAGACCAGCTATTCAAGCCATTATGTAAAATTTTACTGGCATGTTTGTGTTTGATAGACTTTAAAGGGTAACACACACAAAAAAAGACCAACCTTCCAGGTTACTTTTTCGTACTTATTTTAGTTCTTTCATAAATTACAAATTATGAAATAGTGATAGAAAAAAGTATAGTTATCCAGAAAAAGGTTTGGGGGGGGGGGGGGGGGCAAGTGAGTTCTTGAGCAATATCAGACGTTGTTGGCTTTTCCATGGAAGAAAAATTGAAGTGCTTGGCAGGACACGTAATCAGGTAACCCATGAAATGTTCAGTGCACAGCAGTGAAATTTGTGATCATGCTCATCAGTAATTTTCAGCTGCTGTGATTTAAGCTGTGCTCTTAGGATCCTGCGTAACAACAGCCTCTGGGGAGGGGGAATGATGACCAGTATTATCGGTGAAAGATTACCGTAGCTTTTCTTGTAACTATACCGTATGTATTTTGTTTGGCTTACTGCATTACATGTCCTGTGCTCTGAATATCTGCTGTCGTTGGCTGGTGAGGTCACTTGACATGGAATGTGATTAGCTGAAAATCTTGCTTTCAGTGCTTAGGAAGCTACTGTACTGTATTTCGTAACAGAAAAATATGCAGTTTACGTGTCACTGCTCATCAAAGATTTTCCCCAAACGCTTTTTTTTTTGAGTTTGATGTCTGAAAGTGCCAAGAAGTTCTACATCGGTGTATAAAACCTTCACCATTCAGAGGATTGAAGTTTTACAGTTCTGGGGGAGAAGGTGTATTTTCGCCCAGCAAAAAGTGAATTTTTAACTGGGAAATCTGGGATTTTTTTGTCCTCATGTACACCCTTTAATTAAAAAAAAAAATCATCCTTTGCAGCATGTGGGCTGTGGACTGCCTTTCACTCACTCTTACATCAACCAAATTCTTGGGTGTTTATGGCATGACCCAGGAAATGAACTGATGCTCCACATATGCACTTTGATGTATTGAGGAATAAACCATGTGAGTGGAGATAAGTGAAGATTTGCTGTAAGTGGTGCAGGTGTTCTGTTTCGGAGCTGGAAATCACCAAAAAAATCATAATCAGTAAAGACATAAAAGAATTTGAAATTGTGTGTGAATTTGTCCATAAAGGGCTGGAAGGTGTGCAGTGTTGCATAATCCTAAAGGAATCCTAGTAAATTCGAATAGGCTGAATTTAATGCCAACAGTGATCTTAGATATGTCTTCCAGAGCACTGTGCATTTCATAGAAAGCCCGTACCAACTGTGTTGTTTAGAAGATGTGTTTTCCATGGATATTGAATGAGAAATGTTCAACATACAGGACAGGTCATCTGTCAGAAATAGTTGTAGTGTTAAGTTGCCTTTAATCGCCAAGTGGATGCCATCTATTGCTCTTCTTTAGAACTTTGTGGAGAGGCGAGGCCCAGCTGCCGTTTGACAGATGACCGATCCCTTGGGTGAACATAAGACAAAATTCCTGCTTCACTATCTTCAAATTCTCAGGTGGTAATTGACAGGGTTGAGCATGAATAAGCAGTCCTGGTATTGTTAGAACATAGTACGTTGTTTTATGCTGTATGGGCTCTAGAATGGGTGGCTGCTGAGTAATGTCAGGAAATTTCTTAAGGAGTTCTAGATATAGGATATTACAAGTGATCATGCATACAGCAGTGTTGTCTACACGGTGTTAACACCCGCGGCTAGCTAAGTTAGATGTTGTGTCAAGAAGATGGTGGTGTCGATGGTCTGATTGCAGGCCACAAAATCATAAAATATGCTCCAAGGATGGTGTGGATCATGTCTGTCGCTATGATTTGCCACTTACACTCACAATGAAGCTGGAGTTAAGTGAGAATGTCACATGAATATATGTCTTGATTGTGGAACAATTGGGAACAAAGTGGCTACGGCCATCACTGTTGCAGCGAGATAGCCGAGAAGAAAGGTATATCGATATATCAGCACTAACACTCCACACATAAATTTTTTTGTGCCATGGGTGCTGATGGGGGCTTTTGGAACCTAAAATTAAAAAATGCTGGGGATCAGCTGACCTTGATGTGAAGCTTTGGGGGACATCACTTCGCTCACGAAAGCATTGTTCCTTTCCAGGCCAGGCACTGCAGTGGTCTTGAGCTTGAGGAATGTGTAGGCACCACCCTAGCTGGTAACAGCTCCGCACTGTGACATAGTGTGGACAAGTCGACCCATGTGCACATGTCAGAACAGTTGTTGTAGCTAGCCACTGTGCCCATGCTCATAGGAATATGAAAAAAATGTTCTAGTCTGTGAAATAACAACTATATCTTCATACATATACAGTGCCTCATGGCACCGTCTTTCATGTACACTACTTAAAACATAACTAACCCCTTGAAAATGCAGTGTCTACTAAATAAGCACTAGTACTCTCACTGCAGCTGACTACTGGCAGACTTTTCCTTCTCGTGGGAACTGCGGGTATTGTCGAAATATACTCTATGGGTCCTTGCTGTAAAGAACTTGGCATAGTGGCAAACTAATATTCTCATGTTTTAAACTGTTCATGACTTGTGTTTATTTCCGCAGTATGTACTAAAAAGATGTCCCTAATTCCTCATCAGTGCACACCACTGGGTTTGATTGTCGATGGTGGTGAGAAATCCAGATCTGCCTTCATTTGATTCAAGAAATTGGTTCCAAATTTCTGACTTAAATTGATATCCATTGTCACTTAAGATGCACTATGCCTTGATTATGTTTTCAGAAAAAATTCCTTGCAGTATCCTGACCATGATGTTTTCATTGGCCTTTCTAAAGGGATAAAGTTTTACAAATTTCAAAATCATTGCTTGCACTAATTTTTGTATGGCGGTAGGGAGTGTGTCATGAATAACATGAAAAATCTCCACCGGTGGGGTGGGGTGATGGCATTTAAAGGTAAATTTTTTATGTTTTTCTGTAACAACTGGAAAACCATGTCTTGTAGCACAAATGTTTCCCAGTACAAAATTAAACTACTTTCAATTTCCTGCAAAAAGGTCCTATTCACTTTTTTCTAAAGGGCTTACAGCTTCCCCATTGCAAGGGATGTAAAAGTTATAGATTGTTAAAAATAGTATTTCAGTAGTATAAAATTAATGTTTTCTGTTAAGTGAAGTGGGTTAAGAACAAATATTAAGTGAGTGTACTATTTGTAAGAGCAGTAGAGGCATATTAAGGGATAACTTGTGTTCGGGGGCTGTATTTCGGTCTGGAGGGTCAGGGGTGGAGGATAGAAGCGTGAGGGAAGGTAGGTGTCAGGTTGAAGTCATGTGCTTCCCTCCTTTATAGATCTGAAAACTGAAGAGCAAGCAAGGGATTCTCCACTCTGTTTACCCCACTACACCACTACATCACAAGAAATAAATACAAAAAGAAAGATGATGAGACTTACCAAACAAAAGCGCTGGCAGGTCGATAGACACACAAACAAACACAAATATACACACAAAATTCAAGCTTTCGCAACAAACTGTTGCCTCATCAGGAAAGAGGGAAGGAGAGGGAAAGACGAAAGGATGTGGGTTTTAAGGGAGAGGGTAAGGAGTCATTCCAATCCCGGGAGCGGAAAGACTTACCTTAGGGGGAAAAAAGGACAGGTATACACTCGCACACACACACACATATCCATCCACACATACAGACACAAGCAGACATATTTATGTGTGGATGGATATGTGTGTGTGTGCGAGTGTATACCTGTCCTTTTTTCCCCCTAAGGTAAGTCTTTCCACTCCCGGGATTGGAATGACTCCTTACCCTCTCCCTTAAAACCCACATCCTTTCGTCTTTCCCTCTCCTTCCCTCTTTCCTGATGAGGCAACAGTTTGTTGCGAAAGCTTGAATTTTGTGTGTATATTTGTGTTTGTTTGTGTGTCTATCGACCTGCCAGCGCTTTTGTTTGGTAAGTCTCATCATCTTTCTTTTTAGATATATTGTTTCCACGTGGAATGTTTCCCTCTGAAATAAATACAAAGTTATACTGACCTTCTACGGTACGTCTTATGAATCACTGGTGATGCAGTGCGCAAATGTGCATGGAATGAGAAGGGGGGCAGCTGTTTATTTTCCACAAAGTGTTTTGACACTTCATGGAATGCAGATAAGAGTTATGAATAGTAGTAATGCAAGACCTCATACGTTCAGAATTTATGTAAATTGGTTCTTACTCACCCTGTACCGCAGCTGTAGCATTCGTTCAGAAAGGCAGCTTACTTCACCATGAGTGCTACTCGCTTTTCATTTTGCAGACAGAGTATAGCTTCGCAGCATTTCCTGTCCAGTTCTTTTATGTGAGTAGACAAAATAAGTTCACTGAGCTCCTGTTTATATGTTGGAGTTATTCTCAGTTTATTAAATGTAAGTACTTATCTGCAGTTGTTAAGTGAGTTGTTGTAAAAAAAAGATCATCAGCTGGAGCCTGCAACTGTCTTCCAAAATGAAGAGTCTGTACCAAGGGTAACATGCTGTCAATATGTATTCGACAATGTTGCTTTCTTTCTATCTATTTAACACTAGTTACCAGCAGATTACTCTTCTAGGCCTGAGGTCATTGGTCCCCTAAGCTTACACACTACTTAAACTAACTTAAGGGTAAATTTGGAAAAGGGAGTGCAGGGGTAAAAAATAAAAACCTTGTGGTTTGCCAATGGCATTGTAATTCTGTCAGAGATGGTGTAGCACAGTTGAACGGAATGGAAACTGTTTTGGAAAGAGGTTATAGGATGAAAATCAACCAGCGCAACACAAAGATAATGGGATGTAGTCAAATGAAATCGGGCAATGCTGAGTTCTTTAAATTAAAGATTGAGGCACTGAAAGTAGTAGATGAGTTTTGCCATTTGGGCAGCAAAATAACTTGTAGAGAAGATATAAAATACAGACTGGCATAAAGGGGATATAAAATTCAGACTGGGAGTAGCAAGAAAAGCAATTTTGAAGAACAAGAGGAGTTTGTTAACATCTGTTATCAATTTAAGTGTTAAGAGGTCATTTCCGAAGGTATTTGTCTGGAGTGTAGCCTTGTATGGAAGTGAAACATGGACAATAAACAGTTCAGACAAGTAGAGAATAGAAGATTTTAAAATATTGTGTCCTAGAAGAATACTGAAGATCAGACAGGTAGATTACATAACTAATGAGGGAATACTGAATCGAATTGGGAAGGAAAGAAGCTTATGGTACAACCTGACCAGAAGGAGGGATTGATTGATAGGACACATTCTGAGGCACCCAGGAATCTTTGAGATGCCAGTGGAGGAAAGTGTGGAGGTTAAAAATTTTAGAGGCAGAACTTGGCTTGAATACGGTAAGCGGATTGAAATGGATGTAGGATACACTACTTTTGCAGAGATGAAGAGGCTTGCACGACTGAAGACCATAACAATAACAGCATATCCAGTGCCGTGTGAGTGTGAATGATGTGCTCAGTCATTCGACTGTTGTGGATCCCTACTTATCTTGCCACTCGGGAGTACCTTATGATGCTCCCATTGATATTTATGGTCATTGTTGTTTGCATGTTGTTCTTGCATGACTGTTATGGTACTGAGATTAGGAAGGACCACTGTCTTAATGTTTGATAAGTGTGTGGACTACTCATCATCTTGGAGTGTAACATTTTTATATCTTAATTGTTTTGAATGTATGAATTTACCTTCAAAAGTGTGTGTAAATGATATTCAAAGCTGTATTTAGGTTTTGAGCGATAAATTTGTGTTGTGACATATTATGTGATTTAAATACATTTTTAGAAAAAAAATGAAATTTGTATTGATAAACCGGTGAGATTTTTCAGTGACAGCAATATTTCAGTGACAGCAAGCATGAAAGTTGTCACTGAGAGCTACTGAAAATAATAGAGTATTTTTCTACTATTCCAGTGCATAATGCAAATGCTGAATGTGTTTCTTACTGGTTTTTCCCCAGTGGAAATATGAAAGAGAAAGATTCAATATTAACCCTCAAAAGGCTGCTATATTACTGAAATACTATAACAAAGATATTAGTTGCTCAGTAGTTGTTCAGAGAAATATGGTTAAAACTTCAAGAAAAGTGTTGATATCTGTGAGTACAGTATACCAGGGTAAGTCAGTAAATAAGTCAGAAATATCAGTTTACCTTATACAGTGATTCAATTACATGCACATGTTTTGGTGGCAGGTTGCGGCAAACATATGCTTGTCTCACAGGCTGCTAGATATAGCAAGGCAGCCAGTGCAAGATGGTGATTGTGCCACATGAGTGTACTGGGGTAGGACAGCATGCGATCATGCACTTTGTGGACCAAAAGACTGTTCATAGAAGTAGTGCATTGCAAAATGCGTCCTGTGTATGGTGACAACAGTTTATCACAGGAAGCTGTGTTCAGTTGGATCCAGGAGCTTAACAAAGGAGGGAAAAGCATCAAAGATTGAGAGCATCTGGGTCATCCTGTAGTGGTGACAATAGATCATTCGTTATGACCAGCATGTGACGATTGGTGACATTGTACGTGCTGTAGGCTGTTCACATGGAACTATGTACAACACCATGCATGAGCAGTTGAATTTTCATAAAGTTTGTGAACAGTGGGTGACCCACATGTTGACTGAGGAGCATAGAATGAACAAAATGGCTGAGTCTTTGAAGCACTTGTTTGGTACTCTGAGGAAGGAGAGAACTTCATAACATAAATTGTTACAAGGAACGAGCCTTGGGCTCACCAGTTTTAACCATAAATCAATCAGTCATCTGTGGAGTGAAAACATTCCAGCTCCCAAACAACAACGAAGTTCTAGGCTGTTCCATCAGCTCACAAGTTCATTCTCACCGTGTTTTGGGATGTGCAAAGGGTCATACTAATGAAATGCCAGTCTCACATTGCACCACTCCATAGGAAATCCAACAGGGTGCTCGCTGCAGATGACCTGGTCTCCTAACAAAGAAAGCAATTTTTCTGGATGACAATGCCTACCCTCACACAGCAAGACAAACACAGGAGGTTTTGTGAACATTTCATTGAGAATGCTTGAAACATCTGCCCTATGATCCAGACTTAACCCCAAGAGACTTTCGTTTGTTTAGGCACCTAAAATCTCATTTGGGTGGCTGACGTTTTGAAAATAGTGATGATGTAGTCAAAGAGGTTGCACATTCACCGTGACAGCAACTAAAATACGAGTACTTTGCTGCCTTATATCAAAGACTTTTAAGGAGATTGTGTGTGTCTGAATGTATACATGTGTAAATATCGGGAAGCTACATTGATTATTATTGCTGCTGTTCTGTTTTGTGACTTACTTGTTGACTGACCCTTGTATAAAGTAGTTATGTTTTAAAATAATGAAATAATGGAATGTCAAATCTTAGCTTTCAGTGTCTGATCCTCTGCTGTATCATGATGTTTTATGGTGAGGCCTACATTTTACTCCTTCATGTTCTACATTTCTCTAAAACGATCTAGTAACCTCACTCAGAAGTAGTACACACACATTACTTAATACCATGGTTTGTGAAATGTGATGGTGTGATTTAGGTGCTTTGGCAGTTTGAGGGGTCTGGCACTCATTTGAAAATTGATGTTGGAATCATAATTTACCTTTTATAACTAGATGGAGATTGTATTACCATATGCAATTTCCTTGTCTCTGTCACCATTAACTGATAGGAGTACAATAATGTAGCTATGTTAGTGAGGTTCTGTATTTGAACTTAGCTACACCAGGATGCCTGATCAGATTAAATTTCTGATTAAATTAAGTTTTGTTTTTCAGTTTGATGATTGTGTGTTATGCTTTTTATGTTCTGTGATGGTGCTTTCGTAAGACAGTATTCACAAAAATTCACGTGATGGTGCTTTCATAAGACAGTATTCATAAAAATTCACTACTGTAACTTTTTTAATGTGTGATATTGTTATTCTGTTCACAGCAACTACAAGATTTAGATGAGGAATTTCGAGAAAATTATACAGAAATTTTGACCAGGTTCTACTTAACATTTGAAAGTATTCACAAGTATGTGACCGATCTCAACCACTTTTTAGAAGAGCTGGAGGAAGGTATTTATATTCAACAAACTTTGGAAGGAGTACTTCTCGATGAGGAAGGACGACAGTTACTAGTAAGCAGGATTGATTTTTTGTGGTTGTTTGTTTGTTAATGCATTGATATTCTGTTCTCTATTGATTCTTAGCTATGACTCCATTAAAATTATCAAAGCAGGAATTATTGATTAATTGGAAAATATTAAATAAACAACTTTTTGGACATCTACTCAGATATTTACTGAAAAGTTTGTAGTTCAAACTGCTTCACCAAGATCTTCCACTTGGTCTTCTATTCATGTTGTTGAATATAACAGCACCAATGTAAATGTTGCCGCTTTTTCCACGGTCATAAAATACTATCCGTCCATCAGGTTGCTGAAAAAGCAGGAGATGAAAGATAGTAGATTGGTAAGTAAGATGCCAGCTTCAGTTCAGAGTTGATAGAAGGGACAGAGTGGGAAAGATGGATTAAAAATTGAAAAGAAATTAAATTTAGAGAGAGTAATTCAGTTATTGAATAGAAAAAAGGAGAAAATAAGGAAGAGGAGAAAAAAGAGGGTGAGAGACAAGGAGGGAGTTGGGGGTATGAAAAAAAAGGGGGGGTTAAGTAAATAATTATGTAGAGGAGAAAGGGGAGCTTATGCCAGTTGAGATTAAAACATGGAAGGGTGCAGGATGAGGGGATATGTTGAAAAGTAAACAGTAGCCAACATGCCAGTTGGTAAACAGCAAGATTGGTTTTAGAAGTTGCTGTCTCTTAACTGTTGTAGGATTTACCAGTGTGGGTCTGGAGTTAAGTGGTTGTGGGTAAGTGCATTGGCAGGCCTCACAAAGGGAATGATTACAGGAGCAACAAACTTGCTGCACTGTAATGTTCACAGACCGTTGTCCACACCCTACTGTTGTCATCATGAAATATTTTCACTGTTAGACAATCTTGTAGCACTATCTGATTGATTTTGCTATGTCACTTACATGCTCTCTGATGGATGGCTTGAAACATTAGTAGACTAGTGATAAGCCTCAGGCACTGATGAGCTTTATTTAGTTCCAACATTTGCAACTCCATATCCTGCCATGCGGTATGAAACCCATGTTTCACTTAAAGAAAGACAATTTTTGTTTCATGAAACTTGGCAGTTGAGTTGTGTAACTTATAATGCCATACTTCCTGTGATTTAAATTTTTTTCAACTTTATGTGTTGACAATGTTAATTACCTTAAATTTGAATTCAATGTAGGGCTCCAGTGCATGGTACATTTTCAGATTTTCTTCTGTTTCCAGTGTGAAGGTCTGTACCTGTATGGTGTGATGCTGCTGTTAGTTGACCTCCACATAGAAGGAACGGTCAGGGAGCGCATGCTTGTTTCTTACTATAGGTACAGTGCACAGAGATCCAGTGCTGACAGTAACATTGATGATGTGTGCAAATTGTTGCGCTCTACTGGCTTTGTAAATACTCCTGGTGCGAAAAAAATACCAAACTATCCAGTAGAATACTTCAGGTAAATGTCCTGTACTGATGCCAGAGTTTTTACGTCTATTTACTTTCTTTAATTGTATTATTCAAATTTGGCACACTTTGTGAACTGTATGGTGAAGTTACTTATTACCAGCCGTCATTAGAATTCAGAAACATGCTGTATGAAAGTGAATTTGTTCGTGACTTTTGTAAAGGCCTTCATGCTGATCTGCTCTATGAAATGCTAGTAAGTGTAATAAAATTCAACACAGAATACATTCCTATTCAGTTTAAATTTGCAGCCCTAACTATATGGCCATTCAGTTTTTGCCAGTTTAGAGTGTAAGTTCTGATAACTTTATCTCAGTTATCATTGCATTTTAGATCTGCTTCTTATGTTCTCCTTGATTTATCCATCATCAGGGTCTATACACCCTAGGATAACCAGGAATTTTATCATATGGGCTAAAACAGGGAAAAACCCATGAATTTTTTAGAATTCCAGAATTTTTTGTCTTACCGTATTTACTCGAATCTAAGACGCACTCGAATCTAAGCCGCACCTGAAAAATGATACTCGAAATCAAGGAAAAAAAAATTTCCTGAATCTAAGCCGCACCTGAAATTTGAGACTCGAAATTCAAGGGGAGAGAAAAGTTTTAGGCTGCACCTCCAAATCGAAACAAAGTTGGTCCATTGTAATATGAAAGACAATTTAGGTCGAATGAATGACGATACAGCTACAGTAGTTTGGTTCGAGTCATAAGCTTAGCAGTTAAGCTTTACCAGGTAGCCATTTCTATGCGTCAGGCACTCCGTCCGTATTTATACGGGTACCCTTCCTTTTTCACGTGCTTTGTCTGGTTTGAATTTATTGCTTATTTTTCTTTGATCTGATAAGTGCTGTTCTCTTTGTTTTAGGCGTTTACGTCACTCTAAGCTGAAAATGCATTACTGTACTGTGTCATGCATTGTTTGTCACATTCTGATGATGTGTTTTTGCGAACCGGCCGCGGTGGCCAAGCGGTTCTAGGCGCGACCGCTACAGTCGCAGGTTTGAATCCTGTCTCGGGCATGGATGTGTGTGATGTCCTTAGGTTAGTTAGATTTAAGTAGTTCTAAGTTCGATGACCTCAGATGTTAAGTCCCAAAGTGCTCAGAGCCATTTGAACCATTTTTTGTGTTTACGACCTGTTGCCGCTCGCAGCATGGCTTGCTTTTGTGCACGTTACCGCCGCTTACAATTAAAAAACGAAAGAGAGGAATCGTCTCATTAGCAAAACAATGGCAAGAGACTCCTATTTGTTGTTACTTACACTGCTGCTTTCTTCAATAATGATCAACAAGAACCAAATAATAGACTGCGTATGATAGAAGATGTTCTGAATGAGAGTTTAGCGAAAATTTTTCTCTGTTTGAAAATCTTTGCAGACACCTCTTTAGTGCATTAGATTCTGCACCGAAATTAGTCATCTTAGATTTAAAAATCTAGTCAATTGCCGTGCTTCATTTCTGACTGTACCACTATTAGGCATAAGAATAATACAAATATAAACATGACATGATATGTATATTTTTCCGCATTTGCTGTTGTCTCACTCAAGTTTCGTAGTTTATTAGGCAGACTGGATTTAAATGAGATAGCAGCAAACACGAAACAATACATGGCAAAATGTTTATATTCGTATTATTCTTATGGTGAAGAGAATACTGCATGTGATTCACAATACATAAAAGTTCCTATTAGCAACCATCTCTTCTCACAGGTAGGAAAAAATTCAGAACGTAGAGTTGGCCATATTGACAAACATCCCAAACAGTCTTGCCAGTCGGATTTTCGTAGTACATTGAAATGCTGCTACATTCGAAGATGAACAATACGGAATTTGTATTTACTTCGTTGGATAATGTATGAAAATGCAGTGGTCGAAACTAGGGGCAGAGAAAAAAGCTCATCTTCCACCTTTTTTTATTTTTTTTTTTTTTAATTTATTTACTTACGCAGAGGTTTTGGCACCAGTATCTATCTTTGTGCCTGCAAATCATGCCTGTGTAGCGCTTCATATATTCGATGGCAGAACTTAGTTGTGGCAGCACCTACCAACATTTTTCAGAACTTCCGCTTACTTTGCACTCAATTCTAAGCCGCAGGCGGCTTTTTGGATTACAAAAACTGGAAAAAAAGTGCGGCTTGGATTCGAGTAAATACGGTAGTTTTCAATAAAATTTTTGTAATTTTTACTGGTAAGAAATGATAATCTAACAAAGAATTTTACTTTAGCCTGCCACTGCAGAATAATGTGCACCAATAAAATGTAAACAAAAGAAAAAACTCCAAGATAAAACTAAATTGCAAAGAAAATGCTCAATATACAACAACAAAACACAGTGTGCAAGCAAACATCTGCCGACAGCAAAATATGTCAAAGGCTTTACGATGAAGACTGTGCAATGCTTTGTAAAAACAAACTGCTTTTGATGAGCATGATGTCACACTGTTTACATTTCTAACAGGTCACAGGAAAATATTGTGAATTATGGTTTGAGGAGTGTTACTTTCAAAGTAAATTTCCTTTTATGAAAGATAAATTACATTAAGTGTGACAATGTGCGATGAATTTCTTAAATCAAAGAGCATTGTCTCTCATTCAAAACTTAACACTTTCAGGAGCACCCACGGAGCAAAATTTCGGACCCATAGGACCAGATATTTTATGTCATTTAAAATTTTACTGGCACATTTGTGTTTGATATATCTTATAGGATAACACATTCAAAAAATATTGATATTATATGTGGAAGCTTAGCTTTTCTTCTACATCTACATCTACAAGGTTACTCTGCAATTCACGCTTAAGTGCCTGACAGAGGGTTCATCGAACCATTTTCATACTACTCTCGAATGGCGCCTGGGAAAAAGGAACACCTAAACCTTTCCGTTCGACCTCTGATTTCTCTTAATTTATTATAATGATCATTTCTCTCTACGTAGGTGGGTGTCAACAAAATATTTATGCATTCAGAAGAGAAAGTTGGTGATTGAAATTTCGTAAATAGATCTCGCCGCAAGGAAAACTGCCTTTGTTTCAGTGACTGCCATCCCAACTCGCTTATCATATCAGTGACACTCTCACCCCTATTGCATGATAACACGAAACGAGCTGACCTTCTTTTTGCACTTTTTCGATGTCTTCCGTCAATCCTACCGGATAAGGATCCCATACTGCGCAGCAATATTCCAGCAGAGGACGGACGAGTGTAATGTAGGCTGTCTCTTTAGTGGGTTTGTCGCATCCTCTAAGTGTTCTGCCAACAAAGTGCAGTCATCGTTTCGCTTCCCCACAATATTATCTATGTGGTCATTCCAATTTAAGTTGCTCGTAATTGTAATTTCTAGGTATTTAGTCGAATTGAAAGCCCTTAGATTTGTGTGATTTATCGTATACCCAAAATTTATCAGATTTCTTTTAGTACCCATGTGGATGACCTCGCACTTTTCTTTCTTTAGTGCTGACTACCACTTTTCGCACCATACAGAAATTCTCTCTAGATCATTTTGTAATTGGAATTGATCATCTGATGATTTTACTAGGCGGTAAATTACATTATCATCTGCAAACAATCGAAGGGGGCTGCTTAGATTATCACCTAGATCATTTATATAAATCAGGAACAACAGAGGGCCTATGACACTACCTTGCGGAACGCCAGATATCACTTCTGTTCTACTCGATGATTTGCCGTTTATCACTACGAACTGTGACCTCCCTGAGAGGTCAGTTTCCTCTCTGAGGGGAAATCACAAATCCAGTCACACAACTGACACGATACTCCATATGCACGCAATTTGATTAATAGTCACTTGTGAGGAACGGTATCAAAAGTCTTCTGGAAATCTAAGAATATGGAATCAATCTGAGATCCCTTGTCGACAGCACTCATTACTTCATGGGAATAAAGAGCTAGCTGTGTTGCACTAGAATGATATTTTCTGTTGGTTATGTATCAATAGGTCATTTTCTTCAAGGTGATTCATAATGTTCGAGTACAGTATATGCTCCAAAATGCTACTGCTAATTGAGGTCAGTGATATGGGTCTGTAATTCAATGGGTTACTCGCATTTCCTTCCTTCAATATTGGTGTGACCTGTGCTACTTTCCAGTCTTTAGGAACAAACCTTTCGTCAAGTGAGTAGTTGTATATGATCACATGACATGAGCTGTGATTGGCTAACAAAAACACATCACTATCTCGATTTCAGTGCTTCAGAAACGAACGTGCTGTGTTTGGTGGATTTCATGTTTATATTTTCGTATTATGAAAAATGTGGTGTACTTGCTGCTGCGCATCAAAGATATTCCCAAAACACCCCTCCCCCCTTTTTTTCTGCATTTTGTTCCCTAAAATGCCAGATGTTCGCGCTAGTGTATGAAACCTTTACCATTCAAAGGATTGAGAAGTTTCTCAGTTGTGAGGGAAAGTATACTGTCACTTGAAATGGAAGAAGTGTATTTTCACTTAGGAAAAAGCGTCTTTTTAACTGGGAAATCCGAAAATTTATTTCCTTGTCTGCATATACACCCTGGTCGTGCATTACTTTGCTTTGAAGGTAGCAGAATTCCTTCGCTTCATGTACTATATGGTCCCAAATTTTTATGTTAATTTTATCACTAATCTCATTTCTCTTCCTAATAATTCTTGTCTTGATTTGGTTTACTCATAGTCCATATACTGTGCTCATTTGACTTAATTGCGTTCAACAGGCCCTGTAATTCTTCGTCTGAGGATAGCAATGTCAGCAGTATATCTTACCAGTGGAATCCTTTCACTCTGAATTTTAATGCTATTGTAGAATCTTTTTTGAATTTCTGATGTTGCTTCTCCATTGTACAATTTGAATGGTAGGGGAGAAACCCTGCAGTCTTGCCTCACATCCTTTATTTTTCCTTAACAGTCAAATCTGGGCTTCACTGTACCCATTTTGGTGGAGTCCCTTAATATGCTGCAACTTAGCTGTGACTCTTGTCCTCGTCACAGAGATGGGATGGGTACTGTGGGTAAAAATGCTTAGGATCGTATACTACTGCATTGGATGATGAGTTTTGAACCTATGAACTTTTAATCATTATTTAAAGCAGTAATGTTGTGTACTGATTGATTTAATTTCTGTTTTCTTACAGGCGATTTACAATAAATCCACTGTATGTGGAAATGGTTTTGGGTCGTTTGCGGTCAGATGATATTTATAATCAGCTTTCGGCTTATCCTTTACCTGAGCACAGGAGCACTGCACTGTCAACTCAAGCTGCAATGCTGTATGTGTGCCTCTTCTTTGATCCAAATGTGCTGCACAACCAGACTGCCAAAATGAGAGAGATTGTTGATAGGTTTTTCCCTGATAACTGGGTAAGTTACATCATTCAGTAATACGTAGTCATCTTATGCCATGTAATGGGCCTAGGTGGTAATGTTTTAAAGTTAACCTTTTGTTTCATCATTTCACATTTTGTGATAAATGTTTTTTATAAATAACAAAAGTAAAAAAATCAGTTATGTTTGCCTTTTGCAGGCATTTGTTTGATAATGGATACATAGGTGACAGTTGGCTGCAAGATAACACACTGAAATAGTTACAGTTCATCCAAAAATGACAATTTTGTGTCATGCAGTTTTTAAGCAGACTTCTTCCAAAGACATCACAAAGTCTTCAGCCAAACTTCAACAAATTACAGTTTACTGGGTGGCTGCTGCTACTCACATTTCAGATCACTATGTATCAGTTACATAGAGCACACTATTTGCTATTACCAGTTCTATATAACAGCTCCCATTCTCCTTTCTTTCGTGGTTCTATATATAGTTTAAATCCGAGTGAATTCATACCAGTTCTTAAAAAATTATTTTAGGGGGCTTATTTCATATAGTTTATTTTAACATAAGTTTAGTTAATATCATAATAGAGTTAACACACACTTTCTTGTACCAGTTCATATTCTGTTTTAAGTTAAAATTACTGTGGTCCTACTTTTTATTGGTATGGAATCTAAACAGTATCCATTATTATGTTTTTATACAAACAGTTTCTTGTGTTTTTTTACTTTGTATGATACCGAAACATTCTGATCCAGCTCATGTAATGAAATATGTGCATAGCCATTTATTGGTCAAAATTTTTCAGATCTGGTTTGGTTAACTGATGAAGATAATTGTTGACTAAACTATTGTTAAAGCCTGAGTACTAGAAGGTATTCTTAAACATAGTGAATAACTCAGCTCAGTGTAGGTCTCTTTGAAGTTGCAAAATTATTAATGGTGTTCTTCTAGGTATACAGCCAAGTTGTTAACATTTTTTCCACATTATTTCGATGACCAACCCGATCATCTTCTTCAGATGCTGTGAGTTTTGCTGTTGTGAGTAGTCACTACCTGGGTTCCAAAACCAGAGTGAACTATTGATATCCCATGCCACCATTTATAGCTGAGTTCAACCCCTGACATCCACTATGCCATTTGACACTCGTCTGTTTTTCAGAGCCCATACCAACATTTCCTGAAATGCACGTTCTCTTAGTGTTTCCCTGGCCTAGTAGATGTGATAGTTAGAGACCTCTTAATAAATTGAGTGTCAACCCAAAGCCTCATTTAAATTGCAACCTCAACACTTATCAGTGCTGATACCAATCACCTGTAAGAAAGAATGAGTAACACTCAGAAACCTATGGCGGACAAAGAAACTGCAATTCTGACAGCCAATATGAGCATTGCTATTGTCCTAATGTCACATGTGGACTACAATAAAAAGATTGTAGATGTTGTGAATGGCATTACCTAGAGATAGCTAGATGTCTGTCCCACAGATAAAATCCAGAGGAAGACACTGACTCTTCTCAATGAGTCAGGCTGGCTGTGTGATGTCATTAAGGGTCTTGGAACTCAAGCAACTGTGCCACTACCATTATATGACCTTCCTAAGATAAACAAGGAAGCTATTTCTCTAAGATCCACAGTGTGTGGTGTGGCCACATGCAGCGATGAAGTTGGAAAGAGTTCCTTGAACATTTCAACTCTGTCCATCCTAATGTAACATTCACAATGGAAATTGAAAACGAAGGCAAGCTGTTGGTTAAGAGAAAACTGTATGGGTCCCTGGCTAACAGTGTATGTAGAAAATCCATGTGCACTGACTGTTATCCCCACATTTTGAGCCATTGTCCTCCCTCACAAAGAAATTCAGTATGAAAGACTCAGGTCCATAGAACTTGAACACTTTGACAGGGACAGCATCACCAAAGAAGTGAAACATCTACAAATAGTGTTATAAATGAACAGCTTTTCATTAATTAATCACACTGAAAAATCTAGGAGATCACACTGGAGAATCCTCTCTCTAATGGCACTCTTCTCATAGACAGCACAAATCCTGCATTTGGTCATGTTCAAAAAGATCTGCGTGTGTTAACAGTTACAAGACTTTATAATGACTGACTGTCAATACATGGTAAAAAGTGCCCCTGCAACACATTCTGGTGGTGAACAAAGCTTTTATGAATTTATGCTTCTTTAATAACATCAATTAAAGAAATGTGAAGCTATCATCAATGAGCTATTTGGTTGAACACTACAGTGTTTTACTAGGACTGATCCATTTGAAGGTGATATGCCCTCGCCTTTCTGTAACCTTTAACTTGACTTAACCAGATAGTTTTATAGGAACCTGTAGTTTGAGAGAGATTTTGAACTATGGTACAGCTTGGCAGCTTTCAGTTATACAAATCATTGCTATAGGCCAGGGCCAGCCAAACGCTGCACAGTGTGCAGACGTGTGGAAGTGCTGCACATGTGCGCACGTGTGCGACAGCGACATCTGTTATTAGACATGTGTCCTAAATGAACGGCGGCGGCTCCACTTCCCTGTTTATGTGGTACACGCAAGAGCTTGTTTGTGAAAGATTTTTCTCGGTGATGAAAATGAATAAATCAAGGTTTCGATCAAGTATAAGTGATGAAAATTGTCGCAACTACTTGCGTTTGTCAATGAGCCATGCTTTTGTGCCCGATTTTAACTATATCATTTCTCATGATGAGTGATAAACGTGTTTGGATTTATTCCTTTCATAATTAAAAATTATTGTTTACTAATTGTGCATTATTGCCTCATTCTGCTCCATGTTACACTATTATCAGGAAAATTGGTCATTAAACCGATTGTTCCAATATATACTTACATTTAGGGTTTTTTATTAATGTGAGAAGGGCTACGCTCAGCTGAAGTCGATAAAACATAACATTCATCTAATTGTCGGTTATTATGGAGATTTCAGACAGAACTGATGAAAGATATAGCAATAATGGTATTGAAATAGCAGGTGATCATTGAGAGGTCTGCGGTTATCATTCTGTTCAGAGGTCAGTGAGACAGAAATTATGTGGGTGTAACTGAGGGCACCGAGAATTAGTTATAGGAAACCTTGCATTAGTTTAATGTTATTTGAAATCATGAATAAGGTTCGTTGGAAGTCGCTAAGTGCTCTCTTTCTTAAATACTAGATCAAAAACATTACGCGTATTTACATGCCGTCAGTCAAACTGCCTTAATAAAAACCCACGGTTGTTAACTGTATTGCTTGTCTTACTGGGTTAAACTGTTAACATAAAAGTAGACGTCTCAATGAGCAGACTGTGACAGTAATGTTTAATACACGAAATACCTTCCCATGGTTGGCTTGCAAGCTGTGGAAAGAGCACTAGAATTCGCCGGTGCAGAGTATCCCAGCAAGTGGATAAAGCGACATATATGCGTAGAAACACGCACTACATGAACGCTGATGGCTGCGGCGTGCACGCTGTGACCCGGAAGTTGCACATGTGCAGGAGCACCGCACGCGTGCAGAATTTCTGGCCGGCCCTGCTATAGGCAAAAGAAGCAGTAAGTGTCAGAAAGAAATTCTTTGACTTACAGCAATGTAGAGAGAAAAAATATTTTTACAGGGCTACTTAAATGAAGCATCAGAAGGTATTCTGAGAGTAATGATAAGGAGAAATCATAGTTGTTTTCTCATTTTATGGTGTTTCTCCAATATTGTTGTCATGGAGTCAGGTAGAGATTTGAAGGAAAAATTATTTCACATTATAACTGTAATGAGTAAAGATACCATCTGACAACATAGTGACTAGTGGATTGGCACATAAACAAACATAGTAACTGGGCTTATGGAAATATATTTTCATGTGTCTTGCCAACTCAAAATATATTTCTTACTTCCATATACAGATGAATTACTGGAATGTCACCCATTACTGCTACTCCTATGACGGGTAGATATACAGACAAATGCAACAGTACAGCTATAGGCCCTTACGTGGGATTCTCTTATGCCTACATTTGAACAAAAATACAAATTTATTGTCTGAGCTACCACATTCAAGTTTTCGTTTACACTCTCTTCTCTCTCTCTCTCTCTCTCTCTCTCTCTCCCTCCCTCCCTCCCTCCCTCCCTCCCTCCCTCATGCTTCATATATACTAGCATCTTCTTACTGTACGTCTGCCTCCGTAGCGTTACCGCCTACCATGCAGGGGGCCCCGGTTCAATTCCCAGCAGGGGACTGGGTGTTGTGTATCCTTCATCATCATTGACTCGCAAGTCGCTGATGTGGCGTCAAATAAAATGGACTTTCAATACAGTGGCCTAACTCCACCGAATGTGGCCTCCCGGCCAACAATGACATACAGTCATTTTTTTTCCCCCCCCCTTACTGTAGAGTTTCAATTAGAAGGGGAGGGTCATGTATTTATGTTAAGAATGAACTCCAATATAAGGTAAGAAGTGATATTGTCTCTCTTGGTGAAGAAAAACACTTTGAAGTGTCAGCAATAAAGCTATCATATCAAAATGTTTCCAAAAAACCTTGTCATATTATGAGTATATCATTCTCCTAGTGATGATTTTGACATATTCTGTGCAAAACTAATATAGAGTCTAGAACAGGTATCAAACACAAAAAGTAACATTCTGCTATGTGGAGATCTTAACGTAAACACAGCAAAAATAGATAATGTTACTAATGCTTTTCTGAGCATTTTATGTAGCTTTGGAATGGCATGACTAGTCAGCTATGCAACAAGTATAACAACACACTCAGCCTCTACTATTGATCATATAGCCATTGATATTGGCACAGAAAACTGTGACTTAATATTCAAAAATCTGGGACTTTCAGATCATCTTTGTCAGATTGCACAAATAAATGTTCCTATGGGACTAGCAACCAAGCTACAGGTATACAAGAGAATTTACTCCAAATCAGCCATGCAAAATTTTGCTGTACAATTAAATCGTGAAACCTGGGACGATGTATATGCACAAACAGATGTTCTGTCATTTCATGTCATTGTTTAAGCTCAAATTTGGAGAATCGTTTCCCAAAGTTCTACTTCCTATTGGAGCACAGATCAAAATGAAATGGATTACCAGTGGGATTACAAAATCTGCCTAAACCTTTAGACAACTCAGCTCTGTAAAGAATACATGCAGTGACCCTGGTTTTGTAAGCTATTACAAAAACTACAAAAAAATCTACAGAAAATTACTTCCGGCAGCTAAAAAGTCAGCTAATGACAAACTGATAAAAAATGTAAATAAAAAAAGTAAAGCTGCTTGGACTTTAGTAAAACGTGAGACTGGAAATAAAAAAAAAAAATGCACTCGGACACTAAAATCAAGAAATCAGGCAATACAATCAGTGATCAAAAAGACCTGACTAACTTCATAAACTCATACTTCACCAGTATTGCAAAAGACCCACAGAGCAAATTTCCAAAAATGTTCCAGTGCAAAATTACATAAAAAATTCAGTGGTTCTGCACCCCACTACTAAGAGAGAAGTAAGCAGTGCCATAAAACAATTAAAAAACAAATCCTCAACAGGACTGGACAAAGTCCCACTTTGTGTGTTAAAATAGTGCATAGACAGCATTAAAGCCAGAATGAGATTTTCACTCTGCAGCGGAGTGTGCGCTGATATGAAACTTCCTGGCAGATTAAAACTGTGTGCTGGACCGAGACTCGAACTCGGGACTTTTGCCTTTCGCAGGCAAGTGCTCTACCAACTGAGCTACCCAAGCATGACTCGTGCCCCATCCTCACAACTTTACTTCTGCCAGTACCTCGTCTCTTACTTTCCAAACTTCACACAAGCTCTCCTGCGAACCTTGCAGAACTAGCACTCCTGAAAGAAAGGATATAGCGGAGACATGGCTTAGCCACAGCCCGGGGGGGGGGGGGGGGGGTGTTTCCAGAGTGAGATTTTTACTCTGCAGCAGAGTGTGCACTGATATGAAGTTGTGAGGATGGGGCGTGAGTCGTGCTTGGGTAGCTCAGTTGCTAGAGCACTTGCCCACAAAAGGCAAAGGTCGAGAGTTCAAGTCTTGGTCCGGCACACAGTTTTAATGTGCCAGGAAGTTTCATATCAGCGCACACTCCACTGCAGAGTGAAAATCTCATTCTGGAAACATCCCTCAGGCTGTGGCTGAGCCATGTCTATGTAATACCCTTTCTTTCAGGAGTTCTAGTTCTGCAAGGTTCGCAGGAGACCTTCTGTGAAGTTTGAAAAGTAGGAGACGAGGTACTGGCAGAAGTAAAGCAGTGAGGACGGGGCATGAGTCGTGCTTGGGTAGCTCAGTTGGTGGAGAACTTGCCCGCGAAACGCAAGGGTCCCGAGTTCGAGTCTCGGTCTGGCACACAGTTTTAATCTGCTAGGAAGTTTCAGCATTAAAGCCCTTTTAACTGACATCATTAACCAGTCTTTTAAGATTGGCTGCTTCTAAGACTACCTGAAACTAGCTAAAATCATACCTCTGCAAAAAAAAAAGGGTGATGTTGAAAACATAGGAAATTACAAGCCAATTGCTTTCTCTTCAAGTATTTTCTAAAATTGTGTAGACTTTTAATGAAAACTAGACTTATGAGCTACTTAAATAAATATAATCTTCTCTGCGAGGAAAAGCATGGCTTCAGACTGGGCAGAAGCACTGAAATTGCAATAGCTCAGTTTACAAAAATTGTTCTTGAATCATTAGACAAGGACAGTTCTGTAACTGGAATTTTCCTAGATCTATCGAAAGCCTCCAATACCGTTGATCACGACATTCTTCTACACAAGCTGGAGTCTCGGGGAATCGGGAGTGGTAAATAAGTGGTTCCAATTGTAACTAAATAACAGAGTGCAGGGAGTAGAAATTTCACATAGCACATCCAAATATGTGGTAAATCACTAATCTGACCCACAGTATGTTAATATAGTAGTCCCACAAGGAAGTGTTCTGGGCCCAATATTGTTCTTAATTTATATTAATGATTTCCCACAATGTGTGGAGCACAGAGAAAATTTACTTTTTGCCGGTGACAGTAATATACTGATTACCAGCAAGTCACCTGACCTGATATTGGAAAAAACCAATGAAGCACTAGCAGATGTTTATAAATGGTCTACAGAGAACAGAGTAATTCTCAACATTAAGAAAAGAAACAGCATGTACTTTAGAATAAACAAGAAGCGCAAGTCTATAAATTCAAAACTACACAACACTTGAATAACATATGTAACCAACACTAAATTCCTAGGACTGCACATCGACAGCCAACAAAAAGGAGATGAACATGTCATGATTATCTCAAACAGGGTCTCCACAGCATACTGTGCGCTTAAGAGTTCTTTCGTCAGTATGCAGTGACATCTGTGTAAGGTCAGCTTACTTTGGTTATGTGCATGCCATTCTTAGCTACGGAATAATCTTTTGGGGGAATAGTACCCAGAATCTACAAACAGTTTTCAGATTACAAAAGAAAGCTGTAAGAATAATGACAAAATGCAATAAATGAGCTCATTACAAGGAATTATTTTAAAACCTGTGCGTTCTGACTGTTCCTTGTGAGTTTATTTTCAGACCATAATGTATATCAGAAAAAAAATCTTGAAAATTATAGCTTGAATAACATTATTCATGATCACAACACATGGTTGAGTCATTGCCTCCATTTAGATAGAATAAATAGGCTAAAAGCTCAGAACAGTGTTGATTAACAAGGCGTGATAAGCTGCCACAGAATATAAAAGAAATTAGCAGTATGTATTCTTTAAAAAAAAAAAAAAAAAGACTGTAAAAGTGTTTTTGCAAGAGTGTTGGTTCTACACTGTGGACGAATATCTTAAATGAAAACCAATGAATTGTTGGGAACACCTAGCATAAGTTATACCTGACATATTTTTTTCATTCATGTATTATGTATTTATGCCTATGTATTTATGTCAGCTAGTTTCATGTCAACACACCTAGGGTATTTATAAATTATATTTTTTGTTTATGTAATAAGTATGCAGGGCTTTGTATTTATGTATGTTAGTTCTACATCAAAATACCTATGCTTATTAAACAATGTAAAAGGCATTTGTTAAGAAAATATTTAGATTTCATACCATAATTTGTACACTCACTGGCGACATCCATACAATGTAAATTGTCTTAAGAATGGATGAATAAATAAATAAATAAATAAATAAAATAAAATATATTTAAATTAAGATAGCTAGAGTTTGTGTAAGCTATTTAGCAATAATTACAAATAAATTAACCTTTATGAAGATTTTTTAATTTTTTGTAATGGTTGTGTATCACAGAGTGTTACTAAAATATTTTATTTGTTTGTAGGTCATTAGCATTTATATGGGTATAACGGTAAACCTGATAGACTCTTGGGAGCACTTCAAAGCTGCAAAGACAGCCCTCACTAATACATTAGAAATGTCCAATGTTCGAGAGTACGCTTGTAAATATTCATCCAGGTTACAGGTAAGAAACAGCGAAAATGCTACTTAATAATATTTGTGGATTTATGTACTATAAGACAGTATAAAGATCCCGTAGAAATCATATCTGTCAAAACCCATTGTTTCTTCATACTTTGGGCATGGACAAACAGTTACGAGAAACGAGATTACGAGGTAATTTAGTAGGAAAGCTGTGCCAAAGAAGCCACTGTGTTGGTTTGAAAGGGGATTCTGCAGCTGGGTTGACTGACCCACTAATTTCTCAATTCATCTCTTTTCTCCCCACAGTTCTTTCAGCTTTTACAAAAATTCTTGACACAAAAATTGTGTTCCAATTAGATATGTGGACCAAGATCCTTACTTTTTGTGGGCAATTATTCTTACAAACTGAGTTATTCAAACTTGTCTCATAACATAAGTTTGCCAGTGTCTCTCTTGCTTTGCACAGACTTCGCTGCAAAGTGAAAAGTCGTGCAAAAAAAACAACCCTTGAGCTACACGTTGGTTATCCTCCACGCCATACTTTCACCTGTTGTATCTGGTCCAGCAAGTACTTGAGAAGGGTTTCTGTGTAATTTTGAGTGTAGAAGTGATGGTGTAATTTTCTGTCCTAATCCACAATTCAATTACTGCTTGAATTTCTTCATTTCAATAACTTTCACAGTTTGTGATAAAGATTTATGTAAATAATAAACTCAGTGATCAGTAACCTTTGCCTGCTGCTGGCTTTTATTCAATAATCAACTCATTGTTGGATGATTGTCTGAAATGCAACACACTGAAACTGTTATAGTCCATCCAAAAATGTTAGTTTGCTCCTATGCGATTTTAAGCTCTTATTCAGAATTCTGGACAGAGATACCCCAAAGGCATTTACCAGACTACAGCAAATCAAGGTTCTTTCGGTGGCAAGTGCTCTTCATTGCCTAAAATACTGCACACCAATTACATACAGAGCAATACTACTACTACTACTACTACTACTACTACTACCACCCCACTAGTGATTTTTATTTATTATGGAATTAACATGCACTTATTTCTACCTGTCAACAATTCATATGCCTTTTTAAGCACTAATTACTCTATTGGATTGAGATTTATATGACCAATGAAATCTTCAAATTAAAATAACTTCCAACTATGGCAAGTTATATAGAATCAAACAGAATTATTTGATGAGGAAATTCTGTATTGTAAATTTGTTACAGGTCAATCGTCCAGTAAAAGTGTATTAGTTCAGTCAAAATTTTTAAAGCATATGGGGTTACGAAATTTTAAACATCAAGTTCTGTAAAATAAAAGTGCTTGTGAAAAAACTTAACTGCACCATAGGAATCAACAAAGCCCAAATTTCTTTCTGAATAATAAGAATTTAGGAAGAAAATTTCTGTGAAGTAATTGTGACAGTTATTTGGCAACATTGCTCAAAAGTAAATAAAAAACAGCATTTATTTGCTCTATGACTGATATCACAGTATAAGAAGCTCCTCCACTTTGCTACATTTTATGGTACTCCTGAAATTGTGTGAGAGGCCTAGATAACTCAGTCAGTAAGAGGACTACCCATTTAACATGAGGGTCTGGATTTGAGTTCTGACCTGGCACAACATTTTAAACTATTGGAATGTTTGATCCACTTTTTTTCTTGATGTGATGGATTGCTGAATGCTAGATAAACTAAAGAAGTCATAAAAATTATTTTCTTTTGGTTATAATGAAAGATTGCATGCATTTTTCTGTTGAAAGAAACTGATACCACAGACGCAGCAGCTGTTAAAAGAAGGAGTTTTAGTGGAAGAAAATGTGTTGGACCATGTCAGCAAGGTTACAAATATCATACGTGAATGTAACGTGACTTTGCGATGGCTTATGCTCCACACTGCAGCCCCAGGAGCTGGTAAGATTTTTATATTTCTCATACTTGTGAGTGTGGTAGTCTGCCAGTAGAGTGTCATGTAGCTTGGAGGTATAAACTAAGACATCTAGATGACTAGTTGCTCACTTTCATCCAGTCTGTAAAAATTAATTATTCTGTGGCTTGACACCGCATGAACCTATCCAAGGGTGTCGAGATGGAACTTGACCTTCAGATAGGTGTTAACTGTTTAGGAGAGACATCACACAACAGCGAGTCCCAGTGTCCAAATAAATTAGTAGAAGTAGAAGCTGAATTATTTTCAGTTAAGTTAGGAACTTAGTATTAAACAATGGAAAACCCAGCATAATTATAATAATAATAATAAAGTAAAATAATAGTGTTATAATAAAGTATTAATGTTTTGAAAAATGTCATCATACCTGCTCTTAAAGTAAAACATTATTTTATCCCTACACAGACCACTCATCCATAAATTTCCACGAAGCCTCTTTCTGTTCCTTTTCCCCACCCTTGGGGAACGTGTCTGGGATGTTTTTGGGAATGTGTTCTGCATTTTCAGTAGCCTGACATCAGAACAACTCTCCCCAGTTTTTCATTCCTTTTTTATTTCCTCATTCCCCTTCTCCTATCTTTCCTCTGCTTTGGCATTTGAGGTTCCTCTTTTTCTTCTTCCTGCCTGTGCACTCCCGAAGTCTCGCCCGTGCATCTGACAAGTAACAGGTGACTGGGTAATGCATAATTCCCAGCCCCAGGTCAATAGGTAGGGTTTGTACCTACCCCCTGGTAGAGGCCAGACCAAGGGAGGGTTGATTGCCTGAGCTGTTACCTTCCCAAATTGCCAATTGGTCCCTCTGTAAGCTGTTTTGGAGGTGCGACCTGAAGTGTGAACAATCACCTAACGTGTGTGCACGCCCCCCCCCCCCCTCCTTCTCTGAGGGGGCCCTCAGTTGGAAGGAGTGCACCATCAGAGACACTATCAATCGTGGGGGATGTTCTTGCAATTAGCCAGTCGTCTTCTTCACAGTCTGTGTCTACTACACATACCATATTTACTTGAATCTAAGCCGCACTTTTTTTCCGGTTTTTGTAACCCAAAAAACCGCCTGCGGCTTAGAATCGAATGCAAAGTAAACGGAAGTTCTGAAAAATGTTGGTAGGTGCCGCCAAAACTAACTTCTGCCATCGAATATATGTAGCGTTACACAGGCATGCTTTGCAGGCACAAAGATAAATACTGGTGCCAAAACCTCTGCGTCAGTAAATAACTTAAAAAAAAAAGTGGAAGACGAGCTTTTTTCTCCGCCCCGAGTTTCAACCACTGCATTTTTGTACATTATCCAACAAAGTAAATACAAATTCCGTATTGTTCATCTTCAAATGTAGCAGCATTTCAATGTACTACGAAAATCCGACTGGCAAGACTGTTTGGGATGTTTGTCAATATGGCCAACTCTACGTTCTGAATTTTTTCCTACCTGTGAGAAGAGATGGTTGCTAATAGGAACTTTTATGAATTGTGAATCACATGCAGTATTCTCTTCACCATAAGAATAATATGAATATAAACATTTTGCCATGTATTGTTTCGTGTTTGCTGCTATCTCATTTAAATCCAGTCTGCCTAATAAACTACAAAACTTGAGTGAGACAACAGCAAATGCGGAAAAATATACATATCATGTCATGTTTAAATTCGTATTATTCTTATGCCTAATAGTGGTACAGTCAGAAGTGAAGCATGGCAATTGAATAGATTTTTAAATCTAAGATGACTCTAATTTCTGTGCAGAATCTAATGTACTAAAGAGGCGTCTGCAAAGATTTTCAAACGGAGAAAAATTTTCGCTATTTTTTTATAACTCTCGTTCAGAACATCTTCTATCATACACAGTCTATTATTTGGTTCTTGTTGATCATTATCAAAGAAAGCAGCAGTGTAAGTAACAACAAATAGCGCCGGCCGGAGTGGCCGTGCGGTTCTAGGCGCTGCAGTCTGGAACTGAGCGACCGCTATGGTCGCAGGTTCGAATCCTGCCTCGGACATAGATGTGTGTGATGTCCTTAGGTTAGTTAGGTTTAATTAGTTCTAAGTTCTAGGCGACTGATGACCTCGGAAGTTGAGTTGCATAGTGTTCAGAGCTATTTTTGAACAACAGATAGATGTCTCTTGACATTGTTTCGCTTATGAGACAGTTCCTCTCTCTCTCTCTCTCTCTCTCTCTTTTTTTTTTTTTTTAAATTATCAGCGGTAGCACGTACAAAAGCAAAAAGCAAGCCATACCGGAAGTGGCGACAGGCCGTAGACCTCATTATCAGAATGCGACAAACAATGCATGACACAGTACAGTAATGCATTTTCAGCTTAGAGTGACGTAAACACGTATAACACAGACAACGACACTGATCAGATCAAAGAAAAATAAGCAATCAATTCAAACCAGACAGAGCACGTGAAAAAGGAAGGGTAACCGTATAAATACGGACAGAGCGCCTGACGCGTAGCAATGGCTACCTGGTAAAGCTTAACTGCTAAGCTTAAGACTCGAACCAAACTACTGTGGCTGTATCATCATTCATTCAACCTAAATTGTGTCTCATATTACAATGGACCAACTTTGTTTCAATTTGGAGGTGCGGCCTAAAACTTTTCTCTCCCCTTGAATTTCGAGTCTCAAAATTCAGGTGCGGCTAAGATTCGAGTGCGGCTTAGATTCGAGTAAATATGGTAAAAAGAATGAGGCTAACAATTTGAAGACCCTCCCAGTTGCACCACAGTTCCTCTTGGTTTCTTGTACTGAAGATTGTCTGTCCTTTGCCTATGGCAGATCTGTTTCTTATTCAGAAAGGTGTTGATGCAGTTGCTGACCATCTGAAATCCTGCTCTCGTTCATGCAATGGCACATTGTTTATGGAGACTACTTCTGATTCTCAAGCACAACAACTGCTTGCAGCTTCGCTCCTCAACAGCTATCGTGTTTGTGATGAGGCCCATCGAAAACTAAATTCTTTGTGTGGTGTTATTTACAGTAGGCTGCTTGATGGTAGGCAGAAATCCAAACGTACTTCTCGGATCAGGGTGTCACTGCAGTCCATCACATGAGGAAAAAGGTGAGGAAAAAGGTAGGTGCAGTGTTAGTGACCACACACACTCTTTTTCTCATGGTTGATAGATCAGTGTTTCCATCCAGATTCAAAGGAGGTTATGAAGTTGTCACAATTCAACTGCACATTCTGAACCCGATATGCTGCTACCAGTGTCGTCATTATGATGACACTGGAATGTCCTGTCAACATCCTGCCAAATGTGTAACATGAGATAGGGATGTTCGTGAGGGCGATTGTCCACCTCCTTCTCCCCCCCAGTATCAATTTCAATGGTGACCATTCAGCCTCCTCCTGAGATTGTCCCTTGTATTTCAATGAGCAGACCACCCAGAAGATCCGGGTGAAGGAAAAAGTGCCTTACCTCGTCGCTCGTAAGTTGTTGGCTAGTTGGAAAGCCTGTGTTTTATCATCTGGCATATACAGTACTGTTCTTGCTGCATCTTGCTCAACATAGGACATGGATATGTAGACATGTTACCTCAACATGGTTGTAAAATCGCCCAGTGTCACGGTAGCATCACTGTCTCCCCCTCCTCCAGCTTCGCAGTGAGCCACCGAACTTTCACCTCGTGGGGCAAATTCACCTGCTATACAACTGGCAGGCCAGGAAGGACAGAAAGAATACTCCCGCGAAGATTTTTTACGTCCCTCCCTCCAACGAACATCTGATTCATCATCTGCCACATGTAAGGGCTCCAAGAAATCAGAGGCAAATGGTCTTCTCCTTCGCTGACTCGGAGATTCTCATCAACGGAGTCGCCTTGTGATACTGTCACCTGGCCAACCTCTATATTGCTGGTGCGCACCGCCAACCGTTTTTCTGCCCTGGGCTATGCAGACTGACAGAGGGAGAATGCTGACACCTCTGTAGGTCTCATAGGGCAGGATCCTCCAGCCTCTGCACCCTGTAGCAGTGAGTCTTCGAAGGCTGGCACTTGGCAGCCACCGAGGTGACACCCCTTCATTTTTTTCCCTCCTCCCTTTTTCTCATCATGATTCTTCTCCAATGGAACGTTTGTGGCCTTAGATCCAACAAAGGGGAATTATGGCTGCCCTTGGAATTGCAGTGTCCACTTGTCCTCTGAAAACAAAATTGCGTCCTCATGCCCGCTTTGACCTCTTACATATCTTTCTGGTCCACTTTGACCTTCCCCCCAAGGATGGAGTCATGGGGGAGTCATGCTGCTCATCCCGGATGAGCAGCATGACTACCTGGCTTGAAGCTGTGGCAGTCTCCATTTTCGTTCCATACTTAACCTTTTCCCTTTGTACCATTTACATCCCTCTGTCATTCGGTGTCACCAGGGCAGATTTCCCCCAGCTTATTGGGCAACTCCCTCACCCCTTTCTGCTGCTCAGTAACTTTTAAAGTGCACCATCCCCTATTGGGTTCTCCCTGAACCTGTCAGAGAGTTACACTCTTGGCTGACCTTCTGAATTAACTTAACCTTATTTGTCTTAACAGAGGAGCACCCATGTTCCTTTCAGACTCCATGCACACCTATTACCATTTGGACCTCTCCTTCTGCAATGCCCAGCTTGCCCGCCATCTTGAGTGGTCTGTTCTCTCTGACACATACTTGAATGACAATTTTCCATGTTCTATCCATTTGCTGACGCTTACCCCACCTAATGTGCACACCAAAATGGCAGCTTTTTTAAGGCTGACGGGAGGTTTTACTCCTCCCTGACCTTCGATGAACAACATTTCCCCAGTTGTAATGACCCAGTAGAATACCTTACAAACATTATCCTTATCACTGCAGAATGTTCCATTCCTCGCACTTCAACTTAAACGCGCCGTCCCAGTCCCTTGGTGGACTGAGGTGTGCCGCGATGCAATTCATGCACAAACACTTGCTCTCCACTTTTTTATCCATCATCCTACGATGGCAAACTTCATTCGTTATAAACTATTGAGCACACAGTGTCTTCGCATTCTCTGTGATAACAGTTCCATTCCCTCTTCCATTGTGAGGGCTAATCTCCGACAGCTCTCTGGGTCCAAGGTCCATTCCTCAATTTCCAGCCTGAATGTAGCAGATGATGTCATAGTGAACCATATTCCTATCTCCAACACCTCGGGGTGCTATTTTGTGGAGATTTTGTCCTCCACCCACTATCACCCTGCCTTCCTTCATAGGAAACAAGTAGAGGAGGCTCGAGCGATACCCTTCTCTTCTCAGAATGGTGAGTGCTACAATGCCGCCTTTACTATGAGGGAACTAGATCATGTTCTCACTTCATACCGATTCTCTGTCCCAGGGCTCGACAATGTTCACATTCAGATGTTGCAGAACATCTCTCTAGTGGGCAAGCACTTTCGTCTTCATACATACAATCGCATCTGTGCATAGGGCATGTTTCCTAGCCACTCTCATACCCGTCCCCAAGCCCGGTAAGGATGAGCACCTTCCTTCTAACAACCGCCCCATTTTTCTCACTAGCTGTGTTTGCAGGGTGACGGAATGTACTATTCATGCCCGGCTGGTATGGTGGATCGAGTTTTGCAATTTCGAGCCTGCTGTTCTGTAGTTGACTGTCTTGTCACTTTGTCAACCCATGTCGTGAATGATTTTCGCAAAAATACTCGACTTTATCCATGTTTTTTGGTTTGGAGAAAGCGTATGACACCTGTACTCATTACGCTTGGGGCTTCCGTGGCTGCAAGCCCCATTTCCTTCAGAAATTTACAAAAGACCAAGTTTTCAAGGTATGTACAGGTTCTACCTTGTCAGACACCTTTATCCATCCTGAGTGTCATCATCTTTGCTATCGCCAGTAACCCTATTATGGCCTGTCTCCCACCGGGCATTTCCGGCTCCCTTTTTGTTGATGATTTTGCCACCTATTGCAGTTCTCTACAGATTTGTCTCCTTGAGCAGCATCTTCAGCATTGTCTCAACTGTCTTGACTCGTGAAGCATCAACAGTGTCTTTCACCTTTCCACTGACAAAACCGTTTGTATGAGCTTCTGGTGGCACAATTGGTTTCTTCCACTGTCTTTACATCTTGTGCACGTTACTCTTCCGTTCATTGAAACTATGCAATTCCTGTGGCTCATGCTCGATGGGAAACTTCTTGGTTCTTCCACGTCTTACCTGGCATCCCTTTGTACGTGATCCCTCAGTGTCCTACGTGTCCTCAACGGTACTTCCTGGGGAGTGGATCGGACCACCCTCCTTTGATTGTACCAGTCTCTTGTCCGTTCAAAACTAGACTATGGGTGTTTTGTTTATGCACCTTCTCAGTATAATCCACCATTGTGGCATCTATTTGCCCACTGGTGCCTTTTATACCAAACTACTGCTGTCATACCGCCGTGAGTTTCTCCTCAGCAGATACACATGCCATTTGTCTGCCATGCCTGGCCACCCATCCTATGTCTCCTTTTTCTATGACTCATTTGATCGCCAGTATGGGGCACGTCCCTCTTCTCTTTTGGCCGTTGCTCTGGCATCTTCACTTCACACTACCTGCCACTTTCCCAATGGGTGTGAACCCTTCACCACCTTGACTTCGTGTGGCGGCCCGTGTTAACCTTGGATTTAATTCGCTTCCTAAAGACACTACTCCAGGCTTGAACTGTTGCCATTAAGTTTCTCGACCTTCGCATCGAATTTCACGATAGTATCTTTGTACCTTCATCATTGGCACGAACGATTTTTGGTATCAGCTTCCGGAACACTGCTCAGTATTTACAGTGGAGCTCTTCACCCTGTATCAGGCCATGTAGTATATTCGGCGACACAGGCTCTCCAATTGTGTCATCTGCTCCGACTCTCTCAGTGCCCTTCAGAGCCTCTGTGTGCTGTATACCATCCATCCCTTAGTGCAATGGGTCCAGGAAAGCTTTCACTTGTTCATTCATGATGGAGCCACTGTGATGTGTATGAGGGTCCCTAATCGCGTCGTTATGACGGCAAACAAGGCTGCTGGCACTGCTGCCAAGGCTGCAGTCCTCGTACTTTGACCCACTAGTTCTTCCATTCCCTCCAGTGATCTGTGTGTTATTGTCAGCATGTGGTGTCCCTTTGGCATAACCACTTGCCTTACCTTCATGGGAACAAACTCTGGGAAATTAAACCTCCCCCAGTGGCTTTTAAACCATCGCCATTTGTTAAGTGCTGATCCCCCACCACTTTGTTCTCATTGTTCTCGGCCGGTGATGATTCATTATTTCCTGATGGAATGCTCTTTTTTTTTAACCACTTACATTCTTATTTATGATTGCCGTCTGAGTTATCAGCCATTTTAGTGAACAATGCACGGGCTGTCAACTGCGTTTTACTTTGTACCCTTCATAACAATATGGTGAAGGGTTTGTACTGTAGTCACTTGTAACTCCTTTTTCGTCTTCGTGTTCTACCTTTCTGATATGGACACATGTGGCCCTAGTTTTTTTTTTTTTTTTTGTGCCCTAAAATAAAACAAAGCCTCTAAATAGTCCTAGTTGAATAGAATTTAAGCTTAAGCCTGATGTATGTAACAACCAAAATATATCTGTTTGGAAAAAAATTCCACTGCAGGCTCTCTCAAATGAATACAAGTGTTGACTGCACAGGAATTTACTGTACGTCTTTTCTCACACAAAATTTTCTAGGTGTTGGAAACTGAACATAACTTATAAAATCAGTGCACCCAACTAACTGTCCAGTTAAAACTGTATCTGTCTACAACGTGTGCTGTCCTGTCTCTTAAAAGTTAACAGGGATCTCAACTGCCTACTGCTCACTCATGTGCGACTTTAAATACTCCAAGGGCACCTGCTTCAGTTTTCTGTTACCTTTAACTGCCAAATTAAGCTACATTTTACATTATAATTTCTACACATTAGGAAAAACACACTGTGAGGAAAAAATTAAAGTTTTAACCATGTAAGAAACAAGATTGTTAGTTGAGAACTCCATGTATTTTGGAAATTACAGACTCTTTGAAAGTAAAACAGACAGAAGAATCCTTGAAAGACACACATCATTTGTTGTTGCCATTCACAGTTTCACAGAACATTCTTAGTTCCAAAATTAATATAAAGACTGTAAAGAAAAGATTAATGTAATTTTCCTTGAAGTGTGAAAATAAACGTACACTGTAATTAATGCACATTTGTCATCAACCAAGAAACTTAATCAAATCCAGAAAATATAAATAACTCATGGAAAATGGTAGAAAATATAGTCTTCAAAACTCCGTAAAATCACGTGAAAATTCTGTTGGGTGTGTTTAATGGGCGCTTTGGGAAAGAGAGAAAATGGAGGAAAATGACTGGTGAATTTGTTACCCTTTTCCCATCTATGTGCTATAGTCTAAAAATATTAAAGACTGCAACAATTAAAACAAAAGAACGCAGGCACACTATGCAAGTCCCTCTCACTGCTCTGATATGTGACAGTTTTCTGGGGACACAAAATTCATAGCATAACTGTTGTTTGAAATGCAAGAAAGAGCCATAAGAATAATTTGTGGTCTTCAAGAGATGGTGTACTGTAGATTTCATTTTACTGAGCTTTGTGTTCTGAATATTCCCTGCTTATTCACTTATGAAACTTCCTTGCTTATTAGGGACTACCAGCTGAGAAAGGTCAAAATACTACAGAACAAGAACGTGTACAACTAAGTACCGGAAAGAAATCAGATATACACCAAATCCATTTCAGACCAACATACTATCCGAGGAGTGGGATAACATTGGTCTCATACTACACAACAAAAAACCAGATGAATTGAAAATTGTTACATATCCAAAATTTAAAATGAAACTAAAGGCAGTTCTAATAAAGCACTGTTTCTATTCTGTAAAAGAATTACTGAATATTTAAAAATAAATGTTACTGAAACAATTAGATTGTAAGAATACCTACCTAATCTTAGTTAGCATACATATTCTGCTGATAATACCACTATGTATTGTATCCTTATTTTGACCTACCTTAAACAGTAATGATATTACAGAAGGAAAGTTGCTACTCACCATATAGCTTAGATGCTGAGTCACGATAGGCACAACAAAAAGATTCACACAATTATAGTTTTCGGCCATTAAGGCCTTTGTCAGCAATAGACACACATGCAGATGTGTATGCAAGTTGCGTTTGCATGAGTGTGTGTGTGTGTGTGTGTGTGTGTGCGTGTGCGTGTGTGTATGTGTATGTGTGTGTATTGCTGACAAAGGCCTTAATGGCCGAAAACTATAATTGTGTGAATCTTTTTGTTGTGCCTATCGTGACTCAGCATCTAAGCTATATGGTGAGTAGCAACTTTCCTTCTGTAATATTGTTACATTCCATCTTGGATTTTCCATTGTTTGATTTAAACAGTAATGATGACTTTAGGTTATAAGAATATCTGCCTACTTACTTTCACTCTTGTTTTTGCTGATACTAATTTTGACTGTATCTCCATTTTGACCTGTCTGATATCAGGTGTTTGAATAAATAGACCAATCAAAATGACGTCTGGTATCACAAGCAGAGGAACAAATCGTGATACAGATCACTACCTAACCCATGTGAAACTAAATTTAAAGCCCCAAAAATTCAACAAAAGGATTTCAGTAATGTCTAAAATTGATATGAGTAAAATCCAGCTGCTGCTAGTAGCATACCAACTTGATCAAATGCAGGCACAAAATTGGGAATGAATTGAAAACAAATTAATCAAACTTCCCCAAAACCGAATTACAAACATTGAAAAAGCGTTACAAACATTGAAAAAGCGTTGTTCATGGAATGAAGATTGTTAACAGGAAGTAAAATACAGCTACAACATATCCTACACATACAGTAGTAACAAATCAAAAAATGCTCTTGAGACATTCATGGCTACTAGGAAAGAACTTAAAAATTAATTAGACAAACAAAAAGATAATAAGAGAACAGTTGACTCTTGAAATTGAAGAATACTTCCCAACAGACTTGAACATTTCTAGATGTGAAATGCAACAACAAATAATGTGGCTAATTAGAGAAGGTTATAATCCTGTCTTATTCACTTGCCAACTGTTGCCTCCCTTGAATGTCTTTTGACTCTTGTAATTCCAGTCTGCTCTTGTTCATGTTATAGATAACTTTCTGCTTCATATATTTTACTCCTGTTAAGTTCAAAATTTCAGAGTTTCTTCCTGTCAACATTGTCAAAAACTTTTCTAAACGTATAAATTTGGGACTGCAGTTCTCCAATCTTGTCTAATGTGTAGTAGGTTTAGTATTGCTTTGCATGTTCTTACATTTCTCCAGAACACAAATTGATATTCCCGCAAGTTAGATTGTACCAATCATACCATTCCTGTGTAGATAATTTGTGTTAATATTTTATGACCGTGACTGATGTTTCAGTAACATGCGTCACCACTTGCCTTTTTTGATATTCTTAGACTCTTCTCGAAGCCTGAGGGTATTCCACCTTTTCATATAGCTTGCCTGGTGGGTGGAATAGTTTTGTCATCATTGTTTCTCCCAAGGATCTTAATCATTCTGAGAGAATGCCATCTCCCTTATGTGCCTTCTTTTGGGCTAGACTTTCAGTGCTCTAACAGACTGTTCTCTGTAGTACTGCATTCCTTATCCCCCTTTCATCCACTTCCTCTCTACACGTACATCTACAGCTACATCTATATAGATACTCCGCCAGCCACCGTAAGGTGCTTGTCAGAGAATGCCTTGTACCATTACATCATTTCCTTTCCTGTTCACTTGCTCAGTAGTGTTCCTCGAAAAGAACATCACATTTCCTCCAGGGATGCCTATTTGAGTTCCCGAAGCATCTCTCTAACACTTGCATGCTGTTGGAACACACCAGTAACAAATCTAGCAGCCCACCTCTGAATTGCTTTGATGTCTTCCTTCGATGTGACCTGGTATGGATCCCAAACACTTGAGCAGTACTCAAGAATAGGTTGCACTAACTTCCTGTATGCAGTCTCCTTTATAGATGAACCACTCTTTCCTAAAATTCTCCCAATAAACCGAAGTTGATCATTCACCCTCCCTACCCATCCACAAATGCTCATTCCATTTCATGTTGCTTTGCAATGTTACACGCAAAAATTTGAACAATATCACTGTGTCAGGCAGAACACCACTAATGCTGTATCCAAACATTTTTCCTAACCATCCACATCATTTTCCTTTTTTCTACATTTACAGCTAGCTCCTATTCATCACACCAACTATATATTTTGTCTAAGTTATCTTGTATCTGTAGCCTCCTACAATCACTAAACTTCAAGACCTTGCCGTACACCCCAGCATCATCAGCAAACAACTGCAGATTGCTGGTCACCCTGTCTGCCAAATCATTTATGTACATATAGAATAATAGCATCCTATCACACTTCCCTGGAGCACTCCTGATGATACTCTTGTCTCTGATGAACACTCACCATTGGGGACAATGGGCTGGGCTCTATAGCATTTAGGGAATCTTCGAGCCACTCACATATGTGTGAACCTATTTCATATGCTCACACCTTTGTTAACAGCCTGCAATGGGGTACCATGCCAAATGCTTTCCAGAAATCCAGAAATATGGAATCTGCCTGTTGCCCTTAATCCATAATTAGCAGTATATCATGTGAGAAATGGACTAGCTGATTTTCACCTAAGTGATGCGTTCTGAAACTGTGGTGATTCATGGACATAAGTTTCTCGGTCTCAAGAAAATTTGTTATATTTTCATTGAGAATACGTTCAAGGATTCAACTCTCCCCTTTCCATAAAAGTGTCTTCAAGTTTTTTTTCCATTTTATAGCCCTTCCATATTTTCCTTCCACCTTTTAATCTTCTCTTTTTTTGCCTAGTAGTGGTTTGCCATCTGAACTCTTGAAGTTCATTCTGGTTTTGCCAAACGTTTCTTTAATTTTCCCATTCATAGCATCTACCTTTCCCATAGTCACGTGTGCTTTTACAGTTTTGCATTTCGTCTTAAGCCATTCCTGGTTTGCCATTTTATACTTCCCGTCAGTCTCAAAATCCACATTTGGCCTTGGGAATGTTTTGTGGTCTAAAATCTTGTTTGGAAAGTGAAGTCATACAATTATGTGATTTATCTGAAGCTTTCCAAAGTTTCCATGTGTCTTCCAAACATACAACCATCTTTCATTGTTCTTAAACGGTGTTGCAATACTTAAATGTAATCTGTGCAAAATTCTACTAGGTGACTTCCCATTTCCTTGCTTTTCCCCAGTCCGTGTTCTCCTACTATTTTTCTTTTTCTTCCTTTTCCTACTATTGGATTCCAGTCCCCCACCACAGTTAAATTTCCATGCTGCTTAACATTCTGAAAACTTATTTTGTCATCAGACCTTTTTCCCAATGTTTTCGCTATTTGTGGAGTTAGCAGGTGTATATACTTGTTACAGTTGTAACGTATTTTGTGGCTTTCTGGGCTATGATAATCTTTTAACTAAGCTGTTCATAAAGGGATGACCTTTTAAATTTTACAAACAGGCACTAGAAGGTGACACTGAGATGTAACAGTAGTTTTGTTTTCAAAATTTATACACTTTTAGCTCTTTGTGTTAGTTTTAACTTCTCTATTAAACAAAAAAAAAATTACTGCCCCCCACAATATGCCATCACATGTACTGCATGCCTGTTAGCTATTCTGCGCTGTATTAATTAATTTTTGTAAGGGGAGAGGTAATGGAAGGATGACAATTAAGGGAATGGAGAGAGGGAACTGTGATGATAACTGTGGGAAAGAAAAAGAACAATATATGTATCATGTAATGTAATTTATAGTTTGTTAGTACTCCCATTCTTGAGAAATAGGTGCATCTGAAAACTAAATACCCAAGGAATGATTTGAAACAGTGATAATGCTTTCAGTGAAATTTTGTAGTAAATTTTTGATGTGGCATGTGCACTTAAACCAATTTTCCAAAAACACCAAAAATGACTTCCTCAGGTAAATGCTACAGTTCCTTAATTCTAAATGTACAATTTGCTGATGTGCTCTTTCCTTTCACTAAGGTCCATATATTTTCTGTTGAATTTATAGGCAGTGGTAAGGGGCCCACGTGTGCTGCTCAGGCAGTCAAACTCGAAGATGCTTATGGTACCGACTTCCTCCAACATCTCTACTTTCATATCAGTTTTCCCCTGCAATGACTGGTAGCAACTGAGTTACAAAGCTCTGCCAGCAGCTGCATGAATTAAGTGCAGTGGTGCCACATAAATCCTGTCTACTATAAACACCTGTTTTGTAGTTGTTGCTTCTTACGGTGCTACCTGGACAGCAGCTGTGGCATAAATGTTGCTTTGAAAGGGAAGTTGAGCCACTAGTTTCGCTGTTCCCTAGTGAAGTTTGACTGAATCAGCCAAACCTGGCAGCCAGTATAATGAGGATTGCCATAGTCCGTCTATTATTTAGGCTTGATGTGGCAATTAATCTTCAGTAGCAATCAGGAGTTTATTTCCTAGACAGACACACACACACACACACACACACACACACACACACACACACACTGTTTGGTTTTCCCATTAATCTCTCTCTCTTTGTCTGCCTGTCTGTCTTCTGGAGCATATAACACCCTCCTTATTTTTTCATCTTTTGAACACATTCAAATAAAATGTCAGTTATTTAATTTGTGTGTGTGGGTGAATTTGATGGAAGTGTTGTAAGGATAACGCACAGCACTCGACAAAAGATTAGAGATGAGATAGGGACTTGAAATGCTTTTGCATGTGGAGATATGATGTATTTTATTGGGTACTGTGAAAAAAGTGCTGTTTATTTCTCTGCATTCAACTAACAATGTACACTAATTACTTTTCAGCATGGGATGGAAATAAACGGTGTAAACAGATACGTGATCAAGTAATAAATGATGCAAAATACACTCCTCTTCAGGTGTTTGAACTGCTTTTAAACACAGCAGAGTTTGAACTAAAAATAAAGGATCTTTTTAAGCATGTATGTAGAATTCTACTTAATTTGTTATAATATCTAAATGAAAAGTTTGTTTCATCATGTTATTGCTATGCTTCTGTTGTAACTTGATGAATATTAATATGCTATTGAAAGTCATCTCTTTTTCAGTTACTGTTAGAGAAACACAATAAGTGGGATAGCTACAAAATGGAAGGAAGAGAAAGGATGCAAGAGTTATCAGAAGTATTTTCTGGAACTAAGCCACTCACTAGAGTGGAGAAGAATGGTATTTTGAATTTAAAGCTCTTGACACTATGCATTCCAAATAAGTCTCGAGAAATTGAATTTTGGTAATTTATTTTTCAACAGATAATTTGAAGATGTGGTTTTCTGCAATGGCCAAACAAATTGATTCCTTGAAACATGACGATGCTGCAGCCTCTGGAAGAAAAATCGCTCGTCTCATACAAGCACTTGATGAAGTTCAAGGTAACAGCTAAATGTAGATGTATTCAGGATAGAAGAAAAAATTATCAACTGTATCTCAGTTTTTTAAGTACAGATTGCTCTTTAGAAAAAGTGTTTCCTAATGTTTAACAACAATATGAAGAGGACAGGCCGCTACTCATAACATGCAGCAATTTGCTTTCCTAGGTTATGAGGGTTATGGTGACACATGGGATGGAAAAAGGGGAGGGATAGCAGTGTAGGGGGTGGGGGAAGATGCTGTGTTGCCTGTAGTACATGGAGCACAGGAACTAGCGAATGTTTAAGGCTGGGGGGGAGTATTACAGGAACAAAGGATATGCTGTGTGGAGAAGTATCACCAGTGCAATTCAGAAAACCTGGGGTTGCTTGGAGGAAACCAGATGACACAGGTTGTGAAGCAGTCATTAAAATGAAGCACATTGCGCTGGGCAACATGTTTCGCAACTGGGTGGTCCAAATGTCTCTTAGCCACTGTTTGGAGGTGGCTACTAATGCAAACAGAAAATTTGTTAATTGTCATGATTGCAGCTTAGTTTGTTGCTCCTACAGGTAGCCTTGTCTTTGATGGGGTAGGAGATTTCTGTGATGGACTGGAGTAGGTGGTAATGGGAATAGGAGTAAGTATAGGACAGGTTTTGCATCTGTAATTGAGTCAGCATGAGTTGATCCCTGACAGATTCAGTGGGCTGGTTGCAACAGCTTCAAAGCCCCACCTCTGCTAATAACCCAATGCAATTTTGTGAACATCTCTATGGCAGTGCCTCATTATTTGCACAAGTATGTAGGTGGATACTGTTTTCACCTGCAGCTGTTAACTTTTTGAAGTTGAAAGCTGGCAACAGTGCTGAGAGCTTTCAAGGATCTTCTTGCACCATGTTGACTACAGTTCTATTGCAGAGGTATGAGCCGTGAGGAGAGGGCATGGGGTGAGGGGTGGAGTTGGGGTATACAAGGATATTGTATAGGGTCAGTGGGTGGTGTAATACCAGTGTGGGAGTGGTGGGGAGGATATTCCTCATTTCCGGGCATGATGAGTGTTGGTCGAAACCCTGGTGGAGGAAGTGATTCAGTTGCTCCAGTACCACCCACGATTCTCGTCATGTCAGATGCAGCTGCAGTTGAACCCTACCCCCGGAGCCAGTTACACTGTGTGTGTGTGTGTGTGTGTGTGTGTGAGTGACTGTTTTATTTTGGAAGACGAACATTGTCTGAAAGTGTAATGATTTTTGCAAGCTTTTTCATTGTTCCAGTCTATGACAGCACACCACCTCTATGTGGTGAAATACAAGCTATCCATTCCATACTGTTGTTATTACATCCTGAACTTTGTCTTGTTTGAGTTTTTGTAGTATTTAAGTAGTGTTTGTAAATTTATTGATACACTCTGCTCAAAAATGTCTTGCTATACCTCCATATCTGTAAATGGATATGGACCTAGATCCGAGGAGAACAGGGAATGAAAAGATAAACCTTATGAAAAGAAAAGAAAAACTTTACTGTAAAATAAAAACAAAACGATAACCAAAATAAACACACTTCCCTTGAAACTGCACATTTTTGCTATCAGAACATTCAGTTCTGTGTTTTTCCACCTTATGCATTGTAATGTGCTAGGATCCTCCTTTGCATTCTGCCCACAGTGTAGTTGAGATGTTGCTGGTCAAGCCTGTTGTACTCTTCAACAGCAGTTTCCTGAAGCCATTTGATGTGTGATGAGAATTCCTGCAATAAAACACAGCAAATTTCAACTAGTCCCCACTATGCTCAGTTAGGTTTATGTCAGCAGATATTGCAGACTTTTCCATTTGGTTGATTTTCCTGCTTCTGGGATGAATGTGTAATGAGGTGGGTGGGGTGCACAGTAAGACATGAGGTGACTGAAGAAACTTTGTGCTGTGATGTAGCAGTTGTGATCAGAAATGAAAGGAAAATGGAAAACATTTTTTTATTATCTGACATAAATATAGCAGCGTGTCTTATTTTCCAAAACGGATTGGAGGTCTAATTTTGTATACAGTGTAGATAACATATGTATAATATTTTGTGGCTCAGCTATGTAGTGTGTGTCACAGCCTTAGGATATTTAAAATTATTAATGCGATTTATTGTCAAATTATTGTTTATACAGTATATTTCAAAAATACTTTGACGATCTTGTGGGATAGGTTCTTTACACAAAAACAAGGAAAAAAAGTCTAGTAAACATGGAGTCAAAAAAGCGTACCTTAAGAGCCATGAGGATTTGTCCATCTTCGGCACTGTGAAACACATCTCTTGTACTGTAAGTTACTGTGAAACACATCTTACTGGACTTTTTTCCTTATTTTGTTTTAAGGCACCTGTCCCGAAAGTTTGTAAAAGCATTATGAAACACCCTTTGTAGTAATTGCTTAAAGTTGAATTCATATGATCCTCCACAAGTTGCTATCATGTACCAAATCATTTCAGCAAGAATTAAAAAAAAAACACTGAGTTAAAGCATTCAAAGATGTATGGATAGAAGAAAGACATACTAATAGAGATGTGTATAATGCATCACTTTCTTCAATTTGTCTTTTGAAATTCGGAAATTAAGAAGAGCTAAATATCGTTGTTGGTATTCAGAGTGGTTATGTAAAGCTGGTATTTCGGACTGGGTTCTTTACTTACCACAGGATAATGGTGTACTGAATGCATGTTAATGCACTCATGCTGTTATAACTGTCAACAAGTTATTGTATTCAGGATAGCTTTCTTGAGAGATGCAATATTTAGTGTAAAGACTGATTGTTGGGGACTGCATCAGACAAAATTGAAAACCTGAGATCTTAAAGGTGGAAGACAGAGTAATATGCAAGACAGAGATTACTACTAAAACATCGTGCATGAGTTAATAAGAGTGAGAAGCTCAAGAGCAATGTACGTAACAGAGGTGGGAGGGAGCGGTGAAAGTTAGACGGGAAAGACAATGAAGAATGTAGAAAACTAAAACGAAGTGAATCAAAGAGTAGTTACAGTGAAGAAAAGCTGAGAAGGAAGAAATTAACATAAATTAAGGCCAGTTGGGTGGCGAGAACAAAGGACATGTTGTAGTGCTAGTTCCCACCTGCGGAGTTCTGAGAAACTGGTGTCAGGGGAAGAATCCTGATGGTTTATGTGGTGAAACAGGCGCTGAGGTCACGAATGTCATGTTGTAGAGCATGCTCTGCAACAGGATATTGTGAGTTGCCAGTATATACCCTCTGCCTGTGCCCATTCATCCTCATAGATAATTTGATGGTAGTCATGCCAATCTAGAAAGCTGAATGGTGTTTACATAATAGCTGGTACATGACATGTCGTTTTGCAGGTGGCTCTCCCTTTGTTAGTGTATGTTTTGCCAGTTAACAGGGCTATTATAGTTGGTGGTAGGAGGGTGCATAGGGCAAGTCTTGCAGCGAGGACATCACAAAGGTAGGAGCCATAGGGTACGGAGACGGGTGCAGAAGGAGCACAGGGTCTGACTAGAATATTGCGGAGATTGGGAGGGCAACAGAAAGCTATTCTAGGTGTGGTGGGCAAAATTTCAGGCAGGATGGACCTCATTTCAGGGCATGATTTTAGGAAGTCATGGCCCTGTTGAAGTAACTAGTTAACACATTCCAGACCAGGATAGTGAGTCACCAATTGTGTGCTCTGAATCTGTTTTGTGAAGGGATCAGCAGTACCAGAGTTGGGTGTGATGGCTCGGGAAATCTGCTTTTTAACTATGCTGGTGAGGTAGTTACATGCAGTGAAAGCTGAGGTGAGAATGTTGGTGTATTGCTGTAAAGAGTCTGCAGCCGAACAAATATGTTTGCCTCGGATGCCGAGGCTGTGTGGGAAGGAGCATTGGACATGGTAAGTGTGTCAACATTTTGCCAGTTGCCATCCTTTCTATGTCAAATGTTCAGTTCAACCCATTTAACTGGAACCAGTTGCCTAAGGTATCCAGTGTGCTTACAATGGAGCTCGAAATTTTTTTATGCATCAGCCTCTTCAATTAAAATTGAAGTATTGTCTGCAAACAGAACTGACGCGGAATTTATATTTATGGGTAAGTCATTTACGTAGAATGGGAACAGGACTGGCTCCAAAATGGAGCCTTGTGATAATGTACTCCATTTAGAATAATAATTCACTGCATCTGCAGTGATAGTTACCCTTTGTTTTCTGTTGTGTAAGTATGATGTGAGCCTATTTAGAGCTTTGTCCTTAATCCCGTATTTGTCTAATTTGTAGATAAGCAAGTCGTAGTTCACGGGGTCAAATGCTTTTGTGAGATCACAGAAGATACCTGCAACTTTACTCCTCTGATCCAGTGATTTGCATATCTTTTCAGTAAAGTTATTCACTGCATCCAGAGTGTTTTTTCCTGGTTGGAATCCAGCTTGGTTATTTATAATAATATCATTTTTTCCAATAAAGTTTTTGATCTAGTTTCAAGCAACTTTCTCTAACACTTTTGACAGGACTGGAATAATAGAAACAGGGCAATCGTTTCCCATGTCTCCCCTCTACCCTTTCTTCAACACACCGTTTTAATCACTTTTGTGGGTATCCGATCCCACCCAGTGGAGTTTTTATTTTGTAATGATGATATAACATTTTCCACATTCTTTATTGTGACTTTTTTAAAATCTGTAAGATACCCAGCTTCTTGGTGGAGTACAAAGGAATTTACTTTACTTTGATACTGTGCTACATCAGTATCTCTGTCTTTGTCACATTTATGAAGAATTCATTTCAAAGACTCTGATATTTTAGCTGGGTTTACGATAAAGCTATCATCTACTTTAATCTTAGATGTTTCCATACTATTAACTCTTAACACCCAACTCAGATTTGACAACAGACCACACTGCTTTTGTTTTACTTTTATGTTCTACAATTAACTTTGTTTGCCATTTGTTTGGATGCCTTCACAACTTTTTAAATATAGCTTTATAATGACGTACATACTCAGTAAAATGTCTGTCTTTATTATATTTCAGCTCATTGTGGAGTTTTCTCTTCCTGGCACTAGAAATTTTTATAGCCTGAGCTATCCATTTAAGTTTATTAATAGTTTCATTACATGTGGTTCTAAGTGGAAAACTTACATTAAATATTTCAAGAAAGCTACTAAAAAATTGTTAAAGTTACTTTTACTCAAAATATAGCTGTTGTGTGGCCATTCAACTTCTCTTAACTTATTTCTTAATGTAATTGAATTTTTTCAATTGAGTTCCTTTTCAAATGGCTTTTGTTACATGAAATTTCTTTGTTCATTTTTGATATGCTTGCCCACTTGTATTTATTTTTGGTTCTTGAGACTTTTCAGCATGAGAACCATAGTGAAATAAAAACAGTAACAGCTGAAAGCAAATATGGTGTCATTTGTATTTCACTGTTGCGATACGGCATTTGTGCTATATATGCTCTGTCAGATTTAATATATGTATGGAAGCTGTGGATCCATATTACAAGAAAGCTTGACAAAATTATTCCATCTGGTGTGCAAGATATATGATACAGGCTAAACAAACTCAGACTTCTGGAAGAATGTAATAGTTCTAATTCAAAATAAAGTGCTGACAGGTGTGAATATGACTGAACCATCAGTTGATTGCAAAATATTTACAGAAGGATGGAAAAAAAAGTAGAAGCTGATCTCAGGGAAGATTAGTTTGGGTTCTGGAGAGAATTAAGAACACGTGAGGCAATACTGACCCTGTGAGTTATCGTAGAAAATAAGTTGATGAAAGGCAAACCTGTGTGCATAACATTTGTAGATTTTTGAGAAATCTTTTGACAGTGTTGACTTCACTAGACTCTTCAATATTTTGAAGGCAGCAGGGATAAAATACAGGGAACAAAAGTTTATGTACAACTCTTACAGAAACCAGGCTGCAGCTGTAAGAGTCGAAGGACATAACAAGGAAACCATAGTTTAGAAGGGAGTGTGATGGGATTATAATCCATCCTCAATGTTATTTAGTCTGTACAATGAGCAAGCAGTAAAAGAAACCAAGAATAAATTTGGAAATGGAATTAGATTCCAGGGAGAAGAAGTAAAAACTTTGCTTTTTGTGAAAGACATTGTAATTCTGCCAGAGACAGTAATGGATTTGGAAGAACAGATAAACAGAGTGGATAGTATCTTGAAAAGGCGTTATAAGATGAACATCAACAAAAGTAAAACAAGGGATAATTGAGTATAATCAAATTAATTTAGGCGATGCTTAGGGAATTAGATTATAAAACGTGAAACTAAAAATAGTAGATGAGTTTTGCTATTTGGCCAGTAAAATAACTGATGATGGTCGAAGCAGAGAGGATATAAAATGAAGGCTGTCGTAGTACCAAGAAAAGCATTCCTGAAAAAGAGGAATTTGTTGACATCTAATATCAATTTTAAGTGTTAGGAAGTGTTTTCTGAAGGTATTGTTCTGGGTTGTAGCTTTGTATGGAAGTGAAACCTGGATGATAAGCAATTCAGACAAGAAGAGAATAGATGCTTTTGAAATGTGATGCTATAGAAGAATGCTGAAGACTAGGTGAATAGGTCATGTAACTAATGAGGAGATACTGAACTGGACTGGGGAGAAAAGAAATTTATGACACATCTTGACTAAAAGAAGGGATTTTTTGATAGGACACATTCTGTGGCATCAAGGAATGTCAGTTTGGTATTGGATGGAAGTGTGTGTAGTAAAAATTGTGGAGGGAGACTGAGATTTGAATACAGTTAGCAGGTTCAAATATATGTAGGTTACAGTAGTTTATGGAGGGGTGAAAATGCTTGCACATGATGGACTAACATGGAGAGCTGGACCAAACTGAATAAAACAGCAGCTGCGGCAGCAACAATACCTTAATCTATAAATACTTAGTCCTGTTTACAGTATATCACTATTTGTCACATAGCTTTGCACCAAACACTGCTACTGGCATTGGCATGTAGCTAACATAACATTCTGTCCTTTGTATATAGATAATCAGATAATCTGTAGAAAGAGTTGCTCATAGTGTGTCTTGTATTTTGGCTTTGTAGATCACTGTTCATCTGATACTGATTTTTGCTGTCAACAACAATAGGCATTAAGTAGTAAAAGTGCTGGGAAGTGGGTGTAAAGCCTAATTTATACTGAGTTTAAAAACATGTGTTGTTTCCAACATTGTTCTGAACAGTCTGCAGCAGAATGAGATTTTTACTCTGCAGCGGAGTGTACACTGATATGAAACTTCTTGGCAGATTAAAACTGTGTGCCGGACCGAGACTCAAACTCGGGACATTTGCCTTCTGCGTACAAGTGCTCTACCAACTGAGCTACCCGAGCACGACTCACACCCCGTCCTCACAGCTTTACTTCTGCCAGTATCTCGTCTCCTACCTTCCAAACTTTACAGAAGCTCTCCTGCGAAACTTGCAGAACTAGCACTCCTGAAAGAAGGGATATTGCGGAGACATGGCTTAGCCACAGCCTGGGGAATGTTTCCAGTGCTCGCACTTGCCCGTGAAAGGCAAAGGTCCTGAGTTCGAGTCTCGGTCCGGCACACAGTTTTAATCTGCCAGGAAGTTTCATATCAGTGCACACTCCGCTGCAGAGTGAAAATCTCATTCTGGAAACATCCCCCAGGCTGTGGCTAAGCCATGTCTCCATAATATCCTTTCTTTCAGGAGTGCTAGTTCTGCAAGGTTCGCAGGAGAGCTTCTGTAAAGTTTGGAAGGTAGGAGATGAGGTACTGGCAGAAGTAAAGCTGTGAGGACGGGACGTGAGTTGTGCTTGGGTAGCTCAGTGGTAGAGCACTTGCCCGCAAAAGGCAAAGGTCCCGAGTTCGAGTCTTGGTCCGCACACAGTTTTAATGTGCCAGGAAGTTTCAAAGTCTGCAACATGTTTGCAACTATGTTTGTTGTTCATGTCCTTGTCCACAAAAATGTCAAACACTTCTGTGTGTGTGTTCACATTGTCTGCAACACTGAAGCTGGCAGCAAACATTTCACATTGTGTACTATGCCATTTCTTGACAAGAGAATGAGTTAATGACATGTCTGGACAGAAATATACTATAGCAGATAAGGAGGGAATGATATGCTGCATGACCTGAATGTGGAAGGTGGCACTACTTTCCGTAACTGCACTAGGATGACACCCTCCCCCCCCCCCCCCCCCACCACCACCACCACCACCACCACCACCACCAACACCAACACGAGCTGTATCTCAAATAGATCCTGCAGCTTGTGAAACATTGGTGAAAGGATTATGCAGAGGCAATTCAATTATGGAAATAACACTGAAGTATCTTTTACTGTATGTTGAATACTTATATTGTATCATATACAATCAAATGCTCTATTTTAACAGCATCTACTACCTCTTCTGCATTAATGTCATAGTCAGTTCTAACAAACGTGATGGGAAACCTGTATTGCTATAGATCCCCACGCTAGATCCAAACTCACTGATGCTTCCTCTGTGCTTTTTATACATTCACTTCCACCTTATAGTGTACATGAAGAAATTTGTTTCTACTGTGTTATCAGAGACCTCAGTGTCGTTCCTATTCCATTACTGCAGACGTCATGTACAGCACCAATTTTCTGTATGGATTCCTATTTTAATAAGAATTTCTTATAGTTTGCACCTCACCTCTTCCACAGGCACTCCCTCTGCATCAGTAGTGTGTGATAATATCAAACGTCTGTTGTTTTGACATGGCTATAGGGCTTTGAATTTGTCACACTTTGTGAGGCAACACAATTATTATGCTGTGATGCAAGTCCCCGTGAAGTTAGTCGTGACATAAATAAACACTAGCACCATATGGTGACGTTAAGCAATAGGCCAGAAACAATGTTTGCTTTGATCTGTACCAGTAAAGCCACGAATTGCTATTTTTGTTTTTGCAGCATAGACCAGTGTTGTTGTTGTCTGTTGTTGTAGTCTTCAGTCCTGAGACTGGTTTGATGCAGCTCTCCATGCTACCCTGTCCCGTGCAAGCTTCTTCATCTCCCTGTACCTACTGCAACCTACATCCTTCTGAATCTGCTTAGTGTATTCATCTCTTGGTCTCCCTCTACGATTTTTACCCTCCACGCTGCCCTCCAATGCTAAATTTGTGATCCCTTGATGCCTCAGAACATGTCCTACCAACTGGTCCCTTCTTCTTGTCAAGTTGTGCCACAAGCTCCTCTTCTCCCCAATTCTATTCAGTACCTCCACATTAGTTATGTGATCTACCCATCGAATCTTCGGACCAGTAGTACCCACAAACAAGGTTGCAAACATGGCTGCAAAACGTATTTCAAACTCAGTGTAAACTCAGCTTAAAAATTCAAAGATCCATAAAAAAAGTATCTGCAGTATATGCAGTTATTTACTTTACACACTATTCTTATTGCTTGGTTTTGCTGAACAAATTCGTTGCTTTAGATTATCTGTCTCAGATGAGTAATTTTTAAATGGGAATAAGTAGTCAGTTACACTTCTGTTTAATATCTTCACCAGTGACCAACCACTTCCTCTCCACACAATAACCGTCCTATTTGCAGACAACCTGGCATTGACAACTCAAGGTAAGAATTTTGAGACAGTAGAAGAAAATCTCACTGCTGCTCTGAAATTTCTCTCAGAATATTATGAGGAAAATCATCTCAAGTCAAATCCATCAAAAACTAAAATATGTGCTTTTCATTTGAAGAACAGAGCTTCTCGACAGCTGCATGTGAACTGGAATGGAAAGGAATTGGGACACTGCAGTGCTCCAGTTTACCTTGGTGTTACCCTGGACCGCCCCCTGACCTTCAAGGCACACTGCACCAATCTTAAAGCCAAGGTTTCATCACGAAATTGTCTACTGTGCAACGTGGCTGGTTCTGGATAGGGTGCCCACCCCCAGACAGTAAGAACAACTGTCCTGGCACTCTGCTACTCTGCTTCCGAATATGTCGCTCCAGTGTGGTACAATGTTGCACATGCAAAAAAAGTGGACACCGCCCTGAATGAAACCTGCAGGATGATCGCAGGCTGTCTGAAGCCAACACCAATACAGAAGCTGTATACACTTACAGGTGTAGCCCCACCCAATATTAGACGCGAGATAGCTGCTAGCAGCGAGAGGCAAAAGGTCAGCAATAACCTGCCCAACCCCTTGCACGAACATCAGCCACCACCACCTCGACTGAAGTCCAGCAAGAACTTTCTACAGTCTTCTGTTCCAATTGACAGAGACCAAAGTATAGCCAGGGTTGAACTGTGGAAAAAAAGACATCCTGTCCACCCAGAGCGAGATGTAATTGAAGAAACTCTGCCACCTGGTCACCAAGAAGGATGGTGCACATGGAAGTCCTTGAACAGACTGCGCTCCAGCATTGCAAGAATGAAGGACAACTTGAAGAAGTGGTGCATTGCACAATGTGGAAACACATTGTGTTAGTGTGGAGATGAACAAACTACAAGCCATCTCCTGAAGTGTCGTTTCTGCCCATATTCTTGTACAGGACTGGAACTGGCCTTGGCTTATAGCAACACAGTCAATGTTGCCAAATACTGGACACAAGTAGTGCAAATGTGTCTATTATGTAAAAATTGATTTCTTACTCCTATGCGTCTTATGTAAATATTGATTTCTTGCTGTTGTGTGTATTATGTAAATATTGATTTCTTACTCTTTTTTCCCTATGTGTTCAATTTATTATCTTTATATGTCTTTGAATTACTCATGTATACAAATATGTATATTTTTAAATCAGCACAGTCTGTGTCCTGGTACTTCTGACACGAATAAATAAATATCCTGTAAATGATCTGTCTGTAGCAATAACATTTGTTGTTAGTATGATCTATGGTATATGGAATCAAGTGACTTACCAGCACAGCTACATTCTCCCATCACTGTGAGTCAACTGGAAAGTTCTTTATCTACACTTGTACTCAACGAGTGTAAGTGTGTGGTGGAGGGTATGAAGTGTACTACCAGAATCATTCGCCCCCACTTTTCCCCATTTGAAAGCAGGGAAGTTGTGAATAAAAATTTTTCATTGGTATTTTTGGATCCTTTTTTATGCCACTGTTCATTTATTGTTTATAATGTTATCACAACTAAATTAACAATTGTCTTTCTACAGCATTTCATCAGTTGGAGGCCAATATGCAGGTAAAGCAGTTCATTGTAGACACAAGGCGTTTCCTGATACAGATGGTGAGGACTGGAAACATAAAAGAGGAAGTCCTAATCACATTGCAAATTGTAGGAGATCTCAGCTATGCGTGGGAGGTAATTGACCCATATACTTCTTACATGCAACAGGGAATTAAGAAGGATCCATCTCTTGTGATAAAACTGAGAGCAACATTTCTCAAGGTAATTTCAGCAATATCATAATGCTTTAAGATATTTTTTTAAGTTATTCATTACAGTGGATGAAATGGATCGACGAATTTTAAATTTATTCAGAGAATGATTTTTATTCAGCTGTGACTGTTTAACATGTCTTTTTACATGTTTTCCCTGTTTATGCCCTGTGTAGTATTTAATCAAACTGAGATAGTCGTGATGTTTGGTTCTCCAAAGTTTGCTCTCCAGTCAGACTCCTACCACTCTAAGGAAAGAGAATTTGGATTGCATGTTTGTTGGCGTAGTTAGTGATCTCTTTTTTTAACCACATTCAGAAACATTGTTAGTACATCTCTTACCTCTTATTCCAGGCAGCTAAGTAGTGCTTCCTTTAGGAGTTTCATACAGTTCCCTCCTTCCAACACCTTGTATAGCACTACTTTCTAGCTTATTCTGAGCAATCTTTTCATTAATATTCCCCCAGGGACTAAAGCCATCCTCACATGCAACATGGACCCTGATGTGTATCTGGATGTGATTTCCGATATGGTCGGTGTGCATTGTGTCACAATCACACAGGGTGTGCTCAGCAAAATCTACGTTTACATATATATTCTGCAAGCCGCCATATGTTGCATGACAGAGGGTATCTTTTGCCACTACTATTCATTTTCTTTCGTGCTCCATTTGTGTGTATAGCAGGAGAAAACTATCTATATGTCTTTATATGAGGCCTGATTCCTCTTATCTTCATGGTCCTTAAGTGAAATGTATTCTGGCAGCAGTAGAATCATTATTTAGTCAGCTTCAAATGCCCATTCTCTAAATCTTCTCGGTAGTGTTCCACAAAAATTTTTAAATGGAAGTGAGTAGTCAGTTACAATCCTGTAAATGATCTGCCTATAGCAATAACATTTGTTGTCGCATGACTAACCAGCACAGCCACATTCTCCCATCACTGTGAGCCAACTGGAAAGTTCTTTATTTACATTTATACTCAACTTGTATAAGCATGTGATGGAGCACAAAAAGAAAATTGCCCTCCTTCCATGGATTACCATTTGAGTTCGTGAAGCATCTCCATAATATTCGCATGTTGATTGAACCTACCAGCATGCCTCTGAATTGCTTCGATGTCTTCCTTAAACCCACCAGTTGGGTAGCCCAAACACATGAGCAGTACTCAAGAACAAATAGCGCTAGTATTCTGTACAGTTTCCTTTGTAGATGAGCTACACTTTCCTAAAATTCTGCCAATAAACCAAAGTTGATCATTCAGCTTAGCTACTACCATCCTTATCTGCTTGTTCCAGTACATATCACTTTGAAACATTACATGTACACAGGTATTTTACCAACATGACTGTGTCAAGCAGCAGACTATTCTACTCATCTGCATTAAGTTACTTGCTTTCAATCCGGCAGCAGTTATCAGCTACATCTGGCACAACAAACATGTTTTACTTCTGAAAATGAACTGTAGTTAGTTAGTTACATTAACTTCATTATTGATTCTGGAAGGTGCATGGAATAAATTCAGAAAAACACCATGTAAGTGTCAGTGGATTCAAAGACACTTAACACTTGAAGAAGGATCTCTCAAAATGTTCCATTTCCTCTTAACAAAATACCATTATATATATAGTTATAATAGAGGGAAACATTCCACGTAGGAAAAATATATCTAAAAACAAAGATGATGTGACTTACGAAATGAAAGTGCTGGCAGGTCGACAGACACACAAACATACACACAGAATTCAAGCTTTCGCAACAAACTGTTGCCTCATCAGGGAAGAGGGAAGGAGAGGGAAAGAAAAAAACCCACATCCTTTCGTCTTTCCCTCTCCTTCCCTCTTTCCTGATGAGGCAACAGTTTGTTGCGAAAGCTTGAATTCTGTGTGTATGTTTGTGTTTGTTTGTGTGTCTGTCGACCTGCCAGCACTTTCGTTCGGTAAGTCACATCATCTTTGTTTTTTTTTTTAATATATATATATATATATATATATATATATATATATATATATATATATATATAAAACAAAGATGATGTGACTTACCAAATGAAAGTGCTGGCAGGTCGATAGACACACAAACATACACACAAAATTCAAGCTTTCGCAACAAACTGTTGCCTCATCAGGAAAGAGGGAAGGAGAGGGAAAGATGAAAGGATGTGGGTTTTAAGGGAGAGGGTAAGGAGTCATTCCAATCCCAGGAGCGGGAAGACTTACCTTAGGGGGAAAAAAGGACAGGTATACACTCGCATACACACACATATCAATCCGCACATCGACCTGCCAGCATTTTCGTTCGGTAAGTCACATCATCTGTGTTTTCAGATATATTTTTTTTTCCCACGTAGAATGTTTCCCTCTATTATATAGGGAAACATTCCATGTGGGAAAAATATATCTAAAAACAAAGATGATGTGACTTACCGAACGAAAGTGCTGTCAGGTCGATAGACACACAAACATACACACAAAATTCAAGCTTTCGCAACAAACGGTTGCTTCATCAGGAAAGAGGGAAGGAGGGGGAAAGACGAAAGGATGTGGGTTTTAAGGGAGAGGGTAAGGAGTCATTCCAATCCTGGGAGCGGAAATATAGGAATCAAACACAGACCTCCAGACTGTGAAAGCAATACATTCTGTAACAGAACACAATATAAATGTCATCAAACTTTGTACTTGTGCCTTCCCTGTTAGTCTCAAACCAAGTTTTCATTTATACGTGATCAATGGGGATACCTATAGGTGTTAGCTGAGAATAACATAAGTAGAGGTTTATATTTCTATCCTATACCTTTGCAGTTTGAGATATGGCAGAACATTGACGTAACAATTTACCAAACGATGTACTCTGTTTAGCCTACAATGTAGAAAGTGATCTTGCATTGTTTTGTTTTATAACACATTGCAGAAATCCATGTGAATGCTTTCAAATGTTAAATGGAATGGGCTGGGTCTTTTTTTCCCCATATTCTTCCTGTATTCAGGCTAATTCTGTGTGTCCAATGAATTTGTCATTTACAGGCTGCCAAACCATAATATTCCTTCCTTTTGTCATCCAATCTGTAGAAATTTGCTGATCATGCAAGACAATATTACTCCCAGCAGTTTTTTTATTGCCTGGGGTGCCCGCTCATGTCTCTTGTTGAAAGGATTTACTACTCAGATTTACTACTCTACGTGTCTGCCAGCTTAAATTATTATCCACTACTAGTATTACCAATGCCACAAATTGCCGCCACCACACTCCTTTACTTGGTGTTACTATCTAGTATACTTTTTTAGTAAATATAACTTTCCCCACTTATAGCCAAACTTATTCTGTTTTCCATGTCATGTAATTTTTGTTCCAGCTTTCATCTGCATTGGAGATTCCTCTGTTACGAATCAACCAAGCTCGCAGTGCTGATATGGTGTCAGTTTCACAGTATTACTCTGGTGAGCTGGTGTCATACGTTCGTCGTGTGCTACACATTATCCCAGAAACAATGTTTGGGTTGATGGCTCGTATTGTGCACCTGCAGACAGATGTCATAAATGAATTGCCAACACGGTTAGAGAAAGAAAGGCTGAGAGAGCTTGCACAGTTAGAAGAGCGCCATGAGGTACGTTGTCACTGTCCATCTACAAAGATGCAGGATTCGGTTAAGGATCATTTTGTTTTTTGTTACATAAGGTGTAGTCCATATCAATTCAGCTAGGACAGGAAATATCTTACCTTCATAGTCTAGTATGTTATTGAATTTAGCATATGTTAAAATGAAGGACTATGTAAGGAACACACATTTTTTTTTTTTGTTTTCTCCAAAAAAATTTCTGCTCTCAAGATACAACTCTCCAAAGATGACTCTGCGTATACCATTTTGAAGAAGCGAATTTTGGAAAAAATTTTAGAATGCTGTATCTCTGGAACGGTTCTAGAAATTTTGCTGGCTTTTTTATTTGGAAGATGATTGCTTTATGATTACAAAGAAATCCTACATTTGGACTTATCTGTCAATGTTCTTTTACTATAGCATTCTGAACTTTTTTTAGAATTTATGGAAATTTTTTTTTCAAAAATGCCAGTCCATAAAATTTTAATTTTTTTTTCCTACCTATTAGTACCATATAATCCTACACTCCCTGAAAAAACAATTGAAATTTTTTGCCATACATAAAATCTGTTTTATTACCACATTATCACATAACAGGCTCATAAAAACCTAGTCTTATTTAACATAATTTCAGTTTTGAAAAATGAGTAAGAGACTCATGTTTCAAACATTTTAAATGGTTCCAAAATGTACATGAAAGGTACAACTTCCGTGCACTCTGTTTTGTACTGAAATGAGCCAGTCAATGAAATAAAAATGTGTTCCACTGCTTCAGTATCTTCCTTTTATATGCAGTGATGCCTTCCTGTTGAACCAATAGAAACTGGAGCACTTACAGTCTTCAAAACATTGTGAACAGGAAGGGAGCACTGATGGCATTGTTGCTGTCCTTCAGCTGGAAACCTGTATCCAGCAGCTGGTCCATGTGGTAGCATAAAGTTCACTACAATTTTGTTTAACTCATAACTAGTGTCTATAATTTCTGCAATCCACCAGTCACAGTCATAAACACACTACAAAGATCCCCTTTGTCAGGTTGTGAATCTGAATATTATCTTCTGAATTCGTTTCACAGGAGTAGTTTGTTTGGACCATTCTTCTTTTTTCTGCTCTCAGACTTCTTTAATTTCCTCTTTTGACAAAAGAATGAGGGCTGTGGACATGTAAGATTTTTTTAATGCCTAACTAATTATCATTAACATATGTGAGTATAATCTGCATTTTTATAAAAGAAATAGGTTGGCCCTTAGTCATAAAGAATATACCACCAGATCTAATTTTGTATGTAATTGATTTTCTAATTTATTTTGACTATGCCTAGTTAGTTTGTTTTGTCATAGGGTGAATTCAGTAATTGTTTCGTAACTTAAATTCTATTGTTGACTTATAAACAAATATAAACTGAACTATTTGTAAACATTTGGAGGGACAACTTAGAGTATTCTTATAGGATCTAATTGGCTCTATTTGAAAACATGTTCGCAAAGCTAGCCTTTAATTAATTCCAAACTAATTAACAGTTTTGTCAGAAGTATTGTGTGTGTAATGATATTTGTTAATTTCACAATTTAAACAAATCATTCTGCTTAACTTTTGAGTCGAAGAAACTGTTAAAAAGAAGGAAGTTTTCGATGTATTCAACTAATAGAATGAGCTAAGTTTTAATTGTAATTTCTGTAAATTAAACATCCAACAGTGTGTAGTTTCAGCACCTATTATTGTGATAGGGCCCGATTTTTGGTCCCGAGACAGTCAGACCACGCCAGAGTTTCAGACGCAGAACCCATGTTGGTTCGATTAACAACAGTGAATCAACTTAACTTTGAAATAAGTTTTACACCAATAGGCCATGTGTTAAAGCAATGACAGTGTCTGTTCAATTTATTTGAAAGACTGTGAAATGTATGGTTAGGTTTTTACTGCTCGTAGATGTTCAACCTTCCCCCATGAACCATGGACCTTGCCGTTGGTGGGGAGGCTTGCGTGCCTCAGCGATACAGATGGCCGTACCGTAGGTGCAACCACAACGTAGGGGTATCTGTTGAGAGGCCAGACAAACATGTGGTTCCTGAAGAGGGGCAGCAGCCTTTTCACTAGTTGCAGGGGCAACAGTCTGGATGATTGACTGATCTGGCCTTGTAACATTAACCAAAATGGCGTTGCTGTGCTGGTACTGCGAACGGCTGAAAGCAAGGGGAAACTACAGCCGTAATTTTTCCCGAGGACATGCAGCTTTACTGTATGATTAAATCATGATGGCGTCCTCTTGGGTAAAATATTCCGGAGGTAAAATAGTCCCCCATTCGGATCTCCGGGCGAGGACTACTCAAGAGGACGTCGTTATGAGGAGAAAGAAAACTGGCATTCTACGGATCGGAGCATGGAATGTCAGATCCCTTAATCGGGCAGGTAGGTTAGAAAATTTAAAAAGGGAAATGGATAGGTTAAAGTTAGATATAGTGGGAATTAGTGAAGTTCGGTGGCAGGAGGAACAAGATTTTTGGTCAGGTGATTACAGGGTTATAAATACAAAATCAAATAGGGGTAATGCAGGAGTAGGTTTAATAATGAATAAAAAAATAGGAGTGCGGGTTAGCTACTACAAACAGCATAGTGAACGCATTATTGTGGCCAAGATAGACACAAAGCCCATGCCTACTACAGTAGTACAAGTTTATATGCCAACTAGCTCTGCAGATGATGAAGAAATTGATGAAATGTATGACGAGATAAAAGAAATTATTCAGGTAGTGAAGGGAGACGAAACTTTAATAGTCATGGGTGACTGGAATTCGTCAGTAGGAAAAGGGAGAGAAGGAAACATAGTAGGTGAATATGGATTGGGGGGAAGAAATGAAAGAGGAAGCCGCCTTGTAGAATTTTGCACAGAGCACAACTTAATCATAGCTAACACTTGGTTCAAGAATCATAAAAGAAGGTTGTATACCTGGAAGAATCCTGGAAATACTAATAGGTATCAGATAGATTATATAATGGTAAGACAGATATTTAGGAACCAGGTTTTAAATTGTAAGACATTTCCAGGGGCAGATGTGGATTCTGACCACAATCTGTTGGTTATGAACTGCAGATTGAAACTGAAGAAACTGCAAAAAGGTGGGAATTTAAGGAGATGGGACCTGGATAAACTGAAAGAACCAGAGGTTGTAGAGAGTTTCAGGGAGAGCATAAGGGAACAATTGACAGGAATGGGGGAAAGAAATACAGTAGAAGAAGAATGGGTAGCTCTGAGGGATGAAGTAGTGAAGGCAGCAGAGGATCAAGTAGGTAAAAAGACGAGGGCTAATAGAAATCCTTGGGTAACAGAAGAAATATTGAATTTAATTGATGACAGGAGAAAATATAAAAATGCAGTAAATGAAGCAGGCAAAAGGAATACAAACGTCTCAAAAATGAGATCGACAGAAAGTGCAAAATGGCTAAGCAGGGATGGCTAGAGGACAAATGTAAGGATGTAGAGGCTTGTCTCACTAGGGGTAAGATAGATACTGCCTACAGGAAAATTAAAGAGACCTTTGGAGAGAAGAGAACCACTTGTATGAATATCAAGAGCTCAGATGGCAACCCAGTTCTAAGCAAAGAAGGGAAGGCAGAAAGGTGGAAGGAGTATATAGAGGGTTTATACAAGGACGATGTACTTGAGGACAGTATTATGGAAATGGAAGAGGATGTAGATGAAGATGAAATGGGAGATAAGATACTGCGTGAAGAGTTTGACAGAGCACTTAAAGACCTGAGTCGAAACAAGGCCCCGGGAGTAGACAACATTCCATTAGAACTACTGATGGCCTTGGGAGGGCCAGTCATGACAAAACTCTACCATCTGGTGAGCAAGCTGTATGAGACAGGCGAAATACCCACAGACTTCAAGAAGAATATAATAATTCCAATACCAAAGAAAGCAGGTGTTGACAGATGTGAAAATTACCGAACTATCAGTTTAATAAGCCACAGCTGCAAAATACTAACACGAATTCTTTACAGACGAATGGAAAAACTGGTAGAAGCGGACCTCGGAGAAGATCAGTTTGGATTCCGTAGAAATGTTGGAACACATGAGGCAATACTAACCTTACGACTTATCTTAGAAGAAAGATTAAGAAAAGGCAAACCTACGTTTCTAGCATTTGTAGACTTAGAGAAAGCTTTTGATAACGTTAACTGGAATACTCTCTTTCAAATTCTGAAGGTGGCAGGGGTAAAATACAAGGAGCGAAAGGGTATTTACAATTTGTACAGAAACCAGATGGCAGTTATAAGAGTCGAGGGACATGAAAGGGAAGCAGTGGTTGGGAAAGGAGTGAGACAGGGTTGTAGCCTCTCCCCGATGTTATTCAATCTGTATATTGAGCAAGCAGTAAAGGAAACAAAAGAAAAATTCGGAGTAGGTATTAAAATTCATGGAGAAGAATTAAAAACTCTGAGGTTCGCCGATGACATTGTAATTCTGTCAGAGACAGCAAAGGACTTGGAACAGCAGTTGAACGGAATGGACAGTGTCTTGAAAGGAGGATATAAGATGAACATCAACAAAAGCAAAACGAGGATAATGGAATGTAGTCAAATTAAATCGGGTGATGCTGAGGGAATTAGATTAGGAAATGAGTATTGCTATTTAGGGAGTTTTGCTATTTAGGGAGTAAAATAACTGATGATGGTCGAAGTAGAGAGGATATAAAATGTAGACTGGCAATGGCAAGGAAATCGTTTCTGAAGAAGAGAAATTTGTTAACATCAAATATAGATTTAAGTGTCAGGAAGTCGTTTCTGAAAGTATTTGTATGGGGTGTAGCCATGTATGGAAGTGAAACATGGACGATAACCAGTTTGGACAAGAAGAGAATAGAAGCTTTCGAAATGTGGTGCTACAGAAGAATGCTGAAGATAACGTGGGTAGATCACGTAACTAATGAGGAGGTGTTGAATAGGATTGGGGAGAAGAGAAGTTTGTGGCACAACTTGACTAGAAGAAGGGATCGGTTGGTAGGACATGTTTTGAGGCATCAAGGGATCACAAATTTAGCATTGGAGGGCAGCGTGGAGGGTAAAAATCGTAGAGGGAGACCAAGAGATGAATACACTAAGCAGATTCAGAAGGATGTAGGTTGCAGTAGGTACTGGGAGATGAAGAAGCTTGCACAGGATAGAGTAGCATGGAGAGCTGCATCAAACCAGTCTCAGGACTGAAGACCACAACAACAACAACAACAGATGTTCAACAGTAAACTATTGTAGCAGTATGTGGATTATTGCCTGAAATGTATTATTGAGGCTTATCGAAAGTTAAAAATTAGTGCACTGGCCAAGTAACTGTGTATTATTGTGGGTGGGGAGGGGGTGGGGGGGGGGGGACACTGAAAGTAAAGAACTGTGAAACACAAATGTGCACCTGTCGGCTACGTCATTTAAAGTAGTCAGTGTTGAACTTACACCCTCCATTTTTCAGCCAGTATCACAACGCTTTTTCTTCAACACCAAGGACAATCAACAATGAAATAAAGCAGGTGAACATCACAGACTCTTGTAAAATCCTCAGCATTCTGAATCACAGCTGTATGTGGTCTGGAAAGATTAAGTTTTGTAGCATGGTGGTTCAGCAGGTGTACTACACCATCACAGGGACCCTTCCCATGACCAGTAGCACCCTATACCTAGTCAGTTGGCACAAGCGACTTACTCCATTCCAATAGCTGGTAACGATTTTTAAAATGACTAGGAGCTCCTTCAGAAATAATGATGATCTTCTCTGCCCCTGTTTGCAGTTGAAGAATTTTGCGCATCACTAGCAAAGCGTGTGCTGAGTCATCACTTATAACTGCTACACTTGTGATCTTGTTTTGAAAATATGTTACTCCTGTAAAAATTGAAACCTGTTCGTTACTCCAATGATACCCTTGTACTTCTTGTGGGAGAATTACAGACCAGTTCTCAGCAAAATCACAGTGAAGCACGAAACATAGTTCTTCAGCCTGTACACACCCTTTCACTTCTGCAATGTGTCGCTGCTGCAGTTTTTTCAGATGCTGGTGTGTTACTGCTTTCACTGACCATTTACCAAGTTCATCAGTGAAACTGTCAAAGGCAACAGTTTTCTTGATTAGTTTATTTTCCTCCCATGTCACGTATCTAATTTCTGCAGAGTTATCTGCTATGTCTTCCAGGCCAAGAGTCTGTAAAGACAGACCTCCTTTTCCAGGGCAGTCACCATACTCTTGAAACAAACAAGTCTCTTGATTTACATCACAGACCACTAACGACTTCACACACCCAACCAAGATGTTATGTGTCATGTGCTCCAGCACTTTTTTCAAAGTTACTACACAATCAGTTCTAAATTTGCACATTACACACATAAACAGACATATCTAGGTGGGTGTGGAACTACCCACTTAGGTCTTTGTGCACAAAATTTTGATCTTCCAATATGTGAAGTTGTATAGCTGCTCTTATAAATTGCAAAAGTTTGTTTAATATGGTCAGTCATGTACCTCTTCACTTTCACAATGTTTTGACCTTCAACTGTTACAGTTATAGGGTCTTTTTTGTTGGCACTCTGACGAGAACAGTCCCATTTATCTTCCAGATAAAATGTCTGCACTATTTGAACTTGAGCTGGTTCTACAGGATGACAATAATAGGGACCTGGTCTTCCAAAGACTTCTTTTACAGATCTCACATTTCTTGATTTGTCTACATGTACTTTGATACTAATGTAACATGGTACAAAAGTGTTTTCTTTGAAAATGTCTCTGGAATGATAGTTAAAACTTGCAGCTTTTCACTTTAGGGTGCACAATATTCAAAAGCTGAATTGATATTTGTGAAAAATTCCTGGTGATAGGTGCAAGAGTGTTTTGGTTCATTTTCTCCTGAAGAAGGAATTTCTCCCCCCATGAACCATGGACCTTGCCGTTGGTGGGGAGGCTTGCGTGCCTCAGCGATACAGATGGCCGTACCGTAGGTGCAACCACAACGGAGGGGTATCTGTTGAGAGGCCAGACAAACATGTGGTTCCCGAAGAGGGGCAGCAGCCTTTTCAGTAGTTGTAGGGGCTACAGTCAGGATGATTGACTGATCTGGCCTTGTAACATTAACCAAAATGGGGTTGCTGTGCTGGTACTGCGAACGGCTGAAAGCAAGGGGAAACTACAGCCGTAATTTTTCCCGAGGACATGCAGCTTTACTGTATGATTAAATCATGATGGCGTCCTCTTGGGTAAAATATTCCGGAGGTAAAATAGTCCCCCATTCGGATCTCCGGGCGGGGACTACTCAAGAGGACGTCGTTATCAGGAGAAAGAAAACGCATTCTACGGATCGGAGCGTGGAATGTCAGATCCCTTAATCGGGCAGGTAGGTTAGAAAATTTAAAAAGGGAAATGGATAGGTTAAAGTTAGATATAGTGGGAATTAGTGAAGTTCGGTGGCAGGAGGAACAAGACTTTTGGTCAGGTGATTACAGGGTTATAAATACAAAGTCAAATAGGGGTAATGCAGGAGTAGGTTTAATAATGAATAAAAAAATAGGAGTGCGGGTTAGCTACTACAAACAGCATAGTGAACGCATTATTGTGGCCAAGATAGACACAAAGCCCATGCCTACTACAGTAGTACAAGTTTATATGCCAACTAGCTCTGCAGATGATGAAGAAATTGATGAAATGTATGACGAGATAAAAGAAATTATTCAGGTAGTGAAGGGAGATGAAAATTTAATAGTCATGGGTGACTGGAATTCGTCAGTAGGAAAAGGGAGAGAAGGAAACATAGTAGGTGAATATGGATTGGGGGGAAGAAATGAAAGAGGAAGCCGCCTTGTAGAATTTTGCACAGAGCATAACCTAATCATAGCTAACACTTGGTTCAAGTATCATAAAAGAAGGTTGTATACCTGGAAGAATCCTGGAGATACTAAAAGGTATCAGATAGATTATATAATGGTAAGACAGAGATTTAGGAACCAGGTTTTAAATTGTAAGACATTTCCCGGGGCAGATGTGGACTCTGACCACAATCTATTGGTTATGAACTGCAGATTGAAACTGAAGAAACTGCAAAAAGGTGGGAATTTAAGGAGATGGGACCTGGATAAACTGAAAGAACCAGAGGTTGTAGAGAGTTTCAGGGAGAGCATAAAGGAACAATTGACAAGAATGGGGGAAAGAAATACAGTAGAAGAAGAATGGGTAGCTCTGAGGGATGAAGTAGCGATGGCAGCAGAGGATCATGTAGGTAAAAAGACGAGGGCTAATAGAAATCCATGGGTAAAAGAAGAAATATTGAATTTAATTGATGAAAGGAGAAAGTATAAAAATGCAGTAAATGAAGCAGGCAAAAAGGAATACAAACGTCTCAAAAATGAGATCGACAGGAAGTGCAAAATGGCTAAGCAGCGATGGCTAGAGGACAAATGTAAGGATGTAGAGGCTTGTCTCACTAGGGGTAAGATAGATATTGCCTACAGGAAAATTAAAGAGACCTTTGGAGAGACGAGAACCACTTGTATGAATATCAAGAGCTCAGATGGCAACCCAGTTCTAAGCAAAGAAGGGAAGGCAGAAAGGTGGAAGAAGTGTATAGAGGGTTTATACAAGGGCGATGTACTTGAAGACAATATTATGGAAATGGAAGAGGATGTAGATGAAGATGAAATGGTAGATAAGATACTGCGTGAAGAGTTTGACAGAGCACTGAAAGACCTGAGTCGAAACAAGGCCCCGGGAGTAGACAACATTCCATTAGAACTACTGATGGCCTTGGGAGAGCCAGTCATGACAAAACTCTACCATCTGGTGAGCAAGACGTATGAGACAGGTGAAATACCCACAGACTTCAAGAAGAATATAATAATTCCAATACCAAAGAAAGCAGGTGTTGACAGATGTGAAAATTACCAAACTATCAGTTTAATAAGTCACAGCTGCAAATTCACGCGAATTCTTTACAGACGAATGGAAAAACTGGTAGAAGCGGACCTCGGAGAAGATCAGTTTGGATTCCGTAGAAATGTTGGAGCATGTGAGGCAATACTAACCTTACGACTTATCTTAGAAGAAAGATTAAGAAAAGGCAAACCTACGTTTCTAGCATTTGTAGACTTAGAGAAAGCTTTTGACAATGTTAACTGGAATACTCTCTTTCAAATTCTGAAGGTGGCAGGGGTAAAATACAGGGAGCGAAAGGCTATTTACAATTTGTACAGAAACCAGATGGCAGTTATAAGAGTCAAGGGGCAAGAAAGGGAAGCAGTGGTTGGGAAAGGAGTGAGCAAGCAGTAAAGGAAACAAAAGAAAAATTCGGAGTAGGTATTAAAATTCACGGAGAAGAAGTAAAAACTTTGAGGTTCGCCGATGACATTGTAATTCTGTCAGAGACAGCATAGGACTTGGAAGAGCAGTTGAACGGAATGGACAGTGTCTTGAAAGGAGGATATAAGATGAACATCAACAAAAGCAAAACGAGGATAATGGAATGTAGTCAAATTAAATCAGGTGATGCTGAGAGGATTAGATTAGGAAATGAGACACTTAAAGTTGTAAAGGAGTTTTGCTATTTAGGGAGTAAAATAACTGATGATGGTCGAAGTAGAGAGGATATAAAATGTAGACTGGCAATGGCAAGGAAATCGTTTCTGAAGAAGAGAAATTTGTTAACATCGAGTATAGATTTAAGTGTCAGGAAGTCGTTTCTGAAGGTATTTGTATGGAGTGTAGCCATGTGTGGAAGTGAAACATGGACGATAACCAGTTTGGACAAGAAGAGAATAGAAGCTTTCGAAATGTGGTGCTACAGAAGAATGCTGAAGATAACGTGGGTAGATCACGTAACTAATGAGGAGGTGTTGAATAGGATTGGGGAGAAGAGAAGTTTGTGGCACAACTTGACTAGAAGAAGAGATCGGTTGGTAGGACATGTTTTGAGGCATCAAGGGATCACAAATTTAGCATTGGAGGGCAGCGTGGAGGGTAAAAATCGTAGAGGGAGACCAAGAGATGAATACACTAAGCAGATTCAGAGGGATGTAGGTTGCAGTAGGTACTGGGAGATGAAGAAGCTTGCACAGGATAGAGTAGCATGGAGAGCTGCATCAAACCAGTCTCAGGACTGAAGACCACAACAACAACAACAACAACGAATTTGTACTTTGAAGAGTGTGGTCAGTTTTGCTGTAGTGTATTCATCCATAGCTTTAGTAATTGCTCTGCACTTTCTTTATGCAGAGAGCTTATGACTAGACCTCACTGACCACAGTTTCTTAACAGGACTAACACCTACCTTTGTAGTTCACTGATTCAGGGTATTTAATTCTTCCTCTATTGATGCAAAATCTGCATCATCTACACCATGGGAGGCTTCACTTGTTCAGATAGTATCATTGTTGTTATTCTGTCAAAACATTTAGAACACAAAAAGTCATCACTGGAAAAATCTTAACTTTGAAACAGAGTCTTCAAATGAGAACACTTATTCCCAACCTGAACAAAGTCTGTTTTTTTGTTTGTCTTACTTATCACTCATTTCACTCATTTATGGATATGCAAATAGTCTCCTATGGCCCTAGTCAGAAGACATTTCAAACAGTTCTTTTTGCAGAACACACTGCAACTGTGTCAACTGGAAATTCCTCATGAAAACACAGAACTCACAGGATGGTCTCAGATTTCTTAGAAGCCTGTTCAGTAAACAAATTAGCACTGAACAACTACAATACAGAAACCTGCAATGAACAGCCACGACAAAGAAACTGACAAGAAACTATAACAAAGTGTAAGAAATATATGCAACAATGAAAGTGAAAAGAAAAACTGCAACAAAGAAAGTGATAAGAAATAACTGCAATGAAGACAATAGAAATAAACATTGTAACAAAGAAATTACTAAGAAACAACTTACGTGAAGACATACATTACCCATGAAAGTTAAAAAAAAATGATTTTTTAAAATAAAACCTGCCCAAAGTAAAAGTGGAAGTTCTCCTTTACAGAGAATATAATACTACATGGTACTAATCAACAGATAAAATCTAACTTTTCTGGACTGGCATTATTTGGAGGGAAAAAAAACTGTAAATTATAAAAAAAATTCAAAAGATGGCTGTAAAAGAATTTAACAGATATGTCCAAACAGAGGAGACCATTGTAATCATAATGCAATTATCTTTCAAATTAAAAAACTCTAACAAAATACCTACAACTGTTACAGAGGTACTGCATTTTTTAAAAAAAAAATCCGAAATTAACATCTTGAAAATGGTGTTCGCAGTGTCATCGTTGGAGGCCTCTATCTCGAGGCAGGAAATTTTTTGGAGAAAATAAAAAAATACATATTTCTTACTTACTCCTGAATTTTAACATATGCTAAATTCAATAACATCCGAGACTATGAAGGCAACCCTGTGCCTGAAGTGATAAGGATTATGCCATAAAGAGTAGCTTATGGTACATTATTACAGCTATATTTTTTTATTTGTTATCACACATAAAATGCGTTCTATTTGTCATCTTACAAATATTGAGCTCAACTTTCTTCATTCTTTCCAACTCATAATTTTTTTAATCATTAATTTAATTAAAATGCAGTTTTTTACCAACATTTCATGATTTATGCTATCAGTTGCTTTAAAAAGGTCTCCAAAAATGTAATCTGGCTCTGTTTCAACCTGTGGCATATTTATTGAGAGAAACTGTAAACAACGTCCTCAGTTGATAAAGATTTATTAACTATTTTCAATGGCGACCTATTCTTCATCTTCAGATGAGGACATTGACTTTGGAGATAACAATTTTTATCAGGGAGAAACACGGTGTGTGCAACTGCCAGTTGAAAAAAAGCAATTAGACAGCAGTGCACTTTGTTATCCAAAAGCTCCGTTAATGTGAAACTAAATTGTGTTATGTCATACTAGATAGTAATATGTCTTTGTTAATGCTAATTGCATTTCATTTCGGTTATATTTGGGCAGGATGCACATATACAGTTGTATGGTCCTTTATATCATATCTGCAAAGTGATTATTATTTTATAGTTCCTTCTCCTTTCAAAGAAAATGTTCTTAGAATTTGAAGTTAATGGTCATTGATGGAGAGTTTGCTGAATGTTGATAATCTACTTTTACTTTGTCAGGTTGCACGCTTAACACATGCTGTTTCAGTCTTCACAGAAGGTATTCTAAAAATGAAAAGTACGTTAGTTGGTATTATCCGTGTGGATCCAAAACAGTTACTGGAAGATGGCATTCGCAAAGAACTTGTTAAACAAATAGCTACTGCACTCAACTCATTACTGGTTTTCAACCAGAAAAGCAAGGTTAGTGTAAACAGATTCTATGAATTCTGTTACAATAAGATCTAAATTTTTATAATGCTGTTGACATCTTGTTCCCCATCAGATAAACTAGTATTTTTCGAATTGCTGGTAGATGTGTGAAAATCTTTTCATTCAGTACCTCTTGTTACCTAACATTAATTGTAACTGGATCAATAATTTCATAGGCAAGACACAGCATATTATCCTGTATAGAGAGTCAGGTATAGACGCTAGAGTAATGCTGTACTTGGTATGAACTAGAGAGGAGCTATAGGACAATTATTGTTCATGCTATACATTAATGATTTGATAGATACTAAATATCAGTTTCACTATGGTAATGGAAAGTCCTTGTAGAATGTAAATAGAAATAACTTAGGGGTAAAAGTAACAACTTGCTGCACAGTAGAGCTGTTGAATCATCAGAAGGCAAATAAATAAGACTGATAACTTCAGCTGAATCTATTTTTTGAGCTAGACTACACTTACACACACATACACACGCCCATCAGCCTGTGTGAAAATAAGTTCTTAGGCTGGAGGAATACAATGTAATACATTTCTTGAAGCATAAATGTTATGTAGCCTTTGACTACTACTTTAATGGCTCCTAACCTTAGTTAGTAATTCATGCCACTCAATTGATACTAACGATGTGCCAAGATATAACATGGAACAGTCACATAGTTGTAGGTGAAGCAAATTGTAGGCAACAATTCCTTGGTAGGATAATGTGTGTCACCAATTTTTCTATAAAAAAGATTGCATGCAAAACATTTGTATGGCCCATAGGTGGGAATACTGTTCAAGTGTAGGGGTACTGGCATCCAGTTTATGCAAAGAAGGGCAGTACAAATCATCAAAAACATATTAGACTGATAGGAGAATGTCACAGAAACAGTAAAAAAATCTTGACTGGCAGACACACAATGAAAGACACTGTACATCTCACACAAACTGATTCAAAGCTCAAAAATCTTATCTTCAGATCAGAAAGTATTAATATACCTTGGTCCCCTAAGTATTGATCCTGTAGAGGCCATGGAGATAAAACTAGGAAAATAACAGCTCAGTCAGAAACTCAACAAGCAGTCATTCTTCCCATGCTACACCTGTTGTTTCTCCACTATACTCACTTCATGTCCCACTAAAACTTGATGTGTAATTTTTGTAATTGCTACAGTATTGTATTCTACTCACCTTCATAGTTGTACAGGGTGATTATAATTAAAGTTAAATTTTCAAAACACTGTAGAAATAACACCACTTGTCAGATTGATGTCAAATTGCAACGGAATATTATTGGAGAAGGGGGAAAATGTATGGCAGAAGAAAAAAAAATTGTGTGAAAATTGATCAGTAGATGGCATTGTATGTATCAGAATACGTAAATGTAAATGCCTGTCATGTGCACGACCCATTGAAGTTGGTATAAACATGCTGGGTACAAGGCTTTTCCTCCTTTAGCGTCTGCGACGTTTTCCATGATGTCGCAATTGAGGATTGTGCTCTGCTTGTAAAGCTGTATTACAAGAATGATGACTGTGCACAAGTCGCACTGCAGAAGTTCTGGACACTGAAGGGTCTGAAAAAAGGCGTTGGTCCGATGACTGCTGTGGGTCTGGAGAAAATGATTCAGAAATTCAAAAAGATGGGTTCTTTTCGTGTGCAACCTGGTAGAGGGAGGAAACGAATTGATTCAACATCACTGAAAGCAGTGGCCACAGCGGTGCAGGAGGAGACGAAGTGGTGGTGTGCAAATGTGTAGTGCACGGAGAATTGCCCGAACATTGGACATACCCATGAGCACGGTGCATAAAATCCTATGAAACATCCTTCTTTGCTATCCATTCAAAATTATCCATGTGCACGAGTTGCTTCCTGTTGACATGATTTCTTACTTGCATGGAAGTGGAAAATGATTAGCCACGGAAGATTTTGTGGACAGACAAAGCCCACCTCCATCTGACAGGTTATGTCAGTATAAAGAATTGTCAAATATGGGCAATGGAAAATCCACATGCAAATCAACCAGTACCACTTCATCCTGAAAAGTTCATTGTGTGGTGCGGGTTTATGGTATCATTTATCATAGGGCCTTTTTTTTTTTTTTTTTTTTTTTTTTTTTTTTTTTTTTTTTTTTTTTAAAGCAACACATGCTTCCAGTCCTGTTACCTATAACGTCACTGGTAAGTGCTAGGAGTGTCTTTTGTGCAACTGCATCATTCCAGCAGCGTGGATGTGTGGATGGGTTCATTTTTATGCAAGACAGTCCACCTCCGCATGTAGCAAATCCAGTTAAGCAGCTGCTGAAGCGCCATTTTGGAAATGCTAGAATTACCAGCTGCCATTTCCATACAACCTGACTGTCCCGTTCACCAGATCTTAATCTGTGTGACTTATGGCTGTGGGGCTATCAGAAAGATGTTGTGTTCAGTGTTCCGATTGCATTGAAGGCAGGCGTTGCATAGCACATTCTGAACGTGTCCCCGGAAACACTTCTCCGAGTTGTGGAACATGCTGTTCCTCAGTTTTAACCTGTTGCAGAAAATGGCAGAAAACGGTGGACAGCATATTGAACATGTTTTACGCCAGTCAAACAGAAATTAATAATCCGATTTGATTTTTATTAATGCTATTTATGCTGTTTTTGGCCTCAGGACAATTAAAAACTTATTTTTCCCAACCCATGTGACATGACCTTGCCGTGGTGGATGGGCTTACATAACTAACAGTATCACACCTGTACACCATAGGCATTGTTGTGTAATTCATTTGTCATTTGTAGTCAACTACTATTAAATTATGATGCTTACAGTGCCATCTATTGCTGCATTTTGTAATTATTTATTTTTCTTCTGCCATATGTTTTCCCTCTTTTCTGATAATATTCCATTGCAATTTGACATCATTCTGACCAGTGGTGTTATTTCCACAGTGGTTTGAAAGTTTAACTTTTATTGTAATCACCCTGTACAATAGTTGTGTTCCAGCTTGTGAAAGCAGGGCCTGTGGCTTTAATGCTTAACACTTTGGGTGGGGGTCTCATGGGTAGCAGTAATTACCTGGGGACTGACTAAAATTTGTGATTTTTTTGGAGGTTATAACTTGTGTGTTGAATTCTGTAGTTGGAAATTGAAAGCATTTTTAAGTTTATTCGACTACCTACTTTAAACATGCTTATTTTGGTATGGCTGGGATTAAATTAAACTCCAATTTAATAGTATTGGCTGCAGAAAAAAAAAATGAAAAGGAGTTCTAGTGTTACACTATTTTCAGATGACTTATTATGTGAACCTTCATTAAGTACTTCATTTTCATGTTCTGGAGACTTGTGAGGGACTTAGCAAACCATTTGCTCAAAACATTTCTCCTCTTCACTGCACTTTTTGAACACAAAATCAACACAAAAATGCACAAAAGCATGAAACAGAAGTTGATTGTCAGTTAATGCCTACAAAGCAAGGGACAACAATAAAGACTTCAAAAATAACAATTATTTTCTCCAGTGATGCTGCTACCATCATCAGCCATCGCAGCAGAAACAATGAGGTCTGCATACCTCACAGAAATTTGTGGGAGTCATAAATATGTGTTGGAGAACATGGAAAATGATAGTAATGATATGACGTAAATTATTTCCACTGCACACTCCAATTCCTACAATAGCCATAGTATTATGTCTGTTGCACACTAAGTGTTAAATTCAATATAATGAAAAGGATTGTTGCTACGCACCATATAGCGGAGACACTGAGTTGCAAAAAAAGCCTTCAGCCAACAAGGCCTTTATCAAAAACAGACAGCATACACACATGCACCTGTGCACACACACACACACACACACACACACACACACACACACACACACACACACAAACGCAACTTACACTCACATGACCACAATCTCTGGCATCTGGAGCCAGACTTGAAGCAGCAACACATTGTGGGAGAGCCAACTGGGTGGGGGTAAGGGAGGGGGGTGGGGGAGGGAGGGAAGGGATACAGGTTAGGGTTGGGAGATACTGAAGTCCTGCTGGGAGCATGCAGGGACAAGGTGGAGAGTAGGACAGCTAGTTGCAGTTGGGAGGTTAGATGGATGGTGGGGGAGAGAGGGGAGGTAGTGGAAATACAGAAAAGTAAAAAGACTGGGTATGTTGGTGGAATGACGACTGTGTAGTGCTGGAATGGGAACAGGGAAGGGCTAGATGGGTAACGACAATGACTAATGGAAGTTGAAGGAAGAGGGTTATGGGAACGTAGGATACATTGCAGGGAAATTTTCCACCTGTGCAATTCAGAAAAGCTGGTGATGGTCTGAAGGATCCAGACGGCACAGTCTGTGAAGCAGTCATTGAAATGAAAGACATCATCGCAGGGGGCATGCTCAGCAACAGGATGGTCCAGTTGTTTCCCGGCCACAGTTTGTTGGTAGTCATTTATGTGGAGAGACAGCTTATTCGTTGACATGCCCATGTAGAAATCAGCACAGTGGTTTGAACTTAGCTTGTAGGTCACTTAACTGGTTTCACAGGTAGCCATGTCTTTTATGGGATAGGTGAAGTTTGTGACTGGACTGGAGTAGGTGGTGGTCTATTACAGGTAAATGAGCCATGAGGCAACAGGTTGGGGGGGGGGGGGGCAGGGGTTTTGTAAGGATGGATGAGGATAATGTGTAGGTTTGGTGGGTGGTGGAATACCACTGTGGAAGGATAGTGGGTGGTAGCCTCCTGGCCTCAAACTTCGTCAGTCATTGGACTTACCCACCTAGCCCCTTCCCTGTTCCCATTCCAGCACTACACTACCCTCATTCCACAAATGCACCAAGTTTTTTTACTTCTCTCCTTTTCTGCTCCCCTGCCCTCACTCTAACCTCCCAACTGCAGCTAGCTGCCCTACCCTTGCACACTTCCAGCTGCACTTTACTGTCCCCCCAGCCCCACCCTGTGTCCCTACCCCTCTCCTGTCCAGCCCCCTCTTTTCCACCCCATTGCCTCTCTCATAATGCGCTGCTGCTCACAGTCTGGCTCCAGTGCCAGAGACTGCGGTCAAATGTGTGTGTGTGTGTGTGTGTGTGTGTGTGTGTGTGTGTGCGCGCGCGTGTGCGTGTGTGTGAGTGCGCCTGCGCCTGTGTGTGTGTGCGCGCGCGCGCGCGCTGTCTGCTTTTGACAAAGGCCTTGTTGGCTAAAAGCTAACTTTCCAATAGTCTTTTTGTTGTGCCTTTCTGCGATTCAGCGTGTCTGCTATATGGTGAGTAACAACTATTCTTTTCATTATAACGTTACACTCCATCCTGGATTATCCACTGTTTAAGTGTTAAATTCATTACATGATATGCAAGATGCACATTTAAAATTTGGGATGTGACAGTAACTTGAATTGACAAGTATAATTCCCACTCCTAATTTCGTATTGACGTGTGAAAAGACATTGCTGCAGACATGCAGTGTCACCAAATACTACTACTAATAATAATAATAGTAATAACAATAATAATAACAGCACTTGAATCACATTTAGAACTGCTGCATGTCTCAAGAACAGATAAAGTGATGTTCACCACATTACAGAATAGAAGTGAAATATTTTGTGACAAGTATCCAAATGCTTTCATGTATAGCAAAGAATTTGGGGTGTTGCAATTAGATAACAAGAATGTGCACCTCCAGCTGTGCAATTGTGTGGGAAGAGGTGGCATTGGAATGTAGTTAACCTTGATACTTCTGGAACTACCAAACATCCTTTCATCTTTGTCTGCTTTGCTTTACTTTTGAGCCTTAGCTTTAGAGGAGCTGTAGAGGACATTGTTGAGTAATTGTGCTATGATAATGGTTGACTTAGAAAAATGACACCACATTAACTTCAATAGTGTGCGTACTGCACTGTGAATTTAAAAAAAAAAAGGATATATACAGGACTTTTGAGCATCTTTAAAAAGCCAGGAAAACCTGGGAATTTGATTTTTAAGTATTAATTTTATATATTTTAACAATGTAGGAAAACATAGATTGCTTCTTACTGTAAAGAAGACATGTTAAGTTGCAGACAGGCACAATTAAAAGACACTTATGTGAAGCTTTTGTGCCACAGCCTTCACCAGCAAAAGGGAACCAGAGAAACACACACCATTCATAGACACAAACAAGCTCAGGCCAGAATGCCAATGGAATTCTGGCCTGAGCTGCAGGAGTTGGCGGTCATGTGTGTGTGAGGTTTGCTTGCTTGTTTATATGAATGGTGTATGTTCTTTATTTGCTGATGAAAGCTGTGGCTTCTTTGTGCAACTGTCTTTTAGTTGTGCCTGTCATTAATTTAACGTGTCTTCTTTATGGTAAGTAACAATCTATCTTTTCCTACATTGTTGATATTCCTATGTGGAGTTTCCAATGTTTTATATATTGTATATTAATGTGTAGGACTTTATTATTTTGAAGAGGAATTAAATTTATTATGTAGGCAATACTTTATGACGTCACTTCTACAAACACAGTGCAACACATCCGATTAATTTTACTTTTTTGCTTGATGTTCTTCACTTTTGGTAAACTTCGATTATCAGACTGGTGATAGCTCCTGCTGCAGTATGCAGTACAAAAGCTATGTGCGCTTAACATAAACATGGTATGTTAAACATGCATAAACACCAGGTCAAGACCTCCAGTATTATAAAACAGCAGGATTACAGCACAAGATGATGCCACAACAAACAGCATCGGGTTGGGGGACTTAACTTCATAATTGCAAATGGTAACATTTTTTGTTATTTGCCACTGCGTGTAGTCCATAGTCCTCTTTTTTTTTTGCAGCTGGACTTAGTTGATTGATAGCTGTTTACTGTAAGAAAGGTAACTCATAGAATTTGTTTGAGTTTAAACAAAATTTAGGGTTAAGTGTATTGTTAATTATGTTACAAAAGTTGTGTTGTAGTCTGCAAAATTAATGTTAGGAAATTTGATAGCCTTTAATTTCTCATTGCCTTATGTATTGATTTTTAAGAATGTTTTAATGCAAATTAAAATGCTGATATGATAATAATAGACATGCAGGGAGAAATCATTAAAGTAATTTTTTGAAGCTGATACACAGTATAGGAATGCTTTATGCATTTAAAACAAGAGAGTTTTTTTGCATGGAAAGATGAAAAAATATCCAATTATTTTGAACTGTTTAAAATACATAAAATACTATATTTAAACAATTAGGTGCCTTCACACTGGCAACAAACACCAATAAACTGAGTTTGCTGTAGATTATACACTTTCTAATATTATAGATATAATCCACTTTATGAGTTGGAGTATCCTTGGGTTCGAGCTGATCCAAAATCTGAAACCTCTGTATATTGTAGACGGTGCCATAAAAGTACAGATGTAGGATCGATGCGAGGAACCGCCCTCCGGAGTGATACTAAATCAAATCAGCACAAGCAGTATCTTGATGTTGTTGTTGTTGTTGTGGTCTTCAGTCCTGAGACTGGTTTGATGCAGCTCTCCATGCTACTCTATCCTGTGCAAATTTCATCATCTCCCAGTACTTACTGCAACCTATGTCCTTCTGAATCTGCTTAGTGTATTCATCTCTTGGTCTCCCTCTATGATTTTTACCCTCCACACTGCCCTCCAATGCTAAATTTGTGATCCCTTGATGCCTCAGAACATGTCCTACCAACCGGTCCCTTCTTCTTGTCAAGTTGTACCACAAACTCAGTTTCTCCCCAATTCTATTCTATACCTCCTCATTAGTTATGTGATCTACTCATCTAATCTTCAGCATTCTTCTGTAGCACCACATTTCGAAAGCTTCTATTCTCTTCTTGTCCAAACTATTTATCGTTATCTTGATACTATAACAAAAAATGTGAAATTAAGCTATTTTTCCAATAGTCTTCCTTAAAACAGGAGAGCATTGCAGAAAATAGTGTTATTGGTGAGATATTTTAGAAAACATAATTGTTATTGAATTTATCCGACAAGCGTGCACAAGGTACATTGTTGCAAAATATATATTTTTCCTAGAAGGCAGAGAATCGTTAGTGACAGCACAAGTATCCAACTCTCAACAAGGAAGCACGTCTGAAGCACCGGCACCAGCCATAATCTCAGGAAGTGGACTCAGAAATTTGTAAGCAGAAATAGTGTGGTGTTTGACTGCAGTTGAAAGACATTTCTATTTTCTAAGTGCAGCAGACACTGCTACAAATTTGAAAGCTATGTTCCCCTATAGTGAATTTGCAAGAAAAATACAATTAAAAAAGGACAAATTAGTACAAGGGTGGTTTGAAAAGTTCTCAGAATCACCACATGAGGGCAGCACTAGCGCAACGAGTTGTTCACGATATTCAATGGACTGTTGCCTGTAAACACGTGCCACATCAGTGCTCTTGGAGGAGAGCTGTGGCGGTGACATGGCTCTGTTGTTCCTGCGTAGTGATTTGCGAAGATGGAAAAAATCGAGATTCAAGCAGTGATTAAGTATTCCGTAAAGAAAGATATGAGAGCAAAGGACATTCATGCCAATTTCCAGAATACACTGGCGGACTTTGCTCCTTCATATTCAACTGTTGCCAAGTGGAAAAATGAATTTAAATTTGGTCCGAAGAGCTTAGATGATGATCCACCTTGTGGTCGGCCAAGATATGTTACTACTCAAGAAATCATTGCAAAAGTGCCCAAAATGGGTATGGAGGGTTGCCAATTGAAACTGCGTGAAATTGCTCATGCTTGCCAGATGTCATTTGAAAGGGTATATCACATTTTAACTGAAGAATTAAAAATGAAAAAATTATCTGCAAGATGGGTGCCCGCATACGTGCTGTCGCCGTGGCAAAATTACTTGAACTATGGTATGAATTGTTGCCATCCCTGTCTTATTCACCTGATATGGCTCTGTCAGACTTCAATCTCTTCCCAAAACTGAAAATTTTTCTTGGTGGATGAAGAATCACTTCAAACAAAGAATTGATAGCTGGAGTTGGCAACTATTTTGCAGGCCTGGAGGAAACTCATTTTCAGGATGGGGTCAAGGCACTGGAACATTGTTGGACCAAGTGCATTAATCTACAAGGAGTCTACATTGAAAAATAAATGAAGTTTTAGTGACTTTTTCCCTATTCCGTTCCGAGAACTTTTCTAACCAACCTCATATGTACCATGTACACTGAAGAGCCAAAGAAACTGGTACACCTGCCTAATATCGCATAGGTCCCCCACGAGCACACAGAAGTGCCACAACACAACATGGTATGGACTCGACTAATGTCTGAAGTAGCGCTGGAGGGAGCTGACACCATGACTCCTCCAGGACTGTCCATAAATCCGTAAGAGTATGAGGGAGTGCAGATCTCTTCTGAACAGCATGTTGTAAGGCATCTCAGATATGCTCAATGATGTTCATGTCTGGGGAGTATGGTGGCCATTAGAAGTGTTTAAACTTAGAAGAGAGTTCCTGGAGCCACTCTGTAGCAATTCTGGATGTGGGGGGTGTCACATTGTCCTGCTGGAATTGCCCAAGTCTGTCAGAATGCACAATGGACATGAATGTATGCTGGTTATCAGACAGGATGCTTACATATGTGTCACCTGTCAGAGTCATATCTAGACATATCGGGGGCCCCATATCACTCCAGCTGCACACGCACCACACCATTACAGAGCCTCAACCAGCTTGAATAGTCCCCTGCTGACATGCAGGGTCCATGGATTCATGAGGTTGTCTCGATAACCGTACATGTCCATCTGCTCGATACAATTTGAAACGAGACTCGTCCAACCAGGCAGCATGTTTGTCATCAACAGTCTGATGTTGGTGTTGAAGGATCCAGGCGAGACATGAAGCTTTGTGTCATGCAGTCATCAAGGGTACACAAGTGGACCTTCAGCACCAAAAGCCCATATTGATGATGTTTTGTTAAATTGTTCGCACACTAACACTTGTTGATGGACCAGCATTGAAATCTGCAGTAATTTGCAGAAGGGTTGCAATTCTGTCACATTGAACAATTCTCTTCAGTTTTTGTCGTTCCCGTTCTTGCAGGATCTTTTTTCAGCTGCAGAGATGTAGATTTGATGTTTTGCTAGATTCCTGATATTCACGGTACACTCATGAAATTGCCGTATGTGAAAATCCCACTTTATCACTACCTTGGAGATGCTATGTCTCATCGCTTGTGCGCTGGTTATAATACCATGTTCAAACTCACTGAAATCTTGATAACATGCCATTGTAGCAGCAGTACTTGATCTAACAACTGCGCCAGACACTTGTTATCTTATATAGGCATTGCCGACCTCAGCTTTGTATTCTGGCTGTTTATTTGTATCTGTATTTGAATGCGCATGCCTGTACCAATTTATTTGGTTCTTCGGTGTAGTACATGGTGTACCTCCATATTTTCAAAACAGATTTTCAACAGATCTTGACAACTTCTCATGTCTCCGCTATATCCTTTCTTTCAGGAGTGCTAGTTCTGCAAGGTTCGCAGGAGAGCTTCTGTAAAGTTTGGAAGGTAGGAGACGAGGTACTGGCAGAAGTAAAGCTGTGAGTACCGGGCGTGAGCCGTGCTTCGGTAGCTCAGATGGTAGAGCACTTGCCCGCGAAAGGCAAAGGTCCCGAGTTCGAGTCTCGGTCGGGCACACAGTTTTAATCTGCCAGGAAGTTTCAATTATTCAGTTGTCTATGAATGGTCCAAGAGTGAACTTGAAGGTTATGAGAGAGCTCAAATCTGACCCAAGGGATGCAAATCTTATTAGTGCTACTCTCCTTTGATATATGTAGTTCTGGCTTGCATGTGGTACATCCTGCTTTTAAAGATGGCATGATAGCTACACAGTGGAAAATAATGGAATTTTTGATCAGTTTATATTTTCTTTGCAAAGATTCACTGTCTAGAAGAGGATACTTCATGCTGAGTACACAGTATAATGTTTTTCCTCTAAAGTTTTATGCAGTTCATTGGATTGAAAAGGTGAGGGTAGCCATGAGAGCAAATATAGTGCTAGGTTCCTTGAAAAACCCTCTGAACAAAATAATCATAATTTCAAAGTTGTCTCAAACACTCTGAAATATAAACTTCTCCCAGCAAAGGTATCATTTTTTATTACTGCTTCAACATTAGTTGAACTGTTTTTGATATGCTAAGCACCCAGAAGCAGTGGTTCTTGGGAGCAAAAGCAGACAAAATACAGCAAAAGCAATTTGCCTGGTGCAGCTGAAGCAATACAGAAATTCAATTTGGACACACAGACTCTGGATAAATTCTGGTTTTCTTTCTTTGCAGTCTTGCCAAAGCCTTGTTCAGTATCCCTTTTGTTTGTGAAGATGGTACTTATTCTTTCTCGTGAAAATATTGCTCTTGAAAAAGGGTTCTCTGTTAATTCAGACTGCTTAATAGAGAATCAGCATGAGGAAAGTCTTGGTGCTTTGTTGGTTGTTCACAATGCTGTACAGAATGTTGGTGGTGCGTAGTGTTTCAGTCTCTTAAGAGCCTAGTTCACACTGCACAAGATGCTCATTCAAAATATGTGGAATTTTTTAAGAAGAAGAAAGAACAGAGAAACAAGACAGTTGTGCAAGAAAGGCAAAAATGGCTACTTCAGAAGAAAAAAGAGCTAGAGATCAAAAACAAAATTTTTTGCAAGAAGCAGCACCTAAAGCATCAGAAATAGATGTAGCAATTGAGGCTATGCCACATTTTTTTTTTATTTTATGTTTATTTTCCAAAGCTACACTGGTATATGGTGGACATTTGTGTGAAAAACAATTAAGTCAGTGGACTAGTTTAAAAATAACAACTAAACTAATGAAGAATTAAAAATTGCCATTACCTCAAAGAAAAACTTATATGTTACATTAAAAGTATAATATTTCTAAAACAGGAAGACTGTGTTGTTACTTTTATTAATATAATTCAGATAAAATTTGGATGGGAAATTAACAATTTTTGAAATTGAAGAGATAAGACTTTCTAATTTAATCATGTTTTTAACAATATGTACGCAACTATTTTTGTTTTTATAATTATTTAGATATTATGTAACAATTTGGCTTAAAAGAATATTTTGATCTGCCAGATTAGTTAACTTTTTGTAGCTGGATCCTGCAAGGATTTTGACGGGGGCAAAATTTTTATCAGTGTTACTTATATTTTGTTACTAAAATAAATTACAAAGTAGGATTTCTTTGTGGCTTGTGCACTCTGGTAATAACATGTAAGTAGCAAGCTCGAATGTGCATAAACACTTTTTCGCCCTTACCCTGTTAAAATCTTGTATAAGGTTTAGTGTGGCTCCAAATGAGTGTAGCAGTTGATAGGACTATAAAATCCTCAATCGACTATCAAAATATACATCATCTTAAAAATTAGAATTAATCCATAAAAAAACCTGGAAGAAACGAGGCATTTGAAATTTGGTTTGGAGTAGACAGCTTGTTGGAGTATTAATGAAATTAAAAAGTTTCCAGTGGAATGTATTCAAATGTTAAAGGAGGTGTTTGGCAGAAAACAGTTATCTGCAGGTCAGTAAGAGGTGAAAGTTGATGAACACCCAAGTTGACCTGTGACTGCAGGAACTGAAGAAAACATTCAAAGAATTAACGAATTCTCTGCAAAGATTGGCACGTATACGATCACCAGCATAATAAACACTAACAGTGAGTCTGTAAGACAAATTTAACATGATGAATTCAACATAGCAAAAATTTATGCAAGAATAGTGCTGTCAAACAAAAAGGCAATTTGAAGAACATATGCCTTAACATCATGGGACAACTCGCACAACAACCTGACTTGCTCACAAGTGTCATCACAGCTGATGAAACATGAATTTTTTTAGGATGATCTAGAAAGACACTGGAAGAACCCCAGATCACTAAGAATCAAGGGTGTTCCATGTGACTGAATGGTTGCCTTGGAGTCAAACTATTAGTCAGAAATACTACAAAGTAGTCATAACCCAGCTGTGGGAAAGAGTAATGGATAAAGGTTCACATCTGTGACAGAAAAACTCTTGGATTCTGCACCAGTACACCATTCCAACTCACTGTGCACTATCTATGAAGCAGTTTTTAATGGAGAAACACTTTCTTGTGCTCTAGCATTCTCCATATTCACCAGATCTTGACCCACACCCCCACCCCACTCGGCGACTTGTTCCTGCTCCTAAAAGTGAAAAATGCATTGAAGGGAACACAATTTGTCTGTGGACCAGGTAAAAGCAAAAAGACAAGAATTATTGAACAAGTGCTACAGTTCTGCTTTGAATAATGGAATGTAATATGCAGCATTGTATAGACAAGAGAGGAGAATATGTTCTTTATTTTTAATAAATCATGTTTCTATTGTTATTTGGTTGCTATATCTTGTAGGTTGGTGCTGTGGTGCACTTGCGTAGTATACATATGACAGATTTTAATATGAAAATAAAAATTCAGTCCTACAGTTTGATTGAATTCTCCTTCTTACAAAGAATTTACTTTTCTATATGTCACCCTACTACATTGTGCTGGTAAAAGAAATATCACCAAGTGGTTGACAATGCTTTGTACTTTTAGGTGGACAATGCTTTGTACTTTTAGGTGGTAGGATCTTTTTATGCAGTTAGTGATGTGCGCCCTTTATTTCTTCGTTGATTGTCCTTGGAGTCGACGTACTGCATTGCTACACTGGCTGAAAAATGGGGGTGGAAGTGAACAGGTGCACATTTGCATTTCACAGTTCTTTACTTTCACTGTTCACAACCCCCAGTAATACACAGTTATATGGCCAGAATAGGTTGCAAGCAAACATCAACATATTGCTACAATAGTTTCCTGATGAAGATATACGAGCAGTGAAAACCTAACCACACAGTTCTTGCTGCGTAATATGGTATGTATTGAACAGACACTGTCATTGTTTCAGCACACGGCCTATTACACCTATTTCACAGTTAAGTGGATGCATTGTTGTTGATCTAACCAATATGGGTTCCTTGTCTGAAACTCGGCCATGGACTGACTGTTTCTGGACCAAAAATTGGGCCCTTATATATCATCACAATAATAGGCACTGAAACTACACATTACATGTATAATTTACAGAAATTAAAATTAAAACTTAACTCATTAAATTATCTGAATAAATCGAAAAATTGCGTCTTTTTAACAGTTTCTTCTACTACGTGAGTTATTCCGAATTATTTGTTTCAATCATGAAATTAACATGTATAGTAATGCAAACAATATTTTGATAAAACTGGTAGTAACTTTGTAATTAATATTAAGAGCTGGCTTTGCTAACATGTTTTCGAATTGAGCCAAATAAATACTTAAATAATGCTATTAGTTGTTCCTCCAAATGTTTATAATTATTATAGAATTTATATTTGTTTATAAGTCAACAGTAGAATTTAAGTTACGAAACAATTACTGATTTCACCCTATAATGAAAGATATTAATTAGGAATAGTCAAAATAAAGTAGAAAATCAATTACATACATAAAACTAAGCACAAAATTATATCTGGTGTTATATTCTTTGAAACTGAAGGCCAACCTTTCTCTTTTTATGGAAATGCAATGCTCTCAAGTATCCAGAAACATATTATTGAAAACTAAGATAAATCCTGTACCTAATAAGTTCCAAGTAGAGCTGTTGCAGAACTTGTTCCAATATACCCATGAAACAATTCTGGCTGTTCTGAACTCCCTTGTGCAACTTGGAAAGTCCTGTATCATCGAAGGGTGGGTATATCCCGGTATAAAGGAAATTTGAAGAAAGGTGCTACGTTAGTACTTATGAGTGCTGTGGATATTGCAACCTTAAGGTTGCAGCAAATAACAAGGCTATTCAGGCTGGTTTTTTCTGGACTAATTTTGAAATTTAAGCACCTGAAAACCTTGGTGGACACAATTTCCATTACCACCACAGGACATACTATATTAATAGTAACAATGTAGGAAAAGGCAGAGTGCTACTTACTGTAAAGAAGACATGTTAAGTTGTGGACAGGAACAATTAAATGACACTTACGTGAAGCTTTCGGCCACAGCTTTCATCAGCAAAAGAGAAATGCACACCTTTCATACACACAAGCAAGCACACTTCATGCACACATGACCACCAACTTCAGCCAACTCCAGAGTGCATTCTGGCAGAGATGCTGGAGTTGGCGGTTACAAGTGCATGAGGTGTGTTTGCTTGTGTGTATGAATGGTGTGTATTCCTCTTTTGCTGATGAAGGCTGTGGCCAAAAGCTTTATGTAAGTGTCTTTTAATTGTGGCTGTCTGCAACTTCAGGGTGTCTACGACCCGGGAGATCCGGGAAAACCCCGGGAATTTTTTCATCCGGGAGAAAACCGGGAAAAACCTGGGCATCTTTTTGAGTTCTGGGAATTTTTCATTGTTTTAGTTTTCAGTTAAATTTTTGTGATTTTGACTGGTAAGAACCAATACTCTAACAAAAAAATTTACTGTATCCTGCTTCTGCAAAATAATACTGCAGCAACAAAACATGAACGAGAGAGAAAAACGAAAATAAAACTTAAGTCGCAAAGAAAATGCGCCATATACAACAACAAAACACAGTGCTCATACAAGCTTCTGCCAACAGCAAAGTGTGTCAAAGGCTTTAGGAAGACTGTGCAGTGCTTCGTAGCAACAAATTGCCTCCAATGAGCGTGACGTGACAGTTTTTTACATTAGATTCGTTTTAATGCAAGATCTTTTAATGTTTCACACGTACGAACATGCGGGCTTCCTGCATCGTAGCTGCGCAAGTGCAGTGACGCCTGTTATCTGGCGCTCTCTGGCAACTGCTGAAACGTACCTTTCTAATAGGTCACGGAAAAATATTGCGAATATTGCTTTGAAAAGCATTACTTTCAAAGTAAATTTCCTTTTATCTAAGATAAACTATGTGAGAGAGTGTACGACGAATTTTTTAAATCACAGAGCGTTTGACTCTCATTTAAAAATCAACTCTTTGGGGACGACCATATGAAGAATTTCGAGCCCAGAAGATCAGACATTTACGTCGTTATTAAAAAAAGTTTACTGGCGCATTTATGTGATGTATGACGTGCAAAAAAGATCAACAAGCTTAGCTTCTCTTGCAGTTTATCAGTCTTATATGTGATAGCTTTGCTTTTCTTGTAGCAACAATTGTACATTAATTTAAGCCATTAATTTTTCTTATTTGTGTGTTCGTGCTACTTAAGAGTGATCTTGCTATTGGCGGACTACATCACGTGACAAGTGCTGTCATCAGCTGGCGAGATCAGGTGACATGAGCTGTGACTGGCTTACAAAAGCACGTCACAATCTCGATTTTAATGCTTCAGAAAGTAACATGCGGTGTTTGGTGGAATTCGAATTTATACCTTCATAACACGGAAATATGCAGTGTTTATATTGCTGCACATCAAATATCTTTCCAAAACGTGTTTTTTCCCCTGAGTTTCATTTTCTAAAGTGCCGGGAAATTCTACGCCGAGGTATAAAACCATAAACCATAAAAGTATTGATAAGTGCGGAGAAAAAGTATACTGTCACTTAACACGGAAAAAGTGTATTTCAACCGGGAGAAAGTGCATTTTCAACCGGGAAATCTGGGAAAAATCCGGGAATTATTTTTCCTTGTCCATGTAGACACCCTGAACTTAATGTGTCTTCTTTACGGTAAGTAGCAATCTGTCTTTTCCTGCATTTTTGATATTCCTACCTGGAGTTTCCAGTGTTTTATATTATTAATAGTGTATTTTTAACAAGTTGACTGGTTATGTTAGGTTTGTTTTAATACTGTAAATTACAATTTTGCTTAATAATTGTGTTGTTTCTATTTTATGGGGTCTTGGACAAGAACAAATGAATAAAAACCACAGCTTGAGTGCCACAGGACATTTTATCTCACACACACACACACACACACACACACACACACACACACACACACACACACACACAAACAAGTGTATACCCCAGAGGCTAAAGTGCAAGTTAATGTAGGAACAGACCTATGCCTTGATCCAATTGGCTTAAGTAGCTCCATGATAACACCAAGCAGGCAGAGTACATCCCATGAACATGCCATACCACTTGATAATATTAAGACACATGGGTATAGCATGTTTGGGCAGTTATCTACATCTACATAGTATGAATTATTTTGGAATTTGGAGGAGAACGTTGGTGACTTAAAGTTTCGTAAAAAGATCTTGTTGCAATAAAACCCATGATTGCCACACCAACTTACTTATCACATTCACGACACTCTCTCCCCTGTTTTGTGATAATACAATATTAGCTGCCTTTTTCTGAACAAATTTGTTCATTATAGTCACATGCCCTACTTTTGTAAGCCAAGTTTTAGGGGTTGCAACAATGTGTAAAAAACCACACATGACACCACTTGCTTTGTTTGTTTACCCTATGAAGTTCCATAACTATTGCTGTTAATATATATGAGAAAGTACCAGCATAGTTGTATCTTGAGAATGTCTTTATTGTATCACACAAATAGTTTTGGCAGCACATTACCGCCATCCTCGGGCCCCACTCCTGCCAAAAGAGTATTTGATTTCCCTGGTGCATTTACTGTGGAATCCGTGTTACTAGCACACATGGGCTAGCTTTCATCAAGAGTCTATACTCGACAACGTGTTGTCTCCAATGCACATTGATTATACACTCCTGATGAAAGCTAGCCCCTGTGTGCTAGTAACATGGATCCCACAGTAAATGCACCAGGGTCATTCCATGTCAATCAACCAATTTGAGAAAATGTTCCAGCTGATAGTCTCAGATTTGGCTGAATTTAGCACACCAATGCTACCAAGTGTGGAACATTCATGTACAAAATTTTAAGCTCCCCTGCCAATTAGTGAAAGAAGGTGGCGTGACCCAGAAATTGCAACCTGCATCTAGCAATCTATCTTCAGACTCAACTTCAGGTCTTAATAACTTCGGAACTATTCTGCACAGTCCAGTGAAGTTTTTACAACCCAGTAACATCCACTTAGAGAACACACTCTATGAATCAAAACACCAACAACATATTTCTGAGGGAAAATAAAAAATTCCAAAATGTGATTAAAAAAATATAATATGTTAAAAGGTACATGTTGTAGGTGCCCTATGCCAAATATAATTCACTCAAAAAGGGTATAAATTTTTTTGCGGTAAGCTTAATGTGGCCTAAACACACACAGAACTCATCTTGCCCATATCAGTCACACAAACAGAGTTACATGCACATGAAAATACAAAAATTTGAAAAATTACCTGAAAAACATGGATTTTCTAAGTGTGGTAGCACAAAAGGGACAAGTGATATCCAAGCCAAATTTCAAACATTGCATAAGTAGACAATAATATAATATGTGGTAAAATTTCAACTTGTTATTGCAAGGCATTTGTGTACAATAAAAGCTGACAGAGATGTATTTGGTTACGTTTCTTTTAACATGATTTAGCAAGTAATAGTGATGATGCAGACAGCTTGTTTCAGATAAAGCTACAGCAATTGTTGGGAACCATCAGTCAACAGAAAGTTAAACAATGGTAGTTTTCAGGGACAGAATGAGTCATTGTTAGGCAGGAACAACAAAGGAAGCAAGCAACAATTAGACGTTACTCATGTTTTTAAGATTCTAGTTCAGACTGGTTAGTACTGTTGTGGAAACTGTGGGCCGGCCGGGGTGGCCGTGCGGTTCTAGTTACTACAGTCTGGAACCGCGAGACCGCTACGGACGCAGGTTTGAATCCTGCCTCAGGCATGGATGTGTGTGATGTCCTTAGGTTAGTTAGGTTTAAGTAGTTCTAAGTTGTAGGGGACTTATGACCTCAGAAGTTAAGTCCCATAGTGCTCAGAGCCATTTGTTGTGGAAAGTCAGTATAGAGGCAGAAGAGTGTACTAGTGGTGCTTTTGTTCAAACAAGTTGCAGTATTGGTAGAGCACAAGTGTCTGAATGTCATAAAACAACATATGGAACTAAATGTGGCATTTGCTTTGTACTGTATGATCTGGATGAGTTGGACCAAGATTTGTTGCTATGGAGATCCGGGATACACCCTGTGGGCAGAAGTAGTACAGTTCCAGAAAAGTTTAGTGTTTGTAATCATCATATGAAAGTGTTTCTGGATAAGTATTCTTTCCTACAAAGAAGTTGCTTTGATTCATTTCGGATTCATAAGAAGACAGTGAAGTACAGCCTCAGAGAAATTGATATAAAATCAGTATTGAAAGTGAATCAGTGCATGGGACTTAACATGAAACCAGGACAGAAGTTATGTTCCAGGTGTGTTACACTGCTAAAAAATGGAGAATATTCTGATAATTTACATGACAGTGACGAAGAGTATCAGCCACCTACAACCCCACAGCGGATGAGCAATTAAATACTTCAGTGATTGCTCTTGGTTTGTCTCCCATGAAGACACAAAAGTTGGGAAAAGAGACAGGTCCAGCTATGGTAGAAGAAAACTACAAGAAGCTCAAATGGAATTAAAACACAAAATAGCTGACACACTAATGGTGGAAGAGGAAGAACTATCTGCTCCAGAGGAACAGAAATCATGCCAGAAATGCTCTGATTTGGAAAAAATTGTGCATGATTTGAAAGAAAAATGTGCCATATCCACACGCCAGAAAAAAGTAGCTATTCTTACCCTTGTACCTTCCAGCTGGTCTATTGACTACACTGCAAAGGAATGCAATGTTTCTACATATATGGTAAAGCAAGCTAGGAAAATAAAAGCAACCCAAGGAGTGCTTCCACAACATCAGCAGGCTCAGGGTAAGCAATTGAGTTCAGAAATAAAGGTGCTAGTGACGGAGTTTTAGGAAAATAATGACTACAGCCGAATAATGCCTAGAACAAACAGACTATGTAACGGTGAAAATGGGAAATGTACATGTACAGATGCAAAAAAGACTGTTGCTATGCAACATATCAGACCTATATGTAGAATTCAAGGAAAGGAAAAGCATCCCAATACCAAAGTAGGTTTATCATCTTTTTTCAATCTTCGGCCAAAATGCGTTGTGCCTGTAAGTCCAAGGGACACACACAGTGTTTGTGTATGTGAGATCCATCAAAATGCTAAGCTGATGTTTGCTGCTGTAAAGGATTCTGGTCTGGATTACGAAGGTGCAATGAAGCTGCTAGTGTGTGAGATCAGTTCCTACCAGTGCATGATACACAGGTGTGAAAAGTGTCCTGGTAAGGCAAATCTTGCAGATTAGATTAGATTGGATTAGATTAATACTAGTTCCATGGATCATGAATACGATATTTCGTAATGATGTGGAACTAGTCGAATTATCCAATACATGACATAATTAGGTTAATTTAATAACATACTTAAGTTAATATAACAACTTTATTTTATTGTGTTTTTTTTTCTTTATTTTTTATTTATTTTTTATTTTATTTTTTTCTTAATTTATATCTAAAAATTCCTCTATGGAGTAGAAGGAGTTGTCATTCAGAAATTCTTTTAATTTCTTCTTAAATACTTGTTAGTTATCTGTCAGACTTTTGATACTATTTGGTAAGTGACCAAAGACTTTAGTGCCAGTATAATTCACCCCTTTCTGTGCCAAAGTTAGATTTAATCTTGAATAGTGAAGATCATCCTTTCTCCTATTTAGTATTGTAGTTATGCACACTGCTATTACTTTTGAATTGGGTTTGGTTGTTAATAACAAATTTCATAAGAGAGTATATATACTGAGAAGCTACTGTGAATATCCCTAGATCCTTAAATAAATGTCTGCAGGATGATCTTGGGTGGACTCCAGCTATTATTCTGATTACACGCTTTTGTGCAATAAATACTTTATTCCTCAGTGATGAATTACCCCAAAATATGATGCCATATGAAAGCAATGAGTGAAAATAGGTGTAGTAAGCTAATTTACTAAGATGTTTATCACCAAAATTTGCAATGACCCTTATTGCATAAGTAGCTGAACTCAAACGTTTCAGCAGATCATCAATGTGTTTCTTCCAATTTAATCTCTCATCAATGGACACACCTAAAAATTTGCAATATTCTACCTTAGCTATATGCTTCTGATTAAGGCCTATATTTATTAATGGCGTCATACCATTCACTGTACGGAACTGTATGTACTGTGTCTTATCAAAATTCAGTGAGAGTCAGTTTACAAGGAACCACTTAGTAATTTTCTGAAAGACAGTATTGACAATTTCATCAGTTAATTCTTGTTTGTCAGGTGTGATTACTATACTTGTATCATCAGCAAAGAGAACTAACTTTGCCTCTTCATGAATATAGAATGGCAAGTCATTAATATATAATAAGAACAACAAAGGACCCAAGACTGACCCTTGTGGAACCCCATTCTTGATAGTTCCCCAGTTTGAGGAATGTGCTGATCTTTGCATGTTACGAGAACTACTTATTTCAACTTTCTGCACTCTTCCAGTTAGGTACGAATTAAACCATTTGTGCACTGTCCCACTCATGCCACAATACTTGAGCTTGTCTAGCAGAATTTCATGATTTACACAATCAAAAGCCTTTGAGAGATCACAAAAAATCCCAATGGGTGGTGTTCGGTTATTCAGATCATTCAAAATTTTACTGGTGAAAGCATATATGGCATTTTCTGTTGAAAAACCTTTCTGGAAACCAAACTGACATTTTGTTAGTACTTCATTTTTACAGATATGTGAAGCTACTCTTGAATACATTACTTTCTCAAAAATTTTGGATAAAGCTGTTAGAAGGGAGATTGGACGGTAATTGTTGACATCAGATCTATCCCCCTTTTTATGCAAAGGTATAACAATAGCATATTTCAGTCTATCAGGGAAAATGCCCTGTTCCAGAGAGCTAGTACACAGGTGGCTGAGAATCTTACTTATCTGTTGAGAACAAGCTTTTAGTATTTTGCTGGAAATGCCATCAATACATGAATAACAAACTGTATGGTGAACTCCTTATGGATGACGATGAACTTGTTGCTTATAAACAATGGGCACACATGGATTGCACAGGTCTTGAAACAAAGCTAAGTACAGTGGAAGATTTGGTTGAAATGTGTTTTCAAAAAACAGACAAACTGACCACACACAGCTTCACAGCAACAGCACAATCAGCTTATCTCCAGTTTTGTAAGGATAATTTGAAACAAGATGAAATTATAGTAATACTAGACTTTTCTGAAAATTATTCATTTACAGTTCGATGCCATCCAAGGATATCATTGGGACAACAGTCAAGCAACTCTCCAGCCGTTTGCGATTTACTATAGAGGTGAATCAGGTGATGTGTCGTCATGAACCTGTGCATTTTTAGTGACTGTTTAATTCATGATGCCATTGCAGTTCATGCCGATATTCCCACTGTCATGGCATATGTGAAAAACAAGCTGCCTCACATACAATTTGCGAAATACTTCAGTGATGGGGCAGCTAGTGTGTACAAAAACTGTAAAAATCTCAAAAATTTATGCATGCATTACCATGATTTTCAGATTCATGCAGAATGGAATTTTTTCGCAACAAGTCATGGTAAAAATGTATGTGATGGTATTGGTGCTACCATTAAGTGCATGGCATCACGAGCTAGTCTGCAGCACCCTACAGAAGGTCACATTCTAACACCTCTTCAGTTATTTACCTGGGTACAGAAAAATATCTCTCGCATACAATCATTCTATGTTCTGAAAGATGAGGTGAAATCAGTCAAAGAGTTGCTAAAAAGCAGACTAGAACACGTTAAAACTGTTGCAGGCACAAAGAGCCATCATCACTTCTCTCCAGCAGACTTGGACAATATGCAGATGAGCAGACTGTCCGGTTATAACTATAGGTTCATGCACAACATGTGTCTTCACAGTGTGTCCGACTCAGGATTCAGAAGCAAAAGCAGCAACATGCAACCAGGTTGCTATGTTATTGCTGTTTATGATGACAAATGGTACTTAGGATGTGTTGCAGAGTGCTGTGAAGCAGAAGGTGATGTATTTGTGAACTTCATGGCACCAGCAAGATTATTTCATTGGCCATGTTTGGCAGACAACTGTTGGATTCCTTTTGAACATATTCTTATGACAGTTCCAGTTCCTACCACAGTGTCAGGAAGACAGTACAATTTGCCACTCAATCTACAGTGTACAGTAGCTAAAGTGTGGGAGAACTTCTGTTCGAAGCACAATCGACTGGTTTTTAGCAGTTAAGGTGCAGTAAACATTAATGATAGGTTGTGTTAATCTGTCTGCCTGTTATTGCTTAGTGATTAAACAGTTGTGGGAGAGGATAAGAAGAGGCAGAACAGTTTACGATATGTTTTTACAAAATTGTGTTGTGGTACAATGGCCACATCACCAAATACATCTGTCAACTTCCATTGTACACAAATGTCTTGCAATAACATGCTGAAATTTTGAGATATCTATCATTATGGTCTACTTATGCAGTGTGTGAAATTTGGCTTGGATACCACTTGTCCCTTTTGTGCTACCACACTTAGAAAATCCATGTTATTCAGGTAATTTTTCAAATTTTTGTATTTTTGTGTGCATGTAATTCAGTTTTTGTGACTAATATGGGCATGATGAGTTCTGTGTGTATTTAGGCCACATTAAGCTTACAAAAAAAAATTTATACCCTTTTTGAGTGAATTACATTTGGCATAGAGGGCACTTACAATATGTACCTTTTAACATATTACATTTTTTTAATCACATTTTGGAATTTTTTATTTTCCCTTCAAAATATGTTGTTGGTGTTTTGATTCATAGAGTGTGTTCTCTAAGTGGATGTTACTGGGTTGTAAAAATTTCACTGGACTGTGCGGAATAGTTCCAAAGTTATTAAGACCTGAAGTTGGGTCTGAAGATAGATTGCTAGATGCGGGTTGCAATTTCTGGGTCACGCCACCTTCTTTCACAAGTCATAATTCTGGAACTAATTTGCAGGGGAAACTAATACTTTGTACATGAGTGTTTCACACATGGTAGAATTAGTGTACTGAATTTCAGTCAAATCTGAGGCTATGAGCTGGTGCCCCTGGTTGAAATGACATGAAATGACCCACCAAGGAACTCAAATACACTTTTGGCAGGGGTGGGTCCTGAGGATGGTGGTAATGTACTACCAAAACTAGTCATGTGAAAAATAAAGAAATTCTCAAGATTTAGCTGTGGTGGTAATTTTTCTCAAATATATCATGAGCTGAAGTCCCTCGTCCATGCAATAAGGTGGGCATCCATACATTGTTGTCAAGTGGTGTGTGAGCTTTCCTTATCAGTGTTAATTGACAATAACTACACAAGTATTTTTTGAATCTGTAATAATGTGCAATCTCAAACAATCAGAAGACAGTTTCTGAGCACAAATATTAAAAAGTATTGAATCAAATTTTCAGTTGGTAATACAATGTATTTTTAAGGAGCTTTCAGTATTCTGTCACTCAAAAGTACTAAGTCTCTCATTGACTCTTTTTGATGTTGAAGAATAAATGTGTGTTGTTGTTAGTCATCTATTTGTGAGTACAAGTGTATAAATATAAAGCAAGATGTCAAAGTTTCATACATTGTGATACCATTTTTTCCATAAACTCTAATTGCAAGAGACTTTAAGATATTTTTGTTAGGAACTACTTGTATGTATACTAATATTTATACATGTAATTTTTTTTACAGACAAGTGAACTTATGACGAAACTAGAAAGTCTGGAAAAGATAATGGATGGATATCGTCGATCTTTTGAATACATTCAAGATTATGTTAACATATATGGGTTAAAAATATGGCACGAAGAAGTATCTCGGATAATAAGTTACAATGTGGAACAAGAGTGCAACAGCTTTTTGAGGAATAAAGTGCAAGACTGGCAAAGTGTGTATCAAAGCAGGACAATTCCTATTCCTCGCTTTCCTCCAGCTGATAATACATCTGTCAATTTTATAGGCAGGCTAGCAAGAGAACTTTTGCGTGTGACAGACCCTAAGTAAGTAGTTAAAGAGAATTCAGTAAATAATAACTCTGTTCATAATTATAATAATTATTTTTACTTCACTTTTGCTATTGAATTTTTTCAGGTCTACAGTTTACATAGAACAGAAAACAGCATGGTATGACATGAAAACACACAATGAAATCATGAATATCAAAAGTTTTTCCAAAATAACACGTTCTGTAGGAACTGCGGGACTGACTGGATTGGACAGACTCTTCTCATTTATGATAGTTACAGAACTACAGGTACTGTTTACTGGAAGCCTATGAATACTATCTGCTGATGATCTGTGACAATTAATTAATTAATTAATTGTATTTATTAGATGGATGGCAAATCACAAAATATAATGCACTTAACATTCGTCTTTTGATATTTGGTTTCTGTATTGTTTGATATTGTGTGGCTGAATGTGAGTGCTAAAGATGTAAAATATGTCACTAATGTATTTCCATTTTTCTTAGTGCAAGTTTTTGATTTAAAAAAAATTTGTTCATATGGGCCTACCCTTGTGGGAAAGGTCCTTTCTTATATCTCAGAAAAGAGAGGAAGAAAGCTAAATTGTAAAACAGTTGAGAATAGGCTGTAACATGACTATGTAAGCAATATCCATGTTTCCAAAACACTCTGCTTAAGCAGTGGTTTGTCTGATTGATAGTCTGATTTCATTTTAATTTAATGCTGATCACCGAATACAAAATAATCAATTAAGTCAGGACCTTAAGCCCATTTTCAATCATTTAACCTCTATTAAATTTAGATACTATGGCAGAAGAAGGAGTGTCTTTATACAGGTCTTTTTCATAGCTAGTTTATTCAGTTATTCGTCTTAAATAGTGAAAAAATGTAACCTAGTATTTTGTAGTGCAATGTCTGAAGGAGTGCTGTGTGTTGTTGTTGTTGTTGTTGTTGTTGTTGTCTTCAGTCCTGAGACTGGTTTGATGCAGCTCTCCATGCTACCCTATCCTGTGCAAGCTTCTTCATCTCCCAGTACTTACTGCAACCTACATCCTTCTGAATCTGCGTAGTGTATTGATCTCTTGGTATCCCTCTACGATTTTTACCCTTGACGCTGCCCTGTAATGCTAAATTTGTGATCCCTTGATGCCTCAGAACATGTCCTACTAACCGGTCCCTTCTTTTTGTCAAGCTGTGCCACAAACTCCTCTTCTCCCCAATTCTGTTCAATACTTCATCATTAGTTATGTGATCTACCCATCTAATCTTCAGCATTCTTCTGTAGCACCACATTTCGAAAGCTTCTATTCTCTTCTTGTCCAAACTATTTATCGTCCATGTTTCACTTCCATACATGGGCTACACTCCATACTTTCAGAAACGACTTCCTGATACTTAAATCTATATTTGATGTTAACAAATTTCTCTTCTTCAGAAACGCTTTCCTTGCCGTTGCCAGTCTACATTTTATATCCTCTCTACTTCCACCATCATCAGTTATTTTGCTCCCCAAATAGCAAAACTCCTTTACTACTTAAAGTGTCTCATTTCCTAATCTAATTCCCTCACCATCACCCGACTTGATTCGCCCACATTCCATTATCCTCGTTTTGCTTTTGTTGATGTTCATCTTATATCCTCCTTTCAAGACACTGTCCATTCCGTTCAACTGCTCTTCCAAGTCCTTTGCTGTCTTTGATAGAATTACAATGTCATCGGCGAACCTCAAAGTTTTTATTTCTTCTCCATGGATTTTAGTACCTACTCCGAATTTTTCTTTTGTTTGCTTTACTGCTTGCTCAATTTACAGACTGAATAACATCGGGGAGAGGCTACAACCCTGTCTCACTCCCTGCCCAACCACTGCTTCCCTTTCATGCCCCTCAACTCTTATAACTGCCATCTGGTTTCTGTACAAATTGTAAATAGCCTTTCACTCCCTGTATTTTACCCCTGCCACCTTTAGAATTTGACAGAGAGTATTCCAGTCAACATTGTCAAAAGCTCTCTCTATGTCTACAAATGCTAGAAATGTAGGTTTGCCTTTCCTTAATCTTTCTTCTAAGATAAGTTGTAAGGTCAGTATTGCCTCAAGTGTTCTAATATTTCTACGAAATCCCAACTGATCTTCCCTGAGGTCGGCTTCTACCAGTTTTTCCATTTATCTGTAAAGAATTCGTGTTAGTATTTTGCAGCTGTGACTTATTAAACTGATAGTTCGGTAATTTTCACATCTGTCAACACCTGCTTTCTTTGGGATTGGTATTATTATATTCTTCTTGAAGTCTGAGGGTATTTCGCCTGTCTCGTGTGTAATGAAGTGTAATAACAAGGTGGCATGTTGTAGAACACTCTTTCAGAGCAGTACTTCAACTGAGATGAAGGCAGTGCATAGAAAAATGTGATGGGACACCCTTTATGAAGTAAGATACTTAACCAAAGAGACTGTCCAGGTATGCCAAAGGGACTGTCCAGATATGTATGTGAAACAGTGCATACCTTAAAATTAGTATTTTGAAACGTTTTTCAATAAGAAACATGACTACAAGGTTTTAAATAGCCCATGCCTTAAAATTGTATTTTAAAACATATTTCCATGAGAAACAGTACCACAATGGTACTGTTGCTTCTGCCATTAGCAGAGTTAGAGAAATTACAACCCAAAGGACAAGAAGAGCCTGTAACTAAGGGTGCCACCTGGCCTGTGGGCTTCTTTGGGGACAGTGCTCGTATAGTGCATATTGAAGGTGCTCCGCCATTTAGACATCAGCTGGATTTTGTGTTCTTTCGACACTGTGCAAGGTGTGATACCACAGGCTCACTTGTTGAAGGTTCATTTCTATCACTGGTTCACTTTGTGTAACTCCCACAGGGCTTCTTCAGTGCAGGTGCTCAACTAAATGACGTAATGACTTTTTAAAGAACTCTTCTATGTTTGGTTGTTCTGTGTAACAATTACAACATTGGTCTCTTATCAATCAGGACAACATACTGACATTTCTCTTCAGCTTCTTTCAACTGTTTGTGGCTGTTGTCATTGTAGGCAGTGCCTCTTGTTCTCTGCCTACCAGAACACCACCAAGCCGTGACACATGAGCATAAGTGATCCCTTCACAACAGGTGGAGATGGTCAATTGGTGTCGCACACTTGGTTACATTCTGTGCTTGCACATCTTGCTGCAACACTGTGCATTGATCAATCTGGTGCATGTTCAAGAAAAATTCTCTACATGCTAACTACTTAAAAATGTTTTTATGTAAATGTTTTTCTTCTGATTGTGAGGAAAAGGTGGAACAACCTGTTGCATCACAGATCCCCCCAGTAAGATGAAAGATGTCATGTAAAATAACTTACTTAACTGATTGCAATCCTCCACCTTCCGATAAATTCTTATCACTATTAAAATTAATGTCTTGTAGGACTGAATTCAATTTCATTTCTCCACATAACAGAACATGTATGATAGTACATCTTAAGGCAGTCATTTTGCATTGTGATTCCTAAGCTTAATAACAATGTCATTTCCCTTTTGGTCATATCCTGTCTCGTTTCCTTAAACTACTATTGCCATCCGACTACTTTGTAATTACATTTTTAGATTTTCATAGAGAAAGAAAACCCATAAGAGAATTGCCATGTTTGACAAGGCTTGATCATTATTTCATTACATTTACTCAAAGGTAATCAGTTTTATGCTGTCATTAAATTATTGTATGTAACAGCACTATGTTCTCAAATTTATTGAGATAATCAAGGTGTAAGTCTCTATTTACAATAAGCAGTTACATGCTGATGATTACAGTTCCTTACATTTGTAAGAACTGCACTTACATCTTATCTTTCAGACAGGTACTGTGTACATACATTGTTATCTTTGTGATGTGGGTGCCCCATTCTTTATCATTATACATAAAAGAAATGGTACAGGTCATTCCCATACCACTGCTATGTGTAGAAAAAAAGATATTGAGTAACAACACGTCAGTCAGCAATGGCAAACAGTCTTTTATTTGTCAGTCTGTAGTCAATGGTTGCTCACAGTATTTCATCAGTGTGAAACATACGTATTTGATTGTAAGTACCTTTGTACTTAACCACTGACAGTACCTACTTAACACCTTATATTAATTAACCTCCCCTAAAATAGATGTATAAAACCCAACCGATATTCGTAATAGGAAAGGAAAGGTAGAAAATCCCATGTACAAAACATGCAAAATAACTGTTCTTTAATTTGATTAATAAAGAATCTACTCATCAAGCGGTGGCAGAACACACACATAAAAGACGGTTGTAATTGGTCAGCTTTTGGAGCCAATAGCTCCTTCTGCAGGCAGAAGGGTTGAAGGGGAAGGAAGAGGGGTGAAGGTAAAGGACTGGAGATGTCTATGAAAAGGGGTAGATTTCGGGAAAATCACCCAGAACCGCATGTCAGAGGAGAATCACCTTACGGGATGAGAAGGAAAGATTGATTCTATGTTCCATTTAGTAATTGGCATAAAAGCAATTTCGTCTTGGGGCTGTTACAGCTTCCCTAAGTAGTTGCCCTATTGGAGCACTGCATTGCTGACACCTGCGTGTGGGCGAATCAATGTAGTGTTGAGCTGCTCCTTAGCTGACCAGCCACTGCAATGCGAACCGATGCTGCTCTGCCGTCACGTTGGTTGACTGCTGCCGGAAGTTGTGACCGCCCTCATAATTTCAGAATCAGCAGTCACAGGTCTTCCATTTTGTCAGTGTAATGTCGTTTAATTCACAAATCAAACATTTCTTCAACATGTAAAGATCTTTCACTGTTGGCCAGCTAGCTGTGGTCAACCAATTACATTTACCTGTCTCTTGTGACAGTTTACACTTACTTGGTTTTTACAATCATCTATATTGCTATTTCTTGAGGTTGGCAATGTAGTATTTTCTTTTGCTACTTTTTAAAGATTATTCTTATTTTTGAAAAAGATCTCTTATTTCAGCACCTCTTACCTATGTCCTTCACTTGGGGTTAAAACCAATTCTGTCTCAGGTCTAAGGCAGATGAACTATTTAAAAAAGGCTTCAGATAGTTGAACTGAACCAACAATTTGACGAGCAACCTGCTACCCTAGTACTCTTCATGATAACTTTTACCTTGATTATCTTCTTATATGGTCGCCTTTCTTGAGTTTTGTTGCTGCAGTGGATGTGATATGCTGGGCCACCAACTCTTGCCATGTGACTTCTTTTTTGTCTGCAGAGGGTCAAAGGCTGTAAACGATCTTTATAGTATTTACACTATTAAGTGACATAACGACTTTTTAAAGAACTGTTTTCGTACTTGGTTGTTCTATGTAACAATTACAAATTGGGTGTACAGACCTCTTATTAATCAGAACAAGATATCCAAAGTGTATCACAGAACAGAACAGAAGAGAAGAGAATGACATTTCTCTTCAGCTTCTTTCAAATTTATTTGTCCATTTTCATTGTAGGCAGCACCTCTTAATCTTTGCCTTCCAAACCACCACCAAGCTATGATACCAAAGCATATTGTTACACATAGCTTATTAGCATTTGTCTCTGGGAAGGTTTTTCAAAGTATAGCAGATAAAATTTGCTATTGAAATAATGTCAGCTACAAGATTTTGTTGCATATGTTTTGAAATTTTGTACTGTTTAGTTAGTACGTCAGTGCAAATAACATATAGCAGACTTGCATATTATGCCTAGTATATGTTGTAACTGCATAGGAATATTATTTAGCACAATACTATAATTAGAACTTTCTTGTTTCAGAATTTTGTTAATTCGCTGCAGAGAGGCATTCTAAAAGACAAAGGGTGGCTTGATGTGTTTAGTGTGGTGTCCAAAGGGTTGTCACCAAATACCGATACAGTCAGTAAGTAAAACACACAAATGACCACACATTATTTATTGTAAAGAAATATGCTGTCTTTAACTATCTACAATTTTGAGCAAGTGTCCAGGTTTAGATGTTTTTTGTGTTTCAGATGTTTTTGTGAATTTTACATTTGCATATGTGCAACAATTCATATAAAACGAGCAGGAAGATGCTCCTATTGGAGCACAGAAAAGCTGAATATGCGCCTGTTTAAAAGAACCTAACTGAAAAGTGGAGTACCAACCACCTCATTCTACCTTCCTCAGATCCTTTAAAAAATTTCCCAAAAATTTTGGCATGCAAACATATTCACCGTATTTTTAGTGTGCAGCTTACCTCTCACGCTCTCCTATCTGTAACTCACTCAAACCTACTAGTCCAACACTGTAAGTCACTCATATTCATCCACTCACACATCCCCATTCTCACTCACTCATTCAGCCCATCTCATTGTCATTATCTATTTGTCTCTCTGTAACTGTCACTGTCTCCTGTCTCACCGCCACAGTCTCCTTCATCCTGACCCAATACTACTTTCTCCTCTCACTGTCACTTGTCACTGTCTCCCTCTTACTGCTACTATCTAATTCATTCCTTCCCACTGCTGCTGTCTCATCTCATGCTCTCTCTATCTCTTTTGCTCATTTTCAGTGTCAAAGACAGTCTCTCGTTATCACTGGCTCTCAAGCACTTCTATTTTCTCCATCTCTTTATTCCTTTCCCACTGGCACTGTCTCCTTGAGTGTTTTCCTAGCACTGTTGTGTCCCTGTCAACTATATTTCACTGCCTCTGTGCCCCCTATTTCCTTTCACACTGCCGTTGTTTCTTTTGCTTTTTTTCTACCACAACCACTGCTTACTAGATTCTTACTTTTCTGTCTCTTTCCCAATATCACTGTCTTCTTCTCTCAGCATAAAAAAGTGCAAAAATGTTCACATGCCAAAATTTTTGAGAAAATTTTTAAAGTTGCTGAGGAAGGTAGAATGAGGCAGGTGGTACCCCATTTTTCTGTCAGTCTTTTAAACAGGAACATATTTGCCTTCACTGTGGTCTGATAGCAGCACTTTTTCACTGGTTTCCTTCTTTTCCCTGGTACAGCAGGGGTGTCACATGTATGACTATAACTGTATGGGTCAGTGACATTTTGGTATTTTACTTATTTGAAACTGAAATAGTACGAAATTAATTTTACATCACAAACTGGATTTTATGTGTGCACATAAATTTTGCATGTGCCTCAGTACTACAGCATGCGGTTTCCAGAACTGATCTGATGATAATAAGACACACTTTACAGCATAATTTTGTGTGCTGCTCCAGTTTATAAACTACGTTTTGCCACAATAGATTGTGTGTGCAAATTTTACATGCACAGCTAGGGTAACTTTGAACCTCTGTATTTCAGAAATGCCTAAAGATATCAATAAAATTCTTGAGGTTGTTTGAGATCATAATAATAAAAATATATTGTAAACATTTCAGCTGTGTGTTGTACATAGTCATCTTGGAATCCGCAAAACTATTTTCGGGTTCCCTGAAGAACCACCCACAAACTAATGTGCCTCCACAAGCCGTTAACTTTCTCTGTAGACCACATCAAATACTAAAAGAACCAAATGATTTTCTCCATTTGCCTAAGCAGTAGGAAGTGCATAATATTCATAGTTTGATTCTGTACTGTAGGATAGCGACACTAAAATGATCCTTCTCTTGGATATACAAATCATCCCTAGCCCAAGGGCTGTCCCAAACACTTGACTCTACCTTTCTATCACCAATAGAACCCGAGGTATCAGCCCAGACGAATCCTGTTTTTATGCATGGCATTATGGAACACATTAGGTAGTGCATGCTGTTACATATGTACCGATTTTCAGATTCCAGTTGTTGATAGGGTGAAGACGTGGGTGAAGGCAAGGGGCATGTCACTTTATCATTACTGTTAAATGTTTATATAATTCATTTTGAATGAAATATGGAAAATAAAATATTCCTTCGACACATTTGAACCGTTTTACTCTTCATAATATGTTGTTTGGCTTATGCTAAAGCTTTGTGGACATGTAGCCATGTATTACTGCAATTGTAAAACATCAGTTTCTGTATTTCATTTTGAATTGCTATACTCATTAAAAAAGGACAAAAATGCAACTGTTTTCTTGAACTTTTGCACCAACTTCCCACACCAAGTCTTCAGTGAAGACAAATTTGTAGTTCATCATGAACATTAGTACACCCTTTTTGTTACCATTCCATCAGTCATAGTGTTTTCTTCATAAATTACACTGTTCTGTTTAATCAGAACTTCACCAGTGCCAGTGTGTCTGTCACGTTCTAATCCTGTGCACCAACTGCTTCTGCCTCCCACGTTCCAATCCTGTGTGCCCTCTGGCCAACAGCCAGCCGTCTCCAAGCCTCCTACACATTGTGTGTGTGTGTGTGTGTGTGTGTGTGTGTGTGTGTGTGTGTGCGCGCGCGCGCACATCATCCCTAGCCTAGCGTGCGCCGTTAAGACCTTCGTCAGCAATAGACAAACATGAGCGTGGCGTGCGCGTGCCCCCACCCCTCCACACACACACAAACGCAATTCACACACACGACTGATGATAACATTTTCTATTCTTCTTCTAATGTATTAACAGTACTGGAAACTCAAGGACCAAATTTATTGTCAGGCTCTTGTGTAGATAAAAACGTAAGGGACAAAAATTTTCGGGAAGCGATGAGTCTGTAATGTGCTTTGTAAGAGTGGGTGGTTTTGGGGAGATTGACTTTTTTCCACCAAAATGGTCTTTGTGCCCGTGTAATCCATTATTCTATATATGCTGATTCACACAGCCATCCAGTCTGTTCTGTGTTACTCATATAATCAAGTTTTACATTATACGTCTAGTCTGTATACAAAACTTCTCTGCTGCTTCCACTGTTTCTTCCAAAGTTGAAACATCATTTTTACTGATGAATTTGGTGACTTTTCAGTATCTTATTGTATGTTTACATTTGAAGCTTTTTGCCCTGGTATCACCAGCAGTAAATTGAAAAATCCAGGATGGAATGTAACAATACCAGAGAAGGAAAGTTGCTACTCACCATATAGTGGAGATGCTGAGTCGCGACAGGCACAATAAAAAGATTCACACAATTAAAGCTTTTGGCCATTAAGGCCTTTGTCAGCAGTAGACACACACACACACACACACACACACACACACACACACACACACACAAAGGCAACTTGCACAAACATCTGCAGTCTCAGAGAGATGAGACCACACTGCGAACAGCAGCACCAGTGTATGATGGGAGGAACAATACGAATGTAGGTTGTGGACAGTTAGGAATGTGGGTCTCACGGGAAGTGTGCAAGGGATACGTCCCTGCAGTCGCACCATCCTCTATGCCCTCGGTGACTCAGATGGATAGAGCGTCTGCCATGTAAGCAGGAGATCCTGGGTTCAAGTCCCGGTCGGGGCACACATTTTCAGCTGTCCCCATTGAGGTGTATCAACAACACCTGTTGGCAGCTGAGGGTTTTGATGAATTATCGTTTCTTTATAGAGAAGCTGTATGGTCATTATTGGTATCTGTTCTTTTGGAACAATTACTATCTTCATATAATGAAGAGCATTGGTGAAATTTTTTTAAAAAATTATCATAAATAGTTGTTGTTTCGGTGTTTAGAACAATCACTTAACTGGTAGGAAACTTGTTTGATTTTCATTTTCCAAAAATGTTATAAGTTTTTATGGAAAATCACTGCAGACACATTTAGAGAAGCTGTTTCTCAACTGTTGGGACCATTACAAAAAGTCGGTAAACAGTTGAAATAAGAAACCTTCAGCAATGTATAATCAAAAACAATTCCTTTTTAAATATATTAGTTAATTAATTAAATGAAGGTAATTGTAACTAAATTGATCATGTAGATTGAACAGTTTAACAGTTTAAATATATTTACATATTGTAATCAGTAGCTTAACACTGTGAAGAATGAAATAAAAAGGATATATAGATACAGTAGTGGTGGGAACTGAACCTGAGTCTGCGAATTGCCTGTCGGTGCGCTTGACTACAGCACCATGTCACTTACTTGACAGATGTTACTCAAAAACCCCTCACTTAATACTGGAAAATTTTTAAAGTGTTTTACCTTGTCCTATGGCTGAATCAGGTATGATACTGTAGGAACTTGAAAAGGGCATCTACTGGCTACTACTCACAAAGTTGCAGCCAAATCACTGAGATGACTCAATGCGTTGAGAAGGACCAGGTAAAGTGGATTTGAGAGTGTAATGAGATTATTGAGGAAAGAGCAAAGACTCCACCACAGTGGTCCTGAATCATAGTGACTGTGCCTGAGGGCCTCTGCCTCTACCTCTGCTTACAAGCCTTAGAACAATGGTCCCATCCCAGAAGTCCAACATGATCTCAAGCAGCTCCTTAAGGCCTTATGAAACGTGGCACCTGAATCCAGCTCCCTTCTCATACCAGTAACACCCCTGCACTCCTACATTTTACCTACTCCCAACACTCCTCATTTGTGGTCATCTCATTGTGGCTGAATAAAATGTCCCCACAGAATGAACTTATGCCTTTTTTGACCAACACCTTCCAATAGTTGTCTGTAATCTCCCATCCTACGCTCAAGACATTGCTCACTTTCTTCTCTGCCTCTCCACAGCACCTGTCAGACTCCCTGTTGGTCACTGTGAGTGTGATGTCCTTCACACCAACAATCCATGTGCCAATAGTGATGGAACACTCTCTTTCCCATTGTCCTCCTGATACCAAACCCACCACGTCTTCCTAATCCTCCTAGCCCTCACATCCTGACCCACAGTTATTTCACTTTTGAAGGCCAAATTTAAAAACAAATCCATGGTACTGCCATTGGTACTCAAGTGACACAATCCTGTGCCAACTTATTTATGAGCCATCTGGAGGAATCATTCCTATCCAATTAACATTATAAACATCATGTCTGCTTCAGATTCATAGATGACCTTTTCATGATCTGGACTCACAACAAGGATCTTTGCTCTTTCCTTGATAACCTCAACACCTACTCCCAAATCTGCTTCACCTGGTCCTTCTTAATTCACTGAGCCACCTTCTTAGATGTCAATGTCCCCACTCCGACGGCTTCGTAAGTACATCTGTCCATATCAATTGCGCTAACTACCACCAGCAGGAGCGGCGAAAATATACTGGTAACCTTACCAGAGCCTTTACTGACAGAAAGTATCCTATCCAGTTCATCCATAAACAAAGCTGATGTGCCAGCTGCTTGTCAGACACCAGAAAACGTGTCAATGAGCCTCCTGTCAGCACCCGCCCGTTCACCCAGACTCACTCTGGTCTTGAAAAGCTCAAGCGCGTCATCCACTAGGGCTTCAATTACTTTTCTTTGTTTCTTGAGATGAAGAATATTCTACTACCCAAAATTCTACCCAGTAGTGTTTCGCCACCCACCCACCCTACACAATATTCTTGTCCATGTCTATTCCAATCCTACTCCCAATCCTGCACCCCATGGGTCGTTACCCTGTAGTTGGGCCATATGCAAGACCTGTCCCATACACCCACCCACCATCTCTTACTGCAGTCTGGTCACAGACATTTCCTACCCATTAAAAAGCAGGGCCACATGTGAAAGCAGCCATGTTATATATCATCTATGCTGCAATTACTGTACAGCTTCTATGTGAGCATGACAAGTAACCAACTATCTATGGGCATGAATGGCTGTGACCAAACTGTCACTGTGCTGCACGCCACAACACAAATTACTTCAACAGCTGCTTTACTATGTGGGTCGTTTGGGTACTTCCTTTCAGCACGAGTTTCTCTCATCTATATAGATGGGAATTCTTTCTCCAGCATGTCCTGCATTCTTCCAACCCCCTGCCCTAAACCTCTATTAACCTGTTCCCACTGCCTCAGATTACCATTTCCTTTCTCTCTTCTGTCCACACCACTCTTCTCCTGTCCAGCTTGTGAACTACCTTCTCCCACCACTCTTCTCCCCTCCACAAGCAGGATCCCCCCCCCCCCCTCACACACTCTCTTTCTCTCTCCCTCTCTCAGAGCCACCTCCCATTTTCTAGCCATTCCCATCACTCTCTCACTGTCTCCCCTCCATTTCTCCCTCTTTCTCTCCACCTGCCTCTCCTTTTTCCCCATCCTGCCTCCCCCTCCCTCATCCTATATCCCTTTTTCCTCTACCCTCTGTGCTCTAGTATCAAGAATAAGTCTTGGCATGCCAACGTGAGTGTGTTTTTGGGTGTCTCTCTGGTTATCTGAGAGAATGTGTGTAGTTTCACTAGAAAAAGAGCAGATGCTTGAAAGATAGTGTGAATGCTGTTTTCTGTTATATGTCTCTGTACTCTGTGCATAAGTCTGCTGTAGGTGAGTGGCTATCTTTCCCTTATTTTAAGTATTGCTCCATCAAGGAATTTCCATTATTGTGGTTCTTATGATGCTGTACCCTCCCCCTTTCCTCCTCCTCGATTAGATCCGTGCCTGTCGAGTACATTGTGCATGTATTCCCAGGTGATTGAATGGGTCTTAAAATATTGGCTTCACACAAATTTTTTCACTTGTTTTCACTGTCTTTTGTTAATTACATTCTAAGTGTGATGAAGCAACAATAATATAGAGTCTGCTGCGACAGAAATTAAGAAAAACTAACACAGCTGTGTGTACCTTAACACATTTATGATGAGAGGAGATGGCTGGAAGTTGTTCGAATTTTCTCTCTCTGTGCACTGATATTTGCATTTTGATATAATTGAATGTAGGTACTGGCTTATGTTGTCAGTTGGATTGGTTGTAAATGTTATTGGATTGGTTTTAAATGTTACAGGTAATCCTGGACGTTTCTATTCCCAGTACACTTCTAGAGCTCAAAAAGTTTGGCCACAGATCCTTGAGTGGGTGCTGAAGGTTGGCCAGATGCAGGTTATAAAGAAGCACATAGCCTATGAACTCAATATTTCATGCAAGTTTGAGTCCAAGAATTTGGCTTCAGCATTGCAAGCAATGAATGAGTAAGTAAATAATAACAGTATTGTGTCCTATGGAGTGTTGCTCATGTAATGTGTTATTACAGTGTTGTATTGACACACATTGGGAGTAAGATATAGTCAGTCACTCTGCATTAGGAATAATGAAGGAATCCTACTTTGCTGCCCAAGTGGAGGTCCTACTAATTTTGTTGCTCATTGTCCTGTTACCTGTTACGAAGTGTCAGGTTGCATATCTGTGTTGTATGGATGACTGTGATGAATGCATGTGCAATGTAGTGTTGTGTTCATGTCCTTATTGACAAGTAATGAATGAAAAATTGGGTGAAAGTAGAACCCAGTCACACCCCTAAGGACTCTGCCACTGTTAAATAATCTACATCTGCATCTGTACTCCAAATTCACTGTGCAGAGAGTATGTAGCATTCAAGCCGCCCCACCCCTCTCCTCCACTTCTCTACAGTCTTGGAAAGAAAGACTATTGGCACCCTCTATATGAGCTCTGATTTCTCTAATTTTTGTGTTATGGTTATTTCATGAGATTTTTGCAGGACACAATTTCAAATGTGGTTTCTTAATTCTTTTTGGCTAAGACCCCCTGCAAAGCATGTCATTTTTCTTATAATGTCTCTCACTGGAATTTGGTGAGCATTTCTGTGAGTCTCATGCTGAGTAAACAGATTTGAGGCAAATCATGCAGCTCTTCTTTGAATTTTTTCTCTCTCTTCCATTACTCCTCAGATTACATTACATTTGTTTATGTTTAGAGTCAGCTGCCAATTAGTGCACCAGATAGGGGCAGCTGATAGTTAAAGGTTCTGAGGTGGAGCTGCCTCAAAAAATATATTAAACTACATTTCTCACTAATTTATTCCAGAATTGAAATTACAGTAGAGTCTCGATAGTTCGAGTTTCCAATAATCCGAGCCTCTTTTTTCTTAAAAAATAAATAAATAAATAAATAAAAAAAATAAATAAATAAAAAAAAAATAAGAAGAAGAAGAAGAAGAAGAAGAAGAAGAAGAAGTTGCAAACTTCTACCTTCTTTTTTTTATTACTGACATGATAAATAATCAAAAGATCATTGCAAAAGATTGATAAGGGGAGTACAGCTCAGTGACAAAGCAGACAACAATGGAATCAACACCGACGATTAGCTCGCTGCCCTGTTGCACAAACATCTGTTGTCAGTATGGCACGAAATACCCCGACTGCTGCCGGCTGCTACCGATCAAAACTGGGGAGTTCATACGCTGCTGTAGTTCCCAGTACCTGTACTGTACAGTGTTGTGTGTCATTTTGTTTGTTGACTGTGTGTTCCATTGTACACTTTACAAAGATGAATGCTGTAGCAAAAAAGAGGAAATTTGTGCCTTTGCATCTAAAATTAGAAGCACTAAGACGACTTGACAAAGGAGAGGGGGGGGGGGGGGGGGGGGGGAACTTGCTCTCGAATATGGTGTTGGTGAAGTTACTGTTGGTGACTGGCGAAGAAACCGACTTAAATTGGAACAGTTTTCTTCACAGAAATGCTCACACGAATCTCTCAGTCGAAGAAGTATAAAGAAGTCAGACTTCAAAAAAACAAGTGAGGCATTGTTCATGTGGTTTACCCAACAGAGACAGAAGGGTGCTCCGATTTCTGGCCCAATCTTGCAAGAAATAGCTTTTTTTTTCAGAAACTAGCTGCAGGAAGGAGATGACAATTTCAACGCTCTTGCGGGCTGGCTTGACAACTAGAAGAAGAGGTATGGAGTGCGTCAACTAGACATGTGTGAAGAAAAACTCTCTGATAATGCTCAGGCTGTTTCAAAATTTATCGTCGAGTTTAAAAAAATCATAACTGACGAAAATTTGTCTAATGAACAAATATATAACTGTGACAAAACTGGGCTAAATTTTAAAATGTTACCAGCAAGAACACTTGCTTATTGTCAAGAACACTTGCTTATTGTGAAGAAAAAAGTGCTCCTGGGCACAAAAAAAGCAAAGAATGGCTCACAGTTATGGCAGCTTCAAATGCAACTGGAAACCACAAACTAAAACTAGTTGTGATTGGGAAGTCTGCCAAGCCAAGAGCATTCAAGAATGTATCCATCTCAGCTCTTCCGGTTGTCTATACACATCAGAATAATGCCTGGATGAATCAGGTAATTTTCAAGAATTGGTTTTTTAACTCATTTGTACCTGACTGCAAGAATTTTTTAAAAGAAAGGGGACTGCCATGCAAAGCAATTTTGCTCATGGATAATGCGTCCTCACATCCAAGTGCAGGAGAACTGCAGTGCGACGATATCCGCGCCTTGTTTTTCCCCACCAAACATTACCTGTCTCATTCAGCCCATGGATCATGGCGTTCTGGAATATCTAAAAACAAAAAAAAAGTATCGACGGTGATTGCTACTGTCAATTCTGCATTCCGAAGACAACGAAAGCATTGTAGGACCTTTGAAGAAAGTGACTTTGAAGGACGTCGTCTACTGTATTAGCGAATCTTGGAGCGAAATAAAGTCGGACACAATTTCTAAGTCATGGAGGAAAATTCTACAGGAAAGTATTCCAGACACAGAAACTGAATATTTAGCAGACGAGAACGATCAGCCATTGTGTAATTTAGTCAGAAGATTGCCAGGGTGTGAAGAGGCAGAAGAGGTGGAAGTAGGCAAGTGGTTAAAATCGGACGAACAGTTGGAAGTGACAGACTCTTCTATAATTGACATGGTTAACATTCCATCGCAGTGTGAGTGTGACGAGGATGACGAGGCAGACAGGCTGCACAGATGATGAGTCACACCAATGGCTACGCTGCTCTCGAGGCCACCATATGCTACATGGAACAACATCCTGAGGTGGCACCAACTGACCTACTGCTCCTGAGACGGTGGCGTTGACATTGCCGCGTGGAAACATTGCAGCTTCGCCAAACAAAAGACACTTCACTATTACTTGGCTAAATAAATAATTACTGTTATTCTGCCAATGCAAATGCATGTGTAAATACTTTTATTTTAATAAAGTTCTTATTTTGACCTGTATTACTTACAGTATCATAATATTTCCTTTTCCCATTTAAATTTTGATAGTCCGAGTTTTCGATAGTTGAGGTGGTTCTGGTCCTGTTCACCTCGAACTATCGAGACTCTACTGTATCAGGATGCATTTCAAATATTTTCCACACCGATTTAACTGACAGTCAATATTTTTTTTGTAACTGTGATTATTGAGTGATGTTTTTTTCAAATAGGCAGAAGCCATTCTTTAGGCTGCACCTTGAAAAGCCAGGTAGCTATATGTAGTACAGGTCTGACTCCTATGGAATACAGTCTTATGGGTCACTCAAAGGCTCTGTCCATTCAGCTTAAGTGTGTCCTACCAACTTCCACACGATTGTCATGTTCTGCTGCTTACATTAAAAGGGAATGAACAGGATGGCTAAACTTTGCTGTCAAATCCCTGTCTCTATATATCTCTGTTATGCTTTGATGTGCCATTAATTGGTGTTGTTTATTAATGTTTTGATTGTGTTTTAGATTTTTTTTTTAATTTCTGTCATTGGCAGTTATATCCACTGTAGGAATAAGTTTGTAAGTGCCTCACTATAGTGCACTAGAATATGGTGCTATAAATGTCACCATGTAGTGAGAGTTTTAGGAGTCAATACAGGAAATAAGCATGTGAAACATTTCCCATTACCACAGTCTAAACATATATAGTCACAACACTCCTGCAGATTGTTGTTATAAGCTGCGACAGCAGCACACGGAAGTTATAGATAAGCTACACTGCTGAATAAAATATTTGGTGAATGTGAGTATCATCGTTTACACTGATTTTTATCATGGTTCTTACAAAAGGGATCATATGTAGCATAATAAATTGCAGAAATAACAGAAGGAAGACATTACATTGATCATTATTTAGATTTCTTAAGGATGCTGAAAGGTATGAAACCATCATTACAACTGTCAATGAATAGAAAATTGCCACATAGATGTAATAATGAAACATCAAAACAGGAAAACTCCTTCCTGACAGAAAAGAAACTGATTCCACTGTTGTCCTACATGAGAGCCAGAAACAGATCCACTGATAGCAGAATCTCCAATGCAGACCTCATTTGAAAATTAAGTAATTAGATTACTTAAAATTATTCACTTGTTGGAAAATAGGGTGAAATGTGAAAATATCCAAATCTTTAGCCTTCGTGCAAAATTATTACTTGGCAAGGAAAGTGCCTGTCAGGAATAAGCAGCAACCAAAATGTTGTAGAATACAGGTGAAAAGACAAGCTTATATTAAAAAATATTGTATTCTGATACTTAAAAAAAGACATTCTTTATGTACTGTTAAGCCAAATCAGTATGTCATTGAATGGAAAACTTGGGGCAAGATGGAAAAGTTTCCACTAAATTGATTGTATTAAATTACTCAGCATGCAGTTTTTTGTCATCTTGCTTTATTCTTACAACAGTGTGTACCTTACAGATGTATGTTGAAATATGCACAAATAAAAAGTGGGATAAATAATTGTATATTCCATGTTTTAAAGACGAAGATGCAACAGTTATGAGAAACTGATAAAAATGTTATTTGTTTATGGCTGAGATGTCACCAGTGCAAATTTAATGTATGATAGCTCTGCTGATTGTGATACTGGATTTGAGGACATGGTTTCATACAGCATGGTTAGCAAACTGGATTGATTGATGATTAATGACATCTTTTCAAATTTTAAACAGTTATTACCACATATTCAAAAAGATTTCGGGCTTGCAGCTGGTCGTCGTTAGCTTCCATCCACGATATTTCGACTGGACAACTGCCAGCCATCCTCAGGTGAGACATCGAAGACTGACAAAGACGCCCTCCGTTCCGCAATATATAACGTGCAGCGAGTATTCCGCACACGCGTCAAAATAGTATTGACAGAGGAACCACACCGCCCGCCAGCAGCGCCCTTGCTGGTGGAACTGCAGAGCTCAGCTGTCTTCGGCGTTGTCAATTGCCGCGGCCATCGGAGTACTCTGACATCTTCGTCTGCAGCAGATCTTCGAGATGACGGGGTTCCACACATTATCTAGCTGGTAGCCATTGTCACGGTTCATAAGATTGTCTGCCACGCGAATTTCCACTGATTCTTTTATGACGGAGTCCCAAAAGGATTTTGCTGTGGCCAAAATTGTTGTCTTGTCGTACTCCATTGAGTGTCCAGTGGAAATGCAATGCTCAGCAATTGCAGACTTGCTAGGTTGCAAAAGGCAAGTACAGCGTTGATGTTCAGTGCAACGTTCTTCTACTGTTCGCAATGTTTGTCCTATATATGACATGCCACACTGACAAGGTATTTTATAAATTCCCGCCTTCCGCAATACCGGATCGTCTTTCACTGATCCCAGCAGGTCGGAAATCTTCGATGGTGGACGGAAAATCACTTTCACTTCGAAACCGTGGAGGATTCTTGCAGTTTTGAAGAAAATGTTGCCAACAAAGGGAAGAAAAGCTAAAGATTTAGTAGGCGTGCTCTCTTCTTTCTCCTCTCGCTGTTTCTTTGGCTTAATTGCAAGTGCCTTTCTAATTTGCCGGGTAGAATATCCATTCTCTGTGAAAACCCTCTTCAGGTGGGCAAGCTCTTCAGGCAAACTTACTGCATCTGACACTACGTGAGCTCTGTGTACAAGTGTTTTAAGTACACTCATTGTTTGCGATGGGTGATGGCAGCTGGATGAATTTAAATACAAATCAGTATGTGTGGGCTTTTGATAAACTGAATGCCCCAGAGAGCCATAACTCTTCCATCTAACTAGCACATCCAAGAAAGGGAAGCAACCATTTTTCTCTAATTCCATGGTAAACCGAATGTTCTCATGAATGGAGTTGAGGTGATCTAAAAACACCATTAACTTGTATTCTCCATGAGGCCATACTACGAAAGTGTCATCCACGTACCTCCAAAAAAACAGTTGGTTTGAGGGCTGCTGAATCAAGTGCTCTCTCCTCAAAATCCTCCATAAAAAGGTTGGCCACCAAGGGAGACAAGGGGCTACCCATGGCGACGCTGTCAATCTGTTCAAAATATTCTTGGTTGAACATAAAATATGTTGAGGACAGAGCGTGGCCCCAAAGCAGTGATTCCCACCTAAAACTTATTTCCAATCAGTGCCAAGGAGTCTGCGAGGGGTACCTTTCTAAAATGAGACACCACGTCAAAACTAACTAAAAGATCGGAAGTACTTAGTCGGAGAGCCCCCAGTCTGTTGATAAAATCGGCCGAGTTTCGTATGTGATGTGGACATTTGCCCACAAATGGCGTCAGCAAGGATGCAAGATGTTTGGCTAAATTGTAAGTGGGGGCCCCAATATTGCCACATTTTTTTCGAACTGACCATTGGGAGCTGTGCATTTTACTTGTATATTTTCTGATATTGTCAAAATATTCACGGAAATTTGGTTGGTTGTGAAAGCGTGTGACTGACCAAGGCTCATACTTTGTGGGATGAAGGCACAGACTGAGAACCACACCAGTTAATTTGTTGTTAGAAAATGAAGGGAGAAAGATGTTCTTTTTATGACACCCCACATTTGATGAACAATATAAGAAATAATTCATTCACTTATCAACAGTAGGCAATGAAAACTTGTAACTCCACCTGTCTGTGAAAACTTGTAACTCCATCTGTCTGTGAAAACTTGTAGTTCCAATAACCAAACAAAAACAAACACTGTCCGAACAGGACTTGAAGGCTCAACGGTACTGATGGGCCACCATGTCATCCTCAGCCCTTGGGCATCACCGGATGCGAATATGGAGGGGCATTTGGTCAGCACACTGCTCCACTAGCCATTGTCAGTTTTTGTGACCAGTACCACTACTTCTCAATCGGATAGTTCCTCAATTGGCCTCACAACGGCTGAGTGCAGCCTGCTTGTCAACAGCACTTGGCAGACCAGGAGAGTGACTCATTCAAGTGCTAGCCATACCTGACAGTGCTTAACTTCAGTGATCTGGCGGGAACCAGTGTTATCATTGTGGCAAGACCGTTGGCAACTCCAGTAACCAATAACTCCATTACCAAAGAGATGTGAAAGTCCATGCGTTTCTCTAATCTGTCGATAACTAGACTTCTACTATATAGTTCCGACACTTTAGCACAACAAACTGTACTAAAAATAACATCTTTTGGTGAAATCTTTAATGTGGTATATGACTTAAATTACATATTTTCCTATACCAACAAATACCATATGTTAGCTTCACAAACGTTTAAAACATGCTGGCAGCTACACAGTTTTCTTCTGTCCACCGATCAAACTACAAGGCCCACGACATCATGAAAACATCACTGCTTCATCTCTAAACTAATAAATGCTGAGGACTGATCACTGATAAAACTTTAAAATTCTCAAGTTTGGAACAAAATAAATAAATAAAGATTAAGCCAGTAGTTAAGCTAACACGTCACATTAAAAATCTTTTCAAAAGGTGTATTTTAGTATGATTTGTTGTGGCAGTGTCAGAAATATGATATTGGTCTACCTATAGAACATATCTTATAGTTAGCTTTGGTGTTATTTAGTGGTCAGTTATGAAATGGAAAGGAGGTACAGGATGTAAACTTTTGGCTAGAGTGAGACATGCCCCCCCCCCCCCCCTTTCTTCCCCGCAAGAATTTTGCTTTTGGTGACAGATTGAGCTATAATGTAGCATGAGGTCCAAGTTTTTTCCAATTAGTGAATTTCGCAGTCTTCCGCGATCTGGAAACCATGAATCATGCCTACATCAAGTGCTGATCCAGATAGAAATCCTTCTGCATTTTGTAACAAGTTTTGAATGATGTCACCTATCTGTACACAAGTGCATTGCCTTTGAAAAACGCCATAGAGCTGAGAGAGAGGGGAGGGGGAGGGGGAGTGGAGAGGAAGGGCAGGGGGGGGGTGTTGTTATATTGTTGGTTTGATGCTGTTCTTCATTCCTGTTGATTGCCAGCTATCTTCTTTAGTTCATCACAACTGCTTCATTGCACATCATCAACAGTCTGCCTTTTGTGCTCACTTCAAGACTGCCCCTGCTGTCCTTTCCTTCGACCATTCCTTTAGTAACAGTTTTCAGCACCAAAGTTATGTTGTAATATGTGCCCAACCATTCTGTCTCTTCATTTCATTATGTTCTTTGTAACAATAATGGAAATTTTTGTGTGAAAAAAAATACGTAAAAAATAAGGGAAAGGCTACCACATGCCAACAGAGAAATGATGCATTGCACACTGAAATCCATAATAGAAAACAGTTAACACTAGCTTTCGAGCTCTTGTTTTTTTTCTAGTAAGAGTACACACATTCATACACACCACACAACACCCAAATCTATATGCTCACCACAGCGGTAGCGAATCTTACTGCTAGCTCATGTGTGTATGTTTTGGTGTCAGTGTGATGTGTGTCAATGTGTGCATTTTTACTAGAAAAAGAGCAAGAGCTCAAAAACTAGTGTTAACTGTTTTCTTTTATGGATTTCGGTGTGCAAAGTGCCAATCCTCTATAGGAAACTGGTTTCCTTTTCTATGTTTTATCTATCATTCTGTTCTTTATTAGACTTTTTTTGTCATTGATTTGTTGCAAAATATAGTGACTACTTACTCAGTCAATCCATCTATCTTCAAAAGTCTGCTGTAACACAAAATTTCAAAGGTGCCTAATTGCTTCATTTCTGTATTCCCTTTTGTCCATATTTAGAGCTGTGCTATGGATGTACCTTTCCATTAATCTCTTTCTGGTCTCAAGGTTTGTATTTTCTAATTTTATGAGCAATTTCTTTTTATGGAAAGTCCAGTTCTTGTTGTTATGTCTTTCTTGAAAGTTTGACATTTAGCTACCCAACATGTCTACTGCTGCACACATCTTAACCTGAGTTTTGTGAGTTAGTTGCAATAGTCTCTCTGTGTAAGCAAATTTGGTAATAGTTGACTTTAACCAGAATGTGTGTGATTTGAAATGGAAGGCATGATCACCATTGTTGATAAAAGCAGAATTTTTCTTATATCGTTGTCTACATTGCACTTTGTGCCCAGGAATCCTAATGTTTATGGAATACTTCATCTTCCTGATACATGTAATTCCATTTCGTATGTTACACCCCCTGATTTACTTCCTTCGGTTAGTAGGTAGTTTATACAGGATGACAATTATTGAACTATATAAAATAAAATAATCATAACTTGCATTAGGACATTCAAACTGCGCAGTTGGCCGTGGGGAATGATGGAAATTAGTATGTTTTGGTTTAGCACCAAAGCCCACTTTCATTTGGATGGGTTCATCAATAAGCAAAATTGGCGCATTTGGGGGAATGAGAATCCACATTTTGCAATTCAGAAGTGTTGAATCCTCGTAACCAGCTTCAGTGTTGTCTCGTTGTCTCTTTAGAGCTGTACCATGGGAAGGAAGGAGAGTATGTTGGTTCATAGTCGGTATCCTTGTTCTGTAACACAAACTGCACACAATTATTAACTAGGTTGTTTATTCATAAACAAAGAGCTACTTAACTTAGGCTTCCTTGTGCTGTGGTACAAGCTCTCCGATATAGTCCACATTAGCCTCACTGTGGTTGAAGTACAAAGTTAGCGTAACAGGCTTGAACTGACTGGCCCTCTGGTTCATGGCGGCTATATAAATACTGGTGGCCGAGAGGGCATTGGCGGCGCATTTCCAGCGAGTCTGTCATTGGTCTCGATCGATCTTCTTGTGCCTTCTATGCCGCATGGTGTGCTGGCACCAGCTTACGCCAGTACCTTCCTCCTGCCCCAAATGCCACAAGGTTGTCATGTAGTGAGACTGCGAATGAAGATGAAGAAGAAGACAGAATGTTGGATGTTGAGACGGGCCTGGAGCTGTGTATGTGGAGGACGGCATACTCCCGACTGTGCTCTGCCATCTGGCTTGTGATGCAATAGGAATGTCCTCTGGAAATCTTCTGCCAGGGCACACATCCAGGCCTGAGAGCATTTTCTGGGGTGATGATGGCAACTACGACGGCATGTCCAGGACCATGGGGTCGGCGAGGGGGGATGGCAGGGGCAAAGGCGCATCCTCCATCCGCTCCTCCTGGGGTGCCCTGGTAGCACAAGCGGGCTGCTGTGAAGGCCTGGCGGTCCCATGAGGCCGTGAATCTGGGGAAAGAAAGGCAGCAGAATCAAGGGGGCAAACTACATGCACAAATTTGGTTCTGGTGGCAGTGCTGCAAACCATCAGGACCTGCAATTAAGTATGTATATGAGCCGATGCATTTCTGGATCACACTTTGCTTCCAGTGCCCACAGTTGCCATAAACCCTCAAAAGAACAAGATCGCGCAGCGCAAAGCGATACTTGTGGACCATTGGTGGTGCCGGATGCTGCAGTTGGTGTAGCAAGTGTAGCAGCGTCCAATGGCAGCAGCCTTGCAAAAGTTCTGCCAGTGATGGTCTATCTCTTGGTTGGGAGCGATAGGAGGCAAGAAAGAGTTGCAGCTCCTGTTCCTGTGTGTGGGTGGTGTGAAGCTTGGCCATCTGTTGCTTGAAAGTGTATATGAAGCATTCTGCTTCTCCATTGGACTGGGTGAAATGGAGTACTTGTTAGATGATGAATGCCATTTGATGCACAAAACTGTTAAAAAGTCATGCGAAGTGAACTGTGGCCCATTTTCTGACACAAGTACTTCTGACAAACCTTCTGTGGAAAATACAGAGGACAATGCGTGAATGGTTCTACTTAATGTGGTAGAGTTCCTAGGCAACACAAATGGAACTTGCTAAAAGAGTCTACCACTATGAGCCAACAAGTGTTTCAAAATAATCCTGCAGAGTCTATGTGCACTTTTTGCCATGACAATTGAGTCTTTGGCCAAACTGAGAATGTCTGTGGCGGAGCGGATTGGTTCTCCGCGCATATGCGACACTGTGCCGTCATCTGTTAAATGCCCTGCCAAGGTAACTGTTTAGGGCATATGATTCGCCAATGTTCTTGATGGAGCAGTCACAATACACCCTTCTGGGAATAATCACACGGGCTTGTTCATTGTCATTTTGAACTAGAAGCACACCTTGTTGAACTGAAAGGCTATGCCAACATGCAAAATATCGGGGCACAACTGAGTTCTGGGTACTGTTCAGTGAACGAGGCCAAGACGTGCAAATTTAATGCAACAAAATCTTGACATCTGGGTCAGCTTCCATGGCCTGTAGAATTTTTATGTAGTGCAAGGGAAAAGATTCCAGCAATTCAGAGCCCTGCCCATCGATTTGGCAACAAGATGCAGCAGATGCATCAAAATCAGAGTCTGGGCCAATGGGAAGGCGAGATAGGGTGGTGGGCATTGCCATTATTTGCCATAGGTCATACACAATTTCATACTGATACTGCTAAGCAAGAGAGCCCAGCATTGCAATTTTTCTCGTAGTAGTGCGTGTAGAAACCGTAGTTGATGGATGAAGCAAGGACTGCAAAGGCTTGTGATCTGTCACTAAATAGAACTTGTGACCATACAAATAATGCTTGAATGCATGGAGCTGCGATCTGCGCAGCGTTTGGTATGAACCGAATGTAGTATGTCATCTTGCCTAATACTGACTGCAGTTCAGACACATTGCAAGGAACAGGCAGGTCACGGATTGCAAGCAGATGAGATTGGAGGGGTGCACACCCTGATTGTTTATCACGTGAACTAAGTATGGTCAGTTTGAAAACAATCACACTTTTTGAGATGACACTTGAATCTTACTTTGACAATGCTCAAAAAAGAGTACACAAATTAGCAATGTGTTCCTCTGGTGTAAGACCGGGGGCGACAATATCGTCACGGTAGTTTGAATAAAATGGCACTTTAGCAGTCAGTTGTTTCAAGTTATGTTGAAATATGGTGGGTGTGGAAGCACTGCCAAAGGGGAAATACTTGATAGGCCTAAGTGTGTATTTACAAGAAACACTTCCTGTGGTTCTTCATCCAATGGAATTTGCAAATAGGCATCACGCAAATCTATCTTTGAAAAGTAACACCCTGCACCAAGCCTGTCCATGAGTTCCTCAGGGCAAGGTAACGGATAAGTGTCAACTACTGTCTGTGGGTTGACTGTAGACTGGAAGTCAACACAAAGACGAATGCAACCAGAAGGCATAGGCAATAAAACAAGTGGAGTGGCCCGTTTACTAACTTGAATGGGAGCAATTAGACCATGAAGTCAACACAAAGACTAATGCGACCAGAAGGCATAGGCAACAAAACGAGTGGACTGGCCCGTTTACTAACTTGAATGGGAGCAATTACACCATTATCTTGCAGTTCTTTCAATTCACTGGCTACTTTGTATCTTGAAGCAATTGGAAAGGGGCAGGCCCAAAAAAAGGTTAGGCTGTGCATTGTCTTTTCATTCGGAAAATAGTTCTGGAAATACTTTAAGGAAGCTAGAGACATTGGCCTTATTGGCATATCACAAGCTGATATGGAAAGTACGTTGTCTTGGATGCTAAGGCCAAATAAATCAAAAGCCTCTAAACAAAAATGTTCTCACTGTCTCTTGATTTACCACAGTAAAATTCACTGTCCTAGTGTGAGATTTGTAAGAGGCAGGCAAAGTACACTGTCCAAGCACTGGAATTTCCTGTCCATTGTAAGAGGTGAGGTGCTTGCTGGATTTAGAAAGGCATGGTGAGCCTAACTGTTCATACACGGGACGATTAAGCAAAGTGACCGATGCACCTGTGTCTAACCGAAAGTTCACATGATGGCCATTGATTCATAATTAGACAAATAGTTTGTTAGAACATTATTGCACAGCACTAGGGCGAGAAGGAGACACGACCTTAACCTTGCTTTTGTCAGAACCTGTTGTAGGTTTGGAAAACACAGCGTACATGGCATGTGCACGAACCTGTCATTTTCTGAGAGTGGGCAAAATTGGCATTTTAGTGTAGTTGTAGACAAACTGCTTGGACATGGCCTTTTATTCCACATGTGTAGCACGTTGCATTACATGATGGGCAATCTTGTCTTTCATGGTGAGCAGATCATCTAGGGCAAGACTTCAGTAAGTTCACAGGTCCATTTACGTGTTTACGTGGCTGTGTACATGCTCGCTATTGTTGCTGCTTGGGGTGGTAGCGAGCAAGGGGAGTCTCCACCCGACAAATCTGGGTCTGGTCATACTTATCGGCTACTATGGCATCTGAATCATATTGCGCTAAGATGTGCAACACTTGAGGAAGTGAAGGATCAGAATACTTCTGGATCTGTTCCCACATCCTGCTGTCTGGTACATTGAATGTTATAGCATGCCATCTTCGTTGCCATTGTTGAATCCTTGTTACCAGATTTTATGTTGTCTTGTTGTCTCTGTAGAGCTGTACCATGGGAAGCAAGGAGAGGATGCTGGTTGGTGGCAGGTATCCTCATTCTATAACACAAACTGCACGCAATTAATAACTAGGTTCTTTATTCATAAGCAAAGAGCTACTTAGCTTAATCTTCCATGTGCTGTGGTACAAGCTCTCCTGTATACTCCACTTTAGCCACACTGCTGTTGAAGCACAGTGTTTGCTATGAACACTATTATGTTTGCTATGTGCTGCCTGTCTCTATGCCAGAGGCTGTGACTGTGGTTCCATCTCGGTGCTGTACTAGAAATCACACGGTGTGCAGACTTAAACTAACTCATACTAACTAGGATAACAGGCTCGAACTAACTGGCTCTCTGGTCCGCGGTTGCTATCTAAATACCGAAGGCCAAGAGGGTGTTGCGGCGTGTTTCCAGCGAGTCTGTCATTGGCATTGATCGATCTTCTTGTGACCTCTATGCCACATGATGTGCTGGGCTAGCGTACACCAGTACAAGAAGTCTCTCCACCTCAGTGGGTGACTGTGTGGTGTGCAATGTTCAGACACGGAATAATTTGTGCAATATTACTTGATGGCATGGTGACTACTGAACAGTACGTGAATGTTTTGGAAGATGATTTCATCCCCATTATCCAAAGTGGCTCTGATTTCGACAAGATGTGGTTCATGCAAGACAGAGCTAGACCGCATCAAAGCAGAATATTGTTTGATATACAGGAGGAGCACCTTGGGGATCGAATGCTGGCTCTGGGACGCCAAGAGACCACTGGCATAGGCCTCAATTGGCCGCCATATTCTGTGGATTTGAACATATGCAATTCCTTTTTGTGAGGCTATATTAAACATAAGGTGTACAGCAATAACTGCAAAACCATTGCTGAGCTGAAAACAGCCATTCAGGAGGCCATTGACAGCATCAATGTTGTGACTTCAGTGTTCTGACACTTCAGCGGGTCATGCAGAATTTTGCTATTCGTGTGCACCACATCATCGCCAATGATGGGAGGCATATTGAACATGTCATAACTTAAATCTGAATATCTATAGTGACGTTTACATGTTGAATAACGTGTGTGCACGCTGTAGTTTGTAAGTAATTTACTTTTTTCATATAGCTCAATAATTGTCACCCTGTATATTGTACATATAGAATCTGGCCCTTTTTGTCCACTATCCTTTGAACTTAGAGATAGAAATCTCTGAAGTAGAATCTTACAGCATTACCTTTATGATTTAAAGTGAGAGAGTTAGTTGGTTAAGTGTCAAAAAAGTTACACAAAGTTACTGGCTTCAATTTCTAGTGGGTGTTACGATTATTTCCTCCCACTTAAAAATACTTTCATCTCTGGAAGAAAATTTTGAGAGTGCAAAAAAATTCAAAGCAACCGCCATGTGTATCATCCCTGCATACGTTTGTTACCTGGTTGTTTCTTACTAACGACAGCAACCAGTAATCTGTAAATGCAGATTGTCCTAATGTATGACCCTGAATTAGAATAGCTCTTGTCCTTCGTCATAGGAGTGCATTGCACACTCTTATGCACTTGTCCTGGAGCTGCTCTGGCTGAAAATACAAGTCTCACAAGTGTTTACGCATTTGAAACAGTCCTGTCTGGCAAGTTTTCAAATTGAAAAAATATTGAATGACAGCACTCCTTCAATTTTGATGTTCATCGTAGGTGAGGGTATCATCTGGAGTGCCCCAGGGAAGTGTGGTAGGTCCGCTGTTGTTTTCTATCTACATAAATGATCTTTTGGTTAGGGTGGATAGCAATGTGCAGCTGTTTGCTGATGATGCTGTGGTGTACGGGAAGGTGTCGTTGTTGAGTGACTGTAGGAGGATACAAGATGACTTGGACAGGATGTGTGATTGGTGTAAAGCAGGGCTTCACAACATGCGTGCTCGCGGAGCAAGCTGTGAGCAGCAAGGCGCGAGCACGGAGCAGCGCGAGCACGCTACCCCCACTACCGGACCAGCGCAGAGAGTGGGGAGAGTCACGTGGGGCACACAACAGCTGCCGCCAGTCACTGTAAATCCGCGGCCACCTGCAGGGATATCACTCATGAATTATTACTGCGACAAATGAAACAAATAAAGGAGAACGTACACATACTACATAATTTTATTAGCTTAGTGTATGCCTCTACATTCGCATTAATTTGTGAACTGTTACACAATAAAAGGTGTCACTGAAGTGTGGGATTCTCGGTTATCTTGTACTTTTTGCCCTTTACAATTGCGTCTATGTTCGGAGTAATTGTTCTTGTGCATTTTAGGCGCAGCGTGCAGTTTAAATTTCGATCAGACAACGCGTTTCTCAGGCGCGTCTTGTTACATTTCATTGCAGAGAACAGTTGTTCACAAACATACGTGGAACCGAACATTGATATTATTGTAGCTGCCAGTTTGTGCAAACGAGGAAATCTATCCTGAGGGAAGTGTCTGTAGAATTCCAAAATGTTTTTCTCGTTCTGAAATTTGTCTCTGTATTCTCTGTCACACTGCAGGTCAATAATTTCTTGCTGCAGCTCAGGACGAATCTCTTAAATATTCGCTGAATATGGAGAGAACAGATCAAAATCACTGTCTAGTGCTGTCAGATCTTGAAAGCGCTGATCAACTAAACTATGTGAATAACGTTCACAGTCCTTGTGAACATCTTGCATGGATGATAATTTAGGAAAATGAGCTAGGTTTCCTGTTTCCAGCTGACTCACCCAAAGTGTCAATTTCATTTTAAAATCTCTTATTCGATCTATGAAATGAGTAATTAGCAGATCTTTACCTTGTAGTAAAATGTTCAAAGCATTCAGATGGCTAGTTAAATCTGCTAAGAACGCGAGATCACATTCAAACGTGCGCGCGCATTTCCCCTCCCACCCCTCCCTCCCTACTCCGCGACCTTGCACCTGCTCGCGAGCATGTGCGTGAGCAGACGCGAGTACTCGTGCTCAAAACCGGCCAGTTGTTAAGCCCTGGTGTAAAGAATGGCAGCTAACTCTAAATATAGATAAATGTAAATTAATGCAGATGAATAGGAAAAAGAATCCCGTAATGTTTGAATACTCCATTAGTAGTGTAGCACTTGACACAGTCACATCGATTAAATATTTGGGCGTAACATTGCAGAGCAATATAAAGTGTGACAAGCATGTAATGGCAGTTGTGGGGAAGGCGGATAGTCGTCTTTGGTCCATTGATAGAATTTTGGGAAGATGTGGTTCATCTGTAAAGGAGACCGCTTATAAAACACTAATACAACCTATTCTTGAGTACTGCTCTAGCGTTTGGGATCCCTATCAGGTCGGATTGAGGGAGGACATAGAAGCAATTCAGAGGCGGGCTGCTAGATTTGTTACAGGTAGGTTTGACCATCATGCAAGTGTTACGGAAATGCTTCAGGAACTCGGGTGGGAGTCTCTGGAGGAAAGGAGGCGTTCTTTTCGTGAATCACTACTGAGGATATTTAGAGAACCAGCATTTGAGGCTGACTGCAGTACAATTTTACTGCCGCCAACTTATATTTCGCGGAAAGACCACAAAGGTAAGAGAGATTAGAGCTTGTACAGAGGCATATAGGCAGTCATTTTTCCCTCGTTCTGTTTGGGAGTGGAACAGGGAGAGAAGATGCTAGTTGTGGTACGAGGTACCCTCTGCCACGCACTATATGGTGGATTGCGGAGTATGTATGTAGATGTAGATGTAGATGAAAAGACACTCTTCAGGGATTAACTATGATAGTTGCCAAAGACAAAGGAAAAATGAGGCAGATAGTTCTCAGGATGAAAGGAAAGCAACATTAGGAGTTCCTTTCCTCATTAGCTGTTTTTGTGTCTCCCTTTACTCAGAGTTGTGAGTGATACCTGCTCATTTGTTGAATAATTCACTACTCCACTTCCTTTCTTTGTTTTTATTTATTTTTGTTTATTCGACTACTAAGTAGAAGCTGTTCTACCTTGACACTGTAACTACTCAAATAAAATCTTAGTTTACAGGATGGAGAAACCTAAAATTAATTTCGGCCATGTTTCCTTGTACGTTTTATGGTCTTAGTTCCAAAAGCTATTTTCCAGAAATACAATTTTCACACTATTGTTAAAGCATGAATTTGGCAGCATGAAGTTGCTAATTACATTCACTATCTGATCAAAACTATTTGGACACTCCTATGTATTGCAGAATTGACCACTAGATGTGGACCAGCCTGTAGAAAAGGAAGCAGGGAGTGTTGTGTTCTTGGTAGAGAAGCAGTAACAGCAGAATGAGTTGGTCATGAGAGCTCAGTGGTTTCAAACATGGACTGATCATTTTAACTCTTCTAAAGCTGCTCAAGTCCACTGTTGGTGATATAATTGTGATGTGGAAATGCAAAGAAATGTTGTTGTTGTTGTGATGATCTTCAGTCCTGAGACTGGTTTGATGCAGCTCTCCATGCTACTCTATCCTGTGCAAGCTGCTTCATCTCCCAGTACGTACTGCAGCCTACATCCTTCTGAATCTGCTTAGTGTATTCATCTCTTGGTCTCCCTCTACGATTTTTACCCTCCACGCTGCCCTCCAATACTAAATTGATGATCCCTTGATGTCTCAGAATATGTCCTACCAACCGATCCCTTCTTCTAGTCAAGTTGTGCGACAAGCTCCTCTTCTCCCCAATTCTATTCAATACCTCCGCATTAGTTATGTGATCTACCCATCTAATCTTCAGCATTCTTCTGTAGCACCACATTTCGAAAGCTTCTATTCTCTTCTCGTCCAAACTATTTATCGTCCATGTTTCACTTCCATACATGGCTACACTCCATACAAATACTTTCAGAAATGACTTCCTGACACTTAAATCTATACTCGATGTTAACAAATTTCTCTTCTTCAGAAACGCTTTCCTTGCCATTGCCCCTTGTGCATGGATTGGTGTTGAAAGAGAGTGTTTATTGTCTCCCAAGCTACTTGAATGACATAAACTTCCGAACTTTAAACCTTCTGTATTCACACTTTCCCTTACAAAAACAGTCTTGTACAAAAAGTGGGTTGACAGATCCTTTTTGCTTGGATAAGACCAAGCAAGAAGTATATCCACACAAGCCAGCTCAGCAGTAATTTGTTGCAGCGTCCATTGTAGCCGTGACCTTTCTTTCTTTTTCTCCTTGTCTTCCAAGCACCTTCAAACCGTAACGCCAAGGAACAAGTTGTCCCACTCCGCAGGTCAGGGTGCCCACTTGCCATCCTGTCTTATATATACAGTGTAATGGGTTGAAGACATTCTTCCTAATGTGCATATTGTAATATCATCTCTCCCAATGGAATGTTCTGACACTTACTACTAAATGTGACAAACATCTCTCATTGTCACAGAAGCGTGGAAGTGGGACATATAATTTCATAAAAATTTCATATCACATTTCAACCATCATCACCATATTGAGGGTTTCCCAAAGTCAATCCCACTGCTGTGGGTCTCTCCTTGCAACACATATCCAGATACTTTTGATCAGATTGTTTATGTGCCATCCTCTTTTTTGTTTATTTAGTGTATTTTTTATAAGTAAACTGTCCACTTGGGATCACTTGACAAAGTCACGTGTTTTTCTTTGTTGCTAGCACTGCTTCATGGAGTCAGTGACCTTGTGCCTTAAGCTTGAAATGCTTTTTACTGTAATAAAACCCATGTGATTGTATGTATTACTCTGCAAGTCTTCTGTGACATAAGACAAAGATAACAAGACAATGTACTTTGTCCAATACTTCAGGCTCAAGGTGAAGTGAAGTGAAGAGGAAGCCTTTCATGTAGTGATGCATTAATGAACTTTATTTTTGAAACTGTAATTGTTTGTTTGAGTGATACTGAAGTTGCAGTTTCTTTTATTTTCAGAGCACTGCTATCTGAGATAGCAGCTCACTACAAGGATCCAAGTAAACCATATCCAAAAGAGAGTAATCCATTAATGTACGAACTGTCAACGTATTTAGATTGGGCAGGAATGAGTAACCCATACTCCAAGATATATATAACCACCAAAAATTTGCAGTACTTGGCATTGTTACTGTTCCTTTTTGCAATATCACAGCTGGGAAGACTGCATTATGCTCGTAACTTAGGTAAGTTTGACAAGCCTAAAATACATTTATTTGTCCACTTTTCTTGCTCATGTGTGACTGTATGTTTCATATGAACATAGGTACACTGATCAACAAGAAATCTCAAGAGCCCCTGGATGGCATTCCATTTGTGGTGGGTGTGCAGACAGTGCTGCGACAGTTCCATCCAGAGATCAGAAACCAGTTTATCTTGTACGTGGGCCAGTATGTGAAATCGTATGTGGAATCTGGAATAAGGTACGGAAAACCCAAAGACACACAGTTTAATGATCTGAGCTAATAAAATTCGCTGTTCAGATACTGCCGGAATTTGTTTCAAACATTCCACAGTTCATGATAAAGGTTTTCATAAATAACAAAGTCAGTGTTGAGTAATGGCTTCCCGACTATTGACCACCTTGTGCAAACGCACATGCTATGCCCGAACTCGTACGGGACTTGGTAGATTAATCTGCCACGAGTAATGAGTATGATGGGCAAACATCTATTAGGCACACTACGAATGTTGTAGTGGTGTGGACATGTTGGGAATGTGGGTCTCACGGGGAGCGTGCAAGGGATAGGTCCCTGCAGGCGCTTTAACCTCTGTGCCCTCGGTGGCTCAGATGGCTAGAGCGTCTGCCATGTAAGCAGGAGATCCCGGGTTCGAGTCCCGGTCGGGGGGACACGTTTTCAACATGTCCCCAATGAAGTACATCAACGCCTGTTTGCAGCTGGGGTGTCCATTTAATTATCACTTCATTTCTAGCAAAGCTGCATGATCATCAACAGTAACTGTTCTTTCGGGAACAGATACTGTCGTCATATATACTATAGAAAGTGTCTCTGATAATACAGAAGTAAACAATAGGAATTCAAAATGCAGGTATGAGGGTGGGGTGGGGAAGGGTAAATGGATGGTGGCTGAAGAGGGATGGGAGGGATACAGGAATATACATTGTTAAGCCAGGACTTATAAAATTAAGGTGGTTAACAGTGTAATTAAGAGAAAGAGATGGGTTTGGAATCAAATATTGGGGGGGGGGGGGCGGGGGGCATGTCTAAGGACAATAATGAGTTGGAGAAATGGGAAAAGCAGTGTTAGATTTTCATATAGGCAGGGGAAGGTGTGACATTTTCTTGCTTTATTTCTTCATTGATTGTTCTCGGCATCAACGTACTGCGTTGCTATATTGGCTGAAAAATGGGGGTGGAAATTCAACACTGACTACTTTAAATGCTGTAGCTGACAGGTGCACATAAGCGTTTCACAGTTCTTTACTTTCATTGTTCACAACCCCCCAATATACACAGTTAGTGTGGCCAGTTAACCATTGTTTAACTTTCGATAAGCCTCACTAATAGGTTGCAGGCAAACATCCACATACTGCTACAATAGTTTCCTGTTGAATATCTATAAGCAGTAAAAGCCTAATCACACATTTTATAGTTCTTGAAGAATAAAAAGGTACATATGGAACAGACACTGTCATCGTTTCAACACACGGCCTAATTGTGTTACACTTATTTCACAGTTAGGTTGATGCATTGTTGTTGATCTAACCATTATGGGTTTCTCGTCAGAAATTTGGCTGTGTACTAACTGTCTTGGGGACCAAAAATCAGGCCCTTATATATCCTCACAATGATAGGCACTGAAATTACACATTGGTTGATGTTTAATTTACAGAAATTACAATTAAAACTTGACCCATTAAATTGACTGAATACATTGAAAAATTATGTCTTTTCAACAGTTTCTTCTACTACAATAATTAGGCCAAATAGTCTGTAAGCCCCATTATTTTACTTACATTTCTTACCTTGTTAGCCAGTGGAGTGCATTCTCAAAAAATATCCTTACTGCAGAGACAGGCTCCCTAACCATTAAGACCCTAACATTATTCATTATTTTATTATTTCATAATGGCTTCATTATTTAATAAATAAACATCTGCTCTGCTAATATAATGCAAAATTAATTCTACTGAAAAACACTCCACAGTAGCAAATCCTTATGCTAAGACGAACTTAACTCTCATTATTGATCAGACAAAACTATCATTTAGGGCAATATACATACAAATTTTGCTTATACATTCCACGCATTACTCCAGGCAACTATGTTTGAAGTTGTAATTTCTTAATGTTAGAAAAGACTGTACCATGACACCATATACTGCCTGCACTGAATACAAACTCTTCTATTATACCACAGTTAATATTATCTGAGATGGTTTTTACTGCATATTGCCTCTGCTGCTGCACCAATAAGCTGATTACTTCAGATGTTAACTTTTGTACACTTCATTGTCTCTTTACCTTACCTCTTTATTTGACAGAAATTCTTTAGCCATGGTACCAATTTACTTTCTTCCATCCCCTTATGACCCATTACTTATAATTAACACAACATAATATATACATACACTAGAGAAGCCTTTTCTAAAGTATTCTATACTAAAGTACTCTGCTGTACAACATTACATGAAAGGCAAAGTAGAATCTCTCTGATTCACTTATAAACTACAGATTGGATAGGAGAAGAGTTTGACTGCCTCAGGATGCTCGTAAAATGAGACAGACAGCTGGGGTAAGCATTATCGCCACATAATGAATCCAACACAGAATGCTGAACCCCCTACTTGCTCGTAGGTCTTACTTCTGGTTCAATGCTCTAGTAAGTTCCTCCTCTCCTTTCATGGGTTAAACATTGCTACTCATACCATCATTCAACATCTCAATAGAATTAGTAATTATATCCATCTTACTACTATCATTTACATTACCCTTACCTGGCTTTTCATCACAACCTGCTCTAGTGCGAACCAAAACTGGAGCATTAGCTAGTTTAAATGGTTTGATCAAGAATTAAAATCATCTCCTCCATTTCTTTTACTTGAATTTTGCCTACCATTTCCATGCCCATTCTGGCTATCCTTCACCCAACCATTCCTTGAATTTCTACTGTAATTAGTCCTGTTCGTCCTATTTACCTGAAATTCTCTCCCTGATTGATTATTGTCACCAAAATTCCTCCTATGATCTTCCACTGAGGGCTTCACCCTCTCCACTTTATCAACATAATTCAAGAAATCACTAATATTACCCTTAGGGGCAGGTACTAGCAATTCTCTAACTTTCTGAGGCAACATAGTTTCCAAACTCATATTTATTGATTCACTACCTAGTTCTTTGTCCAAATATTTGAATTTGTCTATCCAAACAGAAACCTTTCACAGTATCCTTCCTAGAGTTAAATCTCTCTCCTCCCCAAAATTCACTCAAAATTCCCTGCTGCTTCTCTTTGGACCAATATTCATCTAGAACTGCTTTATCAAAGCTTTGCCATGAAGTACAGCTATCAGCTACCTCAGCTGCCCATCCATAAGCATCCCCTTTGAAAAAACTTCTCACAAATGATATTTTCTTTTTGTCATTCTATGTTCAAGCCAAATCATTAAATTCCCTAATGAAATCCAGTCGATGCACTTCTCCATATGGATCAAAATTATTAAATTTCTTACAACTAACAAATGAAGGACAGTTGGGTACACTGCATACTCTTTGCTTTAGATTTTGTACCTCTTCCACCTTTTTCACTGTTTCAGCCAATTTTGAATCTACATTTTCATTTACTTTTACCAGTTTTTCCTCTACCACTACTGCACACTTGGTTTCTACTTCTGTTTAAAAATCATGTTTAATCTGATGGATTTGTTTCTGAAGTTTAACCCTGTTTTCAGCACAACATTTCCTGGTAGCCTTGACTTCATCTTTAAACTGTTTTGTAGAAGCTTCCACCCTCCTACTATAGTCATCATAAAGCTTCTTTCTCTCTCCTACACATTTACTACTCATCAATGTTAATTTCTCATTAGGTTATGTATTATTTTCTGTATCTTGTCATCGCCATCTTTAGCTACCGCCTCAACCTTGTTATTTAATTCTGAAACATTAGAACTGACTACCTGAATCTCCTTTTTAATTTCTTTCTTCATTTCCTTCTTTAAGCTAACCATGTCAGTTCTAAAGCTATCAGTTTTCTTTTCCACCCTACTAATGTCTTCTTTCATACTATTTTCCACCCTACTAATGTCTTCTTTCATACACATACTACTCATAATTTGCCTTAACATCGCTTCCAATTTTCCATCTGCTATAACCTGTTGCCCTTGCTGACTTTCACTAGTATATTCTTTCGCTACTATATTCTTTCACTACTAGATTCCTCCTTCTTAACCTTAATGATTTCATCTGCTTCATTACTGTTTTTGTCCATTTCGCTCACATCACCGTACAATGTAGATGACGCTTTTATCATTCCATCTACAATAAGACTTTCATCCCCATCATTCAAAGTTACATTCATGTCTGATTTATAACCACTAGCATTTACAGAACCAGTCCCACTTAGGTCTTTCTGTTCATTTAGCATCTTAACCTCTACAGCTTTGTTCTTAGTCACACTGTCTTGTTCATTAATGCCACTCATTATGTATCACTTAATATAAAACAGCTTTTGCTCTGAAATTACCTCACTCTTCTTCTTCTTCTTCTTCTGCGTTTGTCATTTCGATTTAGCGTCTGCACAGTTGTTGCAAGTTGTAATTTTCTCGACGAGGCGTCTTGTTTATCCCAGTTGGCTGTGCTGATTGGCTGCTCCTGTACGCAATTCCATATAACCTGCTCACTGATTGGCTGCTGTCCTTCTGTGGCCATGAAACCCAAGCACTGATTGGTTGTTGCATCTCCTTCAAATCACTGCACTGTAAACCGCACTGAAGTTCACTGTCAGAGTTCGCAAGTTCTAGTTTATTGTGCCCTATTACAATACTCCTCACCTGGGGCACCATATGTGACTATCACCTTCTTTATTTCTTAGATGATTGTCCTCGGTGTCAATGTACTGCGTTGCTATTCTGGCTGAAAAATTGTGGTGGAAGTTCAACATTGACTACTTTAAATAATGTAGCCGACAGGTGTATATTTGCGTTTCACAGTTCTTTACTTTCAATGTTCACAACACCCCAATATACATAGTTAATATGGCCAGTTAACCATTGTTTAACTTTCGATAAGCCTCTTTAATAGGTTGCAGGCAAACATCCACATACTGCTATAATAGTTTAGTGTTGAACATCTATGAGCAGTGAAAGCCTAAACACACATTTCACAGTTCTTGAAGAATAAAAAAGGTACATATGGAACAGACACTGTCATTTTTTTAACACACAGCCTAATTGTGTTACACGTATTTCACAGTTAAGTTGATGCATTGTTGTTGATCTAACCATTACAGGTTTCTCATCAGATATTCGGCTGTGTACTGACTGTCTCGGGCCCAAAAATCGGGCCCTTATATATCCTCACACTAATAGGCACTGAAACTACACATTGGTTGATGTTTAATTTACAGAAATTACAATTAAAACTTAACTTATTAAATTGACTGAATACATTGAAAAATTGCATCTTTTTAACAGTTTCTTCTACTGCAAGAGCCAAGCTGAATTATTTGTTCAAATGATTAAATTAACAGATCTCGTTATGCGAACAATACTTTTGACAAAACTGTTAATTACTTTGGAATTAATTAAGGGCTGGCTTTGCTAAAATGTTTTCGAGTAGAACCAAATAGATCTTTTAAGAATATTATTTATTTATTTATTTATGCATTTATTTTATCTGGAGAGATTAGGGTCTTCAGGACCTCTCTTACACCTAACCAGGCATACTCAGATTGAACGAATTTCAGTTTGTACAGAACATTATGGACATTTCACGTTTTATACAGTATTAATGTTAAAGGGGAAAAAAAGAGATTATAACAGTAGTACAAGGATAATTATAACAATCAAAAGAATAATTATAACAATCAATAATAATAATAATAATAATAAACCCTGTGGAGGCCCGGGAAAAGAATAGGCCTCCAATATGTTCTGCCAGTCGTAAAAGGCGACGAAAAGAACAAACCACTAATAGGGCTAACCCCCCTTTTAGTGTGATTAGTTGGTTCAGGACAGAACTAAAGAAGCCTCAGACAAGCGCCGTCATGGTCGGGGACAACACTTGAACCCTATGCCCGCCCACAGTGGTAATGACACTGCTAACCACACGGTAAATGATTTAAATCCAAATAGAGGTGTTTTGCAGGATATGCTTCCTGCAACCACCCTAGAAGGAAAACAAAGACAGAGGATGAGGTGGTCAGATGAAGTTAACCGACACCTCATGTTCTGTTATTACCAAGCAACAAACCTAGGAACCAACACAACTGGATACAGATCACAAGTATACACTACATTTATTACCAGATACCCAGAATTAAAATTTTTAACAGAACAACGACTAACTGATCAGATCCATGTAATAATAAAAAATAACAGGATACCCCAGTCAGAATTAGAAAACATCAAACAACAAGTACAACAAATACTGGAACAAAATAATGTGCAATCAGAAGAAGAAGAAAAAACAGTAATGGACTCAAACACCCCAGAGCAAACAAACAAAGAACAACTCGCATCAATTAAACAATCAGAGGAAAACGAAATCTTAAGACAGCCACCAGAACAAGCACAAATAGAACACGAAGTGACATACATGTTAGATATAGAAGAAAAATTTCAGCTGACATATATAGAATACAAAGACACAAATACAGACATTAGACCATTTTTGCATAGACTGCCAAATAACCCACAAGTCGAAACAATGATTAAAACTCAACACAATAATACAGAACAAGATAAATGAAAACACAACGATGGAAGAGTTACAACTACTGGTTTGTATAGGAGCACTCACTACACTAAATATACACACTAGGCAGAGATCAGAACCAACCAACACACAGAAGAAACCCACAAAACCAGCATGGCAACACAGGCTACGGATGAGAATAGAAAAACTGAGAAAAGACATCGGACAGCTAACACAGTTTATAAGAAAAGAAATATCAGACAAAAAACGAAAAAGGTTAGGTAAAATCTCACAACAAGAAGTGATAGAGCAATTAGATTAAAAGAAGCAGAAATTACAAGCATTGGCCAAACGACTTAGAACATACAAAAAAAAGTGAAAACAGAAGGAAACAAAACCAAACATTCAACACAAACCAAAAGAAATTTTACCAGACAATAGATAACACACACATTAAAATAGACAATCCACCAAACATAACAGACATGGAACACTTCCAGAGCAACATATGGTCAAACCCGGTACAACATAACAGACATGCACGGTGGATACAAGCAGAAACAGACACATACAAGATGATACCACAAATGCCTGAAGTGATAATTTTGCAACATGAAGTCACCCGAGCAATTAATTCTACGCACAATTGGAAAGCCCCTGGAAAAGATAAAATAGCAAATTTCTGGCTAAAGAAGTTCACCTCAACACATTCACATCTAACTAAATTATTTAACAGGTACATTGCAGACCCATACACATTCCCTGATATACTTACACATGGAATAACTTATCTGAAACCTAAAGACCAAGCAGACACAGCAAACCCAGCAAAATATCGCCCCATAACATGCCTACCAACAATTAAATATTAACTTCAGTCATTACACAGAAATTAATGACACATACAACACAGAACAAAGTTATAAATGAAGAACAAAAAGGCTGTTGCAAAGGAGCACGAGGGTGTAAAGAGCAACTGATAATAGATGCAGAGGTGACATATCAAGCTTAAACTAAACAAAGGTCGTTGCACTACGCATACATTGATTACCAAAAAGCTTTTGATAGTGTACCTCACTCATGGTTACTACAAATATTTGAAATATACAAAGTAGATCCTAAATTGATACACTTCCTAAACATAGTAATGAAAAATTGGAAAACCACACTTAATATCCAAACAAATTCAAATAATATCACATCACAGCCAATACAGATTAAGCGTGGAATATACCAAGGAGACTCATTAAGTCCTTTCTGGTTCTGCCTTGCTCTGAACCCATTATCCAACATGCTAAATAATACAAATTATGGATATAATATTACTGGAACATACCAACACAAAATCACACACTTGCTATACATGGATGATCTAAAACTACTGGCAGCAACAAATCAACAACTCAACCAATTACTAAAGATAACAGAAGTATTCAGCAATGATATAAATATGGCTTTTGGAACAGACAAATGTAAGAAAAATAGCATAGTCAAGGGAAAACACACTAAACAAGAAGATTACATATTGGATAACCACAGCGACTGCATAGAAGCGATGGAAAAAACAGATGCCTATAAATATCTAGGATACAGACAAAAAATAGGAATAGGCAATACAAATATTAAAAAAGAACTAAAAGAAAAATATAGACAAAGACTAACAAAAATACTGAAAACAGAATTGACAGCAAGAAACAAGACAAAAGCTGTAAATACTTATGCTATACCAATATTGGCCTACTCATTTGGAGTAGTGAAATGGAGTAACACAGACCTAGAAGCACTCAATACACTTACACGATCACAATGCCACAAATATAGAATACATCACATACATTCAGCAACAGAAAGATTCACATTAAGCAGAAAGGAAGGAGGAAGGGGATTTATCGACATAAAAAAACTACATTATGAACAGGTAGACAATTTAAGAAAATTCTTTATAGAACGAGCAGAAACTAGCAAAATACACAAAGCAATCACTCATATAAATACATCGACTACACCATTGCAATTTCATAACCACTTCTACAACCCTTTAGATCACATAACATCAACAGATACAAAGAAAGTAAATTGGAAAAAGAAAACACTACATGGCAAGCACCCGTATCATCTAACACAGCCACACATCGATCAAGACGCATCCAACACATGGCTAAGAAAAGGCAATATATACAGTGAGATGGAAGGATTCATTATTGTAATACAGGATCAAACAATAAACACCAGATATTACAGCAAGCATATTATTAAAGATCCCAATACCACAACAGATAAATGCAGACTTTGCAAACAACAAATAGAAACAGTAGATCACATCACAAGCGGATGTACAATACTAGCAAATACAGAATACACCAGAAGACATGACAATGCAGCAAAAATAAGATTAGATTAGATTAGATTAGATTAATACTAGTTCCATGGATCATGAATACGATATTTCGTAATGATGTGGAACGAGTCGAATTTTCCAATACATGACATAATTAGGTTAATTTAACAACATACTTAAGTTAATATAACAACTTTATTTTTTTTGTGTTTTTTGTTTTTCTTTATTTTTTATTTTTATTTTTTTAATATTTTTTTCTTTTTTTTCTTAATTTATATCTAAAAATTCCTCTATGGAGTACAAGGAGTTGTCATTCAGAAATTCTTTTAATTTCTTCTTAAATACTTGTTGGTTATCTGTCAGACTTTTGATACTATTTGGTAAGTGACCAAAGACTTTAGTGCCAGTATAATTCACCCCTTTCTGTGCCAAAGTTAGATTTAATCTTGAATAGTGAAGATCATCCTTTCTCCTAGTATTGTAGTTATGCACACTGCTATTACTTTTGAATTGGGTTTGGTTGTTAATAACAAATTTCATAAGAGAGTATATATACTGAGAAGCTACTGTGAATATCCCTAGATCCTTAAATAAATGTCTGCAGGATGATCTTGGGTGGACTCCAGCTATTATTCTGATTACACGCTTTTGTGCAATAAATACTTTATTCCTCAGTGATGAATTACCCCAAAATATGATGCCATATGAAAGCAATGAGTGAAAATAGGCGTAGTAAGCTAATTTACTAAGATGTTTATCACCAAAATTTGCAATGACCCTTATTGCATAAGTAGCTGAACTCAAACGTTTCAGCAGATCATCAATGTGTTTCTTCCAATTTAATCTCTCATCAATGGACACACCTAAAAATTTGGAATATTCTACCTTAGCTATATGCTTCTGATTAAGGTCTATATTTATTAATGGCGTCATACCATTCACTGTACGGAACTGTATGTACTGTGTCTTATCAAAATTCAGTGAGAGTCCGTTTACAAGGAACCACTTAGTAATTTTCTGAAAGACAGTATTGACAATTTCATCAGTTAATTCTTGTTTGTCAGGTGTGATTACTATACTTGTATCATCAGCAAAGAGAACTAACTTTGCCTCTTCATGAATATAGAATGGCAAGTCATTAATATATAATAAGAACAACAAAGGACCCAAGACTGACCCTTGTGGAACCCCATTCTTGATAGTTCCCCAGTTTGAGGAATGTGCTGATCTTTGCATGTTACGAGAACTACTTATTTCAACTTTCTGCACTCTTCCAGTTAGGTACGAATTAAACCATTTGTGCACTGTCCCACTCATGCCACAATACTTGAGCTTGTCTAGCAGAATTTCATGATTTACACAATCAAAAGCCTTTGAGAGATCACAAAAAATCCCAATGGGTGGTGTTCGGTTATTCAGATCATTCAAAATTTTACTGGTGAAAGCATATATGGCATTTTCTGTTGAAAAACCTTTCTGAAAACCAAACTGACATTTTGTTAGTACTTCATTTTTACAGATATGTGAAGCTACTCTTGAATACATTACTTTCTCAAAAATTTTGGATAAAGCTGTTAGAAGGGAGATTGGACGGTAATTGTTGACATCAGATCTATCCCCCTTTTTATGCAAAGGTATAACAATAGCATATTTCAGTCTATCAGGGAAAATGCCCTGTTCCAGAGAGCTATTACACAGGTGGCTGAGAATCTTACTTATCTGTTGAGAACAAGCTTTTAGTATTTTGCTGGAAATGCCATCAATTCCATGTGAGTTTTTGCTTTTAAGCAAGTTTATTATTTTCCTAATTTCAAAGGGAGAAGTGGGTGAGATTTCAATTGTATCAAATTGCATAGGTATGGCCTCTTCCATTAACAGCCTAGCATCTTCTAATGAACACCTGGATCCTACTATATCCACAACATTTAGAAAATGATTATTAAAAATCAACAACTTGCCAGACAACATAAACTAATAAAACAACACGTTCCCACATACAAGTATGCACCACAAAATGTACTGGAGAATGATGAATACAAATTATACTGGAACAGAACCATTATAACAGATAAAACAACACCACATAACAAACCTGACATCATACTCACCAATAAAAAGAAGAAATTAACACAACTGATCGAAATATCCATACCCAGTACAACAAATATACAGAAGAAAACAGGAGAAAAAATTGAAAAATACATCCAACTGGCTGAGGAAGTCAAGGACATGTGGCATCAGGATAAAGTTGACATTATACCAATTATACTATCAACTACAGGAGTCATTCCACACAATATCCACCAGTACATCAACGCAATACAGCTACATCCAAACGTATATATACAGCTACAGAAATCTGTAGTTATTGATACATGTTCAATTACCCGAAAGTTCCTAAATGCAATGTAACATATACCATACAGTTAAAAGAAAGTCACGCTTGATCAAGGTCCGCGTCACTTTCCATTTCTAACGAGACATAACGTCTGAGAAAGGGAAGAAATAATAATAATGGTAATGACTATGTATATGAAAGTAAACATATTTTTATTTTATGAATGTCAGTGCTATTGCTAGTTGGGAATTTTCTCGTTATGTTCTTGCAGCTTTTGAGACATAAGACGATAGAATGGGTGAAAGAGATATAGAAGAGGTAGCTAGCTTAGAGGAAGAGAAATAGAATGGTAAAATTCGAAGCTATGATGGAGAGGAGAAGGAGAGAGATGAGAGGGGCACAACAATGGTGGCTATACCGTCCCTAATATGTAAATTTTGAGGTCCCTCTTGAATGTTGAGTGGTTCCGGATAAGACGCAGATCACAGGGGAGCGCATTCCATAGTCATATGGCTGAGATGGAGAATGACATGGAGAAAGATTTTGTGTTACGTAAAGGTACAGCCAAGATGTTAGATGTATCCAATCTGGTATTGCGGTTGTGGAATGATGATAGGTGTTTAATGTGAGAAGATAAGTGTTGGGGGCACCAGTGACTAAGAAATCGATGAAGTAAGCACATCGTGTGGAGATCACATACCTTATGTGGGCGTATCCAACCTAGCTGGGAGTATGAAGGACTGATATGATCATACAACCATATATTGCGCACATATCTAAGGCAAGCATTCATCACTAGCTCGAGGCATCTCGAATTTTCACTATTTGTGCTGTGTTGAACTACATCGCAGTAGTAAAGATTAGGCAAGACTAGTGTTTGGACTAATTTTTGTTTAACATGGGTTGGAAATATTTTTCTAAATTTTTGGATTGCATGTAGGGAGGAGAGCGATTTCCGGCAAGCTGTGACTGTTTGTTCTTCCCAGTTTAGGTGTTCATCCAAGATTATTCCAAGGTCTTTTACTGTTTTTTGGTATGGTAGTTGGGTACCATTGAGGAGTATTTGAGGGACTGTTTCGTGAAAGTACCGGCTGCTTAACTTTGGATGAGATATAAGAATGACCCGGGATTTCTTGGGGTTTAGTTTCAGACCTAGGTTCTGTGCCCATCGAGAAACAAGGCAAAGATCTGCGTTCATACTCGCTACTGTGTCAGCAATGTTCTTGGGGCTTGCGCTTATGTACAGTTGGATGTCATCGGCATATAGATGGTAGTTGCAGGAGTGAATCACTGAAGAAATATCATTAATGTACAGTGAGAAGAGTAATGGACCAAGGACGGAGCCTTGGGGAACTCCAGAGCGCACGTTTTTTCATGATGACTTCTCCGACCCACAAATGACTTGTTGACTTCTGTTTTTGAGGTAGCTGTCGAACCAGTGTATTGCGCTGTTTGAGAAATTCAGCTGCTTCATTTTAATTAGTAATACACTCCTGGAAATTGAAATAAGAACACTGTGAATTCATTGTCCCAGGAAGGGGAAACTTTATTGACACATTCCTGGGGTCAGATACATCACATGATCACACTGACAGAACCACAGGCACATAGACACAGGCAACAGAGCATGCACAATGTCGGCACTAGTACAGATCCACCTTTCGCAGCAATGCAGGCTGCTATTCTCCCATGGAGACGATCGTAGAGATGCTGGATGTAGTCCTGTGGAACGGCTTGCCATGCCATTTCCACCTGGCGCCTCAGTTGGACCAGCGTTCGTGCTGGACGTGCAGACCGCGTGAGACGACGCTTCATCCAGTCCCAAACATGCTCAATGGGGGACAGATCCGGAGATCTTGCTGGCCAGGGTAGTTGACTTACACCTTCTAGAGCACGTTGGGTGGCACGGGATACATGCGGACGTGCATTGTCCTGTTGGAACAGCAAGTTCCCTTGCCGGTCTAGGAATGGTAGAACGATGGGTTCGATGACGGTTTGGATGTACCGTGCACTATTCAGTGTCCCCTCGACGATCACCAGTGGTGTACGGCCAGTGTAGGAGATCGCTCCCCACACCATGATGCCGGGTGTTGGCCCTGTGTGCCTCGGTCGTATGCAGTTCTGATTGTGGCGCTCACCTGCACGGCGCCAAACACGCATACGACCATCATTGGCACCAAGGCAGAAGCGACTCTCATCGCTGAAGACAACACGTCTCCATTCGTCCCTCCATTCACGCCTGTCGCGACACCACTGGAGGCGGGCTGCACGATGTTGGGGCGTGAGCGGAAGACAGCCTAACGGTGTGCGGGACTGTAGCCCAGCTTCATGGAGACGGTTGCGAATGGTCCTCGCCGATACCCCAGGAGCAACAGTGTCCCTAATTTGCTGGGAAGTGGCGGTGCGGTCCCCTACAGCACTGCGTAGGATCCTACGGTCTTGGCGTGCATCCGTACGTCGCTGCGGTCCGGTCCCAGGTCGACGGGCACGTGCACCTTCCGCCGACCACTGGCGACAACATCGATGTACTGTGGAGACCTCACGCCCCACGTGTTGAGCAATTCGGCGGTACGTCCACCCGGCCTCCCGCATGCCCACTATACGCCCTCGCTCAAAGTCCGTCAACTGCACATACGGTTCACGTCCACGCTGTCGCGGCATGCTAGCAGTGTTAAATACTGCGATGGAGCTCCGTATGCCACGGCAAACTGGCTGACACTGACGGCGGCGGTGCACAAATGCTGCGCAGCTAGCGCCATTCGACGGCCAACACCGCGGTTCCTGGTGTGTCCGCTGTGCCGTGCGTGTGATCATTGCTTGTACAGCCCTCTCGCAGTGTCCGGAGCAAGTATGGTGGGTCTGACACACCGGTGTCAATGTGTTCTTTTTTCCATTTCCAGGAGTGTATATCAAAGTCAACTGTATCAAAAGCCTTGCTAAAGTCAAGCAGTGTTAGGATGGTAGCTTCACATCTGTCCATAGCATGTTTAATGTCATCAGTTACTTTGATTAATGCAGTTGCTGTACTATGGTTCTTTCAGAAGCCTGTCTGATATTTATCATGGGTGTTACGAGTTTTGAGGTAATCCGTCAGCTGTTCATGGGCGATGTATTCTAGGGCTTTAGATATTACAGATAGTGTGCTGATTGGCCTGTAATCACCTGGTGACTTTAGGTTGTCAGTCTTGGGTGTAGGTTGAATTAAACTTTGCTTCCACTCAGTAGCATATGTACTACTGACTCGGGTGTAGGTTGAATTAAACTTTGCTTCCACTCAGTAGGATATGTACTACTGACAAGAGACAGGTTGAAGATGTCTGTGGTAACTGGAATAATAGTGTCTACAACATTCTTAATCATGCCAATGCTCACTCCATCATTTCCTACTGCCTCGGAAGAGATTCTCATAATTGCCTTGTGCACTCTGCCTGCAGTTACATGTTTTATGAAAAACTTGTCTTTCGAGAGATTGATAGCTTGGTGCTGGTAATTTGTTGCTGCGTGACAGTTTACAGCTGTTGAGAAGAAATCGTTTATATATTATTAATTGTTCCTCCAAATGTTTATAATTAGTACAGAATTTATATTCATTTATATGTCAACAATAGAATTTAAGTTACTAAACAATTACTGATTTCACCCTATAACAAAAGATGCTAACTAGAAATAGTCAAAACAAATTAGAAAATGAATTACATCCATAAAACTAAGCACAAAATTATATCTGGTGTTATATTCTTTAATACTTATCTGGTGTTATATTCTTTAATAATGAGGGCCAAACTTTCTGTTTTATGAAAACACAGATTATACTCACATTTGTTAACGGTAATTAGTTAAAAGTGAGAAAACGGGGAAGCAAAAATATCCCAGCTTGCTTCATCACAAAGGGGAGGGAGGTCTTAATAAAATTATATTTGATTAAATGTTGAATCAGAAGAAGTGGGAGAATGTTGGGGTGGTGGTGGGTTGGGGGGAGGGGGGCGCAAGATGATGCAAGAGTGGTTGGAGGCTCAAAGTGGGTGGTGTGTGTGTGTGTGTGTGTGTGTGTGTGTGTGTGTGTGTTTGTGTCAAGAGACTGTGATATATAACAACAAACATGAGGACAGGAAGGGAGGGGGAGGGGGGGGGGGAGCTGGGTGGGGAACATTGTTAGTAAGATATGATAAACATTATTCACTGGTGTATACAGTTGTGTTAAAGTACAGTTCTGTCATTAGGTGTTTGCCATTAAGGCTCTATTATCCCATGTTATACTGTTATAATGCATTTAAATGTTTGTGCTGAATATCACAGTTTCCAACCATAACCTATTTTTGCCATGTATCCCAGGTGCTCACATGGTGACTAAATTGCAACATATTGATGTGAATCCTTGTGGCACAAAAAAAGAAAGATATGTTCCGTTAAAATTCTTTATCTCAAAAGCCCCAGATACAACAAATTCTTTTACTTACAGCAAATGTTGTAATATAATATTTTTCTAATGTACTGTGCCTGTTGACTTGCATCATAGCTACAATATTTAGCTATTATGCTATTTGTTACAGTAAGAGACATTTTACTTACATGTTGCCCATAGTTTTCCCAAAACAGTAGATGTGACAAAGGTATTATTATCTAATGTACACTGTTAAAAAAAATTCATGTAAATGAAGTGTAAGAACATTGTATATATTGGATGCTGCATTGTAGTTTGTGTGTACAAGTGCATCTATTTTTATTGCTTCTGTCAGTGGCAAAATGAACATTAAATCTTCTTTAAGTCACACCGTATATACAATGTTTAACACTTTTATGTTCATTGCTAATAAGACACGGTGTACATGTGTACAGATATATTACTGCTTAGTTACACCAGAATTATTTTATTTGGGTGCTCTTTGCCTACTAAGGAGCAATTACTCCAGACTATGGAATTTATAATGCATTGTTACATTCCTGCAGGCATATCACAGCTGTTATATACTTTTTAAAGTGTTACATATGCATGGACCTTGCCGTTGGTGGGGAGGCTTGCGTGCCTCTGCGATACAGATGGCCGTACCATAGGTGCAACCACAACAGAGGGGTATCTGTTGAGAGGCCAGACAAATGTGTGGTTCCTGGAGAGGGGCAGCAGCCTTTTCAGTAGTTGCAGGGGCAAGAGTCTGGATGATTGACTGATCTGGCCTTGTAACACTAACCAAAACGGACTTGCTGTGCTGGTACTGTGAACGGCTGAAAGCAAGGGGAAACTACAGCCGTAATTTTTCCTGAGGGCATGCAGCTTTACTGTGTGGTTAAATGATGAAGGCGTCCTCGTGGGTAAAATATTCCGGAGGTAAAATAGTCCCCCATTCGGATCTCCGGGCAGGGACTACTCAGGAGGACATCGTTATCAGGAGAAAGAAAACTGATGTTCTACAGATAGGAGCGTGGAATGTCAGATCCCTTAATCGGGCAGGTAGGTTAGAAAATTTAAAAAGGGAAATGGATGGGTTAAAGTTAGATATAGTGGGAATTAGTGAAGTTTGGTGGCAGGAGGAAAAAGACTTTTTGTCAGGTGAATACAGGGTTATAAATACAAAATCAAATAGGGGTAATGCAGGAGTAGGTTTAATAATGAATAAAAAAATAGGAGTGCGGGTAAGCTACTACAAAAAGCATAGTGAACGCACTATTGTGGCCATGATAGACACGAAGCCCATGCCTACTACAGTAGTACAAGTTTATGTGCCATCTAGCTCTGCAGATGAAGAAATTGATGAAATGTATGATGAGATAAAAGAAATTATTCAGGTAGTGAAGGGAGAAGAAAATTTAATAGTCATGGGTGACTGGAATTCGAGAGTAGGAAAAGGCAGAGAAGGAAACATAGTAGGTGAATATGGATTGGGGGGAAGAAATGAAAGAGGAAGCCGTCTGGTAGAATTTTGCACAGAGCATAACTTAATCATAGCTAACACTTGGTTCAAGAATCATAAAAGAAGGTTGTATACGTGGAAGAATCCTGGAGATACTAGAAGGTATCAGATAGATTATATAATGGTAAGACAGAGATTTAGGAACCAGGTTTTAAATTGTAAGACATTTCTGGGGGCAGATGTGGACTCTGTCACAATATATTAGTTATGAACTCTAGATTAAAACTGAAGAAACTGCAAAAATGTGGGAATTTAAGGAGATGGGACCTGGATAAACTGACTAAAACAGAGGTTGTACAGATTTTCAGGGAGAGCATAAGCGAACAATTGACAGGAATGGGGGAAAGAAATACAGTAGAAGAAGAATGGGTAGCTCTGAGGGTTGAAGTAGTGAAGGCAGCAGAGGATCAAGTAGATAAAAAGCCGAGGGCTAGTAGAAATCCTTGAGTAACAGAAGAAATATTGAATTTAATTGAAGACAGGAGAAAATATAAAAATGCAGTAAATGAAGCAGGCAAAAAGGAATACAAACGTATCAAAACTGAGATCGACAGGAAGTGCAAAATGGCTAAGCAGGGATGGCTAGAGGGCAAATGTAAGGATGTAGGGGCTTATCTCACTAGGGGTAAGATAGATGCTGCCTACAGGTAAATTAAAAAGACCTTTGGAGAAAAGAGAGCCACTTGTATGAATACCAACAGCTCAGATGGAAACCCAGTTCTAAGCAAAGAAGGGAAAGCAGAAAGGTGGAAGGAGTATATAGAGGGTCTATACAAGGGTGATGTATTTGTGGACAATATTATGGAAATGGAAGAGGGTGTAGATGAAGATGAAATGGGAGATACAATACTGCCTGAAGAGTTTGACAGAGCACTGGAAGACCTGAGTCGAAATGAGGCCCCGGGAGTAGACAACATTCCATTGGAACTACTGACGGGCCTTGGGAGAGCCAGTCCTGACAAAACTCTACCATATGGTGAGCAAGATGTATGAGACGGTGAAATACCCTCATACTTCAAGAAGAATATAATAATTCCAATCCAAAAGAAAGCAGGTGTTGACAGATGTGAAAATTACCGAACTATCAGTTTAATAAGTCACAGCTGCAAAATACTAACGCGAATTATTTACAGGCGAATGGAAAAACTGGTAGAAGCCGACCTCGGGGATGATCAGTTTGGATTCCGTAAAAATATAGGAACACGTGAGGCAATACTGACCCTACGACTTATCTTAGAAGCTAGATTAAGGAAAGGCAAACCTACGTTTCTAACATTTGTATACTTAGAGAAAGCTTTTGACAATGTTGACTGGAATACTCTCTTTCAAATTCTAAAGGTGGCAGGGGTAAAATACAGGAAGCGAAAGGCTATTTACAATTTGTATAGAAACCAGATGGCAGTTATAAGAGTCGAGGGGCATGAAAGGAAAGCAGTGGTTGGGAAGGGAGTGAGACAGGGTTTTAGCCTCTCCCCGATGTTATTCAATCTGTATATTGAGCAAGCAGTGAAGGAAACAAAAGAAATATTCGGAGTAGGTATTAAAATCCATGGAGAAGAAATAAAAACTTTGAGGTTCGTCGATGACATTGTAATTCTGTCAGAGACAGCAAAGGACTTGGAAGAGCAGTTTAACGGAATGGACAGCGTCATGAAAGGAGGGTATAAGATGAACATCAACAAAAGCAAAACAAGGATAATGGAATGTAGTCAAATTAAGTCGGGTGATGCTGAGGGAATTAGATTAGGAAATGAGACACTTAAAGTAGTAAAGGAGTTTTGCTATTTGGGGATCAAAATAACTGATGATGGTTGAAGTAGAGAGGATATAAAATGTAGACTGGCAAAGGCAAGGAAAGCCTTTCTGAAGAAGAGAAATTTGTTAACATCGAGTATAGATTTAAATGTCATGAAGTCGTTTCTAAAAGTATTTGTATGGTTTGTAGCAATGTATGGAAGTGAAACATGGACGATAAATAGTTTGGACAAGAAGAGAATAGAAGCTTTCGAAATATGGTACTACAGAAGAATGCTGAAGATTAGACGGGTAGATCACATAACTAATGAGGAGGTATTGAATAGAATTGGGGAGAAGAGGAGTTTGTGGCACAACTTGACAAGTAGAAGGGACCGGTTGGTAGGACATGTTCTGAGGCATCAAGGGATCACAAATTTAGCATTGGAGGGCAGCGTGGAGGGTAAAAATCGTAGAGGGAGACCAAGAGATTAGAGATGAATATACTAAGCAGATTCAGAAGGATGTAGGTTGCAGTAAGTACTGGGAGATGAAGAAGCTTGCACAGGATAGAGTAGCATGGAGAGCTGCATCAAACCAGTCTCAGGACTGAAGACCACAACAACAACAACATGCATGCTTGGATGCTGCACTGTTGTGATGCAGTTAGAGTCCCTTAGTCTCTATTCCTATTTATCCCCCCTCCCCTGACCCCCATTTGCCCCCTGCCTTTCCTACTCCCAAAACATTTTCCACCCCTCCAGCTCACTATTTTTCTTACATTCACTACCCAAACATGCAAAGTTTTGTATATATTGCCTCCAAGTCAAGTCATGGTTAACTTAATGGCTGGAAATTCTGTAATCTCCCTGTAATTAATAATCATCCTTGTAATAAATAAGTTCTGTATCTGTTGTGATTAAGATAGTTGTACAATTACGCTAATCTGTTTATGCTGTGTAACTCAAAAGTGGCTTTCATGAGTTACTTTTTCCTACTAAGGAGCAGCTACTTTGTTTTATGCAAGTGTAATGCACTTTTACATTTCAATAAGCATATTATGATTACTAATAGTTTTCCTACTTTTACTATATTTCATAAATATGGCACTGTGACTGCAGTCTCATGTTTTCTATCCACCTCGGACCCCAACCCATCCCACACCAAACCCCCTCCAAAATGCGTACCCCCCCCTGTTTCTGGTGTGTCTCCCATTCTCTCACCCCCTGCCAGCATTACTAAATGTGCCTGATCTAAAGGATCACTACCCTTCCCCACCCAGCCCCTTTCTCCCTCCCTGTTCCTCAATGCTTTGTTTGACGTTATATATATCACTCTCTTTTGTCATCCCCCAACTTTGAGCCTTCAACCACATGCCTATGGGTAGATCCATTGAAGTTTCTTGCCCCCTGCCCCCAACCCACTGCCCCAACTTTCTCGCACCTCTTTGCTCTCATTCTGATTTCTCCTGATTCAGCATTTAATCAAATATACACTCTCATCCCTACTGTCATTTTGTTCAGCCCTCCCTCCCCATCCCCTGCATTTACGCACCTCTAACACTGCTTTTCACACTTCTACATCTCACTATTGTCTTTGACATTGCCCCTACCCCCATTCCCCGCTCCCCCCCCCCCCCTCCATATTTGATTCCAAACCCATCCCTTTCTCTTAATTACACAGTTAACCGTCTTAATTTTGTAAGTCTTGGTTAAACGAGGTATATTCCTGTATCTCTCCCATTCCTCTTCAGCCACCATCCGTTTACCCTCCCCCACCCCTGCATTTTTAATTTCTGTTGTTAACTTTTGTATTATCACTGACACTTACTATATTCTTATATGTGATTTACTGTCTTTGAATTTTACTTCATTTTGTTCCTTGTAGACTTTAGTTTCTCATCCAGCTTAAATAGGTTCACTTACATTTGTTGATGATCTGATGTACAGATGTTTATCGCAAAAAAGGTGGTGTACATTGCCTCCCCAAAGATAATTATATATAGTCTGAAGATATTTAACATTGATAGTCATTTATCTATGACACTTTGTCATTTTAGTATTCAGGTGTTCTATTACTCATACTCTTTGATTTCTTTATCATTACATTTCAAGGACATGTGCTCTCCTTTTATTTACCAACGTAAGCCTGTGTTTACTAAATATATCATGCTCCCACGATTATTTACTGATCTCTTACAAGATGGTGATTTTGCATCAGGTATTACATGAGGAGCCAATATTTTTCTTAATAGACATTTTACAGGGGACTTATGACCTCAGCAGTTGAGTCCCATAGTGCTCAGAACCATTTGAACCATTTTGAACCAACATTTTACATTTTTTGAAATTTTTGCCTTTAGTAAATACTTGAAATGGCATAAAAGTCCGAAATGTGGGCTGTATTGAAATAAACAATAAAACAGTCAAATGGCAGTGTGTTCCTTTAAAAAACAAATTGTATTTATTTAATGAAAAATCTGGTGTGCTCTTTTGGTAGCACTGGTCAGATGCTGTCAATGCACATTTTTTTTTTTTTTTTTTTGATCTTTCAAGGCATTTGAAAGCTGGTCACTCTTTAATAATGAAGGTAGAGCTATATCTTTCAGTGTCTGTTGCTAACGCACTATTCCACTTACATAGTGGGTCTTTAAACATGATTTCATAAATTGTTTTCTCATAATTGTTGAAGCAGTTTTTATATTTAAGTAAAAAAGCTGCAGATATTTACTCCCAGCCAAGCCAAAATGACTAACCAGGCAAGTGTCTCAAACATCAAAATACATTCAGGTATATCATTTGATGGAAAAAAATTGGGTCTTAATCTCTAAATTTACATTAAGCTTTATCAACTTTGTTTTGCATAATTAGAAATTATTCCCTGTAACCATAACATAAATGTCAAAGTCAAAATGGAGGTATTGGCTGACATCAACCACTGTCCCTCCTAGAAGGTTTCAGTTTTGCAAAGCAGTACTTAATGTTTATTTATTATTTGTTGTGAGACACCAGCATACAGTAGTATGCATAGTGGTCCTACTTGTATTGAAACCTCCAAACTATTTAGTCATTCACTCAGAAACCAACATGAGATCCCCCCTCCCCCTCTAGGTTCTTGGAACACTCCTATAGAATACACTAGTATTCAGTGAAGTATGTCAATTTGTAGTCCATGGTCATACTACTACTTCTGATAATATTTCTCTTTATGAATCACAAGTAATCTATTAATTAGTTACTGTATTTCATGAATTACTAAAATGATAGAAATTAATTAATAGTTAAAATAGGATTGAAAACGCGGAGTGGAAAACAAGCAATTTCAAGACCTTGTAAAGAGTAAAAAAGAAGTTTAAATTTATATACCACATATTTATAACTAACAAATAATTTTAAGTATTAATTTTGAAGTACTCTGTGACATTTAGTGCCCAATCTAATTAAGTTAGGCAGCAAAATGCAGTGGAGAATTTGAATATTGTCAGTGTGCATGTTTATTTGAGCAAGTTAGTGATGGATGAATGATTATTGGAGATGGGTATCTTTAATTTAAATTATGCTTTGACTTGCTCTTAACACTTGTAATAAGAGGCACAGCATGTTTCCCAAAATTTGATTGTGAACTGTCAGTGTCATTAATGTAATTATTTACTTCTACAGTTTATTTTATTTACTGTAATTAATGGGCCACAGAAAACAACCTAGTCTGTGCTTAAGGATACAAATATAAATTAATTTCAAACAAAATATTTCATTTTTGTTGTTTACTTGCAGCTCAAAATCGCCAGAGTTTTCTGCTGAAGCTGCAACAGGGCTGCACTTCCTGGAAATGCTTGTGCATTACTCGGGCTTGCCACGAAATACCTTGGCAGACCACATACCTGAGCCTGTCCTCGATCAGTACCAGTCACTTGTCAGTGCATAATTGACAGACAGTGTCTGTAATTCCATAGTCTGTGACAGTTTTTCTTGAATCTTCTTAAATTTTTGGGTATTTATTGTAAATTGTGATTTACTGTTGTAATGCTCAATTTCTTGCTTTTGTAATAGCAGAACACAAAGCTTTGTAATGGACTGATTATATTTATATATTATTATAGTATCCTTTTATTGTTATTTAAAGTATGTTAAATCTTATTCTGAAAGGACATATCTTTTTTGTATGTTGTTTTTGTTACAGAAAATGTCAGCATTGGGTTATTTTACAGTAAATTGTAAGAAGCTTCATTCTCTGTTTTTGTGCTATGTTTATAGAGTGCTGATTTGGTTAATATGTTAGTAACCAAGATTCCTGCTGTTAGTTGTAGTGTTTTGTTGTATGTTGCTAAAAGGGTAGAAAAAATAGATATAAAAACCTGCAAGATTCTGTAAGTATTGGCTATTAGTCTACACCAATAGGAAAAAAAATGTTATAGATCAGTAAGACATATGCAGTCTATCCCACACCAAATTTTTTTCTGAAGCCCAACACATGTATGTAGGCACAGGTCAATAATATGAAGCCCAGAAGGCAGAGGGCCATTACAAAAATGCAGTTCCATTTTGTTTAGCTATGGCATTATTTCCATTAACGACTACTGCTAGTTCTTTAAAATTGCTGTTATCCGCAAGACACCAACATTAAAGTAAGTTAATTCCCATAGGAACATAATTATCCATTTATTTGTTTGTTTATTTATTTATTTATTTACTATCCCTGGCATCACGTGGTGTACAATGCACAAAGATATAGGACATGGTTTATAGTAACAGTGTGGCAATTGTTCGAGTTTTTATAAGACATAGTACAAACAGTATTAAAATTAAATAATTTCACATGTATAAGCTTACATGTATGGTGGCATAAGAAATCATCAAAAAACTAAAAACAGATAGGGGACAGTTTTAAGTGTGTGATTGAATTAAATTTTTTCGATGAGATAATACAAACAGTATTAACGTTAAATATTTTCAAATGCATAAGCTTACACGTATGATGCCATTAAATATTGTCAGAAAGCTAAACACACATAGGGGACAGTGTACATTTATGATTGCATTGCTGGTGCTGCCAAACTACTGCTGATGGAACCAATGTGATGTTCAAGTGGGTCGCTGGCCACGTCGGAGTGTGGGGGAATGAAGCTGTCGATCCTGCTGCTAAAGCTGCAATCCAACTACCTAGGCATTTAGCTATTTTGTCCTTCAGATGATCTTTGTGTTGCCACACATAGGAACATTGTGTCGCTCTGGCATGTACACTGGTCTTCTCTATATGGGAACAAACTCCATGAAATTAAAAACCTCCCAACAGTTTGGGTGACTTCCTCTTGCCCCTGTCGTCGTGAGGAGATACTTTTAGCTAGGCTGCATATTGATCACTGTTGTTTCAGTCACTGTCATTTGTTAAGTGGAGATCCCACACTGCTATGTACTTACTGCAACTAACCATTGACAGTGCGCCATTTTCTGACACAATGCCGATTTTATAGTCATTTATTTTCAATGTATGTTTGTCATCTGAATCATCAGATATTTTAGCAGATACAGCATGGGCTGTAGATTGCTTTCTAATGTTTATTTGTCATAGTAACGTAGCAAAGGAAATTTAATTTTCAAATGTTTGAGCAACCCCTCAAAGGGAAAGTGATTGTTTTTAGCTATCCCTCTCCTCCAGTCAATTATGCTCTGTGTATTATCAACTTCAAATTCATTCGGTAATTGACCATTTTAAGTCATGACATGGGTGCTTAGGACCTCAGCTGTTTTGTGCCCTAAAGCAATAACCAACAACAACAACAACAACAACTACGGCCATAAGTGAAAGGTAAAATGCAGTCAAGGTTCAGGTTTGACCACAGCCACCAACCCCAGATGAGAGGCAAATAGATAACAGGACTGCCATAAGGGATGGGGAGAATATTTAAGGGGACTTGGATAAGGAATGAAGGAAAATGTGAAGGTACTTGATGAAGGTATGTCTCAAATATGTGAAAGGACTATCTCAAATTCTTCACATACAACAGAATTAAAATAAGATTCTGTCCTTAATATTAAAATTTCTACTTCAGTTTTCTCTGGATTACCTGTTGAACTTCCTGATCACTCACATTCCTCATGTGTTGTGAAAAAGGAACCTGAGGCAGTTACTTCAGCTGAATCTTAACATTGTTCTAAAATACCTAATTTCTTACTAGTGCCTGAAATTTGTTTTTGACTCATATTTAATTTGCCAGACTGTTCATTTACCTTTTTTGTGATTACATTTGGATTCAAAGTTTGGTATAGTTGTTTTTAACTCTAATACCATTTGATATATCTGAGCCCTTATGTGATGTGACTTTGCAATGTGTTCCTCAAACTTACTGGTTTGTTAGTCTATTTTAGCCTTAGCTGTATCTAATTTGGCATGTAGTTTAGTGGTTTCTCAGGTAGAACTTTCTCAAACGTAACACTTAGAGCATATGAGTTAACATTAGTTTGTTATCATAAGTAATTTGTGCACTAAACGTTTTCAAAAAACTTTTCAAATGCTCTTCCATGTTTCAAGTTGAAGCTGGCATACAATCCAAATAACATTTTGTACACAACATTTCCCCAATTCACAGCAGTTCCCAACACATAACGAGGAATCACTGCTTACAATGGACCCAGTTTTTACTTAACACACGATGTCACATAAGGCAGAAAAGTAAAAAAAATAAAATTGTTCTGAATAAATACAGCTCACTTTACACTGCTGTGCAAAACACAGCATTCTAACATGGAGTGCTGTGTGCCACTGCAAATCAGAGATGCTGTGAGTTGTCTCTCACATTGGAAATCATTGCTTAATTCCAGGCCATCAGCTGCAGTTAGTTGCCATCTGACAAAGCAGCTTCATTTCCTCATCTTCAGTATTCTCTTAGCTGAATGTAGTGCTGTGATCTTAACTGCCTGTAATCTGCAACAAATTTCTTCATGATAATAGCCTTTTAACACAGTTAGCATATGCACTTACTTGCTTCAACCTGTGATTTATATTGGTGCCAATTGTAATGGCTCAGTTTCATAAAAATTCTGCAGGTAAAATAGGTTATTTTTCTTAAATATTTTCATTCAGTAATCTCTCTTATTGCTATTTGTCTAGTACTTCTTTCTTTTATCACTCTCTGTGGTATCCTTTACTCTCATAACAACGTTTTAGTTTTCATTACTCTTCCAGCAGTAAACTGAACTATGTTCTGCGCTTATGTACCACAAATGTGGTATTTGAGTAGCTTTTGTAAAACAAATGAATGATGTTCTTATTTTCTATGTTCTTATCATGTCTTCCTGTAAGGCTGTTTTTGGAGAGTGTCAAATTTATCTGTAGTGTTCAACAATGTGCCATGAAGTTTGGTCCCAAAACACATTAATAAAAATATTGGTCAGATGTAGTTGTCATACAGTTGACACCCTGAACAGCACATTTTAGAAGTGTTGCAAATGCACGTAGTACAGAAGAGAAATGCAAAAAGTTTGTTTCAGAACATTTTTTCACATCATCCCCATCTCAGTAGGGATTTCTTACTCCCCCAATGCTTTTGTACAAAAAATATGTCGTGTACATACCAAATTTGGTTGAAATGGTTTCATGAAAATAATCACAAAAACTTGAAATCCTATCACCCAATTTACCTTTCTCCCCCTATTTCTGCCATCCGTCTTACACCCTGCTACCCTGTACCTCTTCCAGCTGCCTCTTTACACACTGCCCCTCTTCCATCTACCTTCCCACAACCAATCCCACTTCCCTCGTCAGACCCTCTTCCCCTGCCAGCTGCTCTCTACCACTCTCCATGTTCTACCTGCCTCCTACACCATCTCCTTCCCCCTTCCTCTGTCCATCTCTCTCTCTCTCTCTCTCTCTCTCTCTCTCTCTCTCTCTCTCTCTCTCTCTCTCTCTCTCTCTCTCTCTGTCCTCATCCCCTCCCCCCTCACTCTGTCCACATCCTTCCCCCTCACTCTTATATGTCAAACCAATCCTTCCCCTTCTCTCTGTCCATCTACTCCCCCCCCCCCTCTCTCAGTCTGTGTACTCCTTCCGCCTCTCTCAGTCCATCTACCCCCCCCCCCCTCTGTCCACCCCCTGCCCACCTCCTCCTCTGCCTTTCTCTGTCCATCTCCTCATCCCCCTCTCTCTCTGTCCATATCCACATCTCCCTCTCTCTGTCCCTCTTCCTCCCACCATCCCTCTGTCCAACTCCTCATCCCTCTCTCTCTCTGTGTCTGTCTCCTCCTTCCCCTCTCTCTATATCAATCTCCTTCTCTGCCTCTCTCTCTGTCCATCTCGCCCTCCCCTCTCCTCTGTCCATCTCCCTCTCCTCACTTCTCCGTCTATCTCCTGCTCCTGTCTTACAAGCATTCTTGACTAACGTCAACTCACAACATTGAATCTCAGAGGTAACTAACACTAATGACTGTTACAGCCTGTATTTAAAGCAAACATGATTTGCATCCTTGTAGTGGTGCTATTAGTGCCACTCATGTGTGACCAGCGTGAAATTTGAATAGATGTCATCTTTCAGATGTATGAACATGTGTACCAACTTTTGTTGTCACACAACTCCTTGTTGTTGTGATTTACTTTTCCACATGTTCTCATTGATTTCCATATTTTGTTTTGAATCTGGGTAATGGTTATGATTATACATACTTTTAGTCGGACTATAACTGATCTTCAGGCCAACTTTAAACCTTACTTTAAAATATGCTTTGGTTAATGAAGTTTGTCTCCACTAGAAACAAACAGCATAACGTCATAAGCATACTGAGCGAGTTTCAGGTATGTTCCATTAATGCGTATTCGTTTTTCGGTTTCCCATTGTAATGATTTGAAAACTTCTTATAGGGAGTGAGTGAATATTTCGTAAGAAGTTGTGACTGTGTCCAAATTCAGCTCAAAGTTGTGCAGTCTATCTTGATGATGCCGTAAGCCAATAAATCACAGTAATTGTCAAAAATACCTTGGAATTGTACTTGGCAATTCCTGATTTTTCCAGATCTGATGTCAGAATGTGTTCTCTTTCATCTAGGTGGTTAGTTTGGATGTCCTTTGCCATGTTACCAGTAGAGCAGAATCTCTGAAGTCATTACAGACATGTCAGAAGTGTAAAGATGGGATAAGAGAGGAGCAATTACTAATCTATGAGATAACCTGGTTTTCATTGAGAACGACTTTGTACTATTTTGTCCTATGATGCCTCTGAAGTAGTGATTTTTCATCAGGTCCTTCATGATGCCAGTTGAGTCTATCAGTAGATCGGATTGCACTAGGCAAGGCCTGCACCTCAATAGGTATGGGAAGGGGAGGCTGGCAAAGCCTATAGGTTACAATGTACTGGGTGGTGGTGGGATCACTCGTGCAAAAATTCCTGTTGTAGTTGGTGTTAGACAGCACCTTTTTTAGATTGAAGTCAACTGATAAGTATACCTGCTTAAAGGAAGTTCCTCAAACAAAGCAGTCGCCTTCAGAGGACGTGTTTCCAAGTAGAGAAGGAATTAACATATTTCATCAAAATACAAGAGGTATTAGAGATAATAGCGAACTGCTTATAGATGTTGACTCTGATATTATCAGTATATCGGAGCACCACTTAAATAATTTGACAATTCAGGGGCTTCCTTTACCGGGATACAGATTAGCTGGCCGTTTTTCAAGGAGTTCCTTGCAGAATGAGGGAGTGGTCATGTACGTAAAAAACAGTATTCCGTTTGAGTCCATAGATGTATCATGGCACTGTACTGAACAGACATTTAAATGTTGTGCAGGGGCAGCTGAATTTAGTGAAACTAAACTTCTAATTGTATATCTAAAAACAAAGATGATGTAACTTACCAAACGAAAGCATTGGTATGTTGATAGACACACAAACACACACACAAAATTCGAGCTTTCGCAACCTAAGGTTGCTTCATCAGGAAAGAGGGAAGGAGAGGGAAAGACGAAAGGATGTGGGTTTTAAGGGAGAGGGTAAGGAGTCATTCCAATCCCGGGAGCGGAAAGACTTACCTTATGGGGAGAATAGGACAGGTGCACACACGCACATATCCATAGGCAAATATACAGACACAAGCAGACATATATTTCAAGGATCAATGTTGGGGCCACTCCTGTTCCTTATTTATATGAATGATATGCCCTCTAGTATTATGGGGTAATTCTAAAATATTTCTGTTTGCTGATGACACCAGCTTGGTAGTAAAGGATGTTGTGTGCAATGTTGGTTTAGTTTCAAATAGTGCCGTTCATGACATAAATTCAAGGCTTGTTGAAAATAAACTAATGCTAAATCACTGTAAGCCTCAGTTTATACAGTTTCTAACACACAATTCAACAAAACTTGACATTTTAATTTCACAGAATGGGCATATGATTAGTTAAACTGAACAGTTCAAATTTCTGGGTGTTCTGACAGATAGTAAACTGTCATGGAAAGCCTACATTCAGGATCTTGTTCTGAAACTTAACCCTCGCACAGAAAGGTGTACAGTATACTGCTGCATCCATTTTCAATAAGCTATGACAAGAATTTAAAAATTTAGCAGTAATCCATGTGCTTTCAAATCAAAATTGAAGAGTTTCCTCATGGATCACTCCTATTCTGTTGAGGAGTTCCTTGAAAAATTAAGCAGATTCTTATGTTATATTGTTGATTGCATTTACTTAAACTTGTGGCTTGACTTTTTTTGAGTTCATAAACATTTTATTTTTATCTGTTATTACCTTTATGTTGTAATTTCATGTACTGACATGCTCCTTGACCTTGGAGATTTGCTCCTCAATTTGGTTCTAAGGAACTTGATGTGTAAATAAAATAAAAAGTAAATGAGTCTGGTAAGTTCTGAGCAGGGAATCATTTTCTTAAGCATTGACTGGAGCTATTCATCACACACTGTCATAAGTGGCAGTAAAGTCCACAAAGCCAACCACAATTTTTAATGAGTTCTGTAATCTTCATTCAGTTTGTGGTATGATATTTCCTTGACATACAAAAAACTAACCAGATAAAACTGAAGAGTAGAAAAACCACAATAACAAAATTGGCAGGAACAACCTCAGGACTGCAAGCAGATATTGTATGCATGACTGCACAATATCACATGTATTCTTCCACAGAGAGGTGTGCACCAGTATGGTTCAAGATCAGGCAGACTAATGAAATGGATGTACAGACGAATATGGAGGATGGATTTTGTCAAAATGGATGCACACTTAAATGAGTCGGTGTGCATTTTAACTGGAATGCTGATATCTACACACCACTGTGGCTTCATGCACTTGTAGAAATAGCTCTTCCACACCTGAGATGAAAACAGGTTAATTTTAGACAATGGAACAAGCGTCATGCTCCCATACTCCCAACAACACTTCCAATTCACATCATACTGGACAATGATCATATCTGAAGTCTTGCAGCCCTGTGTGGGAGGATTACGCCCTGTTTCTTTCTGAAGCAAACACAAATAGAGATGGAAGTCTAACAAAGATTTCAATCATGATGGCTATATGGATCATACTGTATCAGTGCAAGTGGCTGAACTGCTGAGGAAGACTTGGTGCAGCCTACACAGGATCTGAACAGCCCATACTCGAACTATGGCTACCACACAGTTCGAGAGTCATTGATCTTTCTGAATGTGACAAATGAGCTGATCATGGACATCATGCAACAATGCAGCAAGAGAAGGGGCTCTGAAAAAATTGAATAACATCCTGGAATGTGCAGTGAAAGATGTTAACTGGATATCTAACACTGATATAGGTTTGTGTACATATAACATTGTGATATTATTGTGTAGAATTAGTAATTTTGAACTTGTAGATCCTATTTTGCTTATGACCAATAAATAAATTATACCCTTGTCAACTGATTCGGAACAGATTCCGTACTCTAATATTTGTGTAGTAGTGTTCCACTGCACTGTTTCTATATCTTTTCATCTCATTCTTCAGATGATGACACAGCAGTATGAAGGAAACAGACCTTTACCAACTACTCGAAAGGTGCTTAATGACTTCCCTCATAGCCAGCACAGACTTGTGATATACGAAATGGGCATCCAAATCCCCCTGATCACAACCAGCCCTCGAACACGCTGGAATTTCAATAAGGCCAATTGGCCTGGCTTCACAGAAGAACTTGATAATTGTATACATCGAATACCACCTACTTATGAAGCTTATGAATGATTTATAGGAGCTATGATATCTGCAGCAAAGAAACATGTCCCTAGAGGGTACCGCAAAGAATATATTCCTGGGTAGAGTGAAGAAAGCGAAAACCTTTACCAACAATTTACTGGGAGCAATGACCATGAAATTGCAGATCATTACACAGCCTAGATGCCGCCAGGAGGAAAAAATGGGAAGATAAAGTTAGCTCACTTGACTACACAAAATCAAGCCGAGAAGCTGGGTCTCTTCTAAGGACGCTTGGAGATGGAAAAACAGTTGCATGGACAACAAGATTGCCTCGCGTATAGTCATGATTTCCAAAAACAAATGGAGCAAAAATCTTACTAGGGATATAAAGAAAGAAATGAAACTCCTTAAAGGTAGCTCCCCAATGACACAACCCAAACCATTCAACGCAAAAGACATAAACACCGCCATCAGTGGCACTAAATTAGGTAAAGCCCCAGGTGAGGATGGTCTACACCCAAAGTTCTTCGCTCACTGTGGAGGACAGGATAGGGCCTGGCAAGCCAAATTCTACACTCATTTTCTTGAAAGAGGCCAGTTAACAAAACTCTTCAAACAGACAAAGATTATTGCTATACTGAAGAAAAATAAACCAAATGAAAAGCCAGAAATCTGCCCTATTGCCTTGCTCAGCATAGCATATAAACTCCTGAAAAGACTTTTACTGAACAGAATTGGTCCTGATATACTCAAGATAATTCCAGTGGAACAGGTGGGCTTTAGGCCACACAGAAATACAACAGATCAAGTTATGTCTCTTACAACTTACGTAGAAGGAGGCTACCAACGAAAATTCAAGACTTAAGTGGCTTTCGTAGATTTAACAGTGGCCTATGATACAGTATGGAAATATGGAGTACTCTACAAGCTCCTTAAAGTTATACCGTGTAGAAGAACTGCACGACTTTTGAACACCATGTTGAGCCAAAGATAATTACGTGTGTATAAGGGGAATGATATAAGCAATAAAAGATCGTTGAACAATGGGTTACCTCAAGGGTCGGTTCTTGCTCCCTTGTTTAGTCTGTACATTTCAGACATGCCAGAGACGCTTTCAAGGAAATTCGGATGTGCAGATGACTGGGAAATTTGCTATCGGAAAACAAACCATTGAACAAACGGAAGAAATCCTGACAGAAAATCTCAAGAAACTGACACAGTACTTCAAAAAGTGGGGACTCAAATCAAACACCAGTAAAACTGAAGTTAGTAGCTTTCATCTAAACAACAAAATGGGTAATTGGAAGGTAAAGGTGTGCATGGACAACCAGCAGTTGAGACACAACAGATACCCTAAATACCTAGGGTATCATCTCCAGAATGTTGCTGCAAAGATAAGAACTCTCAACAACATAATTCATAAACTATGTGGAACAACTTGGGGAACTACAGCCGCAACTCTGCAATGCTCAGCTCTAGGGTTGGTGTACTCTACTGCTGAATACTGTGCTGCTGTTCGGCTCAATAGTGCCCATACAAATATCATAGATACCCAACTAAATACCACAATGCGTCTTATCACTGACACAATCAAATCTACTCCCACACATTGGCTACCAGTACTAAGTGTTATCCCCCCGCCAGACCTCAGACGTAAAGACGTTCTCTTAAAAGAGAATTCAACAAAATAATGGACAATCCAGAACTACCGATACATTCTGACATCAGAAACGCAAATGCCTGCTTTCGAGAAAACCACCGACAAAAGATGGCATGAACTTGATGAACAGCAACTACCAAACTACTATTGAGTGGCAGAGGAGACTTAACGACAAATGCTGCCCAAGAATGCCTCCTGTGAAGAAGACGTCGCCACCTGGTTTCAACCTCCCTCGCAGACAATGGTCTACACTAACCAGAATTCGAACCAACGGTGGGAATTGTGCAGCCTCGCACATCAAGTGGAACATAACTTCAACGTCTGAGTGTGACTGTGGTGCTACATAACAGACGATCCAGCACATCATCACCAAATGTAGGACAAGAAAGTATAATGACAGTGCTAGTGACTTTGCTCTCGTGACTCCACAAACTATAGACTACATTCGTAATCTAGATATGCAAGTGTAAATTTCAGTCATGATAGATTTGTATCTCTAGCCATAAGCTAAATAAATAATAAATGTATCACGATATAAAGTTCGTCTCAATGTACCCTGCCATCATACTCAAAGACACTGAACTTGTTTGTACACATCTGCAAAATTCATGTCTCTCTAACATTATGTATCTTCATTAATGTAGTTTTTGTAAACTGCAGCTTACTTATTCCCTTACAAATGGATTCCCTCTACCATTTTTGAATAATTCTCCTTTAATAATCCCACAGATCTAGGATAGATTTTTTTTGCCGTGTTTGTGAAGAAGTTCTGGTGCATGTTTAAGATTACTTATCGTGAGGTTTCTTCATCTTTGCAAACAGTTTCTCTTCTCACTCAAATTGGCATATTACACAAGCCATTGTGCTCTGTGAGACACCAAGAATGTTGCAAACTTTTTCTCACATACTTTCTCTTTAAAGCTTGATGTGAACCTCTGGACAACATGCTCGTTCCTTGCAGAATAACAAATAAACTACATGTTTATTTTTATATTTTATAAGATAATTTTTTGAACTTCCGAACAGTGGTAACACCTACTTCCAGTACAGACGAAGCCGTCCACAGGTACGTTATCAGTCTGAATAATGCATCTAGTGAGTTGATAGCTCAGTTGATTACATATTAGGATTGTGATGTGGCAGTTCCAGTTTTCAACCTGATTATGCTGTTACCGTGGCTTCTTGCTACCGTGATGTTTTTGCATAATTAATTCACTACATTAGTTTTGTCTATAACCAACGTTTTCTAAGGAATTATGCTTATATCATCTTGATATTGTTTCGGTATCTGTGCTGGATTAAGCAAAAGTCATAAAGCATAAACGCTTATTTAGTATAAAACCGGTCATTATGGATAGAAATGGGTGTCATTTCTTAGATACAAAAGCATAATAAAATATATCACACTTATTGTTGAAGAATCGGCAAAAAATGAATGTTTCCTCTCAAACTGATATTTCGTCTTCTACTTCTGTACAAGCGGCGAAATAAATGAGTCAACGTGCGACAAAAACGGAAATTCGCTGATTAAGTATAATTCAGTCGTTAGTAAGGAGAAAGAAATGTCAGTGCAATTCTTTCACATGGCCGACTGTAAAACCGATAACCACCGCATTAATATAGAGAATTTCAGAGAAATCAGGTTGACTGGCCTACTACTACATGTGTAATACTAATACAAGTCGTTCAGTTGCTAAATTAGTGCTTGATTTAACTTATAAACGGGAAAGCTGTGCCAGGAAGTGACAGCTCCATTTAGCGTAGTGCGTGGTGACATTAACTCGGCCGTTTTTCTGTCACGTGACTTAGATATTAGAGCAGCATTTGTTACATGTGCTAAAATATCGCGAAATATGGTTAAAATCAGTGACTCGTTGGTGTATGCTGCCCTGCATTTTACACCCTGGCGGAACCCGCTTTGTGAAGCAACGCCACTGCCCCGAACCACGAGGTCGGCCGCGACAGAGCGGTGGCAGTAGGTGACGTCAGTGTCTGGGTGCCGCCTCTGCCGCCGGATGGCGCCACGAGCCCTCGGAACGAGCTGGCCTGACTCAGCTAGAGGATGGAGTGGGGGTAACCTAGTCAACAGGAATCCCTGCGGACTGCGCTGTGCACGCCATCGTCGCTCAGGCCTTTTGGTTGCAATGCGTGGGGCCCCGCGCGCGACATGCGACGATCGTCACATACACTAATTGAAAAAAATTGCAACACCAAGTAGGTGTAAAGTGACAGAAACGAAAGTTGGTAGGCATGTTTCTACGCCTGAAGGATGTCATTTCAAATTTCACTCCAGTTGCGTATGAGTCGCGCTAGTACCGCCACTCAGAGAATGCATTAATACACGCTGTGACGGTCGTGAGAATTAGTTACTTTTGTGATTGGAAATTGGACGTCGTGAGTTGATGTTAGGCCGTATTACACTATCAAATTTCTTTGTCAAAGATTTGATCAAAGGTGTGATCAAATATTCGTCAAATATATTTGAGAAAGATCTTTGAAGTGGCGCTAAAATGGGGTATTACACTGTCATCATATTTTTCGCCAAAGTTCAAGATGGCTGACAACAACAACTTGTTGTTAACCGCAGCAGTTGCATGTACCACAACTGCACTGTGTGCACATGCGGAAGAGAAGCGGGGGAAAAAAAGAAACGTACCTGGATGAAGCCGTGGGTTTTACAACGACACGATAAAAGCATTCAACAAAATTTGTTACGTGAGCTTATAGTGAAGGACGTCAAGTCGTACATCAGTTACTTACGAATGGATGACCATACATTTCAGTATGTGCTCAGTGAAGTGTTTCCTCATATCACAAAGCACAATACTTACTTAAGAACTGCTATACCTGCAGAAGATAGGCTCACTGTAACACTCCGATTCCTATCTACAGGAGAGAGTTAGGTTAGGTTATGTTAGGTTAGGTCAGGTCAGGTCCCCAATCTTCTAAATCTATTTTTGTATTCAGGGTGCCTCACGTTGAAAAGCGCCTCATCAGCTATATACATCTCTATTAATTTTGTAGTTGTCGGTACAAAAAATGGCTCTGAGCACTATGGGACTTAACTTCTGAGGTCACCAGTTCCCTAGAACTTAGAACTACTTAAACCTAAGTAACCTAAGGACATCACACACATCCATGCCCGAGGCAGGATTCGAACGTGCGACCGTAGCGGTCGCGCGGTTCCAGACTGAAGCGCCTAGAACCGCTCGGCCACTCCGACCGGCAGATGTCGGTACACACCAATTGTATTTACCGGCAATGTTTATAAAAACACTACAGACGGCAGAACGCTGCGAGATGCTAGCGCTCCACGTGGTAACATGTCACAGTGCAGTGAACAGAAGACAAGCGACTTCTTTGATCAAATTTACAGCGAGGCCCTAGATTTGATCAAATATTTGACGAGGCTCCCTATTACACCATCAAATTTCTTTAGCAAAGATATTGGGCAAAGAAATTTGATAGTGTAATACCGGCCTTAGTCAAAAATGTTTTTAAGACGACAAAGACGCCATTATCAATACCTCATTGACTTTGAACGCCACCCCCCCTCCCTCCCCTCTCTTGCGGACCGCCCGTATTGCCACCGGAGCCGACCCCGCCAGTCAGCCCCCGCAAGCTATTAGTTTGTTTCTTTCGTCAGTCGACTCGACTAAATCGTGTTATCGAGTAGTTGTACTTTCCTATGTAGCACGCGCGTCCGCGTCATCGTATTTTATACGTTTCTGCTTGGCCCATAGTCAGCTAACACACATTTTTCTTTTACGCTAGCTCGATATCTTTAGTGCCCCCTCCTTGAGGTTTTTCTGTTTTCACGACTGGAACGAAGTTGTGTAATAGGACTACGACGAGCTGGATGTTCCTTCTGCAATATTGCAGGAGGACTTGGGAGAAATGTACCACTGTACAAGATTGTTGGGAGGGGTGGACACGAGAATGTACAGGGTGATTCAAAAAGAATACCACAACTTTAGGAATTTAAAACTCTGCAACGACAAAAGGCAGAGCTAAGCACTATCTGTCGGCGAATTAAGGGAGCTATAAAGTTTCATTTAGTTGTACATTTGTTCGCTTGAGGCGCTGTTGACTAGGCGTCAGCGTCAGTTGATGCTAAGATGGCGACCGCTCAACAGAAAGCTTTTTGTGTTATTGAGTACGGCAGAAGTGAATCGACGACAGTTGTTCAGCGTGCATTTCGAACGAAGTATGGTGTTAAACCTCCTGATAGGTGGTGTATTAAACGTTGGTATAAACAATTTACAGAGAATGGGTGTTTGTGCAAAGGGAAAAGTTCTGGACGGCCGAGAACGAGTGATGAAGGTGCTACTGTAACTGGACTACAGTATCTGGAGATGTTAGAGAATTGGCTGTTCCCTCAGCTCAAACAAGAAGCACAACAATTCATATTTCAGCAGGATGGAGCGCCACCACATTGGCACTTATCTGTCCGTAACTACCTGAACGTCAACTACCCGAGGCGATGGATCGACCGCCAGGCAGCCCGTGACAGAGCACTTCATCACTGGCCTCCAAGAAGCCCTGATCTTACCCCCTGCGATTTTTTCTTTTGGGGGTATGTTAAGGATATGGTGTTTCGGCCACCTCTCCCAGCCACCATTGATGATTTGAAACGAGAAATAACAGCAGCTATCCAAACTGTTACGCCTGATATGCTACAGAGAGTGTAGAACGAGTTGGAGTATGGGGTTGATATTGCTCGTGTGTCTGGAGGGGGCCATATTGAACATCTCTGAACTTGTTTTTGAGTGAAAAAAAACCTTTTTAAATACTCATTGTAATGATGTATAATAGAAGGTTATATTATGTTTCTTTCATTAAATACACATTTTTAAAGTTGTGGTATTCTTTTTGAATCACCCTGTACTTTCGCTTCGGACGGCCACGTGGTACTACCGAGGGGGAAGACCATCGTGTTTGGCGTATGGCTGTGGCGCATCGTGGTGCCCCCGCAGCAGCAATTTGAGTAGCAATTGGCACCACAGTAGCACAACGAACTGTTACAAATCGGTTACTTCAAGGACAGCTCCGCGCCAATCACCCTGTAGCGTGCATTTCAATTACCCCAAACTACCAGCGTTTGCGACTTCAGTTCTGTCAAGCGAGACCTTATCGGAGGGCAGGGTGGAGGTTTGTTGTGTGTTCCTGGTGAAAGCTGGTTCTGCCTCAGTGCCAGTGATGACCGTGTGTTGCTTTGGATTAGGCCAGTTGGTGGCCTGCAACCAACCTGTCTGCATGCTAGACACACTGGACTAATACCTGGAGTTGTGGCCTGGGGTGCGATTTCGTATGCCAGCAGGAGCACTCTCCTGGTTATCCCACGCATTCTGACTGCAAGTTTCGTAAGTCAATCCGATGACTGAACCTTTTGTGCTGCCATTCATGAACAGCATTTAAGGAGGGGTTTCCCAAGACGATAACGCTCGCTTGCGTACCGATGATGTAATCCAGCATGCTTTCCAGAATGTTAATATTTTGCCTTGGCCTACTCGATCACCAGATCTATCTCCAATCGAGCACATATGGGACATCATGGACTACAACTCCAGCGCCACCCGCAAACAGTATTAACCGCCCCTGTATTGACCGACCAACGGCCTGGAACTCAACCCCACAAACTGACATACAACACCTGTACAACACAATGCATTCTGGCGGTTACACCATTTGTTAATGCACCAACATTTCATACTTGCAATGGCTTACTACTTGCGCTTACATTAACCTGCGATCTTGCAATGCTACTTAGGAAAACATATTCCCAAAATTTCGTTACTCCACATTAATTACTTTTTGGTGTTGCGATTTTTTCCGTCAGTGTATATTCCTTGATTGCAATCACGATTTTTTACACCGGAAGTGTGCCTTGTATATTAGTAATCTACACAATTACTCTGTAGTTTATCCTTTAGTGTTTAGTAGACGATGTTGGACATGACAATCAAAAAATTCATGTACTCTTCCACTCTGGAACAGTGCGTAGAAAAATTGAACATCTATACCATTCCGTGTGAGCCTTGATTTCCCTTATTTTATCGCAGTGAGTATTTCTCCCTGTGTAAGTCGGAGGCAACAAAGTATTTTAGCAGTGTGAGGAAAAAAGTACCGATTAAAATTTTGAGGAAAGATTTTGACACAATGGAAAATTCCTTTGCTTTAATGATTGTCGATCCCAGCTCGCTTATCATGTCCGCGGCACTCTCCTCCCTGTTTCGTAAAAAATAGAAAATGAGCCGCCCTTCGTTGAACGTTGTCGATCTCTTCTATTTGGTAAAGATCCCATGCCATTAAATGGACCTTTTGCAGTTTCTAAGTGTTTTTTCAATAGGACACAGTCTTTGGCATTTCTGTCCCTATATATTTTTCGAGCTGTTACTAACTGTATTCCTTAGACGTTCAGTTGAATCGACTATCTCTAAATTTGTGAAGAAATTCAAAGGAATTCTCTTTGTACTCATGTAGCAGACTTTACATCAGGGAAGGGCACTTTTCAAGTCTCTTGTCTAGAATTTTCGCGAGGAGCTTGTAGATGATAGATTAGTGACTAGCTTGTAGATAACAGATTTGGAGTAATATTATTTTGTTCTTGCTCCCATTTTGTAGTATTTTCCTTCCTGCAGACATACTGCGAAAGCTTCATACAGAATTCAGCTGATAATGGACGAAATTGCAGCAGTTATTAGCCTGTCTAGCTGACATCAGAGAACGCTAGACAATTGGCAGTGAGTTACCGCTTCAGAATTCTATGCACTATGTCCAGTGTGCATTGGGGAGATGAACTGCAACGTCTCAGCAAGCACCATGGACTCTTCAAAGGTGTGTGCACCGCTCTTACTCAGGAGTGTTTTTGCATGCCAGTAGAATACTTGGATCATCACACAGCGTGTACACTGATCAGCCGGAGCATTATGAACGCCTACATAGTAAGCGGTATGTCCACCTTTGGCACGAATAACAGCGGCGCCACGTCGTGGTATGGAAGCAATGAGGCCTTGGAAGGTCGCAGGAGGGAGTTGGAAGTTGGAACCACATCTGCACTCACCCACACGTCACCTAATTCCCGTAAATTCCGAGGAGGGGGACGATGAGCTCTGACGCGACGTTCAATCTCAACCCAGATGTGTTCAATTGGGTTCAGGTCTGGCGAGTTGGGGGGTCAGCACATCTATTGGAACTCTCCACTGTGTTCCTCGAACCACTTCATCACACTCCTGGCCTCGTGACACGACGCATTATTGTGCTGAAACATGTCACTGCCATTGGGAAACATGACCGTCATGAAGGGGTGTTTGTGGTCTGCAGCCAATGTACGATACTCCTCGGTCATACTGGTGTCTTGCACGAGCTCCACTGGACTCGTAGACGCACACGTGAATGTTCCCCAGAGCATAATGGAGCTGTCGCCAATTTGTCTCCATCCCTTAGTACAGGTGTCAAGAAGCTGTTCCCCTGAAAGATGGCGGATTCGTGCTCTCCGATCAGCATGGTGAAGGAGGTATCGGGATTCATTAAACGATGCAACGCTCTGCCACTGCGCCAACGTCCCGTGCGAATGGTTACGTGCCAATTTCAGTAACAGTTATCAATGTTGTGGTGTTAACATTGATATATGCATGGGTCTTTGGCTGTGGAGGGCCCTCGGTTAAACTCACAAGGGGAGGCCGCCAATTGTGCAATTCAGATTCGATTCATACTGCGCATAATAAAAGCTCATGGCCAGAGGTGTAATGTGGCAAAGCACCAAGATGCACTTCTCAGCCGTTGTCGAGAAAATCGACAGTTAAAAGAAAACGTTGCGGTGAAATACTCTCTACGATTAATAATTGTCTACAGCGTCGTGGCGCAGCGGTAAGCGCTCGGCTTCGTAATCCGAAGGTCGCCGGATCGAATCTCGCGCCACGCAATTTTTTTAATTATTTTTTTGTAATTCTAATATATATATATATATATATATATATATATATATATATATATACCGTGCACTATATATATATATATATATATATATATATATATATATATATATATATATTCCTGGAAATTGAAATAAGAACACTGTGAATTCATTGTCCCAGGAAGGGGAAACTTTATTGACACATTCCTGGGGTCAGATACATCACATGATCACACTGACAGAACCACAGGCACATAGACACAGGCAACAGAGCATGCACAATGTCGGCACTAGTACAGATCCACCTTTCGCAGCAATGCAGGCTGCTATTCTCCCATGGAGACGATCGTAGAGATGCTGGATGTAGTCCTGTGGAACGGCTTGCCATGCCATTTCCACCTGGCGCCTCAGTTGGACCAGCGTTCGTGCTGGACGTGCAGACCGCGTGAGACGACGCTTCATCCAGTCCCAAACATGCTCAATGGGGGACAGATCCGGAGATCTTGCTGGCCAGGGTAGTTGACTTACACCTTCTAGAGCACGTTGGGTGGCACGGGACACATGCGGACGTGCATTGTCCTGTTGGAACAGCAAGTTCCCTTGCCGGTCTAGGAATGGTAGAACGATGGGTTCGATGACGGTTTGGATGTACCGTGCACTATTCAGTGTCCCCTCGACGATCACCAGTGGTGTACGGCCAGTGTAGGAGATCGCTCCCCACACCATGATGCCGGGTGTTGGCCCTGTGTGCCTCGGTCGTATGCAGTCCTGATTGTGGCGCTCACCTGCACGGCGCCAAACACGCATACGACCATCATTGGCACCAAGGCAGAAGCGACTCTCATCGCTGAAGACGACACGTCTCCATTCGTCCCTCCATTCACGCCTGTCGCGACACCACTGGAGGCGGGCTGCACGATGTTGGGGCGTGAGCGGAAGACGGCCTAACGGTGTGCGGGACCGTAGCCCAGCTTCATGGAGACGGTTGCGAATGGTCCTCGCCGATACCCCAGGAGCAACAGTGTCCCTAATTTGCTGGGAAGTGGCGGTGCGGTCCCCTACGGCACTGCGTAGGATCCTACGGTCTTGGCGTGCATCCGTGCGTCGCTGCGGTCCGGTCCCAGGTCGACGGGCACGTGCACCTTCCGCCGACCACTGGCGACAACATCGATGTACTGTGGAGACCTCATGCCCCACGTGTTGAGCAATTCGGCGGTACGTCCACCCGGCCTCCCGCATGCCCACTATACGCCCTCGCTCAAAGTCCGTCAACTGCACATACGGTTCACGTCCACGCTGTCGCGGCATGCTACCAGTGTTAAAGACTGCGATGGAGCTCCGTATGCCACGGCAAACTGGCTGACACTGACGGCGGCGGTGCACAAATGCTGCGCAGCTAGCGCCATTCGACGGCCAACACCGCGGTTCCTGGTGTGTCCGCTGTGCCGTGCGTGTGATCATTGCTTGTACAGCCCTCTCGCAGTGTCCGGAGCAAGTATGGTGGGTCTGACACACCGGTGTCAATGTGTTCTTTTTTCCATTTCCAGGAGTATATATATATATGTATATATATATATATATAGGGTGTTTCAAAAATGACCGGTATATTTGAAACGGCAATAAAAACTAAACGAACAGCGATAGAAATACACCGTTTGTTGCAATATGCTTGGGACAGCAGTACATTTTCAGGCGGACAAACTTTCGAAATTACAGTAGTTACAATTTTCAACAACAGATGGCGCTGCAAGTGATGTGAAAGATATAGAAGACAACGCAGTCTGTGGGTGCGCCATTCTGTACGTCGTCTTTCTGCTGTAAGCGTGTGCTGTTCACAACGTGCAAGTGTGCTGTAGAGAACATGGTTTATTCCTTAGAACAGAGGATTTTTCTGGTGTTGGAATTCCACCGCCTAGAACACAGTGTTGTTGCAACAAGACGAAGTTTTCAACGGAGGTTTAATGTAACCAAAGGACCGAAAAGCGATACAATAAAGGATCTGTTTGAAAAATTTCAACGGACAAAGAACGTGACGGATGAACGTGCTGGAAAGGTAGGGCGACCGCGTACGGCAACCACAGAGGGCAACGCGCAGCTAGTGCAGCAGGTGATCCAACAGCGAGCTCGGGTTTCCGTTCGCCGTGTTGCAGCTGCGGTCCAAATGACGCCAACGTCCACGTATCGTCTCATGCGCCAGAGTTTACACCTCTATCCATACAAAATTCAAACGCGGCAACCCCTCAGCGCCGCTACCATTGCTGCACGAGAGACATTCGCTAACGATATAGTGCACAGGATTGATGACGGCGATATGCATGTGGGCAGCATTTGGTTTACTGACGAAGCTTATTTTTACCTGGACGGCTTCGTCAATAAACAGAACTGGCGCATATGGGGAACCGAAAAGCCCCATGTTGCAGTCCCATCGTCCCTGCATCCTCAAAAAGTACTGGTCCGGGCCGCCATTTCTTCCAAAGGAATCATTGGCCCATTTTTCAGATCCGAAACGATTACTGCATCACGCTATCTGGACATTCTTCGTGAATTTGTGGCGGTACAAACTGCCTTAGACGACACTGCGAACACCTCGTGGTTTATGCAAGATGGTGCCCGGCCACATCGCACGGCCGACGTCTTTAATTTCCTGAATGAATATTTCGATGATCGTGTGATTGCTTTGGGCTATCCGAAACATACAGGAGGCGGCGTGGATTGGCCTCCCTATTCGCCAGACATGAACCCCTGTGACTTCGTTCTGTGGGGACACTTGAAAGACCAGGTGTACCGCCAGAATCCAGAAACAATTGAACAGCTGAAGCAGTACATCTCATCTGCATGTGAAGCCATTCCGCCAGACACGTTGTCAAAGGTTTCGGGTAATTTCATTCAGAGACTACGCCATATTATTGCTACGCATGGTGGATATGTGGAAAATATCGTACTATAGAGTTTCCCAGACCGCAGCGCCATCTGTTGTTGAAAATTGTAACTACTGTAATTTCGAAAGTTTGTCTGCCTGAAAATGTACTGTTGTCCCAAGCATATTGCAACAAACGGTGTATTTCTATCGCTGCTCGTTTAGTTTTTATTGCCGTTTCAAATATACCGGTCATTTTTGAAACATATATATATATATATATATATATATATATATATATATATATATATATATATATATATATATATATATATATACTATTAATGAATTGCTTATGCATGTTGGTGAAGGTGGATCGCTCTCCAATTGTACCGCCTCCATTTTTCCGTTTTTTTAACAGGGTGTACCAAAGCTCTCCCGTCCGCACTGATTTTCGACGGTGTTATAAGTTGCGCTAGGGACCGCATCTACCTTCTTTCGAAGTTAGCAGGCAACTACGCTGTTATGCGGCGGCTCGTTTCGGCCCATTCAACATCTGTCCTTCAAGTGTAACGAGCGAGTAACAGAGTTTATATTTCATACCTGCCACAGCAAATTTGTGTTCGTGGGGTCTCTATTCTAATTCGAACGTTTGACTTACGCTGTACGTATTCGTTTCGGAATATCGTTTCTACGTCTTCCGTTAACTATACGTGGTTAACATTATGAAGACAATTAATAACAGTTGTGAAATACAACTTTGTTTGCGGAAAACATAATGATGTTCGAAGTCGCCAGTTTTTCCACGACAAACGACTTTCAACAACTTATTATATGCATAATTGTTGCAACCGATTGCCGGGAATTATATATATATATATATATATATATATATATATATATATATATATATATATATATATTTGTAAAAAAATTGCATGGCGCGAGATTCGATCCGGTGACCTTCGGATTACGAAGCCGAGCGCTTACCGCTGCGCCACGACGCTGTAAATGATTATTAACCGTAGAGAGTATTTCACCGCAACGGTTTCTTTTAACTGTCGATTTTCTCGACAACGACTGAGAAGTGCATCTTGGTGCTTTGCCACGTTACACCTCTGGCCATGAGCTTTTATTATGCGCAGTATGAATCGAATCTGAATTTCACAATTGGCGGGCTCCCCCTGTCAGAGCCATTTGAACAATTTTTTGTACACTGACACCGGAAACGCGAATCGGAAGGAAACAAGACATACTTCTTGGCCCTGGATCGATACCCACAACCTTTAATTCACCACCAAACGACAAGACAGATGTAAATATGCAAGAAGGGATTACAATGTATACGCGACATGGAAATATTTAGCTTCCCGGATACTGGTCGACGAGATCTCAACTTTGATTTACGCAAGTCGAATGCATATTTCAGCAGCGTCAGGTGTTCAGTAACATGGATTAGTTTTATATTGTGGTCGTGCATCTGGATTTAGAGATGATTGGGGAAATGGAAGAAATCTTGTCGCAAAAAAATTTACACTGCACTAAAGGAAGCTCTCGTAAGGTGCTGTGCACTATCACCCGAACGGCGATTACAAAAGATTTTCGCAGATGAAAACATGGGCGGTAAAACTAAGCCACAAATGTTCAAAACTGTACTTATATGAGTAGGGCCAGAACTTCTACCTGAACAGTCTTTATGCATATTATGGCTTCGTAAACTGCAAGCCACCATCCGCACCACCATTGCGGCGCGAGCAGATGTACCATTGCAAGAGTTAGCAAAGAAGGCAGACACCACTGCAAACAGTGTAAATGAGGCTTCCATGCGTGCTAAAATCAGCAACAGACAAGACCTGGGGGCACGAGAATGCAAGGAAGTGGAACCTGACGGCACTGGTCCCGTAAAGTACAAAAATCCTTCGCACCAACAGCACACATCGGACGACTCCATCTTGGAGCAAATAGCAACAGAAGTGGCAAAATTAAATATGTAGGTAGGCACGTACCAGAGGCAACTATGAGGCCGCAAATGGAAGAACGAGAAGGGTGGCACTGGTATCACGGGCGTTTTGACAGCTTCGTACGTTGGGCCATCCAGGTTTGGTTTTTCCATGGTTTCCCTAAATTATTTAAGGCAAATGCCGGGATGGTTCCTTTGAAAAGGCACGGCCAATTTCATTCCCCATCCTTCCCTAAACCTACCTTGTATTCCGTCTCTAATGACCTCGTTGTCGACGGGAAACACCAATCTCCTCCTATAACTCCGTACGTCAATGCAATCAACTCTGCAGTCATCCATATTTCGAAGACGGGAGCTAGAGGACGCTAGCGCCCGTCGACAGTAGGATAAGCGCCCAAACCAGAGATAGAGAAGAAGAAGATATGCAAACGCCACGTTAGCAGCAGTCAAACACTCACACCAATTCTTTATACAGGATCAGTTATCCCCAGGTGAAAAGTTTATTATCGACACAGGTTCGGAAATTAGTGTCTGTCCAAGAGGTTCTGGTGACATACCGACGGCAACAGTGCAACACATACTTACTGCGACCAACAATATCCTAGGGTCGTTACCTACGGTGAAAAACGATCGACTCTACACCTGGATTCAAACTTCCACCCGACACGGACTTCTTCGATTGCAGACGTGCCTCATCACATAATCGGAGCGGACTACTTGCGTCATTATCGACTTATGTCCGACCCAGTTAACAATTGATTAGTGTCAGAAGGCACAGCACTCATACCTTATACCGTCCTTTCCGCGTCAGAGCAAACTCAGTGCTACCTGCCAGGGGTTTTCCGCACGAAGATGTCCAGCGTCGCTACTGGGTCATTCGTGTCGGAGTAAATTGAATCGTTTCCGTACTCGCAACAACGGGAGGCGCACACTTCTGCGTCACGTAAGAAGAACGCCAGGCGTTGTAATGGCTCATGTGCAGTAGGATAAATCATGGCGTCATCGGAGGAATCACCTTTTCATAGCCTAATTTTAGACTTTCCAGCAGTTACCGAAGTCTTCTGTGTCACCAGGAAACGCTCACACAATACTAAACATCGCATGCGCATCACACGAGACTAAATATTTATCATTTCCTGTTTTTTATTCGCAGTATATTTCTTAAATTTCGTGCGAGTTTTTCTGTTTATGAGGTTTAATCTCACGTTTTTGTAAATGTAAATTCATTCAGCCTGTAGCGCAGTAGTTGTTCATTTGTTTTGTTTTGAAGATGACCATTCGTTTCCTGAGTAAGCCTGTCAGTTATGCCCCAGCTCTTGGCTGATACACATCTACAGAGCAACAAGTTAAGTGTTTATCTATTCCTGTGTTGCCCTCGTAGTATATTTCTTAAATTTCGTGGGTGCTTTTCTGTTTGACATGTAAGCTTGCATTTTAAAGTGTAAATTCAGGTAGTCTGTAGTGCAGTTTTAATTTCTTCTGAGCAGCAAGCTACCTAGGTCATTGAGGTATCATCGTCCATTGGTGACACACTGCAAGTTGCATATCTTGGATTCTGTCTGCTTTTATAGTTCACTTCTTCAGTTTGATTTTCTAGGATGGTTATGATGTGTGCAAGCTGTGTGTGCAGGAGGAATTGGCCGCAGTTCGCGAACAGTTGAATGCACTTTTGGCTACAGTCAGTCAGTTTCAGGCTGCTCTGTCTCGGGGTGTAGTGGTGGCGGAGAAACTGGTGCGTCGAATGGGATACCTCGGCTGTCGCTTGTTTTACCCAAGGGCTCTACTGCCGTGGCTTCTCTTTGTGTACACGAGGCGGTAGATCTACCCTCACAGCAGAGTGAGTGGCGTGTGGTAACACGATTAGTGGGACAACAGGGGCATCACCCCACGTTGCATTATTGCCAAATTTATTCAAGATGGCGGAGATAGATGTGGCTATGTCGCAGTGCGTCATGGCAGGAAGTTCAAATTTTGGTTGGAAAATAGGTCGTCTGGGCCACCTCTACTAATCTAACACCCACCCATCCGCTCCCCCCTCCCTCTCGCCCCCCCCCCCCCTCCAGATACAGATACATAGCTTTCAGAGATGATAGATATTGTGTGATGCTATCATCTGAGTTATTGTTTGATGAAATCGCATGAAGCATTTAAAAGTTTTTAATTGAGAGGTTCATTGTGAAAATGTTTATTTGCTGTGAAATATTAACTTCTGTCGTTATAAAGATATTGTAATATTGTTACGTCTTTTGGTGTGCCTCATTTTTCTGAGACTGCAGATGTATTCAGATTCTCTTTAATGTGTAACTGTGATTCATTGTCGAGGTTTAGACAGTTGTAACTTAGCGAAATTTAAGATTTGCTGACACTCCGCTATTTCTTGGACATAGTCTGTGCTTCTAAGCGACTGTCCTGGGATTTAGGCACGTCCAGTCCTTTGCTGCTAGTCTGAACCTGAACTCGCTCGTATCCGTCACCCAGCCGGAAAAACTGCTTCGGCGCGCCCAGAGGCCTGGGCCCGTTAGCGTTCAGATGTAGAAAAAATTCATCTTAGCTTGTGGCAGTACTGGGTGGCCGATTAGCTTACCTAAATACATGTGGCCTTACAAGAAGCGAACTGTGAATAAAAATAGGTATATGTAGCCATAAAAAACTCTATACTGCCTATGTAGAAGGTGTATGCTGCATAAACTCACTTAATAATTTTAAGTATAGTTTAGCTCCTTAGTGTGCTTAAACTTACGGCGGATTCACGATCTTTCGTTTACAATCATTTTATCTTCAAACTTTTCCATTGGTCCATGTTTGCATGAAGCAAAAATTGTGTTCCTTTGTTAATGTGCAGTGTAACATAAATTCGTAAATGAAGTAATGCAGGGTAGCATTTATGCTGAACTATCAGAAGTAGAATGTACCGGGTGATCAAAAAGTCAGTATAAATTTGAAAACTTAATAACCCACGGAATAATGTAGATAGCGAGGTAAAAATTGACACACATGCTTGGAATGACATGGGGTTTAAATAGAACAGAAAAAACACAAAGGTCACAAAATGTCCGACAGATGGCGCTGGACAGCAAAACGTCAGTGACTGCGCATGACAATCGTGTATAAAAGGAGCTGTAATGAGAGAGAGAATCACATGCGCCAGCAGTCGCATTATGTTGACGTTACCTGAAAAGGCGCTTTTAGTGAAGCTGTATTATCAGAATGGGGAATGTGCTAGTTCAGCGTTACGATCCTATCGCCATAGGAAGGGGATTCGAACTGGTAAAGGTCCGTTGACAAATGCAGATGTGGCGAGAATGATTTAGAAGTTCGAAGCCACGGGTTGTTTAGACGATAGACCCCGTAGTGCCCGACCGAGCACAAGGCGTAATGCTGCTGAGACAGTTCAGAAAGAAATGGAGACTGTAGCGGGTTCGTCTATGCACGGGGAAGTCAGCGCTCGTGCAGTCGCACGTCGCACTGGCATTCCATACACTACTGTTTGGTTGGCACTGCGGCGTACCCTCCGATGCTATCCGTACAAAAACCATCGGCATCATGAACTGTTACCTGGCGATTTAGTGAAGCGGAGGGCATTTGCGGTGTGGGCGTTTCAAAAGATGGCGGAAGATGACGACTGGTTGAGTAACGTATTGTGGACCGACGAAGCTCATTTCACGCTCCGAGGGCTGTCAACGCCCACAACTGCAGTATTTGTGCTACCGAAAATCCTAGAACTGTCGTGGAAACTCCATTGCACGACGAGAAAGTCACGGTATGAGATGGATTTACCACATCTACCGTTATCGGGCCTTTTTTCTTCGAGGAAATGCGTGATTCTGGTTTTGTAACTGCTACCGTGACGAGTGAGAGGTACGCCGATATGTTACAGAATCGCATCATCCCCAGCCTGGCTGATAAACACCTGCTGGAACGTACGATGTTTATGAAGGATGGCGTTCCACCCCATATTGCTAGACGCGTGGAAGACCTCTTGCGCGCGTCGTTTGGTGATGATCGTGTGCTCAGCCGCCACTTTCGTCATGCTTGGCCTTCCAGGTCCCCAGACCTGAGTCCGTGCGATTATTGGCTTTGGGGTTACCTGAAGTCGCAAGTGTATCGTGATCGACCGACATCTCTAGGGATGCTGAAAGACAACATCCGACGCCAATGCCTCACCTTAACTCCGGACATGCTTTACAGTGCTGTTCACAACATTATTCCTCGACTACAGCTATTGTTGAGTAATGATGGTGGACATACTGAGCATTTCCTGTTGTTGTTGTTGTTGTTGTGGTCTTCAGTCCTGAGACTGGTTTGATGCAGCTCTCCATGCTACTCTATCCTGTGCAAGCTTCTTCATCTCCCAGTACCTACTGCAACCTACATCCTTCTGAATCTGCTTAGTGTATTCATCTCTTGGTCTCCCTCTACGATTTTTACCCTCCACGCTGCCCTCCAATGCTAAATTTGTGATCCCTTGATGCCTCAAAACATGTCCTACCAACCGATCCCTTCTTCTAGTCAAGTTGTGCCACAAACTTCTCTTCTCCCCAATCCTATTCAATACCTCCTCATTAGTTACGTGATCTACCCACGTTATCTTCAGCATTCTTCTGTAGCACCACATTTCGAAAGCTTCTATTCTCTTCTTGTCCAAACTGGTTATCGTCCATGTTTCACTTCCATACATGGCTACACTCCATACAAATACTTTCACAAACGACTTCCTCACACTTAAATCTATACTCGATGTTAACAAATTTCTCTTCTTCAGAAACGATTTCCTTGCCATTGCCAGTCTACATTTTATATCCTCTCTACTTCGACCATCATCAGTTATTTTACTCCCTAAATAGCAAAACTCCTTTACTACTTTAAGTGTCTCATTTCCTAATCTAATCCCCTCAGCATCACCCGATTTAATTTGACTACATTCCATTATCCTCGTTTTGCTTTTGTTGATGTTCATCTTATATCCTCCTTTCAAGACACTGTCCATTCCGTTCAACTGCTCTTCCAAGTCCTTTGCTGTCTCTGACAGAATTACAATGTCATCGGCGAACCTCAAAGTTTTTACTTCTTCTCCATGAATTTTAATACCTACTCCGAATTTTTCTTTTGTTTTCTTTACTGCTTGCTCAATATACAGATTGAATAACATCGGGGAGAGGCTACAACCCTGTCTCACTCCTTTCCCAACCACTGCTTCCCTTTCATGCCCCTCGACTCTTATAACTGCCATCTGGTTTCTGTACAAATTGTAAATAGCCTTTCGCTCCTTGTATTTTACCCCTGCCACCTTCAGAATTTGAGAGTATCCAGTTAACGTTGTCAAAAGCTTTCTCTAAGTCTACAAATGCTAGAAACGTAGGTTTGCCTTTTCTTAATCTTTCTTCTAAGATAAGTCGTAAGGTTAGTATTGCCTCACGTGTCCATTTCCTGTAAAGAACATCATCTTTGCTTTGTCTTACTTTGTTATGCTAATTATTGCTATTCTGATCAGTTGAAGCGCCATCTGTCGGACATTTTTGAACTTTTGTATTATTTTGTTTCTAATAAAACCCCATGTCATTCCAAGCATGTGTGTCAATTTGTACCTCTCTATCTACATTATTCCGTGACTTTTTGGTCACCCGGTACTTGTACATCTACATGATACTGCGCAAGCCCCGTAACGTTATGTGGCGGCGAGGTGGTGGGGGGTGGGGGGCGGTGCTTGTAGTACCACTATCTGATCTCCCCTTCTGTGTTACAACGCCGCCGCCGCACGGGAAGAATGATTGTCAGTTAGCCATTGTATGAGCTCTCTTTTTTCGAATCTTCTCGTCGTGGCCATTTCGCTAGATGTATATGGGAAGAAGTAACATGTTTTTCGACTTTTCGCAGAAAGTGCACTCTCTAAATTTCAATAGTAAGCTTCTCCATAATGCACAACGCCTCTCTCGTGACATCTGCCACTGGAGACTGCTGAGCATATGTCTAGCGCTGTCGCGCAGACTCAACGATCCTGTGACAAAACACACCGCTCTTCGTTTGATCTTCTCTATCTCTTCTATCAGTTCTAAGTGGCAAGGTTCCCAGATTGATAAACAGTACTCAAGAACCAGTAGAACGAGCACTATGTTAGCCACTTCCTACGCAGATGAGTTACATTTCCTTAAGATTCTTCTTATGAATCTCAGACCGACATCTGCTTTTCCTACTGTTTGTTTTATGTGATCATTCCACTTAAAGTCGTTCTGGATAATTACTCCTAGATATTTTATGGTGGACACTGTTTCCAGCAATCTGTCATCAATGGTGTACTTATACAGCAATGGATTTCTTTCCCCACGTACACGCGATAGGTTACATTTATTGACTTTCAGGATTAGCTGGCAGAATCTGTACCATTCATTCCTCAGCTGATCGATAGTGTCTTCTCGCTTTGCTACTGTCTTGTAGACAACTGCATCATCTGCGATCAGTGTTAAAGAGTTTCCGAGGCTTTCTACTAGATCATTTATATAAATTATAAACAGTAATGGTCCTGTCGCACTTCTTTGCTGTAATCCGGAAATTGCCTTTACATTGTCGATTTTGTCCCATTAAGAGCGACGTGTTGAGTTCTATCTGCAAGGAAGTCTTGAATCCAGTCGCAAATCTCGCTCGTATTTTTTTCTTTAAACGGTAATTTGTGAGATGTCAAACGCCTTCCTGAAGTCAAGGAACACGTCATCAACCTGAGCGCCGTTTTCTACAGCACTATGGATCTCATTGAGGAAAAGAGCGAGTTGAATTGCGCAACATCTCTGTTTGCGGAATCCATTTTCATTTAACAGAGGGGATTTTCGTTCTCCGAAAACGTCATAATTCTTGAGCATAAAACATGTTCCATAATTCTACAACATATTGATCTCAACGATACAGGCCTATAATTATGCGCATCTGCCGTATGACCCTTCTCGTGAAAGAGAGTGCCTACGCCTTTTTCCAGTCGCTAGGTACTTCGTTGCTCCAGCGATCTACGGTAAATTACTGCTGGAATGGGGCATGTTCTTTCGACAGATCTTTGTAAAACTTTGTAGGTATCTCATCTGGTCCTGATGCCTTTCCACTACCAAGCAATTGTAGTAGTTTTTCTATTCCGCAACCGGTTATCCCAGTATCTGCCGTTTCGACTTTCGTACGATGACTGAAAGGAGGGACCGTATTACGATCTTCCGTGATGGAACAATTTCAGAAGACCGAGTACAGTATTTCAGCCTTCGTTCTGTTGTCCTCCGTTTCGATGCCTGTACACTCAGTGAATGAATGAATGCAGGGTTTCGAACGGTTTACTGATTTTAAGCAAGGCCAAAACCTCTTAGGGTTCTTACTCAGCTCATTTGACAAAATTTTACTTTTAAAGGCATTGAGCGCTTCTATCTTTGCTGTCCTTACGCTCATTTTCGCTTCGTTCACCTGTAGTTCGTCAGCTAGGTTTTGACTTCTCGTGAATCTGTGACGAAGCTCTCCTTGTTTACGTAGCAGTTCTCTGACACGGCTATTAAACCGCAGTGGGTCTTTGCCATCCCGTAAGACCTTGCTCAGAACAAGGCATATTGAATTCTTTAAAAATTTTCCGTTTGTGCACCACATCTTCGTCCTCAGGACTGAGTATATGATTGTGACTACTGGGATACTCTGCAATTTGTGTCCTGTCAGTGTTTCTAAGAAAAGTTATTTTCCTACTTTTCTTAGCATTCCCTGTAAAACTCGTAGTTGTAGTTGCTACCATAGCCTTTTATGATCACTGATATATCCCTCCAAGTTAATTGATGCGATAAGTTCAGGTCTATTTGTTTCAGGTCTGTTTGTTGCTAGGAGGTCTAAGACGTTACCTTCACGAGATGGTTCTCTAATTACCTGGTCGAAGTAATTTTCCGACAATACATTCATAAAAATGTCACACGAGTCCCTGTCTCTGGCACCAGTTTTGATGGAATGACTTTCCCAGACTATACCTGTCAAGTTGAAGTCACCCCTTATGATCGATATTCTGCAAGTTCTCTGAGAAGCGCTGTGCGACTACAGCTCCTGACGCAGGTGGTCTATAAAAACATTCGATTACCAAAATGTTCAATGTGTGTGAAATCTTACGGGACTTAACTGCTAAGGTCATCAGTCCCTAAGCTTACACACTACTTCACCTAAATTATCCTAAGGACAAACACACACACCCATGCCCGAGGGAGGACTCGAACCTCCATGACTGCAGCGCCTTGGACCGCTCGGCTAATTCCGCGCGGCATTCGGTTACCATTTCTGATCGTCCTCTGATGCCTAGCATCTTCATGCACATTCAGAATCCGTAATAACTTCGCTAGATATTATCAAATTTTGTAGTGCAATAAATACGCCGCCAACGCTAACTACTAATCTATCCTTTGATAAATGTTCTAACCTGAACTAAGGATTTCGTTGCTATTCACTTCCAGTTTCAGCCTACTTTCTGTTCCTCCTAATAGTATCTGGGCATTATAATCTTAATTAAGCGACACTAATCTGGGATCTTTCCGTGGATGCCCTGCAGTTACTATCATATTAACTTTTTCTGTATCCAATTTGCGAGGACGTGAGTTCTCTGAGGACGTTGTGGCTGACGTAACTTCGATTTTGGCAGGCAGTTGGTCTCTGATCCCAAGGGGAGGGGGGTCACTAACATAAAAAAACACCATGTGCACACCATACGTTCTCCGTTACCCTAGTAGCAGCTTCCTAATTCTAGCACACGCCTAACGCATTAAAGAGAACGCTACAATTCTCCACTTGCAGGAGAGATCGAGAAATTCACATCCGATACCGTCGCAGAGTCAAATGAGTCTCTGATTTATGCCGAACACTGTGCTCCAAATCTGAGAACCGCGATCGAACCTGGGTAGGATGTCACAAATAGACACCTTAGTTTGCACCCTGCATGCTAGTTACCTTCACCAAACCAGCTACCACCGAAAGGAACCAAGGATGGCCTCAGAAACCAGACAGCAGGCGTCATTCCTTTTGACATGTGCCACAATTAGGAGCCAGTTGTACCCAATGCGCTCGATAGCCACCGGCAGAGCCTCTTCCACGTCACAGACGAGACCCCCGGGAAACATACCAAGTGCACATTGCCATTCTTTACCCGTCTGCATGATTTTTCCGTGTCTAATGTTGGAGTTCCCAATGACTAGCATTCCAGTGCTTGGCACGTGTCTGGACTGGGCAGTAAAATCGGCCGCAGGCCCAACAGGAGAGGCATCCCATGGTGGCTCAGTTGTCAACACTGAGTAGCACCTCGTACCCGTTGCTAAGGTATAAAGAATAAGCGGTTTGGCCTGCTCCTGCTGTCGCCTTCCGCCGGGTGACACGCACAACCACGACTGTCTGCCTCTCAGTCTAGAATGAAGACGAGCCGATCAGTTGATGCGTATCTGGTCATCAGGGGGTTCCAATGGCACTAAGGGTGTTGCAGGTGTCGCCAACGGCACCCTGATGCCCCTGCAACTTTGAGCAGTAGCCGGAAGCCAGTCGACCGTGGCCAACGCAGCCTCCAGGTATTTACTGATAGCAGCCAGTTCTCCTTGTGTCCACTCACAACAAGCACAGTCCCTATCCATATAGTACTAGGTAAAAAACAAGAAAACTAGATGTTGTTGTCATTGTGGTCTTCAGTCCTGAGACTGGTTTGATGCAGCTCTCTATGCTACTCTATCCTGTGCAAGCTTCTTCATCTCCCAGTACTTACTGTAACCTACATCCTTCTGAATCTGCTTAGTGTATTCATCTCTTGGTCTCCCTCTATGATATTTACCCTCCACGCTGCCCCCCAATGCTAAATTGGTGATCCCTCGATGTCTCAGAACATGCCCTACCAACCGATCCCTTCTCCTAGTCAAGTTGTGCCACAAACTCCTCTTCTCCCCAATGCTATTCAATATCTCCTCATTAGTTATGTGATCTACCCATCTAATCTTCAGCATTCTTCTGTAGCACCCCATTTCGAAAGCGTCTATTCTCTTCTTGTCCAAACTATTTATCGTCCATATTTCACTTCCATACATGGCTACACTCCATACAAATACTTTCAGAAACGACTTCCTGACACTTAAATCTATACTCGATGTTAACAAATTTCTCTTCTTCAGGAACGCTCTCCTTGCCATTGCCAGTCCCCTCTACTTCGACCATCATCAGTTATTTTACTCCACAAATAACAAAACTCATTTACTACTTTAAGCGTCTCATTTCCTAATCTAGGTTGCGCAGCATCACTCGATTTAATTCGACTAAATTTCATTATCCTCGTTTTTCTTTTGTTGATGTTCATCTTATATCCTCCTTTCAAGACACTGTCCATTTCGTTCAACTGCTCTTCCAAGTCCTTTGCTGTCTCTGACAGAATTACAGTATCATCGGCGAACCTCATAGTTTTTATTTCTTCTCCATGGATTTTAATACCTACTCCCTATTTTTCTTTTGTTTCCTTTACTGCTTGCTCAATATACAGATTGAATAACATCGGGGATAGGCTACAACCCTGTCTCACTCCCTTCCCAACCATTGCTTCCCTTTCACGTCCCTAAGATCTCGAAAAAAAAAAAAAAACAGTTAGCAGCAACTGAGGAAGTACGAGCAGATCCCCGCAAAAGAGAAATTTACCCAAATGTGGCGCTACTGAGGTTGGAATGTACACAAAATATAAACGAGGATAACAAACAAACACTAAAATCTGCCTTGCAGAGAGTTCTCGCTACAGCCTAATACCGCCAGATCCACTAGGTCTTAAGACAGAAATAAATTTCTCCGCTAAAAATGGATGCTCCAGTAGTTACTTTTTGCTAGAAACTCTGCTTACACGAAACCTACTGCAGGAAATTAATACGTTAACTCTAAAACACTGATCTAAACTGTATGCTGTGTACTAACACGAAATTTAAGCTGAGTCACTTGACGTGGCTCTTCTGGCGGCAGTCGCCTCACACAGGTATATACTAAAATTTAGGCAAAAAAATTTAAGTGTAAGTTAGTAAACAATAGCGTGACTGTAAAATATACAGGTACAACCCACTTCCTTCGCGACTACCGCTACTTGTGTGTTTACATATTTAACAATGATTTGTAATAGCTGAGTCGTTCTATAGCTAGTGATCTCATCGCATATGGATCTAGAGAGTTCGAAATAAATAAATAGTAATAAATAAATTGATTTACTGGTGGCGCCAGAATGATGGAACAGTTTTATACAGATTTGGATCAATACTGGTGGGTTTCAACTAAGCCCCTTAATCCATCAGTTCACCCGTGCCAAACTTATGTTTGTTTTGAACCGTACCACTCGGGATTCTAGGCAATCCAATAACATCCAGACTGAAGCCTCCTCCTTTTTCAGAAGAGAATCGCCTTACAATCAATGGAGTTGAACTATACCTGGTGTGTCAGCACCATAATTGTAAATACATTATTATTGTTTTTATTTTTACAAAACAGATCTAATTTAGACCGCGAAGTAGCGACTCTACGAGACGGCATGCAAAAGTTAAGTAAATTTGAAATTTTCTCGTAGATGGTTACGAATACTGAAATACCGCTAGCTGTTTTCTTCTTGACTGTCTAACAAGGTTTGCGGACTGAGTGGTTTGGTTAGTTGTCGGTGAGCAAGTTTACATTGTCACTGTCTGGGCGGACATCGACTTACGACCGTTCCGGTCGGCCGTCAGCTGGCGACACAGCAGAATATGTACAACAAGTAAGGGATCTGATGATTCTACAGTATCATAGACAGACCATCCAAAACCTCTGCAACATACAGAAAATAAGTTATGGTACATGTTGAATGTATTTTGTCAGAAGAATTGCAGCGAAGTTTGAGCCAAGACTGCTTCAATACTATCAGAAGCAACATCACGTGGAGGTCTGCAGAGAACTCAAACAACTGCGTTTTGATCTAAACTGTTCAAACGTGGTAACTGGTGATGAAAAAAAAATTGGTTCAAATGGCTCTGAGCACTATGCGACTTAACTTCTAAGGTCATCAGTCGCCTAGAACTTAGAATTACTTAAACCTTACTAACCTAAGGACATCACACACATCCATGCCCGAGGCAGGATTCGAACCTGCGACCGTAGCGGTCACTCGGCTCCAGACTGTAGCGCCTAGAACCGTACGGCCACTCCGGCCGGCTAACTGGTGATGAAAGTTGTGGTTATGGCGTTTGATCGAGAAACTAAGCAACAATCGCCGCAATGGAAGAATCCTCCTTCACCCCGGCCTTAAAAAAAACTCTACAAGTCAAGGGTGACATTAAGTCCTTTCTGCGTAGTTTTTATTTTGTTTAATTGAGGTGGTTGTTCATAATGCGTTCGTACCACCTTAGCTGACGGGCAATAAAGAGCTATACTAAAGTGCGGAAAGCAACTGACATAGGCATGCTTATTTAAATACAGAGATATGTAAACAGGCAGAATACGGCGCAGCTGTCGACAACAAGTGTCTCGCGCATTTGTTAGATCGGTTACTGCTGCTACAAAGCAGGTGATCAAGATTTAAGTGAGTTTGGTCGTGGTGTTATAGTCGGCGCACGAGACATGGGACACAGCATCCCCGAGATAGTGATGAGGTGGGGATTTTCCCTTACGGCCATTTCACGAGTGTCCCGTGAATATCAGGAATCCGATAAAACATCAAATCTCCGACATTACTGAGGTCGGAAAACGATCTTCCAAGAACGGGACCAACGACCACTGAAGAGAATCGTTCAACGTGACAGAAGTGCAACCCTTCCGCAAATTGCTGCAGATTTCAGTGATGGGCCATCAACAAGTATGAGCGTGCAAACCATTCAGCGAAACATCATCAATGTGGGCTCTCTTAGCCGATGGCCTGCTCGTGTACCCTCGATGACTGCGCAACACGAAGTCTTACGCCTCGCCTGGGCCCGTCAGCACCGAAATTGGACTGTTGATGACTGGAAACATGTTGCCTAGTCTGACGAGTCTAGCCGGCCGAAGTGGCCGTGCGGTTAAAGGCGCTGCAGTCTGGAACCGCAAGACCGCTACGGTCGCAGGTTCGAATCCTGCCTCGGGCATGGATGTTTGTGATGTCCTTAGGTTAGTTAGGTTTAACTAGTTCTAAGTTCTAGGGGACTAATGACCTCAGCAGTTGAGTCCCATAGTGCTCAGAGCCATTTGAACCATTTTTTTCTGACGAGTCTCGTTTCAAATTGTATCGAGCGGATGGACGTGTACGAGTGTGGAGACAACCGTATGAATCCATGGAAACTGAATGTGAGAGGGGACTGTTCAAGCTGGTGGAGGCTCTGTAATGGTGTGGGACGTGTGCAGTTGGAGTGGTATAGTACGCCCGATACGTCTAGATACGACTCTGACACGTGAGACGTACGTAAGCATCCTGTCTGATCAACTGTATCCATTCATGTCCATTGTGCATTCCGACGGACTTGGACAATTCCAGCTGGACAATGTGACACCCCACACGTCCAGAACTGCTACCGACTGGCTGCAGGAATACTCTTGTCAGTTTAGACGCTTACGTTGGCCACCAAACTCCCCAGACATGAACATTATAGAGAATATCTGGGATGACTTGCAACATGCTGCTCAGAAGAGATCTCCAGGCTCTCGTACTTCACTAATTTATGGGCGGCCCTGCAGAATTCGTGGTGTCAATTCCCTCCAGCACTACTTCAGACATTAGTCTAGACCATGCCACGTCGTGTTGCGGCACTTCTGCGTGTCGCGGGGTCCCTACTCGATATTAGGCAGGTGTACCAGTTTCTTTGGCTCTTCGGTGTATATTGGGATGTTCTAAGATTTTTGACGGATGACATGAGGTGATAACGTCCATGAAGTGGGGCTGGGTGCCCCACCATGACAATGCACGACCACATACGCCTGCATTATTCAGGAATTTTTGACCAAATACAGTCGATCCTCACCTGCCGTACTCATCATACTTGGCCCTATGTGACCTCTTCCTCTTGCCCGACATGGAAATCAAGTTGAAGGGGCGAAGATTTCGTATATTGGAGGATATTCACGCAGAACTGCGCATGTTTCCGAACACTTAAACAAAGAAAGACTTACAGCCTTTACAGGAAGCATTTCAGATGTGGCAGAAAAGTTGGGATCCGTGTATTCGCCCCCAAAGGGACTAATTTGGAGGTGCTGGTAGAGAATAAGATCCAGGTAAGACGTAATAATTTTAACTTAATCAATATATTTCCATGAACATTTGGATACCACCTTATAGACAGTCTTGATAAAAACACTTGGTAACTTTCTCTGAAGCAATTAACGTTTTCCCATTGCACAAGAAAAGATTAGAAAGGAAACAATAATGTGTTATTAATAAGAATCTCAGAATTGCTTTTCTGAGTGCTATCTATTATTTTGTGATAGACGGAACATTCTATGGTGAACTTTTACTGAACTGCGTTTGTTTTGACCACGCGAAACTACTTACGTCCAGCCATAACTGTGGTTCTTTAAATGCTCTGGGAGAAGGCTCATCAACTAGAACGTATGTAACATTACTTCACTTCATTACAAAAATGAATGAAAGGTTTACTTTCACACAACTTTTCGCCACAGGGTTGCTTGATAATTTACAACTGTCACTTGATGCACAGCTTAACCAACTGTTCTCTTGCACTACAAAATGCAACGTTTACGAAAGTACATTTCGCCAGAAACCTTAACGACTGTCACTGTTCCACGCGACGATGTTGACTGCTGCAGCTGAAGTCACGAACTGGGGCTGAGCTGTTGCATGCTCAGCAGTATACCGACAGCGTGAAGGCGGTGCTATGCTGAGAGGTAGCGGTCAACTGGAACGCCTCCCATGTGTCGTTGCCGAGTGCAGCGAGCCCTGGCTAAACGTTTGTAGTATCAATATGTGTTGCCGACTCTGGGGTGTGGCACAGTGATGTCTCAACGATACCACAGCATTAATACGTAGCATTACTATTTAGCGGTTATTCTGTTGGTGATATTTCTCTGTTGAGTGGGATCCATGCAGTACCACGGGGAAAAATATCCTCTGTGACTGGCAGCTGAATGCATGGCGGTGCCTGGTCCAGATTGCACCCCACACAACTTTGAGAGATGACTCTACCCGATGGCCATTGATTATATTAACGTCCAAAATCTTGAGCGACTTTGCGGTATACCTGGAGCGTCGCACGTTATGCCTGGCAGGCAAGTGTTCCGAAGTAGCATTATAACATCTGAAACTTCCTGGCAGATTAAAACTGTGTGCCCGACCGAGACTCGAACTCGGGACCTTTGCCTTTCGCGGGCAAGTGCTCTACCAACTGAGCTACCGAAGCACGACTCACGCCCGGTACTCACAGCTTTACTTCTGCCAGTACCTCGTCTCCTACCTTCCAAACTTTACAGAAGCTCTCCTGCGAACCTTGCAGAACTTCAGGAGTGCTAGTTCTGCAAGGTTCGCAGGAGAGCTTCTGTAAAGTTTGGAAGGTAGGAGACGAGGTACTGGCAGAAGTAAAGCTGTAGGTACCGGGCGTGAGTCGTGCTTCAGTAGCTCAGTTGGTAGAGCACTTGCCCGCGAAAGGCAAAGGTCCCGAGTTCGAGTCTCGGTCGGGCACACAGTTTTAATCTGCCAGGAAGTTTCATATCAGCGCACACTCCGCTGCAGAGTGAAAATCTCATTCTGGATTATAACATCTGTCCATTGGAGTTCTGCAAAATTCACACATGGCGTATCCTTAATTTGATCGTCCAGCCAATTGTCTTGCCAAACAGACCTCATCAAGTTTTGTTGCTCTCTCAAACGCCCTTTCTTACTACACTAGAAATCATTTGCAAAATATGTAAATTCTGAAAGATTTCCAGAATAAACTTTAGTTTAATAAATGCCTTTGGGACTCTGGAAACTTAATGTCCAGTGGAGTCGTAGATATTGTAAGGGCTCTTTGACTGATTCTTCTATTGTGGATAACAGTCCTGACCAAAAGGCGAGCGAAACAAGAAAAGGGACTCCTGAAAATAAAATGGCATGATTAAGCTAGCCTGGAGCGCCATTATCCAACAAAATGCTTCCTTCTCTCGGGGACTGTCGTGTAGAGACAACGAAGTGGTTGCTGTGAATCATCTTATCACTAACACCACTACCAATTTACCTTATCCCAAATGCTATCTAACTTTGCTACTGTGATGCGCATTGAGGATTATAATAAAGAAACAGGCTATGGTCATTACAGATAGGACTGCTGGATTCCTTGGCGCTTTCAGAAATGGCAAATAATATCTCTACTGAGTATTACATATCAATGAGAATTAAAATTCCGGAGCTGCGTCGTTTATACCAGGACATGACAGCAGGCGACCAACGCGAATGCCTTTGTTAACAGCACGACATCGCCTGCAGGGCCTCTTCTGGGTTCGTGATCATACAGTCGGATCCTAGAGACTAGAAAACAGTGGCCTGTTCAGATGAAGTCCGATTTCATTTGGTAAGACCTGATAGTAGGGTTCGAATGTAGTGCAGACCCCGCGACGCCATGGACCCAAATTATTAACAACGCACTGTGCAAGCCGGTGGTGGCTCCATAATGGTGCGAACTTTGTTTATATGGAATGGACTGGGTCCTATGGTCCAACTGGTGCCAAATATCTTACGCTGTCCAGAACTTGGACCATGACGAAAGTCAGGGAACAGCGATATGCAAAATGTAGATGGCGCTAGTATCACGTACGCAAAGCATAAAAGGACGGTGCATTGGCGGAGCTGTCATTTGTACTCAGGTGATTCGCGTGAAATGTTTCCGACGTGATTATGGATCTCGGCGTGAATTAACAGACTCTCAACGCAGAATAGTAGTTGGAACTAGACGCATGGAAAATTGCATTTCGAAAATCGCTAGGGATTCAGTATTCCGAGATCCACGGTGTCAAGCGTGTGCCAAGACTACTAAATTTCAGGCGTTACCTTTCACCATGGACAACGCAGCGACCGACGGCCTGTATTTAATGACCGAGAGCAGCGGCGTTCGCACATAGTTGTCAGTACCAACAGACAAGCAGCACTGCGTGAAATAACCGCAGAGATCACTGTGGGACGTATGACGACTGTATCCCTTAGGACAGTGCAGCGAAATCTGACGCTAAAGTGACGTGACAGCGGGTGACCAACGCCTTTGCTAACAGCACGATATGGCCTGCAGGGCCTCTCCTGGGCTGGTGATGATACCAGCTGGATCTTAGACGACTGGAAAACCGTGGTCTGGTCGGATAAATCCCGATTTAATTTGGTAAGACCTGATGGTAGGGTTCGATGGTGTGTAAATCCCACGAAGCCAAATTGTCAATAGGGCACTGTGCAAGTTGGTGGTGGCTCCATAGGGCCTCTCCTGGACTGGTGATGATATCAGTTGGATCTTAGACGACTGGAAAACCGTGGCCTGGTCGGATAAATCCCGATTTAATTTGGTAAGACCTGATGGTAGGGTTCGATGGGGTGTAAATCCCACGAAGCCAAATTGTCAATAGGGCACTGTGCAAGTTGGTGGTGGCTCCATAGGGCCTCTCCTGGACTGGTGATGATATCAGTTGGATCTTAGACGACTGGAAAACCGTGGCCTGGTCGGATAAATCCCGATTTAATTTGGTAAGACCTGATGGTAGGGTTCGATGGGGCGTAAATCCCACGAAGCCAAATTGTCAATAGGGCACTGTGCAAGTTGGTGGTGGCTACATAATGGTCTGGGTTTTATTTACATGGAATGGACTGCGTCCTGTGGTCCAAGTGAACCGACCATCGACTGAAAATGGCTATGTTCTGCTATTTGGAGACCATTTTCATGAACTTCGTGTTCAAAAACAATGGCGAAATTTTTGTGGATGGCTATACGACTTGTCATCAAGCCACAATTGTTCACGATTGGTCTGAAGAACATTCTAGACTATTCGAGCGAATGATTTGGCCACCCAGACCGCCCGACACGAATCCTATCGAATATTTATGGCACATAATTGAGAGATCAGTGCGTGCACGAAATCCTACACCAGTTACACTTCCGCAACGATGGACGGCTATAAAGCCAACATGGCTCAATATTTCTGCAGGAGACTTCCAACGACTTGTAGACTGCATGCCACATCGAACTGCTGACTATGCCATTAAAATTGCTACACCACAAAGATCACGTGCTACAGACACGAAATTTAACCGACAGGAAGAAGATGCTGTGATATGCAAATGATTAGCATTTCAGAGCATTCACACAAGGTTGGCGCCAGTGGTGACACCTGCAACGTGCTGACATGAGGAAAGTTTCCAACCGATTTCCTGGTAAAACGTTGTTGTGATGCCTCGTGTAAGGAGGAGAAATGCGTACCATCACGTTTCCGACTTTGATAAAGGTCGGATTGTGGCCTACCGCGATTGCGGTTTATCGTTCCGCGACGTTGCTGCTCGCGTTGATCGAGATCCAATGACTGTTAGCAGAATATGGAATCGGCAGGTTCAGGAGGATAATACGGAACGCCGTGCTGGATCCCAACGGCCTCGTATCACTAGCAGTCGAGATGACAGGCATCTTATCCGCATGGTTGTAGCGGATCGTGCAGCCACGTCTCGATCCCTGACTCAACAGATGCAAGACAACAACCATCTGCACGAACAGTTCAACGACGTTTGCAGCAGCATGGAATGTCAGCTCGGAGACCATGGCTGCGGTTACTCTTGACGCTGCGTCACAGACAGGAGCGCCTGCGATGGTGTACTCAACGACGAACCTGGGTGCACGAATGGCAATACGTCATTTTTCCGGATGAATCCAGGTTCCGTTTACAGCATCATGATGGTCACATCCGTGTTTGGCGACATCGCAGTGAATGCACATTGGAAGCGCGTATTCACCATCGCCGTACTGGCATATCACCCCGCGTGATGGTATGCGGTGCCATTGGTTCCACGTCTCGGTCACCTCTTGTTCGCATTGACGGCACTTTGAACAGTGGGCGTTACATTTCAGATGTGTTAAGACCCGTGGCTCTATCCTTCATTCGATCTCTGCGAAACCCTATATTTCAGCAGGATAATGCACGACCGCATGTTGCAGGTCCTGTACGGGCCTTTCTGGATACAGAAATGTTCGACTGCTGCCCTGGCTAGCACATTCTCCAGATCTCTCACCAACTGAAAACGTCTGGTCAACGGTGGCCGAGCAAGTGGCTCGTCACAATACGCCTGTCACTACTTTTCATGAACTGTGGTATCGTGTTGAAGCTGCATGGGCAGCTGTACCTGTACACGCCATCCAAGCTCTGTTTGACTCAATGCCCAGGCGTATCAAGGCCGTTATTACGGCCATAGGTACTGATTTCTCAGGATCTATGCACCCAAATTGCGTGAAAATGTAATCACATGTCAGTTCTAGTATAATATATTTGTCCAATGAATACCCCTTTATCATCTACATCTACATTTATACTCCGCAAGCCACCCAACTGTGTGTGGCGAGGGCACTTTACGTGCCACTGTCATTACCTCCCTTTCCGATTGCAGTCGCGTATGGTTCGACGGAAGAACGACTGCCGGAAAGCCTCCGTGCGCGCTCGAATCTTTCTAATATTACATTCGTCATCTCCTCGGGAGGTATAAGTAGGGGGAAGCAATATATTCGATACCTCATCCAGAAACGCATCCTCTCGAAACCTGGACAGCAAGCTACACCGCGATGCAGAGCGCATCTCTTGCAGAGTCTGCCACTTGAGTTTGCTAAACATCTCCGTAACGCTAACACACTTACCAAATAACCCTGCGACGAAACGCGCCGTTCTTCTTTGGATCTTCTCTATCTCCTCCGTCAACCCGACCTGGTACGGATCCCACACTGATGAGCAATACTCAAGTATAGGTCGAACGAGTAAGCCACCTCCTTTGTTGATGGACTACATATTCTAAGGACTCTCCCAATGAATCTCAACCTGGTACCCGCCTTACCAACAATTAATTTTATATGATCATTCCATTTCAAATCGTTCCGAACCCATACTCCCAGATACTTTACAGAAGTAACTGCTACCAGTGTTTGTTCCGCTATCATATAATCATACAATAAAGGATCCTTCTTTCTATGTATTCGCAATACATTACATTTGTCTTTGTTAAGGGTCAGTTGCCACTCCCTGCACCAAGTACCTATCCGCTGCAGATCTTCCTGCATTTCGCTGTAATTTTCTAATGCTGCAACTTCTCTGTATACTACAGCATCATCCGCGAAAAGCCGCATGGAACTTCCGACACTATGTACTAGGTCATTTATATATATTGTGAAAAGCAATGGTCCCATAACACTCCCCTGTGGCACGCCAGAGGTTACTTTAACGTCTGTATACGTCTCTCCATTGAGAACAACATGCTGTGTTCTGTTTGTTAAAAACTCTTCAATCCAGCCACACAGCTGCTCTGATATTCCGTAGGCTCTTACTTTGTTTATCAGACGACGGTGCGGAACTGTATCGAACGCCTACCGGAAGTCAAAGAAAATAGCATCTACCTGGGAGCCTGTATCTAATATTTTCTGGGTCTCAAGAACAAATAAAGCGAGTTGGGTCTCACACGATCGCTGTTTCTCCGGAATCTATGTTGATTCCTACAGATTAGATTCTGGGTTTCCAGAAACGACATGATACGTGAGGAAAAAACATGTTCTAAAATTCTACAACAGATCGACGTCAGAGATATAGGTCTATAGTTTTGCGCATCTGCTCGACGATCCTTCTTGAAGACTGGGACTACCTGTGCTCTTTTCCAATCATTTGGAACCTCCCGTTCCTCTAGAGACTTGCGGTACACGGCTGTTAGAAGGGGGGCAAGTTCTTTCGCGTACTCTGTGTAGAATCGAATTGGTATCCCGTCAGGTCCAATGGAATTTCCTATGTTGAGTGATTCCAGTTGCTTTTCTATTCCTTGGACATTTATTTCGATGTCAGCCATTTTTTCGTTTGTGCGAGGATTTATAGAAGGAACTGCACTGCGGTCTTCCTCTGTGAAACAACTTTGGAAAAAGGTGTTTAGTATTTCAGCTTTACGCGTGTCATACTCTTTTTCAATGCCATCATCATCCCCGAGTGTCTGGATATGCTGTTTCGAGCCACTTACTGATTTAACGTAAGACCAGAACTTCCTAGGATTTTCTGTCAAGTCGGTACATAGAATTTTACTTTCGAATTCAATGAAGGCTTCACGCATAGCCCTCCTTACGCTAACTTTGACATCGTTTAGCTTCTGTTTGTCTGAGAGGTTTTGGCTGCGTTTAAACTTGCAGTGAAGTTCTCTTTGCTTTCGCAGTAGTTTCCTAACTTTGTTGTTGAACCACGGTGGGTTTTTCCCGTCCCTCACAGTTTTACTCGGCACGTACCTGTCTAAAACGCATTTTACGATTGCCTTGAACTTTTTCCATAAACACTCAACATTGTCAGTGTCGGAACAGAAATTTTCGTTTTGATCTGTTAGGTAGTCTGAAATCTGCCTTCTATTACTCTTGCTAAACAGATAAACCTTCCTCCCTTCTTTTATATTCCTATTTACTTCCATATTCAGGGATGCTGCAACGGCCTTATGATCAATGATTCCCTGTTCTGCGCTTACAGAGTCGAAAAGTTCGGGTGTGTTTGTTATCAGTAGGTCCAAGATGTTATCGCCACGAGTCGGTTCTCTGTTTAATTGCTCGAAGTAATTTTCGGACACTGCACTCAGTATAATGTCACTCGATGCTCTGTCCCTACCACCCGTCCTAAACATCTCAGTGTCCCAGTCTATACCTGGTAAATTTAAATCTCCACCTAAGACTATGACATGCTGAGAAAATTTATGTGAAATGTATTCCAGATTTTCTCTCAGTTGTTCTGCCACTAATGCTGCTGAGTCGGGAGGTCGGTAAAAGGAGCCAATTATTAACGTAGCTCGGTTGTTGAGTGTAACCTCCACCCATAATAATTCACAGGAACTATCCACTTCTACTTCACTACAGGATAAACTACTACTAACAGCGACAAACACGCCACCACCGGTTGCATGCAATCTATCCTTTTCAAACGCCGTCTGTGCCTTTGTAAAAATTTCGGCAGAATTTATCTCTGGCTTCAGCCAGCTGTCTGTACCTACAACGATTTCAGCTTCAGTGTTTTCTATCAGCGCTTGAAGTTCCGATACTTTACCAATGCAGCTTCGACAGTTCACAATTACAATACCGATTGCCGCATGTCCTGACTTTGCCCCGCACCCTTTGAGGCTGTTGCCCTTCCTGTACTTGCCCGAGGCCATCTAACCTAAAAAACCGCCCAGTCCACGCCACACAACCCCTGCTACCCGTGTAGCCGCTTGCTGCATGTAGTGGACTCCTGACCTATCCAGCGGAACCCGAAACCCCACCACCCTATGGCGCAAGTCGAGCAATCTGCAGCCCACACGGTCGCAGAACCGTCTCAGCCTCTGATTCAGACCATCCACTCGGCTCTGTACCAAAGGTCCGCAGTCAGTCCTGTCGACGATGCTGCAGATGGTGAGCTCTGCTTTCATCCCGCTAGCGAGACTGGCAGTCTTCACCAAAACGGATAGCCGCCGGAAGCCAGAGAGGATTTCCTCCGATCCATAGCGACACACATCATTGGTGCCAACATGAGTGCCACCCGCAGATGGGTGCACCCTGTACCCTTCATGGCATCCGGAAGGACCCTTTCCACATCTGGAATGACTCCCCCCGGTATGCACACGGAGTGCACATTGGTTTTCTTCCCCTCTCTTGCTGCCATTTCCCTAAGGGGCCCCATTACGCGCCTGACGTTGGAGCTCCCAACTACCAGTAAGCCCACCCTCTGCGACCGCCCGGATCTTGCAGACTGAGGGGCAACCTCTGGAACAGGACAAGCAGCCATGTCCGGCCGAAGATCAGTATCAGCCGGAGACAGAGCCTGAAACCAGTTCATCAGACAAACTGGAGAGGCCTTCCGTTCAGCCCTCCGGAATGTCTTTCGCCCCCTGCCACACCTCGAGACGACCTCCCACTCTACCACGGGTGAGGGGTCAGCCTCAATGTCGGCAGTATCCCGGGCAGCCACAGCCGTAGTCCGATCGGGGTATGCGTGGGACGAGCTGGCCGTCCCCGACAAACCCCCATCCAGACCCCCACAGTGATGCCCATTGGCAACAGCCTCAAGCTGTGTGACCGAAGCCAACATTGCCTGAAGCTGGGAGCGAAGGGATGCCATCTCAGCCCGCATCCGAACACAGCAGTTGCAGTCCCTATCCATTCTAAAAACTGTTGTGCGAAGAACGTCTGAACTAATCTACAGAGAGCACAAACAATTCGACACAAAATTTAAACAGTTATTAAAATACAAGATTGCCTAGTAAATGCAGTAATGCTGCTACTTGCGCACTGCTGACACACTCCTCGGCTACGGAAGGAGACTACGCGATTTTACACTATTCAGGTACTAAAACGCGATGCTACAACTCTCAAATACTATAATACGTCCGAAATTTATGAATTAAACAATGCAAGTACCGAAAAACACGCAAAGAAATTAAGAATTAAAGTATGTAACAAATAAGTCAACTAAGAGTATACGACTTCCTGCTGGCAGCTGCTTATCATCTGCATTTCTTCTCGGTGTAGCAATTTTAATGGCCAGTAGTGTATTACGAGGTATCCCATGACTTTTGTCACCTCATTGTAAGTTTCAGCGTAATAACCCTGTTTTCTTTTTTTTTTCAACGAAGCAGACTTTCTCATAGAAGCCTGTCGTAATCCATAAGACATCATTGATAAAATATTCTACGTATTTCACTGCATTCACTGGACACAGGAGCTTAAAACTTATGGATTGTGTTAGTCATGGATTCACATATTATGTGGTTTTTGGAAATTATGGCCTTCAATATGGCACTGTGGCATAATGAAAGAAGTGCGTCCCTTTGTGGTATCTGTGTTTTCTTCTTGCTCGACGGAGGATTTATTTACGAGCGAACCAGCTGAACGTTGCGCCATCGGGACAAACAGCGCTGACCTTGGATGTGCGCCAAAGTATTGTAACACGTTATTGTTGGTGACATATAAAAATGAGTTAGGAGACAGCAGTAGTTTTAACCTTGAGCTGGAGGTCAGGTAAACATGAAAGATATTAGTCTGCAGGAGATCTCAACGTTTCGCATCGCGCGTGTTCTTCAAACTACGTGCTGTAAATACTCTTCCTATGCAAGTGACTTAACAAATCTTCGTGAAGGAGTTCGCTCCGTAACACAGGACAAGAAATAAACATCTGTTTTCGCCTTTGATTTGCTATACAAGTGCCGGCTAGTGTGGCCGAGCGCTTCTAGGCGCTTCAGTCTGGAACCGCGCGACCGCTAGGGTCGCATATTCGAATCCTGCCTCGGGCATGGATGTGTGTGATGTCCTTAGGTTAGTTAGGTTTACGTAGTTCTAAGTTCTAGGGGACTGATGACCTCAGATGTTAAGTCTCATAGTGCTCAGAGCGATTTGAACCATTTTGCTATACAAGTGCGCAGGGGTGACAAGATTGCAAAAAGTTGCATGGGGATTCGCAATTGAAAATATTGTGGAGGATGACTTACATTTCCCATCTCTGTTTTTACAATCATGGGAAACTTCCCAGAAACCTTGACTACCACCGCTGGATTGAAGTAATTCATGTTTGTTGCTGGGTCAGTACTGTCCATGGCACACAGAGGGTCATTACTCTTTTGAGACATGTTAGCAATAGAAAGTGTGCAATTTTTTCCCACTTTTAGTGATCCAGTCAGAACACAGTACGTAATCCTACACAGAGAGAAAATACCCAAACACACAAGTAATTTTACGTGTACGCGCGACAGGGTCATTACCGTTCAAATATCGTACGAGAACGCAGCCGTGTGAGGTTATTGACAACCACTGATATTTCGACAGCTGCACACCCTGTCATATTCAAGGCAAAACTGTTAGTATTGCCTGGAAAATGACATGATGTGCACCTGTGGAAGTATCGGCGATCGTCGACGACGTCACCAGGCTGCATTCCCTAAGTTATTTAAAAATTGTATACGCTGGGAGGAAAGGACCTGGAAGAAATGTTGAACGGAATGAATAGTGTCTTGAAAGGAGGATATAAGATGAACATCAATAAAAGCAAAACGAGGATAATGGAATTAAATCAGGTGATGCTGAGGGAATTAGATTAGGAAATGAACCACTTAAAGTAGTAGATGAGTTTTGCTATTTGGGGTGCAAAATAACTGATGATGATCCAAGCAGAGAGCATATAAAATGTAGACTGGCAATGGCAATAAAGGCGTTTCTGAAGAAGATAATTTTTTTTAACATCGAGTATGTATTTATGCGTCGGGAAGTCTTTTCTAAATGTATGTGTATGGAGTGTAGCCACGTATGGAAGTGAAACATGGACGATAAATAGTTTAGACAAGAAGAGAATAGAAGCTTTCGTAATGTGGTGCTGCAGAAGAATGCTAAAAATTAGATGGGTATATCACGTACCTAATGAGGAGGTAATCAATGGAATTGGGGAGAAGAGGAATTTGTGGCACAACTTGATTAGAAGAAAGGATCGGTTGGTAGGACATGTTCTGAGGCATCAAGAGATCACCAATTTAGTATTTGAGGGCAGCATGGAGGGTAAAAATCGTAGAGGGAGACCAAGGGATGAATATACTAACCTGATTCAGAAGGATTTAGGTTGCAGTAGGTACTTGGAGATGAAGAAGCTTGCACAAGATAGAGTAGCATGGAGAGCTGCATCAAACCAGTCTCTGGACTGAAGACCGCAACAACAACATACGCTGAGAGAAACTCAGCTCTCACAGTATCATTACTATCTATTAAGTTCCACGTTGTATAAATCGTAATTTCATACTTTTAGGCGATAAAGAGCTTATTTTTCGTGAAAGTGTTATCTCATGAAATTTCTATTAGTAGCGAATCAAATCGGGATAGTATCTACCTGAAGCTACAGCGGATGGTAAAAAATAAGGAAACACCAGAAACATAGCACGTTACGAAGCCTTGTACTATGTAGGAAACCCACTGGCATTCAAAAGAGCTTCCAGTCGTGTCGTGATGGATAAATATAGCTCATTATGATTTTCAAGGAATCTTATACCATTATTGAAAGGGTACAGTACCGCCCGACATTGAAAATAGGTACAACATACTTCATTATTTTTGTCAGAACAACACATTTTTTTCTAATAATAACTCAATTTCAATTAATACAGCGAAGCCGGATACCAGTGTGGGAAAGAATCACAATTTATTTATTTAATTGATCACATGTGCACTCCCACAAAATAAATCCCTACATCCAGTTTGGTGAGATCTGTGAAATGAATGAATGTATGGTCGTCTGCTAACCGCAGATGGTGAATGTGAGTATATGATCATCTTTGAGTCGATCCTTTGGCCACCTTTGGTGGGACCATAGAGATGAAATTTACCAGAGCTTTGAGCGCCTGAAATGTGGCTGACCAATACGGTAGCAAGGTGCTCCCCCACCTCGACAGAGATGGGAGATGACCTGGAGAACGGCTATGTTTTAGCACTCTGCCGCTGGATCTTGTGCTGTTAAGACTTGTTTTGGTTGTGCTCCGTAATGACGAAAGAGTGGAGACATGGTATGCATGTGGAGTAGTTTGAAATAATAATTTCTCTATTTCAGGAACTTTTGTGGGGAGAATTAAATGTCAGGCAGGTAATATTAATGGGATTGTAGGAATCTTCAGAAGTGACCAACGGTCACAATGAAACCACGTGTAGCAATAAGTTGAAATACTTCCGTGTGCTTAAGTTAAGCTGAATTACTAGCGTGTGTACAATAAGTTGAAATATTTAAGAAATAGCGTGTGTACCATAAGTTGAAATATTTAAGAAATGGCGTGTGCAGGACTTGAAATTAGAGACGAGTACTTCCACGTGGTGAGTACTGTGTGAGTCTCAAACTGTGTATGAGACAAAAGATAAAGAGAAGTACTCGTCCATGGTATCAGTTGAGGACTCGCGTGTATGATGAATATGTTCTTAATATTACTTTGCGTGATATGATTTCGTGTGACGCCAGATTCAAACTGTGAGAGAGAAGCAAGGTGAGTCGGCCGTCTATCCAGCAACGCCACTTGGCTTGCATTGCACAGGAAGACGTGCAAATATCTCCAGAGTTCATAGTAGGAAAGTAGAATTACAAAGGTGGGCAGTGTCGTGTGAAACTGGGATAAATACTAATTGAAGTGGGAAAGCTGAAAGTGATAGTGTTGTGACTATTTAGTGTTTTGTATTTCTTATTGCAGTGTGATGTATATCATGTAATTTGGGTATGTGTGGTTTGCATGGGAGAGTAGCAAGGTAGTTTCAAAAGATTAGTGGGTTATGCGTGTTCCTTTTGTACTGCTCGGTCTGGAGGAAAGTTTCGTGATGATGATTGTGAGAGTCGAAGTGTGAGAAATAATAAAAGATCCACCATCCTATCCAGAAAGTGCACAGTTACGAGACCATAATATAGAGATTCACCAATGTAAAGCCATGCCCACTGGGCGGAATTTCTCATGTGTTATTGTTGTAGGTTATAGAATTTGTGTGTTTAGGTTAGAGAATTTATCGGAATAAATGAGATAGTGAAAAGAAAAAGATTGGTGGACTTTTGCTTCGAATTGTATGTTGTCATGATGTCCCGAATTTATAATGTGTGCGCCATTCATATTCAGTGCGGTGACCACGTGTTGATAAAATCCGTTAAATAAAAGACCAAAAGAAAATGTGGTATTGCCAGTGCGTAGTGTACAGTCAGAGTTCTGTAAATTACTGATAGTCAGATGTGCGTTTCCGTTGCATATTAATCATATAGGAGGATAACTTGTAACTTAAGTGTGAGTACTAGAGTTCATGTTACTCGATAAATAAGAATGAATCCACTCGCTTGGCAGACCACTCATCTTGCAGGCGTGACTGCTTGATGCCACAGTATGAGCAAGGCATGTGGGTGCCTCTCATTATTACTGTGGCAAATGAAGATAACGATGACGGAAGTCGATAGGGATCACGCACCATTCTCTCCAAAGCAGTTGACGAAGATTCACTAATATTGAGATCGGGCGACTGTAGTGGCCAGGGGAGATAGGACACTCCAGCCTGGTGCTCACAAAACCAGTCCTGGAAGATGCGAGGTGAGTGAACAGGGGCCGTGTCTTCTTGGACAGCGCATTATCACTGGGGAACAAAATTATACCATTGGATGGACTTGATCAGCCAAAATGGCCACGTAATCCTTGACAGCAATGCGACCATGCAGAGTAACCAAGGGGCCCTTGAAATACCACGACATGGCTGCTCAAATCATCACCGAATCCCCACCATGTTTCACTTCTGGGACGTAAACTTTGCCACAAGTTGGAAACAGCGTCAAACAGGACTAATCCCACGAAATGACTTTTTCCCATTGCTCGATAGTCTACGTTTTGTGGCTCCGACACCATCTGATCTGTGGTTTTGGAAACCCAGTTCGCTCTGCAATTCCCTACTTCTGGAGCTGCGTTTTTGTTGTTTTGGCGCCGATAGGGTTCGCGAGAGCGACATTCAATTGTACAGTGAGTTCATAATTCTTTACAATGACCATTCGTAACTATCACTCAATACACAGTTTCGTCAGCGTTGCGGCTCAGCAGTTGATGTTTTTAAGCTTTCCTTGCATGCGGCATGAATCCTCGATATGGTGCCTTTCGAAACAGCAAGCATTTCGGCTGCATTGGTTACGGAAGTATTACCATGCGAGCACCAACAATTTGCCCACGTTCGAATTCACTCAACTGACATAACGCAATCACAACTATAGATAACACTATTTTGTCTACGACTGGCTGACGCTTGCAACGAAATGAGGACCCTGCACAGGTACCGTTAATGGTCAAACACAACAGCACAATATGCAGACTTGGCTAACATTTGCGTTTATGTTCCAGTATGTATTTCTCTCGGTGTTTCCATATTTTTGTCCAGCCACAGTAGCAGTCAATACAGAGAAAAGCTTAAATATGACGTCATTGTGTATTACAGTATAGATGTGCTAGAGCTGGAATCATCAAAGCTTTTCAAATGATTGGGAGTAATAATGTCTTTATATCTCACGAGGAACTATCACGTTGATCCAGTTGTGCGAAAAGCAAATGAAGGGCATCGTTTCATTGGTGAAATACTGCGAAATTGCGGTTTGTCTACAAATGTGATTATTTCCAGAGCACGTGTACGGCCTATACTGCAGCACTGCGGAAATATTTGGGATTGTAACCAGCCGAGCTTGACAGAGGGCATCTAGTGCACACAAAATGGTCACCACAGTCGATGGTGGGGTTTCTTACTTCTGGAAAGCGTATAATGGAAATGCTGAAAAATCTAAACTGGAGTCGCTGGGAGAGAGAAGCATAATACCTCCCGAAAATCTGTCTGGAAAATTCTGACAAATAGTTTCGACAATGAAATACATGGGTAGTGTTCCACACCTTGTGCATTCACTCCTGTAGTAGTATTGAGGAAAAAATTAAACTTTTAACAAACTGCACGCACAGAGTCACACTTCTTGAGCTAAATTTCGGTTACATGGAAAATCACACGACTCTAAAGGCTGTCAATTAAACTAAATACCTAGGACTTACCATTACGAACAATGTACGTACATTGGAATGATCACATAGGTAACGCTACGGGGAAGGCAAACCAAACACTCTGTTTTATTAGTATTTTGACATTGGCTTCTCAATATATATATTCCATACTGTAATTTCTTGTTAACAATATTAGCTTATTCCCAAGAATAAGCAGCTTTCACTCGATTAATACTCGGCAGAAATCAAACCTGCATTTGTATCGGACTTCCTTAACTCTTGAGCAGAAAGGTGTGCAGTATACTGCTGCACCCATTTTCAATAAGCTACCACTCGAAATCAAAAATCTTAGCAGTAATCCACGTGCTTTCAAATCGAAGCTGAAGAGTTTGCTCATGGGTCACTCCTTCTGTTCTGTCGAGCAGTTCCTTGAAAAATTAAGCTGATTCTTACATTGTATTGTTGATTGCTTTTACTTAAACTTATGGAGTGAGTTTTTTCGGGTTCACAAACATCTATTTTTATCTGTTACTACTTTTCTGTTGTAATTTCATGTACTGACGCGTTCCATGACCTTGGAGATTTGCTCTTTAATTTGGTTCCACGGAATTTGACGTGTAAATAAATAAATAACACTTGGAAGACGCACAACGTCTACTAAAGATAAAGCCTGCACCATGATTGTCCGACCTGTTCGGAGTACTGCTGTGCGGTGTGGGATCCGCACCGGATAGGATTGATGGAGGACATCGAAAACGTTTTGTATTATCGCGAAACAGGGGAGAGTGTGTTGTGGTGTCACCGCTAGACACCACACTTACTAGGTGGTAACTTAAATCGGCCGTGGTCCTGTAGTACATGTCGGACCCGCGTGTCGCCACTGTGGGATCGCAAACCTAGCGCCACCACAAGGCAGGTCTCGAGAGACTGAGGAGACCTCGTCCCCAGTTGTACGGACAACATAGCTAGCGATTGGACGTGCTAAGCCTTGCTCTCCTTTGCCGAGAGATAGACAGTAGAATAGCCCTCTGCTAAATTAAATGGCAACCACCTAGCAAGGCGCCATTTGTATCAGTGCCTATAGCTTACTAATATTCAAGAGAGATGTATTCCAAGGACTAATTAAAAGTTAAGTAACAAGCATCTACGTACTTTTCTTCTTATTCATTTATAAGTCTCATGTTCCAGACTTCACGCCCGTCTGCGTTAGCATTGCGTGCCCTATCGGCAACAGCATTGTGTCTAGGCTGTATGGTCTAGACACAACAAGTGTCACGGATACGATACGCGAGTTCGTTTGGCAATCATTAAAACAAAGATACTTGTCGTTGCGGCAGGATCTTTTCGGCAAATTTCAAACAGCACCGTTCGCAGCCAAATGCGAAAATATTTTGATGGCGCCCACTTACATCGGGAGAGATTGTCTTGTGATAAGATAAGAGAAACTAGAGCTCTGTTCGAGAGTAAAACGGTACGGAAATGGCTTGAAGGTGGTTCGATGAATCTTCCCGCGGTCATTTAATTGTGAATTGCAGAATAGACATGTAAATGTAGATGAAGAAACAGGAAGGAATGGTATTACAACTACTCGTATAAAATTAATGTGTGTGTGTGTGTGCGTGTTTGTGTTTGTGTTTGTAGGTTTTAACGTAACAACGGGACGCTTGGAGGAATTTCAACCGAACGTGTTGCACATACAGAGTGCATCAGCTCCGACAGGACATCCAACATACACTCTAAGAAAAAGCCTAAAAAAAAAGAAAAAGAAACGATGCACCACGAAGGAATTATCAGTATGGGACAGGAATCGGTAGAGCTAACGTACATGCACAAACAAACAGCCGATCACAATTTCAGAAAATTGGATGATTTATTCAAGAAAAAGAGTTTCACAGACTGAGCAGATCAATAATGTGTTGGGTCACGTCTCGTCCGTATGCAAGCAGTTATTCACCTTGGCCCTGATTTCCGGAGTTGTTTGATTTCCTCCTGAGGGATATCTTTCCAGATTCTGTCCAATTGGCGCACTACATCGTCAAAATCACGAGATGGGATAATGCTCTACATGTTCTCATCTGGGGAGAGAACCGGCGACCTCGTTGGCCGAGGTACGGTTTTCCAAGCACGAAGACAGGCAGTAGAAACTCTCACCTTGTGCGGGAGAGCACTGTCTTGCTGAAACGTAAAGCCAGGATGGCTCGCCATGAAGGGCAACAAAGCGGGGTGTAGAGTATCGTCAAGTACCGCTGTGCTGCAAGGGTGCCTCGAATGAAAACCAAAGGGGTCCTGCTATAAAATGACATGGCACCCGGAACCATCACTCCCATCTATCGGCCCCTGTCGCCAGGTTGGTATCCCACCACTGTCCAAGCCGTCTCCAGACACTTCTCCGCTGATCATCTGGACTCAGTTCCAAGCGGGACTCACCACTGAAGACAAGTCTACTCCAGTTAATGAGATTCCAGGCCGCAGACACCCCGAACAGTGGCGGGGTACCAACCTGACAGTCGACCGCCATAAGGCCCGACAACGTGGAGTGATGGTCTGGAAGTGTCATTTATTTTCATAGCAGGATCCCTTTGGTTGTTATCCGTGGCGCTCTTACAGCACAGCAGTGCTTCGATACGCCCCATTTTGTTGCCCTTCAAGGCAAGCCATCCTGGGCTTACATTTCAGAAAAGATAGTGCCCGCGTGTGCAGATTGCTAAAGTTTCTGGTGCTTCTCTTCGTGCTTGCCAATCTGCATTGGCCAGCAAGGTCGCGGGATCTCTCTCCAACTGAGAACGTAACGAGCATTATGTGCAGGGCCCACGAATCATCTCAGGATTTTGTCGATCTAATGCGCCCGTAGGACAGAATTCGGCACTATATACCTAAGGAGGACATCAACAACTCGATCACTTAATGCCAAGCCGAAACTGCCTGCGTAATGGCCAGCAGTAGACCACGCGTTATTTACTTGCTCAGTTTACGCGCTCTTTCCTTTGAATATATCATCCAGGCAGTTTTTCAAAAAATTATAATCATTTGCTTGTCTGTGGAAGTACATCAAATCAACCGATTTCCGTCCTATTCGGATTTTTTTTTCCGGGGGTCCCAGAATGTGTATCCAGAAAGAGAAAATTTATCGCGGTGCGATTTTCTTCCAGCTATAGCCGATTTTTCTGACGTATGGAAGTTATTCCTATCATTCATGTTTGCCGAATTACGACACTGACATTTTAAAATTCCGTCTTCATACTTCTTTATGTAGCTCTGGAAAGAGTACTCGAAGAGGAAAATTGGAAAAATTTGTGGTAAGTTCTAATAAGGCTCTGAGCACTATGCGACTTAATTTCCAAGGTCATCAGTCGCCTAGAACTTAGAACTAATTAAACCTAACTAACCTAAGGACATCACACACATCCATGCCCGAGGCAGGATTCGAACCTGCGACCGTAGCGGTCACGCGGTTCCAGACTGAAGGGCCTTTAACCGCACGGCCACACCGGCCGGGAAGTTCTAATAAGTCACAGCTGCAAAATACTAACGCGAATTCTTTACAGACGAATGGAAAAACTGATAGAAGCCGACCTCGGGGAAGATCAGTTTGGATTCCGTAGAAATGTTGGAACACGTGAGGCAATACTGACCTTACGACTTATCTTAGAAGAAAGATTAAGGAAAGGCAAACCTACGTTTCTAGCATTTGCAGACTTAGAGAAAGCTTTTGACAATGTTGATTGGAATACTCTTTCAAATTCTGAAGGTGGCAAGGGTAAAATACAGGGAGCGAAAGGCTATTTGTAATTTGTACAGAAACCAGATGGCAGTTATAAGAGTCGAGGGGTATGAAAGGGAAGCAGTGGTTGGGAAGGGAGTGAGACAGGGTTGTAGCCTATCCCCGATGCTATTCAGTCTGTATATTTAGCAACCAATAAAGGAAACAAAAGGAAAGTTCGGAGTAGGTATTAAAATCCATGGAGAAGAAATAAAAACTTTGAGGTTCGCCGATGACATTATAATTCTGTCAGAGACAGCAAAGGACTTGGAAGAGCAGATGAACGGAATGGACAGTGTCTTGAAAGGAGGGTATAAGATGAACATCAACAAAAGCAAAACGAGGGTAATGGAATGTAGTCGAATTAAGTCGGCTGATGCTGAGGGAATTAGATTAGGAAATGAGACACTTAAAGTAGTAAAGGAGTTTTGCTATTTGGGTAGCAAAATAACTGATGATGGTCGAAGTAGAGAGGATATGAAACATAGACCGGCAAATGCAAGAAAAGCGTTTCTGAAGAAGAAAAATTTGTTAACATCGAGTATAGATTTAAATGTCATGAAGTCGTCTCTGAAAGTATTTGTATGGAGTGTAGCCATGTATGGAAGTGAAACGTGGACGATAAATAGTTTAGACAAGAAGAGAATAGAAGCTTTAGAAATGTGGTGCTACAGAAGAATGCTGAAGATTAGATGGGTAGACAACATAACTAATGAGGAGGTATTGAATAGAATTGGGGAGATGAGGAGCATGTGGCACAAGAAGGGATCGTTTGGTAGGACATGTTCTGAGACGTCGAGGGATCACCAATTTAGTATTGGAGGGCAGCGTGGAGGGTAAAAATCGTAGAGAGAGAAAAAGAGATGAATACACTAAACAGATTCAGAATGATGTAGGCTGCAGTAGGTACTGGGAGATGAAGAAGCTTGCACAGGATAGAGTAGCATGGAAAGCTGCATCAAACCAGTCTCAGGACTGAAGACCACAACAACAACAACGTGGTAAGTTCTATGGGACCAAACTTCTGAGGTCATCAGCCCCTAGGCTTACACACTACTTAACCTAACTTAAACTAAGTTACGCTAAGGACAACACACACACCACACACCCATAACCTGACTCGAACCTCCGACGGGCGGGTTGGGGGGGGGGGGGGGGGTGGAGCCGCGCGGACTCGAAGAGGACTTCAGCGATGTAACATGAGTGGAAATTGATCTACATCTACATGGATACTCTGCAGGCCACTGTACGGTGTTTGGCTGAGGGTACCCTGTACACCCACTAGTCATTTCCTTTCTTGTTCCACTTGCAGATAGTTCGACGGAAAAACTACTTTCTGTATGTCTCTATGTGAGCCCTAACTTCTCGTATCTTATCTTCCTGGTCCTTACGTGCAATGTATATTGACGACAGTAGAATCATTCAGCAGTCAGCTACAAATGCCGGTTCTCTAAATTTTCTAAAGAGCGTTTCTCGAAAAGAACGCCGCCTTCCCTGCAGGGATTCCCATTTCAGTTCCCGAAGCATCTCCGTAACACGTACGTGTTGTTCTAGCCCACCGGTAACAAATCTAGCAACCCGACTCCGAACTGCTTCGATTTCATCGTTCAAGACGACCTGGCACGGATCGCAAACACTCGAGCAGTATCCAAGAATAGGTTGCACCAGCGTCCTATATGCTGTCTCCTTTACGGATGAGATGAACCACATTTCCTTAAATTCTTCCAATAAGAAGTTGACCATTCACCTTCTCTACCACAATCATCACATACCCGTACCATTTCATACCGCTTTACAACGTTACGCCCAGATATTTAAACGACGTGACTATGTGAAGCAGTTCACTACTAATGCTGTATCCGAAACAATCACAGACTGCAGCCCACCTTGTCTGCCAAATCATTTATGTATACAGAGAACAATAGCAGGCTTATCACACTTCCCTGGGGCAATCCTGATGATACTCGTGTCACTGACGAATACTCGGCGTCGAGGACTACAAACTGGATTCTATTACTTAGGAAGTCTTCGAGCCACTCCCATATCAACTTATTCTGTATGCTCATATCTTCGTTACAGCCTGCAATGGGTCACAGTGTCAAATGCTTCCCAGACATCTAGAAATATGGAATCTACTTGCTGCCCTTCATCCGTAGTTCTCAGTACATCATGTGAGAAAAGGCAAGCTGAGTTTCGCTCGAGCCATGCTTTCTAAAACCATGCTGATTCGTGAATTCTCAATCTCAAGAAAATTTGTTATACTCGAACTGAGAATAAGTTCAAGGATTCTGGAGTAAACCGAAGTTAGGAGTATTGGTCTATTATTTTGCAGGGCCGTTCTATGATCCTTCTCATGTACAGGAGACACCTGTGCTTTTTTCCAGTCGCGTGGGTCGTTGTGCTGGGAGAAAGATTAGCAGTAAACGAAAGCTACGTAAGGGGCCAGAGCCGTAGAGTACTTTTTGTAAAACCGAACTGGAACTCCATTCGGACGTGGTGACTTACTTGCTTTCAAATCTTTCAGTTGTTTCTCTACGCCAGGGATGCTTATTTCATGTCGTCCATACGGGAGTCTCTCCGATAGTTAAATAAGGGCATGTTTGTACGCGATTCTCCTGTGTGAATGATTTCTTGAACGCGAAATTTAAATCGGTTTTAGTTTTGCTATCTTCAACAGCCACATCAGGCAGTTCAACAAGGGACTGAATGGAAGCCTTAGACCCGCTTAGCGATATTACATAGGACCATAATTTTTTCGGCTCCTCCGCCAGATCTTATGCTAACGTATGACGGCGTAAGTTGTTGTATGCTTCGCGCTTAGTTTTTTTTCACAGACGCACGAGTGTCTGATAACCTCTGCTTGTCGTTACTTGCGTGTTCTCTTTCGAACCGAGAGTTCAATAGACACTGCTTCCTCAGCATAGGATTTCGTTATTGAACCATAGTTGGTCTTCTTCATCCTTTATCTACTATGCACATAACTCTCCAGATCACGATTTACAATCTGCTAGAACTTTGCCCATAATCCCTCTATGTCCGTCTTACTGGAACTATGTGACGTCAGTTCACTCTCTAAGTGAGATGCTAACAGCTGCTTATCTGCTATATCTAGCAGAAACACTCTCCTAGCCTTCTTTACTGATTTATTAACTTCGTAACCAAAGTTCCTATATTATCATGATCGCTATTCGTCGTTCCTGCACTGACATCGTCGATAAGATCCAACCTATTTGCGGCTACAAGTTCTAAGATGTTTCGGTTGCGTGTGGGCTGCCGAGCTAGTTGCTCAAGGCAGTTTTCAGAAAGCGTGTTGAATAGTAATTCGTCCGAGTGCCCGTCCGTACCTGCTGCAGTGAATCCGTAGACATTCCAGTCTATAGTTGTTAGGTTAAAGTCGCCTCCAACTAGTACGGCGTAATATGGGTATTTACGCGCTACTGACCGTAGATTTTCTTTGAATGACTCTAGAACTCTCAAGGCGGAATCGCTGTTCGGTAAAAAATCCAACAGTTAACTTGGTTTCGCCTACACCTGTTATACGCGACCAGATGACTTCACTGTCGCACTCCACTTCGACCTCAGTAGAGACAAAAAGTAAGAAAATAACTGGGCCGTCAGATGACACAAATGTCTGCTCTGCTGTACCAAACATAAGCAGTCTTGTAAGTCCGGTATGGTTGAATGCGCGTGAAGCCTGTCAGTGGTTGTTAAGCAAAATCATGCTCTTCATGCGGCTCAATATTTATGACGTCATATCTCCTGAGCTATGTGTCGTACAATGATATAACTTTAAAAGTACATCCAGTGATATATGTAAAAACTGCCCGCAAGCCGTGTTGCGAATAGAGTCGATGATAAAGAAGTAATGAAGCTAATGTATTTAACAACCATTTCTTAAGTGTAGGTGAAAAAATTCGAGAGAATAGTTCAAAAGAAAATGCCAAGCAGTACATGGAAGAATCACTTTTGAGAAATCCTATTCAGATTAATTTTCATCTAACAACCTCTTGTGAAATAAAGAAAACATTAACCTTTGAAAAATAAATGTTCCGTTGGAGTAGATGACATCTCTAGCGATATATTGAAACAATGTGGAGCAGTTACAGCTGATGTTCTGGGTCACATCTGTAATGCATCGCTAACTCAAGGTATTTTCCCAGATAGGTTAAAATATGCCGTTGTCAAGCCTCTCTACAAAAAATGGGACATCCCAGATGCCAAAAATTACCGGCCAATATCCTTGCTTACAGCATTCTCAAAAATCGTTGAGAAAGTAATGTTCTCAAGAGTGGTTAACCATTTCAACAGTAATGGGATACTTAATAAATCACAGTTTAGATTTCAAAAATTCTGTTCCATTGAGACATCAATATACAATTTCACTGCCAACGTAATAGAGTCTTTAAATAGTAAAATGTCACCAATAGGAATTTCCTGTGACTTATTCAATGCGTTTGTGAACCATGACATTACAATTCTATGGTGTAAATGGAACAGCATATGAGTGGTTTAAGTCATATCTACAGAACAGGAAGCAGTTTTCTTACATGGTTTAAGTGATTCAAAGAAGTTTCCTACTTCATCTAACTGGGGTGAAATTACATTAGGTGTTCCATAGGATTCGATCATGGGTCCCCATTTGTTAGTGATATATGTGAATGCTCCCCCCTTCTTATCTGAAATAAGAAGCTAAACTGACACTGTTTGCTGATGATGTAAGAGAAAATGATACAAATAATGTCTTTGGAAAAGTTATTGATTGGTTTCCTGCGAATGGGCTTGCTCTGAACTTTAAAATAACACAGTATATCCAATTTTCTACTGCAAGGAGTGCAGTTCCTCCAATAAATATAACACATCAACAGAAGTCAGCAGCCATGATAGAGCATACTAAGTTTTTAAATGTACATATTGATGAGAATCTTAACTGGAAAATTCACAGTTTGCATCTCCTAAAGCGACTAGTTTCGGCAACTTTCTCAATCAGAGTAACTGCTAATTTTTAGGATACAGAAATTAGCAAGCTAACATACTTCGCATACTTTCACTTTCTAATGTCACAAGGAATAATACTTTAGGGTAATTCAAATGTATTCACTGCTCAAAAGAAAGTATTTAGAATAATGTGTGGGGCTCATAATCGCACATCTTGTAGACATCTCTTTAAAAGGTTAGGAATTCTTAAAACAGCCTCACAGTACATTTAATCGCTAATGAAACTTGTTCTCAACAACATGGACCAGTCTCAAAACAACAGTGACATTCATGATTATAATACCAAAAGAAAGAAAGACTTACAGTATCCTCTGTTTTACCTATCTATGGCACAGAAACGGGTAAACTATGCTGCTGTAAGACTTTTCGATAAATTACCAGATGAAATAAATTCTGACAGACAGCAGTAATAGTTTTAAAAATAAATAGAAATCATTTCTCCTTGACAACTTCTTCCATACCATAGATGAATTCTTGAATAGGAATAAATAAATCTATAGGTATAATATATACATTTTGTGCCATTTAAAGGAATGAGGTAGGCAACAAAAATTTTGAGTTTAAAAAAAAACTTGACTCATGTGAATATTGGGACAAGGGCAGTTCTGCCCCACAGGGTGCCCCAAAAGTTCCGTCACGTTGACGCCATCCAATATGGCGACGATGACGTCACGCCCAACTCAGAGGGCACTACCCCACAGGGTGCTCCAAAAGTTCTGTCACAATGACGTCATCCAAGATGGCGGCCATGACGTCAATCAAGATGGGTGATTTTGACGGAATGTTTGAATTTTGATGGGAAGATAGGTCAATTGGGCTACCTCCACTAACCTAACCCCCTCCCACAGAACATGTTGGGAAGTTCAAATTTCATCAGGACAATGCAACACCTCTACTAACCTAAGAAAAATGGTTGGAAAGAAAGGGCAGTTGGGCTACCTCCACTAAGGCAAGTCATCCGACCGCCACCTCATCCTAGGGATTGGTGGTACGTCTGAATTTTGAAGGGAAGATAGGACAATCGAGCTACACAACTGGCCATTAAAATTGCTACACCAAGAAGAAATGCAGATGATAAACAGGTATTCATTGGACAAATATATTATACTAGAACTGAGAAGTGATTACATTTTCACGCAGTTTGGGTCCATACATCCTGAGAAATCAGTACCCAGAACAACCACCTCTGGCCGTAATAACGACCTTGATACACCTGGGCATTGAGTCAAACAGAGCTTGGATGACGTGTACAGGTACGGCTGTCCATGCAGCTTAAACACGATACCACAGTTCATCAAGGGTAGTGACTGGCGTAATGTGACGAGACAGTTGATCAGCCAGACGTTTTCAATTGGTGAGAGATCTGGAGAATGTGCTGGCCAGGGCAGCAGTCAAACAATTTCTGTAACCATAAAGGCCTGTACAAGATCTGCAACATGTGGTCGTGCATTATCCTGCTGAAATGTAGGGTTTCGCATGGATCGAATGAAGGGTAGAGACACGCGTTCGTAACACATATGAAATGTAACGTCAACTGTTCAAAGTGCCGTCAATGCGAACAAGAGGTGACCAAGACGTGTAACCAATGGTACCCCATACCATCACGCCGGGTGATATGCCAGTATGGCGATGACGAATACATGCTTCCAATGTGCGTTCACCGCGATGTCGCCAAACACGGATGCGACTATCATGATGTTGTAAACAGAAACTGGATTCATCCGAAAAAATGACGTATTGCCATTCGTGTACCCATGTTTGTCGTTGAGTACACCATCACAGGCGCTCCTGTCTGTGATGCAGCGTCAAGCGTAACCACAGCCATGGTCTCCGAGCTGATAGTCCCTACTGCTGCAAACGGCGTCGAACTGTTCATGCAGATGGTCGTTGTGTTGCAAACGTCCCCTTTTGTTGACTTCGGGATCGGGACGTGGCTGCACGATTCGTTACAGCCATGTGGATAAGATGCCTGTCATCTTGACTGCTAGTGATACGAGGCCGTTGGGATTCAGCACGGCGTTCTGTATTACCCTCCTGTACCCACCGATTCCATGTTCTGCTAACAGTCATTGGATCTCGGCCACCGCGAGCAGCAATGTCACGATACGATAAACCGCAGTCGCGATACGCTACAATCGACCTTTATCAAAGTCGGAAACGTGATGATACGCATTTCTCCTCCTTACATGTGGCATCACAACAACGTTTCAGCAGGCAATGCGGGTCAACTGCTGTTTGGTATGAGAAATCGGTTGGAAACTTTCCTCATGTTAGCACGTTGTAGGTGTCGTCACCGGCGCCAACCTTGTGTGAATGCTCTCAAAAGCTAATCATTTGCATACCACAGCATCTTCTTCCTGTCGGTAAAATTTTGCGTCTGTGGCATGTCATCTTCGTGGTGTAGCAATTTTAATGGCCAGTAGAGTATCTCTATTAACCTAAGAAAATGGCGGGAAAGAAAAGGCATTTGAGCTACCTCCACTAACATAAGTCACCCGATTGCCACCTCGTCTTAGGAAAAGGTGGCGAGAGGACTCGAAATGTGCTAGACGTAAGTTTTTATTATTTTGCATGCACTATTTACTTAAACAATTTGATGCAGTACACCCATCCAGTGTGTTCACCACAATGTCCGGACTCCAGCTGACCTAGTACACAATACCACCACCAGTGGGAGCTGTTGTCCATTCCGTGACATAATCTAAGATAGCCACCATGACATCAGCTGAGATGCAAAATACCGTTATCCGAGATGGCGGGAAACAGTGTGTTCACCACGAAGTCTGGGCCTAGTACACAGTACTGCCACGGCGCCATTGTCCGTTCCGTGACGTAACCCAAGACGGTGGGGTGAAAAATGGCGGGAAACAGTGTGTTCACCATGAGGTCAGTACCTTGTACACAATATTGTCACCAGAGGGCGCTATCGTCTGTTCCATGACATAAATGAAGATGACTGTCTGGAGGGGAATGACTCAGCCTGTGCTGTGTTTCTGGAGAGAGGAAGGAGTGTACCTTATTTATTTTGGAACAATTTATTTAGGGATGAATTTGAGATAGTATATTTATCACACTGATACAAAACACACGCTCTGACATGTTTGGGGTCACACCACACAGGCCACAGACCTGTAAACTACTTGTAAATAATGCTCTGCAGACACGCAAACAACTCCTGAATTGCTGAAATAATTTCAGTAGAAACATGCAAACTTCTACTAAATAATGCAGTACACTAATGTGCAGATATGAAATCAACTCGTAAACTGTCAAAATAATGCATACCACAGCCTATAGACCTGCTCACAAAATAATTCAACAGACACGCAAACAACGTGCACAGACACTGCCCATCACCCACTGTCCACTAAACTGCACAGGACACTATCGCACACGATCCCAGAAGTCGAGATGCACTGGCAGCTGTCAAACCACGCACAGGTGCCTGCAAGCATGAAGCAGCGACATCCCTTTCATACTTGACACCCGAGAAATTCCTCTCGAAATACGTGATCACCTAGGCATCGTTGCTGACGCGGCTGGACGGGAACAAAGACCTATTTGCAGAGCGCAGATGCTCCAAGGGCGTGAGGCACCGCCGGACACAAGCCAGTGCGAGCCATCACCCTCACGCCTCTGCCGATGGCATGTGAAGGTCTTCGAGTGTTATACTGACGTCACATGTCTATCTAAATAAGTGCCAAGTAATCAACTGGACTGCACGCGCGTGTGTTCACCACTGCCGACGTCATCCCTCTCTCTACCTGCGATCCATCAAAGACCTATTTCCAAAGCGACTCACCCTCGCAAACGCTATAAAAAACTCTTCCACCAATCATGATATGTGACACACATACTGACGTCACAGATCATGCAATAGAAAAACGATTCCACTGCTCGCAAGATGTGTGTGTGTGATGCGCAAACTGATGTCATAGGTCATGCTCGCGACATGTGTGATGCGCATACTGACGCCTCGTTGCACATAGCTACAAAATTTGGCAAGTGCATCTAACAAGGTTCTCAATCTTATACTGATGTCACATGGCTATGTAAAAAAAGAACTGAGGCGACCTCTCGGAAATTGTATAGTATCCCAGAAATAGTTAATGCGTGCTTTCTTGATGTGTCAACTGGAATGCATGGAAGTTGTTGCCCTACCAGAACATGCTTACGAAAACAGTTCAGAATAACCTTGAAAGACACGTAACGTGTATCCACAGGACATGTGGCCTGTAATTGAAGAAGTGTCATGATGATCTCTCCATTGGTAAAAGATTCCGGAATAGTCCCCCATTCGGATCTCCGGGAGGGGACTGCCAAGGGGGAGGTTACCATGAGAAAAAGATTGAATAATCAACGAAAGGATAACGTTCTACGAGTCGGGGCGTGGAATGTCAGAAGCTTGAACGTGGTAGGGAAACTAGAAAATCTGAAAAGGGAAATGCAAAGGCTCAATCTAGATATAGTAGGGGTCAGTGAAGTGAAGTGGAAGAAAGACAAGGATTTCTGGTCAGATGAGTATCGGGTAATATCAACAGCAGCAGAAAATGGTATAACAGGTGTAGGATTCGTTATGAATAGGAAGGTAGGGCAGAGGGTGTGTTACTGTGAACGGTTCAGTGACCGGGTTGTTCTAATCAGAATCGACAGCAGACCAACACCGACAACGATAGTTCAGGTATACATGCCGACGTCGCAAGCTAAAGATGAACAGATAGAGAAAGTGTATGAGGATATTGAAAGGGTAATGCAGTATGTAAAGGGGAACGAAAATCTAATAGTCATGGGCGACTGGAATGCAGTTGTAGGGGAAGGAGTAGAAGAAAAGGTTACAGGAGAATATGGGCTTGGGACAAGGAATGAAAGAGGAGAAAGACTAATTGAGTTCTGTAACAGTTTCGGCTAGTAACAGCGAATACCCTATTCAAGAATCACAAGAGGAGGAGGTATACTTGGAAAAGGCCGGGAGATACGGGAAGATTTCAGTTAGATTACATCGTTGTCAGACAGAGATTCCGAAATCAGATACTGGATTGTAAGGCATACCCAGGAGCAGATATAGACTCAGATCACAATATAGTAGTGATGAAGAGTAGGCTGAAGTTCAAGACATTAGTCAGGAAGAATCAATACGCAAAGAAGTGGGATACGGAAGTACTAAGGAATGACGAGACACGTTTGAAGTTCTCTAACGCTATAGATAAAGCAATAATGAATAGCGCAGTAGGCAGTGCAGTTGAAGAGGAATGGACATCTCTAAAAAGGGCCATCACAGAAGTTGGGAAGGAAAACATAGGTACAAAGAAGGTAGCTGCGAAGAAACCATGGGCAACAGAAGAAATACTTCAGTTGATTGATGAAAGGAGGAAGTACAAACATGTTCCGGGAAAATCAGGAAATCAGGAATACAGAAATACAAGTCGCTGAGGAATGAAATAAACAGGAAATGCAGGGAAGCTAAGACGAAATGGCTGCAGGAAAAATGTGAAGACATCGAAAAAGATATGAATGTCGGAAGGACAGACTCAGCATACAGGAAAGTCAAAACAACCTTTGGTGACATTAAAAGCAACGGTGGTAACATTAAGAGTGCAACGGAAATTCCACTGTTAAATGCAGAGGAGAGAGCAGATAGGTGGAAAGAATACATTGAAAGCCTGTATGAGGGAGAAGATTTGTCTGATGTGATAGAAGAAGAAACAGGAGTCGATTTAGAAGAGATAGGGGATCCAATATTAGAATCGGAATTTAAAAGAGCTTTGGAGGACTTACGGTCAAATAAGGCAGAAGGGATAGATAACATTCCATCAGAATTTCTAAAATCATTGGGGGAAGTGGCAACAAAACGACTATTCACGTTGGTGTGTAGAATATATGAGTCTGGCGATATACCATCTGACTTTCGGAAAAGCATCATCCACACAATTCCGAAGACGGCAAGAGCTGACAAGTGCGAGAATTATCGCACAATCAGCTTAACAGCTCATGCATCGAAGCTGCTTACAAGAATAATATACAGAAGAATGGAAAAGAAAATTGAGAATGCGCTAGGTGACGATCAGTTTGGCTTTAGGAAAAGTAAAGGGACGAGAGAGGCAATTCTGACGTTACTGCTAATAATGGAAGCAAGGCTAAAGAAAAATCAAGACACTTTCTTTCATAGGATTTGTTGACCTGGAAAAAGCATTCGACAATATAAAATGGTGCAAGCTGTTCGAGATTCTGAAAAAAGTAGGGGTAAGCTATAGGGAGAGACGGGTCATATACAATATGTACAACAACCAAGCGGGAATAATAAGAGTGGACGATCAAGAACGAAGTGCTCGTATTAAGAAGGGTGTAAGACAAGGCTGTAGCCTTTCGCCCCTACTCTTCAATCTGTACATCGAGGAAGCAATGATGGAAATAAAAGAAAGGTTCAGGAGTGGAATTAAAATACAAGGTGAAAGGATATCAATGATACGATTCGCTGATGACATTGCTATCCTGAGTGAAACTGAAGAAGAATTAAATGATCTGCTGAACGGAATGAACAGTCTAATGAGTACACAGTATGGTTTGAGAGTAAATCAGAGAAAGACGAAGGTAATGAGAAGTAGTAGAAAAGAGAACAGCGAGAAACTTAACATCAGGATTGATGGTCACGAAGTCAATGAAGTTAAGGAATTCTGCTACCTAGGCAGTAAAATAACCAATGACGGACGGAGCAAGGAGGACATCAAAAGCAGACTCGCTATGGCAAAAAAGGCATTTCTGTCGAAGAGAAGTCTACTAATATCAAATACCGGCCTTAATTTGAGGAAGAAATTTCTGAGGATGTACGTCTGGAGTACAGCATTGTATGGTAGTGAAACATGGACTGCGGGAAAACCGGAACAGAAGAGAATCGAAGCATTTGAGATGTGGTGCTATAGACGAATGTTGAAAATTAGGTGGACTGATAAGGCAAGGAATGAGGAGGTTCTACGCAGAATCGGAGAGGAAAGGAATATGTGGAAAACACTGATAAGGAGAAGGGACAGGATGGTAGGACATCTGCTAAGACATGAGGGAATGACTTCCATGGTACTAGAGGGAGCTGTGGAGGGCAAAATGTGTAGAGGAAGACAGAGATTGGAATACGTCAAGCAAATAATTGAGGACGTAGGTTGCAAGTGCTACTCTGAGATGAAGAGGTTAGCACAGGAAACGAATTCGTGGCGGGCCGCATCAAACCAGTCAGTAGACTGATAAAAAAAAAAAAAAAAAAAAAAAACTTGAATGCATTCTTCCTCGCATTCCTAATGTGGCATCCCATCCATCACGTGTTACCCTTCCTGCTTTCAACAAATGCAAACGTTCTCACTGCTGTTAGAGACTCCTATATCCCAGCACAAAGGATGTTGTGTGAATGAATCGAGCATTATGATTGGCTCTTATCGAATTTACTCTCTCAATTACTGATGCAGCCGGTGTGGGAGCTTCGTCCACATTTCCTTTCTTTCTGCAGACGAGACGTTCAGTGGCTAAAAAAACTATTTTACACAGATCGCCATATTTCACCGACAATTAAACCTTGCAAAGTGCCCCTACATGTTGTCAAATATGGAAAGATTCAATTACACTGATCCCACACTGAGAACAGGAGCGTGAAACCAATCTCCAACCCAACAATATATCACTATGTACCGTGTCAATGTAGTAAACATACATTTCCTTTCCTGCACCATACAAAATCATCCCCTTTACATCATTCGTACATATACCACGAAGACAGACAGCACCGTATATACTCCTCGCAGCACTAGAAATTTCCATGCGAGGTTGGCAGTCATCCATCCAGACGGGTGACCAGAGCACCCTCAGCGGTCCGAAGTTACTCTCAGAATTGTTCTAGAAACTCGGGCTCGTTTCCCCTCAGCACAAACGCGTTACTGTTTCTGGTGCGGACCTGCTTGCTCGCTCGCTTTTCTGCACCCATCTCTAGACTCGGAGATTACAAGAACACATGTATTTTCGCATGGTATAATATTATTTTCGCGGTACTTCTCGATATCACGCACACGGCAGCATCCTACCGATCGCTCACGCAGCATAATTCCCAACATATAGACTGGAAATTTTTTCTCTGCAAACCCCAAACTTTAGCGAGTTGGAGCGTGCTCTAGACCACTGAGTAACTAGAAACTTGTCCCGCCTGCGAAGACCTTTATGTGAGAACTCGAGGTAAATAGAGGAAAATGATATTTCCACTCTCGAATACCAAGGTCGGTGATGTAACAGATTCCGAATCATCCTTATAATTTACAAAGTCAACTAAGGTGTTTCTCCTGTCTAGAGAACCGGCAAACGTGTCTTTCACCTGGTAGGTGCACACACCACCATCCATAAAGGCGCAAAATGCGCAGAAGCAGACAATCGCCCGTTTTTGTTACCCTTCATGGGAAGCCATCCTGAGCTTAAATTTCACAAAGATAATGCTCGCCCGCACGCGGCGAGATTTTCTACCGTTTGTCTTCGTGTTTGCCAAGACCTACCTTGGACACCGAAGTAGCCAGAACATTAGGAGCATTATTGGAAGAGCTCTCCAACCATCTCGACGATCTGAGGCGCCAGTTGGGCAAAATCTGGCGCAATATCCCTCATGAGGACATCCAACAACTCTATTAATCAATGCCAAACCGAGTAACTGATTACATAAGGGGCAGAGCTGGACCAACGCGTTGTTGACTTCCTTGGTTTGTGAAACTCTTTCTTTAGAATAGATCATCCAATTTTTGTGAAATTGCAGTCATTTATTTGTCTGTACATGTACATTACGTCTACAATTTCTGTCCCATTCAGATAATTCCTTTGTGGCGTGTCGCTTTTTTGTAGAGTGTACAGTGTGTGTGTGTGTGTGTGTGTGTGTGTGTGTGTGTGTGTTCGGAGTTGCATGTATGTATGTATGTGTGTGCAAATCTTTTTCAAAGACTGCTGTAAATTTATTTTTAATATTTAATCTCTATTTAGGGATTGTCTAACACTTACATTGTCATACACACATTCTCTACACTTGTGTGCTCAGTTTTCGTACGAAAACAAGACGTGAAGATGAAGTATATTCTCAACGTGGTTATTAATTATTAAAATAAATTTACAGAATTCTTCGAAAAGTTACAGAGATAATTGATAAGCTAAATAATTCACTATTAGCCCATAAAGTCAAGTTACCGTGGTCAAAAGAATACACAAATAGCGCGCTTCTTTGTCGCGTGGACGTGACGAAGGAGCACATGTGTTTTATCATGGTGGAGGAGGAAAACATAAACATAGAACCATTTTGTTTGCAATGGACGTACCATCAAGCGAATCCCAGACATCACTCTTCCCCTAATTGTGCATTTTGTAACTGTATACTCTATATCACTTAAACTTCATCCTACGCACCCCAGTCTCACAACGCAGAGTTTTGTTAGAGGCCATTTGATCCCGACAGTCGATCATGTCGCCCTGTCAGTGATATTTTGTAATAGCAAGATGATGAAATAAACTTCAGCATTAAGCCACGGCTGTCGTTACACTCCTACATGCCTCAGTAAGAGAGCGAGTCGACGAGTAGGAAGTGAGTGCAGAGCAGTCGTTCTCAGACTCGTCGTAGTCGCGAAACTCCGGTTGGAAGGAAGCAAACCCGTATAGTAGTGACGTAACACCCACGCCTTGATTTCTAATGTATGCAACCCTCAACAGTAAACTCGTACTCGCTCTGTTTCTGATCTCTTAGGTTCAGTTGTATGGTGAAAGGTATGCTGATCCAGTGAAGGTTGTCTGTCTTTGCGAGCACTATGAACAAATTTCTAGAAAGTGGAAGCGTGATGAATGAAACATGCCAATGAAAAAGAGTGAAAAAGAGCAGAAAGCAATACGAGAGAAATGAAACTAACATTCTAGCAACATTATCTCACAATGTCCGCTCCCGGTAGCTGAGTGGTCAGCGTGGCAGAATGTCAATCCTCTGGGCCCGGGTTCGATTCCTGGCTGCGTCGGAGATTTTCTCCGCTCAGGGACTGGGTGTTGTGTTGTCCTAATCATCGTCATTTCATCCACATCGACGCTCAGGTTGCCGAAGTGGCGTCAACTCGAAAGACCTGCACCAGGCGAACGGTCTACCCGACGGGAGGCCCTAGCCACAAGATAGCTTTTTTTTTTAATTTTTTTTTTAATCTCACAATGCACATGTCACTATAAGGCCGAGTGAGTATATGAGCCGACTTCAAAAAGTAAGTTACAATTGTCATGGCAGGCCAAGTAACTCTAATTGTATGCTGTGCTACACTCCAAAGTCACTCAAATACATGATACTGTTTTTCAACAGTCACCATGCCTCTGTTAACAATGGTCAAAATATCAATCGTTCAGGTTTCCTGTGATAGAAAACTGCTCCTTGGTCACAAAGCCATTCGACAACCGCTGCCTGAACATCCTCAGTGACGAAAAATGTCTTGTCTCCAGATGTTCTTCTATTGTCTGGACGTTATCGTATATGATCGATGTCGATGGTCTACTTTTCCGATTCATATAATTGACGTCTGAACGCCCTCGGTCAGATTGTTGGTACCATTCCACTACGACAGGACGTGAAATTGCATTCTGTCCACATACCTGTGATTTTGTGTGCAGTTTAGACATTTTGTCCATAAAAATTGTAGCGTCCAGCGTACTTAGACTGTGGAGTATGTTTATAGCTGCCACCACACTACACTTTTACGCTGTGTTGCATCTGTTCTATCTCTGCAGGAATCTCGGACTCTCTTCTGACAATGTGCTTCCCTTGTTACACAATGGTCTTAGCGTGATACAAGATGTGTAACTTATTTTCTGAAGGCCCTACGTACAAGTAGGTTCAGCCAACGAAGTGTTCTGCTTTCCGCATTTCGCTCCATCAACACTTCATGGTAAGGATTTTCAAATTTCATTACTGTTCTCTGAGTGGTGTACATGAAAACTGCGAAGTGACATGGCATTTCTAGCCAAGAATTTGTTTACAGATGAAGCAATGTTTACAACTCAAGGACAAATAAACATTCGCTGTATGCGCTACTGGCCAGTTGAAAATCCAAGCTGGCTGATAGAAATGGATAAGCAACAACCTTAATCTGTCAATGTTTGGTTTGGGCTTATCAAATATCACATCACTGGTTTCTGTTTTATTGATGAGACTCTACGAAGCCACAAGTGTAAACAGTTTCTAACAGTCCTGCTTTATAGTTACTGGAAGACATCCCGCTGGACATACGTCAATCCATGTGGTACCATTATGACAGATGCCTACTTATTTCGCACGGATGATTACAGACCTACTTAACAGGACATTTGGAGATCGCTGGATCAAGCTTTCGGGAAACATAAAATGTCCTAACACCTCTGGACTTTTAGCTGTGGAGAAAATTAAAACACGAGCTCTGCAAGAAAAATAGCGAAGACTTCAAAGGATATGAAATGACGTTTGACATGGACCTGTTTCGCGGTAAGTCCAGAGGAAGCTCAGCGTACAGTATTGTTGGTCCGGAATCGGTTTATAGCATGTATCAGTGCTCAAGGGCAACATTTTGAGCACTTGATACGACAGCCATAATAATGAACACAGGAAGAGTGACTGAGCTATGAGTACACTGACATTTTGTACGGGCGGCAAACTTCGTGGGACCTCATCTGCTGCTGGCAGTATAGTAGTTAGCGGCAATGTTATCTTCTTACTACTCGATCAAAAAGTTCTACACTTGTTTTATCATAAAAAATCTTTTCTAAGGTTCTTTCCAATGCCATAGACGGAAGCAAACCGAAAATAAAGTCATTGTCAAATTTGTCACCTATGAACGTTATAAATTACTTGCGCAAGTCAGAAAATTCGCAGTACTGTCTGCATAACTTAGTGAAATCTGCAACCTGGTGATTCACTACCTATAGATATATTTTGGGTGGCTGTTTTACAAGGGGATCACACGGCAATCGGATTTTTGTGATTCTTTGTATTTATGGTACTTGAAATTCAGAACTTCAGTCCAATCTCGCAAAGTAGTGCGACGCAACTCTAAAAAATTATCAATTTTCTCAACTTTGAAGTTCTGTGATTAAATATAAAATTTGTGAAATATATGGTAATTAACACTTATCCGATTATCATTGTTTATGAAAATACATGTGAATTGAGGGGAAAAGTGATTACAGAGAGCATCTTTTCATGGAGAGAATTAACAATAGGCCTACTTGCTCTCGTCGTATGTTTACAAACTTTGAAGAACGCACGTTACTATTAGCTGACACTGAACGGTGCTTGCGGAAACCGAGATTCCATGCTACTGGCCCGAAGATTGAGATTCGGTGTGGAAGATAGCAGGCTCGCTTGACTGCGTGAATGGCAAGGTGTGCAAGCCAGGCACTCTGCAATCTTTCTCAAAGGAGTGTATCTGGTAAAAAAATTTAATTGGCTCACATCTCATAGCTTCAGACATCAGATTCGTGATGATCTACCCATCATTTCATTAATGGTCATAGTTATTGTGGTACTTAGATTAAGTAAACTACTGGAATGCATCTGGATAATTGGCGTTGGGAAATAGGGGTCGCTGTGAATATGCGATTGGTGCATGTTACGTCATATAATGCTGCATGTGAAATGTAACTAGCATACCGAATTATTATTTAAACTTAGAAGGCTATAGCTGTCTATCACCAATCTTGAGAACATGGGTTGTATGTAGAGCACTCCCTACCTATCATGCACGTCAGCGAAAAACCCAGAAAGTTATATTCGTAACATTCCTTGCATCTCATAAACAGTTTGAGGTACCGAAACAAGATTTTGGCTAATACGCATGGAGTATTTTGCCGTACGATTAATATGCTAAACTTTCATATCTAGCATGATATTCAAGCAATTACAGATTTTTTAATGAAGTAATGTAACTTTTAGGGGCCATCGATAGTCGGTGAAACGAGAATTGCTTTGAGTAACAATATAAATGAAGAAATTATATGTTTATTTTTATACTATGGAAGAATATTTTCACAAACTATTAATTTGTATTGCTCTTGGTTAATAGTTAAATAACAAACTGTTTCAGGATTCTGTCGCATTTCAGCCGCTATAGAATATTGGCGAGATGAATATTTGTGACCTCTGCTATGTTTTGCCAAAGGAAATAAATTGTAAAATGCCTACAAGACAACTTGCGTATTACTCAGAACTCGTCACTGATACCGTTTCTCTGAAGAAAAAAGGGAATAAGAAGTCTAGGCAAAATAAATCGCTACTTCTGTGGAAATTTCGGTGGAATCGTCTATCTCAAAGTATTTTTAATAGTAAATGATGTGGATTAAAATTGGCCAAATGGATTTTATTTCTATAAGCAGCAATAGAATGAAAACTAGACAGATGGAAAATAAAGTAAGTAAATTGTTCATTATTTCGAAAGTAATCTGTTAGCTCATTTATCCGACTTTGAGACAAGCTAGCCAATGCCTTCATGGAAAATGTTTGGGGTTGCCTAGAAATCGTGACTGTACCCAGGCTTGCACCTCTTCGTCCAAAGCAAAGCAAAAACCTCGAATGTCTTTCTTTAGAGCCCAAAAATATGGACAACGTATGGGGAGAGCTGGGGACTCAACGGAGGATGTGTAATGACTTACCATCGAAACCACTGTAGCGTACTCAAAACGACCTTGGCAACGTATGGGCGACTACGCTGCAGAAGTTTCGCTGGGAAGCCCTCACACATCCTCCATACAGCCACAATCTCTCTCCATGCTATTTCCATAATTCTGGAGCCCTGAAGAAAGACATCCACGGTCGTCGATTTACTTAGGCCGAAGAAGTGCACGCCCGGGTACAATCATGGTTCTGTGGCCAGCTGCAAACATTTTTCCATGAAGGCATTGGCCGTCTTGTTTCACAGTGGGATAAATGCATTAACAGTTATGGTGACTGCTTTTGAACTAATAAACGGTTTATTTACTTTTTTCCATCTGTCTCATTTTCATTTGATTGCCTCTTATACTGTATAATGATGAGACATTTACACGGACAGCTGTGGACAGACCACAATTTATTGGTTATGAACTATAGACTAAAACTGAAGAAACTGCAAAAAAAAGAGAAATTAAGAAGGTGAAACCTGGATACAGTGAATGAACGAAAGGTTTTTGAGAGTCTCAGAGGCAACATTAGGCAACGAAGGGAAATGAACACATTATAAGACGAATGGGTAGCTTTGAGGAATGAAATAGTGAAGGCAGCAGAGGATCAAATACGTAAAAGGGCAAGGGTTAGTAGAATACTTCCGAGAGCATAGGAGACAATGAATTTAATTGATGAAAGGAGAAAATATAAAAATAGAGCAAATGAAGAATGCGAAAGGGAATACAGGTGTTTAAAAAAGTGAAATTGATAGAAACTGTAAAACAAGAACGGCTATAGGACTATTTGCAAGGCCATAGAAACATGTATTACGAGGAGGAAGGTACATATGCCGAAAGGAAAATTAAAGAGGCCTTTGGAGAAAAGAGAAGCAGCTGTATGAGTATCAAGATCTCAGGTCCGAAACCAGTGCTAAGGAAAGAAGGGAAACCTGAAAGGTGGAAGGAATGTATAGGTGGGCTATACAAGGGAAATGGTCCGTCTCGGTAGCTGAGTGGTCAGCGCGATGGAATGCCGTGCAAAGGGGCCCGGGTTCGATTCCCGGCTGGGTTGGAGATTTTCCCCGCTCAGAGACTGAGTGTTGTGTTGTCTTCATCATCATCATACACTATCATCCCCATGGACACGGAAGTCGCCGAAGTGGCGTCAACACGAAAGGCGACAGTTCTACCCGCCGGGAGGCCCGAGTCACACGACATTTCATTTCACAAGGTAACTGAATTTGAAGGCAGTATTATGGAAAGGAAAGAGGAGATAGACAAAGATGAGATGGGAGATACGATACTGCGAGAAGAATTTGGCAGGGCACTGAAAGACCTAAGTTGAAACAAGACCCCTGAAGAGGACTATATTCCCACGGAATTACTGAGATCCTTGGGAGAGCCAGCTATGAAAAAACTATTCCACCTTATATTCAAGATATATCACAAAAGCGAAATACCGTCCAACTTCAAGAACAATGTAATATTCCAATTCCAAAGACAACAGGTGCTGAAAGGTGTGAACACTACCGAACTATCAGTTTAATAAGTCATGGTTGCAAAATACTAACACGAAGTTTTTACAGAACAATGAAAAAATGCTGGCAGAAGACGTCAGGAAGCCGGCCGGGGTGGCCGCGCGGTTCTAGGCGCTTTAGTCTGGAACCAAGCGACCGCTACGATCGCAGGTTCGAATCCTGCCTCGGGCATGGATGTATGTGATGTCCTTAGGTTAGTTAGGTTTAAGTAGTTCTAAGTTCTAGGGGACTGATGACCTCAGATGTCAAGTCTCATAGTGCTCAGAGCCATTTGAACCATTTGAAGACGTCAGGAAAGTTTAGTTTGGGTAGGAAAACGAAGGATAATAACACCGAATTTACTTCTCTTACATGATAGCTTAAGAAAAGGCAAAACTATATTTATGCGGCCTTGCTAATTGTTTGTCCCTAAACTTTGAAAAAAAAAAAAAAGAATCACATGCAGTTCAGACCCTGTAAGAGTCCTACCCCCCTCTCCCCCTCCTCCACCTCCCCGTCCGGTATATGCCTAAAGTATGGCGACAAGGAGACAGAAGAAGCTGACAGCGTTAAATTCTTGGGATTATAGGTTGATAAAAAAATTCGCCTGGGAAGAGCAAACCGCATTGCTGCTGAAGCGCCTAAACAAAATCTTTATTTACAGTGTGGATGTTGCCAAAGATATGTGTTACAGAAACAAAAAGTTAGTTTACTTCGCTTATTTTCATTCATTAATATCATATGGGATCATTTTTTTAGGTAGCTTACCAAACCAAGCTAAAGATTTCCGAGTTCAAAAGGATGTATAGGAATTTTTTTTGTCTCAACTCAAGGACCTTCTTCAGAAGTCTGTTGAAGGAGCTGGAGATATTAACTATAGTTGTCCAATATATTTATTCATTAATGATATTTGTCATAAATAATATCTCTCTCTTTCAGACCCACAGCTCAGTTCAGCGAATCAATACGAGAAATTACAATAATCACAGAGATTTCAATTCACTTACTTTCATCCAAAAAGATATCCATTGCACAGGGAAACATATTTTCAATAACTTGTCAGCAGTCATAAATAGTCTTACTAATACAGCTCAAGAGGATCCTCAAGAATTTGTTCGTAGCCAGCGCCTTCTGTTCCACTGACGAATTCTTGGGAGATTCATATGATGTATAGATATTACCAATAATATTAAATTATTTAGTACTTAGGACTCAATGCGGTAATGTACTAAATATAAATGTGCTGTAAACTGAATCCTAACAATTATATGCACTTCATTTTATTGTACATTTTCATGTTTTGCGGCAAATTTGTTATTACCTTTTAAACTAAAATGTAAGAGTATTTGAGTTATTCCACATTCATGGGGACCGTTTCCCTAGTATCTGTGGAACAGACGTAAACATACCTAATTGCCGGCCGGGGTGGCCGAGCGGTTCTAAGCGCTACAGTCTGGAGCCGCGCGATCGCTACGGTAGCACGTTCGAATCCTGCCTCGGGCATGGATGTGTGTGATGTCCTTAGGTTAGTTAGGTTTAAGTACTTCTAAGTTCTAGGGGACTGATGACCTCAGAAGTTAAGTGCCATTGTGCTCAGAGCCATTTGAACCATACCTAATTTTTTTGTAAGTATGTATTACGTATTCATGTTGTATGAGGATATCCTCACTGTGGACAAATAAAAAGTAATCTAACTTAATATAATCTTATCTCTTCTTCTGGCTTTTCCGTGTTATTGCTCGTTCTGCAGCAACCAATTTAACGCCTACTCCAGGCTGGATTCTTTCGGTACTGCCGCCACAGTGCAATGTTACTCTCGTTTGGCTGGAACTTTGTATTATGAAAAATACACCCTGTACAAGGTAATTAAAAATGAAATTGTTACACTAATTACAATCATTACTATAAGTGTTTTCTTAATTATTACACCGTCTGTCCAAAAAGTTCCGAGACTGAATTTATTCCTGGCGTGTGAGCGACATGAGCGCAGTAACTACGGTGCCAATTTGAACTAAGAACTGTGAACAATAGATGTGCTTTTGATCAGTCAGTTGTGAGCAGGCGGTGTTAAGTAGTGGACATGTGACCGTAGGGCGCCAACGCAATAGCGATAGTGCAACATCTCTAAATCAAGTGTTCACGACATTCTTCAGAATATTTTGAAAAACAGAAGTGTGTGCCAAGTTTGTCCCCCCTGCCTGGACTCCTGAACAAAAGCAGCGGTGCGTGGACGTCCGGCGCGACTTGACTGAAATGCAAAACGCGGACAGTTCTTTTCTGCGAGAAATCATCACAGGTGACGAGACTTGGTGTCGTCAACATGAACGTAGCACAAGACGACAAAGCGCAGAAGTTCACACAAAGGGTCAATGCTTTGACATCATTACCGACATTCAAGTCAATGTGAAGCGAGAGTTGAACAATATCTCAAAGAAGAACTTTCCTGTCGGTTTCACACTGCTGTACGAAAGTTCCGTTGAGTCGTTCCGGAGAAGTGAGGGGGGGGGGGGGGTGTCGGCATGGGTGATAGTGAGAGAGAGAGACTACGTAGAACATCAGAACATCAGGAGCATTAAATCTATCATCTTAACTTTTCTCTAGTTTTTATTAATTCAATGTCAAATCGTTTTGGAATGACAGGGTACGTATAATACTAACAAGGGAACCTCCCCATCGCACCCCCGTCAGATTTAGTTATAATTTGGCACAGTGGATAGGCCTTGAAAAACTGAACACAGATCAGTCGAGAAAACAGGAAGAAGTTGTGTGGAACTATGAAAAAATAAGCAAAATATACAAACTGAGTAGTCCATGGTCCCGTGGTTAGCGTGAGCACCTGCGGAGCGAGAGGTCCTTGGTTCAAGTCTACCCTCGAGCGAAAAGTTTTCTTACTTTATTTTTGCAAAGTTATGATCTGTCCGTTCGTTCATCGACGTCTCTGTTCACTGTAATAAGTTTAGTGTCTGTGTTTTGCGACCGCACCGCAAAACCGTGCGATTAGACGAAAGGACGTGCCACTCCAATGGGAACCGAAAACATTTGATCCAGGAAAACACGTCTGATATTTTCTATACGACACTGGTGACGGCATGTGCGTCACATGACAGGAATATGTTGTCGACCCGCCCAACTTGCACAGTTGGCGAATGGGTAAAAAGATTCTTCTGCCTTGCCCGATTTAGGTTTTCTTGTGGATGTGATAATCACTCCCAAAAAAGTGATGAAAACATAAGATTGTGTCACATAAACTGCAACAAATGAATGCAACAGTTTCACAGTCGCAGTTTTCTCTGTGCTCTGTCAAAACATATGTTTTTCACGTTTTCAAATTTTTCCGTATGTTGACCGTCAAATGTCCAAGCAAATCTGAACATGTCCTGGAATTTTGGAGAGCGAAATTGATTATGGGTGAGTGCCTGAACTCTGATAATTGTCTGAAAATAAAAAGTTAAAATTTTGTAGTGGAGGGAAGACTTGAACCAAGGACCTTTTGTTCTGCAGCTGCTCACGCTAACCACGGGACCACAGCATTCCTGTGCCCACATCATCCTTGATATTGCCTATGTTGCCCATGGACTACTCAGTTTGTATATTTTGCTTATTTTTTCATAGTTCCAAACAACTTCTTCCTTTTTTCTCGATTGATCTGTGTTCAGTTTTTCAAGGCCTATCCACTGTGCCAAATTATAACTAAATCTGAGGGGGGTGCGATGGGGAGGTTCCCTTGTAAGGCACAGTGCATCGCAAACTGCTGTATGTTGAAAATTCCTAAGGACGTCTGGTTAGATGCTAGTCACGGCCCTATTGCCCGAAAAGATAAAATACGTTTACACTGACGGAGTCATAAATGCGGAAAAATATTCTGAGGACCGCATACTGCTAAACACAAGAAGTCAAGAACCATTGTTTTCTTTTTCTCGATTAACTGTTCACGAAATAAATAAAAAAATTAAGCATTTACCGAGACTTTGAAGAGCGCCAAGATACATATCACTTTCCTCCCACAGATGTATCGCATTAAGTCCTGATTGGTATCAGCTAATGCTAGGAAGATACGGAAGAAAAACTTCTCATTATAGAATACGGGGGATCACACTATGACGACAGTGACAGCGTGTACAACTCCTGCCATGTGAAACTGCAACTGTAAACGGTAAACTCCAAGTTCGGCCGATGGCTCAAAGAAGAATGCTGCAGGGTCGTGTAGCTCTTTCCACCTCGCTTTTGCAGATGCACGCTGTACAGGAATATCAGAAATTCGCTTCAGATTTCTCGATTTTATGAAATTTAACTACATCTCCATTTACTAACAGAGGAACGTTGGAAGAAACAATTGCATGCTTGTTGCTCAATGAATGGCACAGTTGTTGTTGTGGTCCACTTCCCGAACACACCAAAATCAGATTTGGTAAAACACAACTGGCATTATTTTGGCCAGAGGGCCATGGCTAGCTCCCATTGCTACCGGAGGGTGACTGGTGAACAGACAACTTCAGTCTTTCTGGATTTACAAAACGTGTTGAGCAATATACCACGTATTCCACTATCGAACAAGGAACTATAATGTGGAATATTATTGAAGATATGTGAATGGACCTGAGTAGGTTTGACTGATAGAACTTGTTACCTTTTGGGGTGTGTAAAAAATATCCGCTACCAGTCACAATATTATTGTGACTGGTTGCGGATATTTTTCTACCCCCCCTAAAGGAACAGTCACGGAGTTCGACAGCATCCACTATGGATAAAATTCATTTATTGTTATCTCCTACTGAGCCGCAAATGTTCAGTAGACACGAGAATGACATCTGGTGTACCTCGGGGAAGCGTAATAGGGCCTCTAATATCCTCAACATATGTAGACGATTTATCACGTAGGATGAACAGCACCATAAACTGTTCCCTGAAGATGTTGTTTAGAGAGAACTATCGTCGTTGGACGAGAGAGAGATTTAGAAAAATCTGAATAAAATTTCAACTTGATAATTTCATTGTGAATAAATGAAGGATAATGATTCCCTTAACAAAGATTGCAAGATTAATGGTGAAAATCTTGAGTGCGTCATATCGTATAAGTATCTGTGGGTAATATTGAGATATAGTATGAAATGGGACGAACAGAATTTTTATCAATATTAGGTGCCAATTAAGCTATAACTAGAACTTTAGACATAATGTTATAAACAACACACAGTGCATCAGGTCGTTAATACAAATCTCAACTGTGAACTGTGAACAAACAATGTATAATATTTTACAACATTTATTCATTCACAATTGTTAATATTATGTACCGAAAGTTTCGCTAAATTTAATATGTAACGGCAATGTTACAGTAAGAAAATAAAAAATAGTCCACTGAAGATAGCACAAAAAGTGCTGAAACTTGTCTGGGTAAAACAAGACTGAAAAGGTGTCTTGGATAAGGCGGAATTCCTCCTCCTATTTACTCGAAGATTGTTCGACAGAGAGCGGAAAAGGTGAAAATCTGAGGGCGCAAGATCAGGAAAATAAGGTGGGTGCAGAATGACTTCCCAAGTCCTATATAGTGTTGTTTTTTTTTATCCATGTAGCAGAATGGCGGCCGCGCGGGGTGGCCGAGCGGTCAGGGGCCCCTTGTCACGGTCCGTGCGGCTCCCCCTGTCGGAGGTTCGAGTCGTCCCTCGGGCATGGGTGTGTGTGTTGTCCTTAGTTAAGTTAGTTTAAGTTAGATTAAGTAGTGTGAAAGCCTAGAGACTGCTGACCTCAGCAGTTTGGTCCCATCTTACCACAAATTTCCAAAAATTGCAGAATACGGGCGTACGTTATAACGGAGTAGCATTACTCCAGCAGACTTCCTGGTCGTTGTTCATGGACCGCGTCTGCAAGACGTCTCACTTGTTGACAATAAATGTCAACAGTGATGGTTACACCTCGGGGAAGCACCACACCGTCGCTGTTCCACTAGATCCATAGCATTATCTTTTGTGGACGTGCGCAGGTCTTGTGCACGGAGATTTGCTTCCTTATGTTAGCACAAAGACCCAATTTCTTGTCACCAGTAACGGTAGGGAATGTCGATATTGTTCACGAGCCAGTTGATGAAGAACAAGCAGAGATGCTCATATGGCCACCTGCTGAGTTTTGGATTTTGGCTCTTAGCATGCGGTGCCCATACGATGCCCAATTTTTGAACTTTCCTCATTGCATGCAAATGTCGCACGATGTGGAATGATCACAGTTCATCAAATTTGTCAGTTCTCGAGTACAGTGACATGAAGTTTTTTCTTACGTGGAGGTCGACTAATGTCGAAGCGGTCCTTCTAACGAGAAAACAATTTTGATGCCGTGCTGTGTCCATTCCCATTATCCCCATACACGGCACAAATGTTTCTGGCTGCCCCCGCTGCTGTCACCCCTTTACTGAACTCAGACGAAGAATATGTCGGAAATGTTTCGATTTCTCCACTTGGCATTCAGTTTTCTAGAATTCACAGCTTCACTCATTATCTCCAAATGACAGACTGACGATATGTAAACTCAAATGGAAAAAGTGAACTACAAATAACAAATGCGACTTCTAATCAAGCTGCGGGCATATGGGGTATCGTCTCAGTTGTGCGACTGGATTCGTGATTTCCTGTCACGAAGTTCGCAGTTCGTAGTAATAGACGGCAAATCATCGAGTAAAACTGAAGTGATATCAGGTGTTCCCCAGTGAAGCGTCCTGGGAGCTCTGCTGTTCCTGATCTATATAAATGACCTGGGTGACAATCTGAGCAGTTCTCTTAGGTTTTTCGCAGATGATGCTGTAATTTACCGTCTAGTAAGGTCATCCGGATACCAGTATCAGTTGCAAAGCGATTTAGAAAAGATTGCTGTATGGTGTGGCAGGTGGCAGTTGACGCTAAATAACGAAAAGTGTGAGGTGATCCACATGAGTTCCAAAAGAAATCCGTTGGAATTCGATTACTCGATAAATAGTACAATTCTCGAGGCTGTCAATTCAACTAAGTACCTGGGTGTTAAAATTAGGAACAACTTCAGTTGGAAAGACCACATAGATAATATTGTGGGGAAGGCGAGCCAAAGGTTGCGTTTCAGTGGCAGGACACTTAGAAGATGCAACAAGTCCACTAAAGAGACAGCTTACACTACACTCGTTCGTCCTCTGTTAGAATATTGCTGCGCGGTTTGGGATCCTTACCAGGTGGGATTGACGGAGGACATCAAAAGAGTGCAAAAAAGGGCAGCTCGTTTTGTATTATCACGTAATAGGGGAGAGGGTGTGGCAGATATGATACGCGAGTTGGGATGGAAGTCATTAAAGCAAAGACGTTTTTCGTCGCGGCGAGATCTATTTACGAAATTTCAGTCACCAACTTTCTCTTCCGAATGCGAAAATATTTTGTTGAGCCCAACTTACATAGGTAGGAATGATCATCAAAATAAAATAAGAGAAATCAGAGCTCGAACAGAAAGGTTTACGTGTTCGTTTTTCCCGCGCGCTGTTCGGGAGTGGAATGGTAGAGAGATAGTATGATTGTGGTTCGATGAACCCTCTGCCAAGCACTTAAATGTGAATTGCAGAGTAATCATGTAGATGTAGATGTAGATGAATGACAATCGATAAATAAACTCATAGCTACCGGAAAATCAGCGAGCAAAACAAGACGCTACAAGGTTACGTACGAACCTAATATTCTTAAATCTCACGTAAAACACAGATCCGCTGAAAATTTCGTCAAATTGTCATTTGCTTAAAACCAATAGTATAACCTTTTTTGATATACACCTTTGTAAGAAATGCATCACTTAAGTTCAAAAGCGGTGTGACCCACTCCCAACCAGCCCCTCGTGGAGAAATAAAAATAAAGCCGAAAAGAAGCACAACGCGAACGTAATGTTGTGTGTTCGCTTCCGTTCGCTTCGGTGCAAGCGAGCTCGAGGAAGGGACGACAGCCTGCGCTCGTTCCCGACGGCGCAGATGCAGACGCCGGGCCGTGAGACAGTGGCGCCGCGGAAGCACCCCCACCCACGCACCGCCAGCCGGCGGGACCAGCGACCGCGACGGCGGCGGCGCCTGGCGCGGCGCGTGTGTGACGTCACCGGAAGCGCCGCGGGGCGTGCGCGCAGTGGCGCCGGCGCCCGACACCGCCAGGGCTGTCCACAGACGCGCCGCGCAAACCCGTCAGCTACTGGAAACGCGCGTCGAAAGAGCTCGTGTCGCAGTTGTCTAAATACGGCTTCCAGTGTGTGCACATTCCCTCAGCTGCAATCTTAACACTCTTCTGTCGCCTGCCAGTGGCAGTAACGCGTGTTGAACAGAACGTACAGCAGTACTCCCCTGCCTTTCTGAGTCCATTACCAATGAACAACAGATGTAATCCACTGCCCCAGCAATGTTGGAACATAAGAGTAATAACTCAATGAAACGATATCTTCTGCTTACTTCTAACAATCCTTTTTCTACTGGGTACGAAATCTGCCTATTTCTTTTCTTAAGTTATGCTTCAGGTTCATTCAGTTTCTCAGTTTCGTTTTTGTAGTTATCACTCTCAAAAATCTACTTTCACACCTGTAAATTGTGGCAAATGCAATCGAGATCGTAAGTAAGGTTGTAACGGGACATCCTCCTCTAGCATTACTTTTCGTCGACAGTAGTTGTCGATATCAGTATTATTTATCGAATTTTGGACAGGTCAGTATTATCTCAGTTGCTTTTCTGAAAACTTTCATATAATTTTATACATATATATTTCAAGCTAAAATTTACGAAAAGGAATTATTTTATAAAATATTTTAGTTTCGATGTTATAATCGATAAGTACCAATTCTGAATGAATAGCTACTTTTTTTTTTAGGAAACATTTGAAATTACGAAATATTTGTACACTTAAAACTTCTATTATTAATTACGCAATCCTGTACTGTTTACTAAGTTTATTTCTGGATTCATTTACGAAATAATAATCGAATTTAATAACGTAACGAAAGGTAGTAGGAATTCAATTGTTAAGAAAAATTGTAAACCCTTTGGAATATTTTTTTTCCAGAGAATGTGAGAGTCGTAAGCTTGCCTCTGATGTGATCGGACATATTTTTGTATAATAGGTGCGAACAATGTAATTTCACCTTTGTTAATGTGAAAAATCAGAAGACTGTATTTATACTAAAATGTGAGAAAATATATTTACGTAAAAAAATTCTGCAACAACAATCTTCAAATTTATTTAGTTCAAACCACCCGTGAGGGCCTGATGTGAGATTTTCAGCTTCAAGAAGCAGACCTCTAAACAAGAAGAGCTGGAGCCATCTCGACATTATAAGCTACGTAAACTTGAAAGTTTATTGTAACATTCGCTCCTCTCGAAATCTTCATAAAGACTTTGCTTATTAATTGCTTGGACTGGACAGTGTTTAATGCAGACAATAGCTAGAAGCAGGAAGGAGTGGGAAGATTACAAGTTCAAGTATCACTGCTTAAAACATTTATTAATTATTACGACAGCTGCTTCGGAAAATTTCATTTTTCAAGTACGTCTTCGCTATTCTGACGTCTATATAACATATGGTGTGAGTGTATCTGGTGACTGTTGTCGTTATATTTCACGCGCAATCCTAAATATCGATTTCACTTCGATTTTGTGCTGTTTTATACAGCGTGGCGTAATATTTTGATATGATATTGTAAATATTTCCTGTAATTTTTTGACAAAAATGTTGAAATGGCTTTAAGCACTATGGGACTTAACATCTGAGGTCATCAGTCCTCTAGACTTAGAACTACTTAAACCTAAGTAACCTAAGGACATCACACACATCCATGCCCGAGGCAGGATTCGAACCTGCGACCGTAGCAGCAGTGCAGTTTCGGACTGAAGCACCTAGAACCGCTCGGCCACAGCGGTCGGCTACTTTTTTTTTTTTACACAGTAAACGTTTTATGTTTACGTAGTAACAGACAATAAATGTTTTAAGCAGTGATACTGTAACCTTACTTACAATGTCCCTTCAAGACATATTTCACTGGAGGCCCAATGGTCAAGGAACTGATATCATTAAGAGCTCTTCTACATCCACACCTATCGCATGCACTGCCTGACAAAAATGTGGAGCATCCAGAAGTGGAGGAGGAAATGAAATAAAATTCGCGGGTTCAAAGGATATGTGACGTTACATCAGTAATGAAAACATTGGGTCATATTTAGAAAGAATTTGGCAATACGAGTTCACTTACCGGTGTGATGTTGTACCTCTTCTTGACTGGATTTATGCACTGATTCGGTTGGAAACGATGCAATAAAAATGTTGTATCCTCTTCTGAGGTAACCTGGCCCACAACTGTTGTAACTGGTCCTTCATACATTGGGTATTGGCACTGGGACAGATCTGACTTCTGAGCTGGTCAAACACCAGTTCCATCGGGGACAAATCTGTGGTTCTTGCAGGACACGGGACTACCTCAACATCACGCAGACAGTTCATAGAGAAATGTGCCATGTCTGGACGAGCATTTTCCTGTTGAAAAATGACACCACAATACTATCGCCTGAGAGGAAACACACGAGGAAGCAGGATGTGCGTGAAGTGCTGTTGTGTCATTACAGCTCCGTCAATAACTACCAGACGTGACATGAAGTCATATCCAATGGCTCTCCACGCTACACTTCCAGAAATAACACCGCTATGACTCTCCAAAACATTGAAACAATAGGATCTCTCCATAGATAGCTTCCATACCCTCCGATGATGGTCATCCAGGGTAGAGCAGAACCGTGTTTCTATTACTGGTCACAATGTGATGCCATTTATCAGCAATCCATGCTTCCCAGCCACAGATCCACTACAGTCTCCGTTCGTATTGTGCATTTAAGGGCAGCCTAGGCATGAGACGGTATTTCTTCTAGTTTGGCTTCTGCTAGTCCCCGACAACAGTGCGGGCTGACACAGAATGTTACAAGAAGTCAAATACTTGGCCTCAGATGACGACTATGCCTGCCCCCACCTTCCCATATTGTTCAAAATTGGGCCATTGTGACATTCGAATGCCCAAGAACTTTAGATACTGCACGACTCGACCCGCCGACCAAGTGGAGACCCACAATGAGGCCTGTTTTAAACTGCGTCAGGTACTGATAACGCTTTCTCATACGAGTATCACCGTCTGTCTCACAGTGATCGCTCAACATCTGACGCTCTTAAAACCCCTTACATACCCTACCGGACCTGGTAACAACACTAAACACGAACAACACCAGTGCACTCTTGTGGCTGTTCTATCTGTCACAGAGAATTGCAACCCCAATCATTTACATACTCGCCGATAGTGTGTGCGAAATTATACTGAAATTCGACCATGTCTTCTGCGCGCATCACTTTTTTGCCGGGCATTGTGTATACTGCACAAACCACTGCAAGTGCATTCGGAGGGTACTTCGTGCCAATATTAACGATTTTGTCTCCCAGTTCTTTCGCATATTGTAAAAGGGCAGAATGACTGTTTGTATGCGTCTTAATCTCTCTTATTCTCACGATCCCTACACGAGATATACGATGGAGTCAGTAGAATATGGTACAGTTTCCATCGAATGCAGATTTTCTAAACCTACCCAACAGGTTTTCGTGAGAACTCTGTCGCCTTTTTCTAATGATTCACCATTTAAGTTCCTCGGGCATATCTGCTAAGCTTTCGTACAAGTTGTGCCTGCCTGCTACGGTCCCAGCAGCACGTCTCTGATTTCGGGCGATGTCTATTGCCCTGCTTACTTGATAAATAATCCAAACGCTGGAACAATATTCCAGTATTGGTCCCGCTAGCGTCTTGTATATAGTTTTATTTCCTTCACAGATGTACTGCATGTATGATATGTAAACTAATGCATACATCCACTCTTTTGCCGATTATGCTATAACTATAACTATAGACATAATGTTATAAACAACACACAGTGCATCAAGTCGTTAATACATATCTCAACCGTGAACTAAGAACAAACGACGTATAATATTTTACAACAAGTATCCATTCACAATTGTTAATATTATGTACTAAAATTTAGCTAAATGTTAATATATAACAACAATTTTACAGTAATAAAGTAGAAAATAACCCAATGAAGATAGTACAATAAAGTGCTGAAACTTGTCTGGATAATACAAAACTGAAAAGGTGTCTCGCATAAAGCGGAATTCCTCGTCCTATTTTAATAGCAAGCTCGGACATAAAAAGAGGAACTGCAACACGACAAGATGATTAACCTTAAAGGAATTTCCTTTCCGGATTAAAATGCGCTCTGAACATGGTTCACCTCATAACAACATGATTTCTACAGCTGTGGAATCGAAAACTTACCCCAGCGATGGCAGAATGTTGTAAATAGTGGAGGAGAGTATGTTATTGATGAAAATAGAGATTGTGTGTATCTGTTGTGTTTATAAAACATATGGAAAAACACTATGAACTTATGCACCAACCCAATACGTATAGACGATGATGTCGGCGCTGCTATGATGTAATGGTGGTAGTGGCAATGAATGAAAAGGTGTTTACAGTAATGATACCCTGAAGAACTGTAGGAGGTATATAAGTAGTGGAACAAAGTTCATATGGCCCCACGTTGCATTGTTGCTAAATTTATTCAAGATGGCGGATCCAAGATAGGGGCAATTGATATGGCAATATCGCAATTACATCATGGCGGGAATTTCAAAATTTTGGTGGGAAAATACGGCAACTGGACTACCTTCACTAACCTAACCTCCTCCCCTCCCCTTCCCCTTCCCCCTTCCCTCCCCTCCCCCAGACAATGGCGGCAAGTTCAAATTTTGGCGGAAAAGACGTCACTTGTGCCACCTCCACTAACCTAAGAAAATGGCGGAAAAAAGGTGAATTGGACTACCTCCACTAGCCTTGAGAGATTGCAGGGCACTCTCACTTCTGATATGGTGTTATGCTGCTTCATGTTCTTAGGGGATATGATCTTTATCGCGATTTGACTTCATACATCTTGATGAAATGGTGGGCAGTAGTTAATGCTCTTGCTTGCATGCTCTAGGAAAGGAATAACGGTAAACTTTACCCGCGTTCAAAGGAATAGGGTGTCGATTTAAACGACTGCAGTAAAAGAGCAGGGAGACTGTGGGCCGAGGGAAGCGCGTTTTTCTGCGGAACCTGGGTGTAAATATTTCCGGACTGCCGAGTTCTGCGGTCTCATTGTGCAAACACATTAGTTGGCTCCGGTTGGGATGCAGCTGCATCCAGGTAGATTGGCTAGCGCCGAGAAGTCGCCGCTGCAATGGCCAGTGCATTGTAGACCGGGAATAAAGCAGAGGTTGGGCCCTTGTTAGGGAGGGAGCCAACAAAACAATGGTGAGCGTTCTGCGTATTTACATGGGTCAGGCCACTGGCTCCCAGATGTTGAGACTCTGTTACAAAACATATTTGTGAAAGCACGAGGCTTTAAGCGAGTTTATGGCTGTTCTTTGGAAACTTTGAAATGGTCGCAACAGGGGAGTGCCACTTAGAGCCCATGCCAGTCACCTTCTGAACCATCAGAGGTACTGCTTCTAGCATCACACACACAACGAGTGATGCGTGGGTGTGCTTATTTGTCTTGAGTCAGCTGTCTAAGCATTTGACATATTCCGTCATGCATAGTTGTGGCACGGAGTCAAATTGGTTTGGTAGACCAGCAAACGGGTCCACCTGCAGACTGGAATCCACAGGGGTTTCAGAGGTTCATAGGAAAGTACCTACGTTCCGAACTGCATTTTCGGGTGCGCGCCATTAATAACAGATTGCGGCCGTCCATGACTTCAGTCGCCGAATGCATCATGGTGTGCTGTCCTGAGCAGCAGGTGGATAAGGTATTCGCAGCTGTGGCCTGGGGCTCCAATATATGTTTCTCAGCACCCTGTTCTTTCGAACCACATTTTCCTTTTTGGAATAGTAGATGGCTCTGAGCACTATGGGACTCAACTGCTGTGGTCATTAGTCCCCTAGAACTTAGAACTACTTAAACCTAACTAACCTAAGGACATCACACACATCCATGCCCGAGGCAGGATTCGAACCTGCGACCGTAGCAATCGCACGGTTCCGGACTGCGCGCCTAGAACCGCGAGACCATGGAATAGTAGAATATAGATGCTTGATGGTGGCGTAGTTCTTGTGCCATAACCCGGATTCACGTGTATGAAGTCAGATAAAGTGGTTAGTGTTCCGGTTAGTATCGTGTGTCGATCCCCAGCTGATCACTTTGTCCACCATGTTAGTGAAAGCGCTTATCAAATAAAAATGTTTGTGTGACATTTCTTTAGTCAGTTTTGTTGTCTTGTGGTGTTAAGGATGAATAAATCTATTGTTATTTAGATCACAACTTCTCTCTGAGTTCTGATTAACAGTACCTTCCCATTTTATTATTAAAATCTAGATGAACATCAACAAAAGCAAAACGAGGATAATGGAATGTAGTCAAATTAAATCGGGTGATGCTGAGGGGATTAGATTAGGAAATGAGACACTTAAAGTAGTAAAGGAGTTTTGCTATTTAGGGAGCAAAATAACTGATGATGGTCGAAGTAGAGAGGATATAAAATGTAGACTGGCAATGGCAAGGAAATCGTTTCTGAAGAAGAGAAATTTGTTAACATCGAGTATAGATTTAAGTGTCATGAAGTCGTTTCTGAAAGTATTTGTATGGAGTGTAGCCATGTATGGATGTGAAACATGGACGATAACCAGTTTGGACAAGAAGAGAATAAAAGCTTTCGAAATGTGGTGCTACAGAAGAATGCTGAAGATAAGGTGGGTAGATCACGTAACTAATGAGGAGGTATTGAATAGGATTGGGGAGAAGAGAAGTTTGTGGCACAACTTGACTAGAAGAAGGGATCGGTTGGTAGGACATGTTTTGAGGCATCAAGGGATCACAAATTTAGCATTGGAGGGCAGCGTGGAGGGTAAAAATCGTAGAGGGAGACCAAGAGATCAATACACTAAGCAGATTCAGAAGGATGTAGGTAGCAGTAGGTACTGGGAGATGAAGAAGCTTGCACAGGATAGAGTAGCATGGAGAGCTGCATCAAACCAGTCTCAGGACTGAAGACCACAACAACAACAGATCTGAAACATAAGTAGAAGGCTTTCAAACAAAGTCATCCAACCACTACCTCTTCCTTGGAATTGGGGCGAGTATAGCCCAGTTGGTTAAATGATGAAGCTATAGTAGCTACACATACTATTACCATCCTTACATCTGTATCTTTCTATATATGCCAACTACTTGTCAGTACCTGGAGTAGTTAGTACCATGGCAGGGTTGGTGAAACAAACTCATTCCAAGGACGATGTTGTCGGTGTCTGGTCCTGTGAAGATGCAAAGGGAGACCTGAAGAAGAAGAAAAATGGAATTCTCCTTTCTGATACTATTCGAGCAGTTATTGTAGGTCCATACAATTGTGGAAAGACTAATGTTCTCATGACGCTGCTAACACATGCCGATGGAGTCCGATTTAAACATGTTTGTGTATTCCCAAAAACACTGTTTCAGACCAAGTATCAGCTATTACAGTAGATATTGCGCAGTGTAAAGGGTGTTACATACACAACATTCAGTGAAAGTGGTGATATCCCCCCAACCTAAAAAGCAAACCCAAACGCCGTCTTCATTTTTAACGATGTTGCTACGGAAAACCAAGACCAAATTCGAAAGTATTTCTGTTTCGGTCGTCATATGGTTGCTGATGTATTTATCTAAGCCAGACATATTCCATAATCCCGAAACAGTTGGTTAGGGATAATGCAAACTTCATTATAGCCTTTAAACAAGACCATCTGAATTTAAAACACATTTACCAAGCACATGTAGGAACTGACATGTCGTTCAACGAGTTTGTAAAAATATATGCTGATTGCTGGAATCATTCACAGTATGGGTTTCTCGTTATTGATAAAACAAGCAAACTGAATGACGGAAGGTCCAGGCCAAACTTTCAAGTGTTTCTGCATATATAGCTTGATAAGAGAAGTTAGTACATCAGTATACGATGTACCATGGACAAATCTACATCTATATCTACATCTATACTCCGCAAGCCACCTGTCGGTGTGTGGCGCAGGGTACCTTGAGTACCTCTACCGGTTCTCCCTTCTATTCCAGTCTCGTATTGTTCGTGGAATGAAAGATTGTTGGTATGCCTCTGTGTGGGCTCTTATCTCTCTGATTTTATCCTCATGGTCTCTTCGTGAGATATACGTAGGAGGGAGAAATATCTGCTTGACTCCTCGGTGAAGGTATGTTCTCGAAACTTCAACAAAAGCCCGTAGCGAGCTACTGAACGTCTCTCTTGCAGAGTCTTCCACTGGAGTCTATCATCTCCGTAACGCTTTTGCGATTACTAAATGATCCTGTAAAGAAGCGTGCTGGTCTACGTTGGATCTTCTCTATCTATTCTATGAACCCCACACCGTGAGCAGTATTCAAGCAGTGGGCGAACAAGTGAACTGTAACCTACTTCCTTTGTTTTCGGAGTGCATTTCCTTAGGATTCTTCTAATGAATCTCAGTCTGGCATCTGCTTTACCGACGATTAATTTTATATGGTCATTCAATTTTAAATCACTCCTAATGCCTACTCCCATGTAATTTGTGGAATTAACTGTCTCTAGTTGCTGACCTGCTATATAGTAGCTAAATGATAAAGGATCTTTCTTTCTATGTATTCGCAGCAGGTTACACTTGTCTACATTGAGATTCAATTGCCATTCCCTGCACCATGCGTCAATTCGTTGCAGATCCTCCTGCATTTCAGTACAATTTTCCATTGTTACAACCTCTCGATGTACTACAGCATCATCCGCAAAAAGCCTCAGTGAACTTCCGATGTTATCCACAAGGTCATTTATATACATTGTGAATAGCAACGGTCCTACGACACTCCCCTGCGGCACACCTGAAATCACTCTTACTTCGGAACACTTCTCTCCATTGAGAATGACATGCTGCGTTCTGTTATCTAGGAACTCTTCAATCCAATCACACAATTGGTCTGATAGTCCTTATGCCCTTACTTTGTTCATTAAACGACTGTGAGGAACTGTATCAAACGCCTTGTGGAAGTCAAGAAACACGGCATCTACCTGGGAACCCGTGTCTATGGCCCTCTGAGTCTCGTGGACGAATAGCGCAATCTGGGTTTCACACGATCGTCTTTTTCGAAACCCATGCTGATTCCTACATAGTAGATTTCTAGTCTCCAGAAAAGTCATTATACTCGAACATAATACGTGTTCCAAAATTCTACATGCGCGCGATTAGAAATCCACGCGCATGTCTAGCTAGCTCTCAACCCAAGAGAATGGGTGTACATAGAACATTCGCCTGCACATGGATGCGAAAATTCAGACTATTGTGCGTTAAGTTGGAGGTATGAGCAGGGAACTAGGGACGTAGTACCAGACTCTTCTGAGAATGGTCAATGCGTTAAATGAGTTAGTTAATGAAATCGTTAAGAAAGAAACCGACTTAACTGAAAAGGTCGAGGTTATTGAGGGTAAAATAGATGTAGAGTTCCTTGTTATTGAGAAGGGGAGGAGGTACATAGTACGGGGAATGTTGTCTTGCCAGTATGCTTTCGCTTCGTTTCTTTGAAAGTAGTAAATCTATAGAGTACATGTTTTGTAGTTTCACAAAATATACAATCAGAACAAAATGTTCAAATGTGTGAGAATTCCTAAGGGACCCAACTGCTGAGGTCATCGGTCGCTAGACTTGCACACTACCTAAACTAAATGATACTAAGAGCAAAACACACACACACACACACACACACACACACACACACACACACACACACACACACACACACACACACACACAGCCATGCCCGAGGGAGGACTCGAACCTCCGGCGGAAGGGGCCGCAATCAGACCAGAAAAACAACAAAACAATGCATTGAGGAAATAATGGTAATAATAATAATAACAATAATAATAATAATGCACATAATAAAACTAACAGTAGCAATAATAAACAAAATAATAATATCAGCAATAAGTACACAAAATTCAAACATCAATGCAACCACCAGCCCCGCCCCCCCTCCCCCCCCCCCCCCCCCCACACACACACATAGAGTGTCATTCATTCAGGAACAAAGGCTTCACAATATTTGTTGCATGCGAAGAAGTGTGTGAAGCAAACTGTACATAACAGATTCACGGGTTTAAAAAAAAAAAAAATCCCCAGTGGGGGTTGAATGCGGAATTTTTGACACGACCACCTCAAGCTCTACCAATTCACCTACTTTTCCTGTGATTTGTAGTTCTGGTGTTACTTTTACTTACCGTTTACGCATGTTCTACTGGACGACTGCACGCAACACGAAGTAAATCGCTGTTGTGGTTGATACTCTATCGACATACAACCTTTGGTACCGATCTGAATGTCTAGCATCTGGAGGTTTTGGTGTCAGACGCAGGGCAGGCTGCAGGTGTGTGACTGCGCCGGCGTACAGCGACAGCACGTGTCCAGGTACTCTCTCCAGAGTTACCTCACCTCTGCCAGTTCCAGTCTAGCTCTATTTATAACTCGCTCTGGATTCATTACCAAGTCCGTGTTTTCCACTGTCCTTGATGTACGCTTTTTAACCATCGCTTAGATTTTTCTCTAGCCGATTGCAAAGCAGCAGGTTGCTTGCAGTATTGCCTCCTTCTATAAGATCGATTATCATTCAAGGTCAGCTCTATCATCAACTGAGACTAATTAACCCTGAGAGTAAGATCGAAGTCCGGTACTCCTTGTTGCTAGCAAGAGCAGTTTCCTGTACTGCGACCATAAGCCAAGAAGAACGGGCGGAAATTTTATCTGACCGGTTATGTGTGTTAATCCCTCTCAGAATCCTACCAAACTGGAAAGACGTTAGTCTTAGGAAAATACGAAAAATATGGAATGTGGTTTGAAACAGAGTGGTATGGAACTGATATGTACTTTCTCTGGATAGTAACGCACCAGACTGTCCGAGTACATTGTCATTTTCGTGAAGGATGCAACGCACAACAGACATGTACTTATTCTTGCTTTCAATGCGTCCGCCAATATTCTTGGTGTTAAAGTGAGGTCATGTAACGCTTGGAATGAAGAGTATGGAGAAACACCTCGGAATTGAAGCCACCACTATTATAGTCCGCAACCTCCCTCCATCCCCCTTCCCTCTCAGTAGATGGTAGTGCACGGATTGCAAAACAACAGACGTCCATCTTAAGGATGTGTTTCAATCAATTACCCATTCGCCTCCACACGACAGGCGCCGGAGAGTCATCATCTTGAAAGTGCGGCTCAGTTTTACAGTAGAACCTTCGACCTTGGATAATCTGACTTCTTGGATTATCCGACCATGTGTCCATCACCAGACTGAGCGCCGCGCCGAACAGCGTTCAGCGTTGTCGATCGATTGTACTGGTATCACCAAATGAAGAGAACTGATCGTATGGCACTGGAAGACCACGTGAGGAAGTTCAGACGAAGAGTGGCAATTATTTTCAGCGGACGGCATATTGAGCGACTTGCTTGTCGATGATGCTGAAGACAACAACAGCCAGTCCCCGAGCGGAGAAAATCTCCGACTCTGCCGGGAACTGAACCCGGGCCCCGCTACACGGCAGTCAGAAGCCCTGACCACTCAGCTATGGGCGCGGACTTGTCACCAATTAGAAACACGTGAAGGTTGGCTTCACCTGCGGAAAAATCGTCACGACGTTAGACAAGCTGCTATTTCAGATGCAAAGCTTTCTGTTGATAATGATGATGCAGCAGGGTGTTTGTTGAAAAATTTGAAAACTAAGTGTCGTAAAGTAAACTGGCAGCTGAATCACTTATACAACATTGACGAGACGGGAATACTAAAAAGTGCGCCGGTCGGCGTGGCCGTGCGGTTCTAGGCGCTGCAGTCTGGAACCGAGCGTCCACAACGGCCGCAGGTTCGAATCCTGCCTCGAGCATGGATGTCCTTAGGTTAGTTAGGTTTAATTAGTTCTACGTTCTAGGCGACTGATGACCTCAGCTGTTAAGTCGCATAGTGCTCAGAGCCATTTGAACCATTTTACTAAAAAGTGCTGCCTCAAAAATCCCTTGCCTCAAAGAATGAAACAGCTACAGGCACTACACTAGCATAGGACAGCCTGACCATTGCACCATGCAGCAACTCGAGTGGCCATAAATTACTGTTTGTAATCGTCAAATGTAAGAAACCAAGAGCAGTACAAAACATCAAAATGTCAGCACTTACTGGTTATTACAAAGCTCAAAAAAGTGCTTGGATGAATGGTAATTTCTTCAAAGAATTATTTTTGATGCATTTGTTCCGGCAGTTAGAAAAAAATACGAAATCCAAAAACCTACCATCCTGTGCAATTGTATTGCTAGATAGTCCCTCAACCCACCCCTCTGAGTCTGAACTTGAACAAGATGACACAAAAGCTATGTTTTTGCCTCCCCTCCGCCCCGTCCCCCACCACCACGTGTAAATGTAATTTTATTACTAAATTTTGATTTATTACTTTGTTTTCAGCTCTGTAAACAACTTATTTCATTCTCCTTTGTTATCCGACATTTCAAGCGTTCTGACCACCCCCTGGTCTCAGAAGTTACGGTTAATCGAGGTTTACTGTACATGGTGGTTTAAATTACCAATTTATTTCGTTTGTGTGCTGTTGCAATCAGCAAGTCACTTTGTGTTGCGGAGTAAGCTTGTCATCAAAAGAATAATATGCTCCAATTGTAAAAAATTGTATCATTTTAAATGTGCAAATATCAGTCCTAACGGAAAACCTGGTTCCGTGCAAATTGCTGCAAAGACGAAATACACCGAAAGGTAAACTGTGCTGATAAAAGACGAAATTATCACGTTTTTATTAGAAGACGTGCGTGTTTTAAAGCGCAAGAAGGAAAAACGCGGACAACGAAAACGACAGTGTAAACCTCCAGTGTGTAGGTAGATGGACTCGTGAAAATACGGACAGTGTGAGTAATCTACATCTACATCTACGTTATTACTCTGCTATTCACAATAAAGTGCTTGGCAGAGGGCTCAATGAACCACCTTCATGCTGTCTCTCTACCGTTCCAATCTCGAACGGCACGCGGAAAAAACGAGAACTTAAATTTTTCTGTGCGAGCCCTGATTTCTCTTATTTTATCGTGATGATCATTTCTCCTTATGTAGGTGGGTGCCAACAGAATGTTTTCGCAATCGGAGGAGAAAACTGGTGATTGAAATTTCATGAGAAGATCCCGTCGCAACGAAAAACACCTTTGTTTTAATTATTGCCACTCCAATGCACGTATCATGTCTGTGACCCTATCTCCCCTTTTTCGCGATAATACAAAACTAGCTGCCCTTCTATGTACTTTTTCGGTGTCATCCGTCAGTCCCATCTCATGCGGATTGTAGGGAAGCAGCATACTCACGCCTTATAAAATTCACATCAGTCTTTCCATTGAGTGCCAGCCTAGTCCGCTGTAACTAGCTCTGACGTCATAAATATTAACGCAATACTTTAAAATGAAGTGAATAACCTGAAATGTTTCTAGCATGTCAGGAGTAATACAAAATCAATATGTGTTGGATATCAGTTCAATAACTTTAACCATTTTCGAAATTTGGATGTTTTTCTGTAAAAATTATTGGTGCAACAGAGAAGATCTAGAAACTTAAAAATTTATATTTAGATTCCTTCTGCATAATAATTTAGTAGAAACAGTATTCTGGATCTAACAAATTAAAATTTTAGTTGAAATTCATGATTTTCTGGTTTTTGTCTTAGAAATTAAGGAAGCAAGACAGATTAAGTAGGCGAATAAATAAAGCTAGGATGTTTAAATTTAAGTAGAAGGGAGATCCGCTATGATCATAAAAATGTGATAAGTTTCAACAGAATAACTATAAAACTATAGCTATAGCGTATCTCCAAAGAGCAAGTTCAGAGCTCGTCTACTGCATGTAGTGTAATTAAATTAATTCTCTCGCCCAAAATATTTGACTTACTTGTGTGCTGATTGCACAATTAAGTTGAAAGCTTCATCGGCCATCAGCAAAGGAAGCAATGATTTATTCGATAACTTAAAGTGGTGCATTACTAGCCCAGCGGCTAGACGGGAGAGCAGATTTGATCAGGCGTTCCCTTAGCCGTCCGCACCGCGGCTTTATATATATGAACGCTGCGCGAGAGAAGGAAGGCCCCAGTTCTCTCCAGACGCTGATTAGCGCACCACCTGTGTCGGGAGTCGCGTCGCGTCGGTATCGTTGATATAAACAGCCTTGGATGCAGTAATAAGTTACTCGGGATACGCGTAACCATGAAATCGTTTTCGAGTGAAGTGTTAATTTTGGGATGACGTTAATGATCTATCTTTACTTTGCGTATGTCGTATTTTCACGTGCCGCCGCAGGACAGGCATTCTACCATTATTAGCGTGGCGTTTGATGAACATTATCATCAAATTATGACGAGCATTCGCTTAAACATTTAATTTGAACAGTTATAGTTGCATCAGCGCATTAGACTCTGAACTGCTCTGGTAGTTGAATTGTGTGAATTCTTTTTGGTCTGTGACTTTCAGAATACAGTGAACATTTTAGAGAGAATGGTTTTGATTATGAATCCCAGACAATCTCCTAATTCCTCAGAGCTATAAGCTGTAGCTATAAATGTGTTTCTCAGATCACAGCACATCATCCTCATCGTAAATATAAGCATGAATTTCTTCTGCTTCTTCACCTGACAATTCAGTATTTTGTAGCTCTTCCCTACCATTACACTACTGCGCCTTCTCTTTCTCTTCCCACTTAGAAATCGTCTCTAACACTGTATCTATCAAATACTGTGAGTGGTTTAATATTTGTGCAGTATCATTGGATGCTACCGACCCATCATCCGAATCCTCAGTTTGAGTAATCTGATCTGTTATACTAATTACTGTAATTACTGGCTTAGGAAAAGCAACCGCCTGGTGAGCGCCAGTATCCTCATAGACGGGAACTAGTTTTCCAGCCTCTGCCTACTACTGTTACCTTTATTTGCATTATAGTTAACTTGCACAGCATTGCTTTCAATACTGTTGTTTACTTGCACATTCTTGTTAGGAACAAAATTACTATCATTTGGATGCCATTGTTGGTTCTGGTAATTATTTCTCCAATTCCTTCCTTTCTTAGGATGGCGAACACCTACTATTCTGATGTTTACATTGCCATTCTGCTCGTTCTTAAAATTACTACAAGTGTTATTAGCATTTCTGTTATTACGTGCTTGCTCCTCATTGGCAGCCACACGCTCTACACGTTCCAAATATTCAATGAAACGATCCAGATTGTCTCTAGGGGCAGATATAATTCTAGTTTGCCAATACCATGGCAGTTTGGCTTCAAGACCTAGTATTATCATTTCAGGTTTTAGCTTTTCGTCCAAATGTGACAAACGTGAGGTCCATGATCTGGTAAACTCTTTAATAGATTCCTTGCCTGCATTGAAGCGTTTTCCACTCCAAAATTCTCTCAACACTTCATTTTGCTTATTGCTAGACCAATACTCATGAATGAAAGCTGTTTTAAATTCCGCTAATGTTTTACACTTCAACATAACATCAGCTGACCAACGCATGGCGTCACCTGCTAAATGGCTTCTAATAAATGAGATTTTCTCTCGTTCAGACCAAGTTGGTGGAATCACATCTTCAAAATCGTTCCAGAAATGTAGCGGCTGGATATTTTTATCTGGATCGAACCGCAAGAACTGCCGACATCCGATAAAAGCGGCGTTTGCAGCTACAACTTGTTGCATACTACCATTACCACAAGTTACTGAAGCTACTTTACTCTCAATGTTAGCAATGTTAGTACTAATATTTTCTACTCTCATTTCAACATTATCTACTCTTTGCACAATATGAGTAGTATCAGTTTTGACTGCATCTACTTCTGCTTGACATATATTTACTTTTATATTAACATCTTTATACCTATCTGAGCACAGTTCAGATTCCGCCTCGATCTTTTCTGTTAACTTGTGCTCCAGCTTCGCATCTTCCATTTGGAAGTCTTTGCGAACCTCAGCAACTTCGGATTTTACTGTTTTATACATTTCAGAAAATTGTTGAGCAACCTTTTTCTTAATATCCTCATGATTGTAATCAATTTTATAATTCAAACTGTCCAGATCCTCTTTCAACTTATTGCAACCAGTCTCGAAGTTATTGTCTGTTACCTCCAATCGTTTATTAAAATTAGTTTGGCTGGCCACAATCTCATACTTTAATTCAGCTGTCATTTGAGCATTACTTGCTGACATTTTTGTATTATTGCATTTGACCTCAGTTATTTCAGACTTTAATTCAGCATTACTGGTAGCTATTGCTTGTAATATAACATTTAAATCAATGGCCCCAGTATCGTTGGGTTGCTCTCTAGCTGGTTTTTTATCACACTCAGGTGACGAAAAACTAGCTCCAATACAGAATCATCAAAACGAAATGAAACATCTGATTGATCAGTCATATCTAACTTATCCTTTTTAAACTCTACCACCTCTGATGGCTGTTTCGTTTTTAACTCATCAGATAAACTATCATCCAATAAATTAACAATTTCTGATTTCTGCTTTACTACAGGGGTCTCTATTATTGAATCATTGCCCCTTTTCACACTACTGTCATGAGACAATACTTCATATTTCACTTTAACATTACCATTTTCATGCATATTTACACTTGAACCGTTGTCTGGATTTACACTTCCCTCAATAGACATAGGTTCTGATTTAAGTTTAACCTCAGTTTCTTCTGGCGGTTCCATCGCCGACAGTATTTTAGTGCAGGTTAGTAAAAATTTTAACAGCTTTTCACTTAACTTTGTTCCTTCTGCACGGCGTATGGCGTTGCCAGCGCGACGTACCAGGATTACTGATGCGACGCGGCGCGTTGACCTGCAGACGGCACTTCGACGGCTGCTGTGTGTTTGCGTGGCCCGCAACTGCAGGAGTGGCTCCGGTTGCTCCGACGGTGCGGTGAGGCAAAATTGGCTACTCGCGATGCCGGCAGCGCCGCTAGACTCAGTGCCAGCTCCATCAATCCAGATGCGTTGTTAATCCAATTGCGTCGTTCACATGCACACGTAACACTATCACTGTTCTATTACTCAGTTGCGTGTCGCATTTCACTAGCGAATCCGAATATTTAAAAATCACTTTCACTTTTACTCAGTTTGTTTCCCGGCCGATGCACCATATGAGGGGCGGCGGGTGGAATAATTGTTAATGTTCCTATTATTTATTTAATGCTGTTCTTTGCCGTTCTCAACAATGGCTCTCTAACTACAATATTGGCAACCAGAAAGTGATTAGCAAAACGTGAAGCTTGTAATTAGAATTCCTAGTGCCCACTTCATCTGAGAAATATGTGCAGGATGTTGATACTGTACTAATAGATTTAGGACAGGAGGTAAGTGAGAATGTAGATGATAGCCTGTTGGGGGTCGATGAACCCAGTAGCTGTGACCAGTTGTCACTGGAGAAGGAACCCGACGATAATAGTAAAAGTGTTTAGCTGTAACTAGTGTTATGCCCGGTCTGAAGGCGAAGAATCGCTCAGACTACAGTAATTTGGGTCATGTTCAGCAAACTAAATGTAATGAAGTCGTGCGGTGTTTCGATTTGAAATTAATAGACCGACTGGAAAAGACAGCTGAAAATGTAGTTCAGGAAACCCCTACACACTTTGACCTAAATGTAATGAAGACAGATGTCGATCACTTTAGTTGGAGACAAATCCAAAAGGAACTATTGGATGAGTTTGAGGAACCACCTGTACAACCTAGAATAAGCCACCCTATAATAATAGTGAATATGTTGGGTATCAATGTACGTTGTCTCATAGACAGTGGAAGTGAGGTGAGTGCGATGTCTCAGTCCTTCTTTGATGTATTACCTGGTAAAGACAAGCTTACAGTAATGAGGGTATCAGGGCTAAGAATAATTGGTGCTACTGGCAAGGTATCAAAAACGGTAAAACAGGAAGCTTTGCTGCCCTTTAACATTAATGGTAATTTAATTGATCATCCACGCTTAGTTGTAAATAATCTCATTATTGAGGTTTTAATTGGCATAGATTTCTTGTCAAAATATCAGAGTGTTGTTCACTTTGAAAGAAGCCAGTTAAAAATGGTCTTGCCGATAACCGGAGTAATTACGGTACCTTTTATTGATAAACATGTAGTAACTAATGATGAAACTTGGGAGCTGCCTATACGAGTTCTGAAAAATAGAAGATATTGGGACGAAGGTGTTAATCTTAGTACAAGTAAGCTAAACACAGAAGAAGAAGAAGCAATTATTTTGGACAAAATAGAAGCTAAATTGCAGGAAATCGATAAAATTTCAGCTAATCAGAAGGAAGAACTGAGACAGGTTTTAAAAGGGCATCATAAGGTATTTTCAAATCGACCTGGCATGGTCAAAGGTTATGAATGTCAATTAAAGGCGAAACCTGGCCAAGTGTTTTTCAGGAAGCCATACCAAATACATGTAGCTAGGAAGGAGGCGGTTCGAAAGGAGATACAGAGAATGCTAGAGTGGGATGTGACTGAAAAAGCGGTCAGTGAGTACAATAATCCTCTTGTTGTTGTACCAAAAAGAGACGGGAGTGTCAGATTGGTCTTTGACGCTCGTTGGTTGAATGAAATAGTGGTTAGGGAAAGTGATAGACCGCAGAGCATGGACGAGTTATTGGAAAAATTCCGGGGAGTAAAATTCTTAACCTCTATGGACATCACGTGTGGATATTTGAATTTGCCACTGGCGGAAAGTTCAAGGAAGTACACAGCTCTCTTGTACGAAGGAGTTTGTTACCAATACCGTGTGGTACCTTTCGGACTTAATATCTCTGTTTGTGCCTTCGTACGTGTGATGTGCCATGTTTTAGGACCAGTCTTAAGTAATAAAATAACAGTCTACGTAGATGATCTGTTAATAGCAACTCCTACCTGGGAAGGACACATAGTTTTATTAGAGGAAGTGTTAGAGGCTATTGAGAGAGGTGGCATGAAACTAAAGATTGAAAAGACGGAGTGCTTTAAAGAGGCAATAGGTTTCTTGGGATATATGATAAGTGGAAAAGGTATTCTGCCTGACCCAGGCTAGCAGTCATTGAAAAATTTGAGGCTCCCAGAAACAAGAAGCAGTTGAGATCGATGTTCGGTCTTTTCGGCTTCTATAGGCGTTTTGTTAGTGATCAGGCTTTTAATGCGCCCTGTCTTCACCTCCTGCTGAAAAATAATACCCCTTGGGTTTGGACAGCAGAATGCCAACAGGCGTTCGAGGTGCTTAAACAATCTTTAATTAATAGTCCTATTTTACATCATCCTGATTTTGAAAAACCATTCTGTATGTCTGTTGATGCTAGTGGCTATGATATAGCTGTGGAGATATTCCAAGTAGAAATAGAGAACGAACAAGAAGTGCACAAGACTATAGCTTTCGCAAGTCAATCTTTACAGGCAGCAGAGAGAAATTATGGCATCTCAGAACTGGAAGCATTGGCAATTGTATTTGGGGTACAGAAATTTGAGCAGTATCTATTAGGTCACAAGATAATTGTTTACAGTGACCATAAGGCGTTGACCTTTTTAAAGACCTGTAAGTTGAGGAATGCTCGTTTGGTAAGATGGTCATTGTATCTCCAGCAGTTTGACCTTGAGGTTAGATATATTCAAGGGAAAGACAATCTGGTAGCTGATGGGTTATCTAGAAGTGCGGAGCTCTGTGATGACGCGGGAATTACAGCAACAGACCTAAGTGAAGTACGAATGTTTGCGTTGCACGAAGTAAAGGAAGAAAGTGCATTAAAGAGGGTGATTAAGAACTTGAGACGTGAGCAGAATGCAGATGACCAGCTGAAATTAGTGAAGAGCTATTTAGGAAATGCGAACTATCCTAAGGTTTTGCAATACTATTGTCTGCATAAAGGTATTCTGTTTAGAAGGGAAAATGTAGGAGTTTCAGAGTTGAAGCTGTGCTTTCCCTCACAACATGTAGACTTACTAATCGACTATGTACACCTGGGGTATGGGCACTACGGTGCAAAGAAGTGCATTGCCAAATTAAAAGAGAAGGTTGTGTTTGACAACATGTACCGCCGTGTGGCCAAGCGTCTAGCATCTTGTGTAGTGTGCCAGAAAGTCCGTGCTGCTAACACCAGAATACAAGGGGATATGCATTCAGTAGAGCCAACTGAAACCCTAGAATTACTGGCTTGTGATTTGTTTGGCCCTCTTCCTGCTTCGAGAGGTGGGTGCACCCATGTTTTTGTTGTTGTGGATGGATTTAGTAAATATGTTAAGCTATACCCAATTAAAAGAGCAAATGCAAAAACGTTGGTAGAAAAGTTGGAAAAAGATTTCTTCGTGAACGTTGGCGTTCCGAAGAATTTTCTGTCAGACAATGGGCTTCAATTTACTTCTGATAGATTTAATGAATGTCTGGATAAGGCCAGAGTGAAACATCTGAAAATATCTGCGTATTTCCCCCAAGGAAATATGAGTGAACGTATTATGAGAGAATTGAATAGGCTTTGCAGGACTTATTGTGCTCGGAAACACTCAGGTTGGGCAGAGCACATGAAGTATTTTGAGAAAGTAATTAACAAGGCATGGTGCAACTGGTTTTGCGCCTTGCGAATTGATGTTTGGCCAAGAACCACACAATATGATTGCAGATATGGTAGAATTCCCTATTCTAACGCAAATATCCACAGACGAAAAGAAGTTAAGGGCTAGGGCAAATATAAGGAAAAGAACATTAGAAAGAAAGGTGCGTCATGACGCAAAAGCTGTACCCACCAGTTTTGAAATAGGTCAGTTAGTCCTTGTCAAAACCAAGGAAAAATCAAAGAAAATAAATGCAGAAACAAAGAAATTCATGTTCGTATACCAAGGACCTTTCAGGATCATAGGAAAACCACATGCCAATGCATATAGGCTAGAGTACCCTAAGAGTAAAAAGCTATTCGGTCTCAGGAACGTGATCGACCTAAAGAAGTTCATAGGTAGTGAATGAATTCTGTAGGGAGGAGGTTGTTCTGTAACCTCTACACAGTGTGGCAGCTGTGCAGTCCCAGCTGTGTGAGATCTTCTTTCCTTTTCAGGTCTCACTCATTCTTCATCTTTCCTATCCACCAAAATTTCGGCTCTTACTCTCAAATACTAAAATCTTCCGGTATGACTACCAAGCCAGGATTAAGCTAATGAATTCTGTAGGGAGGAGGTTGTTCTGTAACCTCTACACAGTGTGGCAGCTGTGCAGTCCCAGCTGTGTGAGATCTTCTTTCACATTTCAGATCTCACTCTCTCTTCAGCTTTCCTATCCACCTAAAATTTTGACCCCTTCTTTCCAATACGAAAATTTTCTGAAACCAATTAATTCTGTAGAGAGGAGGTTGTTCTGCAACCTCTACACAGTGTGGCAGCTGTGCAGTCCCAGCTGGGTGAGATCTTCTTTCCTATTTCAGGTCTCACTCTATCTTCATCTTTCCTATCCACCAAAGATTCGACTCCTTCTTTGCAATACAAAAATTTTCCGTCATCGCTATCAAGCCACGAGTTCTGTAACCATTCTATCCACCGATCAGTGAAGAAAATACCTAATGTGACAAACCCAACAGTGACATAAACAACAGAGAAGTATGATGTAATTAAGATACAAAGGTATTTGAGTAACAAGTATGTATAGAACCCTGGTAATATTTTAAGTACAAAGTTGTTGTTTTATTGTAAATGGTCCACCAACAGTAATTTAAAATGATATACAAATTCGTATACAAGCAGGATCTGAAGTGGCAGTGATACCTATTGTATGCTGTAGAGCTAACTAATTAATAGTAAAAGATATTGCTTAGTGTAGTGAAAAATGTGCAGATAAGTTGTAAGAATGAACTCACCTTGTGTAGCAAGGAATCACAGTGTAATAGAATTGAACAGTGTTTGCGGTTGAGACGTGGACACGTCCTTGAAATATTTATAAGGTTGGGGCTGGCCGTTATTTGGTGTAGTGTGTGACAGATACAGCAATAAGGAATGGCGCAGTAGGCAGTACAGTTGAAGAGGAATGGACATCTCTAAAAAGGGCCATCACAGAAGTTGGGAAGGAAAACATAGGTACAAAGAAGGTAGCTGCGAAGAAACCATGGGCAACAGAAGAAATACTTCAGTTGATTGATGAAAGGAGGAAGTACAAACATGTTCCGGGAAAATCAGGAATACAGAAATACAAGTCGCTGAGGAATGAAATAAATAGGAAGTGCAGGGAAGCTAAGACGAAATGGCTGCAGGAAAAATGTGAAGACATCGAAAAAGATATGATTGTCGGAAGGACAGACTCAGCATACAGGAAAGTCAAAACAACCTTTGGTGACATTAAAAGCAACGGTGGTAACATTAAGAGTGCAACGGGAATTCCACTGTTAAATGAAGAGGAGAGAGCAGATAGGTGGAAAGAATACGTTGAAAGCCTCTATGAGGGTGAAGATTTGTCTGATGTGATAGAAGAAGAAACAGGAGTCGATTTAGAAGAGATAGGGGATCCAGTATTAGAATCGGAATTTAAAAGAGCTTTGGAGGACTTACGGTCAAATAAGGCAGAAGGGATAGATAACATTCCATCAGAATTTCTAAAATCATTGGGGGAAGTGGCAACAAAACGACTATTCACGTTGGTGTGTAGAATATATGAGTCTGGCGATATACCATCTGACTTTCGGAAAAGCATCATCCACACAATTCCGAAGACGGCAAGAGCTGACAAGTGCGAGAATTATCGCCCAATCAGCTTAACAGCTCATGCATCGAAGCTGCTTACAAGAATAATATACAGAAGAATGGAAAAGAAAATTGAGAATGCGCTAGGTGAAGATCAGTTTGGCTTTAGGAAAAGCAAAGGGACGCGAGAGGCAATTCTGACGTTATGGCTAATAATGGAAGCAAGGCTAAAGAAAAATCAAGACACTTTCATAGGATTTGTCGACCTGGAAAAAGCGTTCGACAATATAAAATGGTGCAAGCTGTTCGAGATTCTGAAAAAAGTAGGGGTAAGCTATAGGGAGAGACGGGTCATATACAATATGTACAACAACCAAGCGGGAATAATAAGAGTGGACGATCAAGAACGAAGTGGTCGTATTAAGAAGGGTGTAAGACAAGGCTGTAGCCTTTCGCCCTCTACTCTTCAATCTGTACATCGAGGAAGCAATGATGGAAATAAAAGAAAGGTTCAGGAGTGGAATTAAAATACAAGGTGAAAGGATATCAATGATACGATTTGCTGATGACATTGCTATCCAGAGTGAAAGTGAAGAAGAATTAAATGATCTGCTGAACGGAATGAACAGTCTAATGAGTACACAGTATGGTTTGAGAGTAAATCGGAGAAAGACGAAGGTAATGAGAAGTAGTAGAAATGAGAACAGCGAGAAACTTAACATCAGGATTGATGGTCACGAAGTCAATGAAGTTAAGGAATTCTGCTACCTAGGCAGTAAAATAATTAATGACGGACGGAGCACGGAGGACATCAAAAGCAGACTCGCTATGGCAAAAAAGGCATTTCTGGCAAAGAGAAGTCTACTAATATCAAATACCGGCCTTAATTTGAGGAAGAAATTTCTGAGGATGTACGTCTGGAGTACAGCATTGTATGGTAGTGAAACATGGACTGTGGGAAAACCGGGACAGAAGAGAATCGAAGCATTTGAGATGTGGTGCTATAGACGAATGTTGAAAATTAGGTGGACTGATAAGGTAAGGAATGAGGAGGTTCTACGCAGAATCGGAGAGGAAAGGAATATGTGGAAAACACTGATAAGGAGAAGGGACAGGATGATAGGACATCTGCTAAGACATGAGGGAATGACTTCCATGGTACTAGAGGGAGCTGTAGAGGGCAAAAACTGTAGAGGAAGACAGAGATTGGAATACGTCAAGCAAATAATTGAGGACGTAGGTTGCAAGTGCTACTCTGAGATGAAGAGGTTGGCACAGGAAAGGAATTCGTGGCGGGCCGCATCAAACCAGTCAGTAGATTGATTAAAAAAAAAAAAAAAAAAAAAAAAAAAAGTTACAGGACACACCTACACCTTACGAGCTGGAGGCGTGAATGCGACCATAGGTACCCTTATGTTAGATGAGACAGAGCAGCTCATGGTGTCCTATAGGTTTAAGGAATTTAGCATTACGCTCGGCCATAATTACTTAATGCACTTTAGTGGTAGGTCGAGAGAGACTACCTGTGGTTTCAGCACCCAATCAAGTGGAAATGGATTACAACGTGAGCAAACTGATCAACTGCAATACACTATAGATATGAAATAAATGTGCTATCCTATGCGTTAAATGTTAATAGAGTGAGTGTTAAATAAGTACATACACTAGCAACATAATTGAGTAACATAATGGCGGACGTGAAACATTATTTATAGCTCAGCATAAATACACTTCGATGAAATAAGTACAAAATTGCAGATGTGGAACTGACACAGCAGCAGAGGACCAATAAGTGGATTTAGTAGTCAACTAAACGTAGTGTGTTTTGAACACTCAGAACTGTACTATTACCACAAGTTACTCACATGTACAAAGAGGCTGAGAAGACAACTGCTAATCAAATATACTCATACTATCTCTAAGAATAAGATAATCGAAGATGAGTCAGTTAAGTAAATAAAATACATATTTGTCAGGAATGTACCGAGCATTGGTTCAGTGTTCCGGCCCAGAAATAATAAATTGAGATTAAATAGGATTTATAATTGTATGCCTTGAGCATAAATTTACTCTAGTTCGTGACTAACAGCATTTTGAGCCATTTGTTTACCGATTTTATGACAGTTAAGTAACTGCGAGAGTAAAATTGAAAAAAGTTCTGTTAACTTTGTTCCAGTAACATATTGAAAGATAAAATGTATATATCCCCATTTCATTGTGACCCACCCTTAGATATTAAGTGAACAGAGTCTGAGGCACTCTTTTTGTTTGTTCTACAAGACAAACCAGATAATGGCAGCCTGGTAGCTGCGTGAAAGCGTGGAGTCACTTGGACACAACTCACAGTGACCCCTCCCCTTTCCCCATGTAATTTAGAGTGAACGTGAAGGACGCACACCATAGCAACTTCCCCTCCTCTACCCTTGTGAATGGAAGTGTAGAACGCCAGCCAAAGCGGCTACAACCACGTGTATAAAAATGAAATTGTCATGATTTGTGAAATTTTCTTTCAGGTTTAGAGAAAAGACTGCTAAGATATAATTATCTGTTTATGTATCATTAATAACTGTGTTATTTTCTTTGAATTTGTGTATGTAAAAATATTTACAGACAATTTAATGGATTTAAGATTTTCCTAATTTTACATGTTTTATGTGTTTGTCTGCCTAAGGCAATATGTTTGCCAAAGTGTTTCATTGATTTTGCTTAGATTTTGAGTGATAATGTTGCTTGAGAGGGCAATGAACATGCCAGCAATTTAAATAATTGAAGTAGGTAATAAGTTTTCTTTTAATATTTCTATATGTTTACATTTGAATTTTAATTTTCATAGGGAGTTAAGCTGTACTCTTGCTTCCCTTTTTCTAAATAATTTTTTTTCATTTACATACAAAAATATTAAGTAGCAGGTGATGTAGGGAAGCAGCATACTCACACCTTATAAAATTCACATCAGTCTTTCCATTGAGTGCCAGCCTAGTCCGCTGTAACTAGCTCTGACGTCATAAATATTAACGGAATACTTTAAAATGAAGTGAATAACCTGAAATGTTTCTAGCATGTCAGGAGTAATACAAAATCAATATGTGTTGGATATCAGTTCAATAACTTTAACCATTTTCGAAATTTGGATGTTTTTCTGTAAAAATTATTGGTGCAACAGAGAAGATCTAGAAACTTAAAAATTTATATTTAGATTCCTTCTGCATAATAATTTAGTAGAAACAGTATTCTGGATCTAACAAATTAAAATTTTAGTTGAAATTCATGATTTTCTGGTTTTTGTCTTAGAAATTAAGGAAGCAAGACAGATTAAGTAGGCGAATAAATAAAGCTAGGATGTTTAAATTTAAGTAGAAGGGAGATCCGCTATGATCATAAAAATGTGATAAGTTTCAACAGAATAACTATAAAACTATAGCTATAGCGTATCTCCAAAGAGCAAGTTCAGAGCTCGTCTACTGCGTGTAGTGTAATTAAATTAATTCTCTCGCCCAAAATATTTGACTTACTTGTGTGCTGATTGCACAATTAAGTTGAAAGCTTCATCGGCCATCAGCAAAGGAAGCAATGATTTATTCGATAACTTAAAGTGGTGCATTACTAGCCCAGCGGCTAGACGGGAGAGCAGATTTGATCAGGCGTTCCCTTAGCCGTCCGCACCGCGGCTTTATATATATGAACGCTGCGCGAGAGAAGGAAGGCCCCAGTTCTCTCCAGACGCTGATTAGCGCACCACCTGTGTCGGGAGTCGCGTCGTGTCGGTATCGTTGATATAAACAGCCTTGGATGCAGTAATAAGTTACTCGGGATACGCGTAACCATGAAATCGTTTTCGAGTGAAGTGTTAATTTTGGGATGACGTTAATGATCTATCTTTACTTTGCGTATGTCGTATTTTCACGTGCCGCCGCAGGACAGGCATTCTACCATTATTAGCGTGGCGTTTGATGAACATTATCATCAAATTATGACGAGCATTCGCTTAAACATTTAATTTGAACAGTTATAGTTGCATCAGCGCATTAGACTCTGAACTGCTCTGGTAGTTGAATTGTGTGAATTCTTTTTGGTCTGTGACTTTCAGAATACAGTGAACATTTTAGAGAGAATGGTTTTGATTATGAATCCCAGACAATCTCCTAATTCCTCAGAGCTATAAGCTGTAGCTATAAATGTATTTCTCAGATGAAGTGGTCACTAGGAATTCTAATTACAGGCTTCACGTTTTGCTAATCACTTTCTGGTTGCCAATATTGTAGTTAGAGAGCGAGTGTTGTGAACGGCAAAGAACAGCATTAAATAAATAATAGGAACATTAACAATTATTCCACCTGCCGTCCCACAGGATCCCACACCGCACAGCAATACTCCAGAATAGAGCGGACAAGCGTAGTGTGAGCAGTCTCTTTGGTAGACCTGTTGCATCTTTGAAGTGTTCTATGAATTGCAGTCTTTAGTTGGCTCTACCCACAACATTATCTATGTGATCGTTCCAATTTAGGGTGTTTGTAATTGTAATCCCTAAGTATTTAGTTGAATTTACAGCCCTCAGATTTGTGTGACTTATCGCGTAATCGAAATTTAGCTGATTTCTTTTAGTACTCGTGTGAATAACTTCATACTCTTTCTTTAATTCAGGGTCAATTGCCACTTTTCGCACCATACAGATATCTTATCTAAATAATTTTGCAATTCGTTTTGGTCATCTGATGACTTTAAAAGACGGTAAATGTCAGCATCATCTGCAAACAATTTAAGAGGGCTTCTCAGATTGTCTCCTATGTCGTTAATATAGATCAGGAACAGTAGAGGGGCTAAAACACTTCCTTGGGGAACGCCGGATATTACTTCTGTTTTACTCGATGACGTTCCGTTTATTACTACGAACTGTGACCTTTCTGACAGGAAACCACGAATCTAGTCACACAACTGAGGGGATACTCGGTAGGCACGCAGTTTGGTTAGAAGACGCTTGTGAGGAACGGTGTCGAAAGCCTTCTGGAAATCTAAAAATATGGAATCAATTTGACATCCCCTGTCGATAGCACTCATTACTTCATGAGTATAAAGAGCTAGTTGTGTTTCACAAGAACGATATTTTCTGAATACGTGCAGACCATGTTTCAATAAATCGTTTTCTTCAAGGTACTTCATAATGTTCGAATACAGTATATGTCCTAAAACCCTACTGCAAATCGACGTTAGTGGTATAGGCCTGTAATTCAGCGGATTACTCCTACTTCCCTTTTTGGGTATTTGTGTGACTTGAGCAATATTCCAGTCTTTAGGTACGGTTCTTTCTGTGAGCGAGTGGTTGTATATAATTGCTAAATATGGAGCTACTTTATCAGCATACTCTGAGAGGAACCTGACTGGTATACAATCTGGACCGGAGGCCTTGCCTTCATTAAGTGATTTAAACTGCTTTTTTACACCGAGGATATCTACTATGTTTCTCATCTTGGCAGTTGTTCTTGATTGCAATTCAGGAATATTTACTTCGTCTTCTTTGGTGAAGAAGTTTCGGAAAACCGTGTTTAATAACTCTGCTTTATTGGCACTGTTATCAGTGACATCACCGTTGTTATTGCGCAGTGAAAGTATTGATTGCGTCTTGCCACTGGTGTGCTTTATGTATGACCATCATTTCGAAGTGCAAAAAACTGCGACAAGTGTCAGTGTGTTCATGGATTGTGAAACACATTTCATTTGCGATGTGGGAAAGTAGATCCCTCGTTGAAAGGAGAGGAGAGAACCATATGGGAACGGATCTGCAGTGGATGTAGATTTAAAAAACTAACAAGTTTATAAGCAGAGAAATGCCTGCGTGTTGTGGAATAGCAGCGAACGAATCTGAAGCCAAACACATGAAACTGAAAAATGTTCGTTTCAGTGGAAATGTTGCAAAAATTATAACTGCAAATGGCACTGATGCTGTTAGATCATCTAATAAGCACAACAGAAATAATTCTTGCACTGCCGCCAAAACAGACTGCTGCTGAACTGAAGAAAACAAATTGTGCTCCAGAAGCAGCAGAAAAAAGACACAGTCAGAACAGAAGCTCGCGAAACAGCGAGGAAAAAGCCATCACCCCGTCAGAATTCATTCTGACAGCCTTATAAAAGGAGCAGGTACAAAAATGAAGAGTTGCAACCACAGGAAACATCGAAACGAAGGGAATTTGAAGCCTGGTGCAAGACTGAATGAAATCTTCACCATCATTGAAGATTTCAAAAATCTATCAACCAGTGGCTTATAGTTCTCATAGGCAGGTGCAATAATGTGTACCACAACGAGACAGCTGTAGCAGCATCAGCAAACTGCAAATGGCACTGATGCTGTTAGATCATCTAATAAGCACAACAGAAATAATTCTTGCACTGCCGCCAAAACAGACTGCTGCTGAACTGAAGAAAACAAATTGTGCTCCAGAAGCAGCAGAAAAAAGACACAGTCAGAACAGAAGCTCGCGAAACAGCGAGGAAAAAGCCATCACCCCGTCAGAATTCATTCTGACAGCCTTATAAAAGGAGCAGGTACAAAAATGAAGAGTTGCAACCACAGGAAACATCGAAACGAAGGGAATTTGAAGCCTGGTGCAAGACTGAATGAAATCTTCACCATCATTGAAGATTTCAAAAATCTATCAACCAGTGGCTTATAGTTCTCATAGGCAGGTGCAATAATGTGTACCACAACGAGACAGCTGTAGCAGCATCAGCTTTGAGGACAACATTGGGCAACTTAACAAACAAAGATGTAAAACCACCAAAAATACCTGAATGTTATGATTTAATAGAATTATCACGTGTAAATGGCGAAGGTAATGAGTATTTTGAAGCAATCTGCAAACAGTTTAAGAATGTAACACTTGTTGATATTTAGGATTCTATTACTTGTAATCATCCTTCTGTGAATAATTGTTATTGCTTAAGAGTTTGCCATTCAGGACATGATCAGAACTTAATTCAGTTAGAAAAACGTTGTTGACCCAAAAAATGCTTGATGTGGTACATTGATTAACCCGCCCTAGCAAGTCAAACGATTCGTTTCAACGCTCATAACGAGATCAGGGAAACGTACAAGCCTGGCCAAGATTGAAATATTTTGGTCTTGGTCAAAACAAAGAGCATCAGAACGTAGTATAAAAGATATACTGTAAGTAAATAAACTAAATAGACCCAGTATAAGCACTGTACCTCCCTGTGCTAAAATTGAGATTAAAAAGTAAAGTTACTGAACTACAATACATGCTGGATGAAATTAATTGCAGCATTCTCCATGCGAAAGAACATTGAATTAAAAGTACAGGAATTAACTTGACTGCACCGTTTGATTACTCACTAGCAGCAAGTTACTTTACTCTAAACATTTCCCAAGGTGGAGTTTCCATCTGCATCAATAAAAATATGAATTTCAGATAATCAGTTACAGATCTCATCAGCCTATGTGAAGAAAGCAGAAGGCGTTTTTGAAGCATCTGCTGTGTCACTTCACACTCAGACATTCGTTGTTGTATCTATTTATCAAAACCCAGCTTATGATACAGAAACATTTGTAGAAAACTATTTTAATTTAAAAGTCAGCCAAATACGAGCATTATAAAATTTTTATCACAGTATATGTTAACCTAGATATAAGAGCAAAGAGACAAAAAGGTGATTCGTTCACTATATATGTAAAATTCAATGAATTTTTACTACTGAAATGAAAAATAAACCAGGATGGAAGCATGCCTTCACAATGTAATTAGCAATGTTGGTACAAATAAAGTAGAATATGACACCATCAAATAAGGAATATGTGACCACGATGGCATACGTCTCAAAACTGGAAACCTGCCTATTGATAATCGCAAAATATCTACATACAGAGTTCTCATGTCCTCTGCAGTCACCAGAGACGTTAGTTATTACAGTGAAACAAAAGTTGTGTGTGTCAGGGAGGTACATGATATTAAAAAATAATATAATTAAGTGTAAAATTTCCTCTTTCCTCAAATACCTAAAATGAACTGTTGCACAGCTACTATGTTAACACAGTTCTCTGACATTGGGATGAGGAGGACAACTATCAGTCATGCTGCATGTAAAGTTCGGATGTACACTCCTGGAAATTGAAATAAGAACACCGTGAATTCACTGTCCCAGGAAGGGGAAACTTTATTGACACATTCCTGGGGTCAGATACATCACATGATCACACTGACAGAACCACAGGCACATAGACACAGGCAACAGAGCATGCACAATGTCGGCACTAGTACAGTGTATATCCACCTTTCGCAGCAATGCAGGCTGCTATTCTCCCATGGAGACGATCGTAGAGATGCTGGATGTAGTCCTGTGGAACGGCTTGCCATGCCATTTCCACCTGGCGCCTCAGTTGGACCAGCGTTCGTGCTGGACGTGCAGACCGCGTGAGACGACGCTTCATCCAGTCCCAAACATGCTCAATGGGGGACAGATCCGGAGATCTTGCTGGTCAGGGTAGTTGACTTACACCTTCTAGAGCACGTTGGGTGGCACGGGATACATGCGGACGTGCATTGTCCTGTTGGAACAGCAAGTTCCCTTGCCGGTCTAGGAATGGTAGAACGATGGGTTCGATGACGGTTTGGATGTACCGTGCACTATTCAGTGTCCCCTCGACGATCACCAGTGGTGTACGGCCAGTGTAGGAGATCGCTCCCCACACCATGATGCCGGGTGTTGGCCCTGTGTGCCTCGGTCGTATGCAGTCCTGATTGTGGCGCTCACCTGCACGGCGCCAAACACGCATACGACCATCATTGGCACCAAGGCAGAAGCGACTCTCATCGCTGAAGACGACACGTCTCCATTCGTCCCTCCATTCACGCCTGTCGCGACACCACTGGAGGCGGGCTGCACGATGTTGGGGCGTGAGCGGAAGACGGCCTAACGGTGTGCGGGACCGTAGCCCAGCTTCATGGAGACGGTTGCGAATGGTCCTCGCCGATACCCCAGGAGCAACGGTGTCCCTAATTTGCTGGGAAGTGGCGGTGCGGTCCCCTACGGCACTGCGTAGGATCCTACGGTCTTGGCGTGCATCTGTGCGTCGCTGCGGTCCGGTCCCAGGTCGACGGGCACGTGCACCTTCCGCCGACCACTGGCGACAATATCGATGTACTGTGGAGACCTCACGCCCCACGTGTTGAGCAATTCGGCGGTACGTCCACCCGGCCCCCCGCATGCCCACTATACGCCCTCGCTCAAAGTCCGTCAACTGCACATACGGTTCACGTCCACGCTGTCGCGGCATGCTACCAGTGTTAAAGACTGCGATGGAGCTCCGTATGCCACGGCAAACTGGCTGACACTGACGGCGGCGGTGCACAAATGCTGCGCAGCTAGTGCCATTCGACGGCCAACACCGCGGTTCCTGGTGTGTCCGCTGTGCCGTGCGTGTGATCATTGCTTGTACAGCCCTCTCGCAGTGCCCGGAGCAAGTATGGTGGGCCTGACACACCGGTGTCAATGTGTTCTTTTTTCCATTTCCAGGAGTGTATTTGGTTATGTTATTCATTAGTTACAGGCACAAATGTGAAAAATCATATTTTTTCAGAGTGAATTGAAATGGGCCGTCAGTTACAAAAAGAAGTATGGTCCAGCCAAAGACACAGACATAGCGAGACAAGTCCCCAGAAAGTTGTTGATGAAATCAAGGCACTTAAAATATCTGTCTGGAATGCATCTAAAACACGGAATACCTGCTAGTACTTTCTCAAGGAAGTTAAATAATAAAAATCCTATTGAAAATAGGTGGACAAACTGTCTAGATGGTAGAAATCTGTGGCTTATTTAAATGTGCTGAACAGGGTAAGCTAGTTTCGACTAGTTTGGCTAGGGATATTGTGAAGTTCTACTAGTACCAAAGTGGAAGAGTAGAAAAGCGTTCTGAGTGTGTGAAAAATCTGCTCTCATACAACAAGGATATTTTTGTACGTTTCAGTAAAAATGTAAATCTCAAGTGGACAGAAGAGTTACAGCATACTATTTCAAAAATTTGGAGGAGACTGTGAGAGATGTTACACCTTGTCACATAGTCAAGATTGGATGTCAACATCCACATAGATTCATAGACTCACCCTAAACAAGTAAGTCTGTGGTGATGAAAGGAGCTGATTTCTGATGAAGAAGAATGATACTTAAATCTCTCGATGTCATTGATATCAGGTAAACAAGTGCATGGTATGTAATTAATGAATGTTATGGTTTGTTTTGTAAAACATCATTGTCTTAATAAGGCATTTGTAAGTTGAGAAGTTTATTGTTTAATAAAGTCTGTAGGTAATACAAAAAATAATAATTGATATTAATATTAAGTTGTAGTAATATGAACGCATTTTTCTTAATAAAATGCGCTTAGATGTGTTTCATGTGTTCTGATTCACCTCCCCACAAGTTTTAAATACAATTACTGTTCAAAATAGTCCATGTTCCAAATCACCCCAGGGCGAGTGAAAATTTGGAACATCCTTTAAATTAAAATTTGAGGAAGGTTCCTAGTAGAGAATTTACATCCTTGCAACACATTGATGTAAAAAGAGCTAAAGATGCTATATTTAAGATTACAGAGTTACAGTGAGATATTTAGACTTTGATTTTCGCTAAGAACTTCATTTGCTGTACCAGTTCAACCCAAGTTGCGGTACTGTGGATACGCACATCACCACTACAGATTCATTCGCTGACATGTTTACGATCCAGCATTCAGTAAGTACTTAGTCAACATTTAGGAATCAACAGTCGCATTCAGTTTTCTCATTTCATTAAATTACCGTGACAGGTATGGCGATACTTCAAGCATCTGTCATAGCAACAGGAATGATGTAATTTGAGTTTTTCCGTTGATACTACATAAATGAAGTATAGGCGGATTCAACTGCATGTTTGAAGTGCGCTATTTACAGCGATCAGTAGCTACATAACAAAATTATATTTTCGTAAGTTTTGTCATTTTAATTAGGCCTTAATAGCAACCAATTCCACATGAAGTTCATATCTCAGGAATTCAGTCTGTATCAAACAAAATAAGTATTTCTATTTACAATATAATTACTGCAATACTAAAGTAATGTTTTTTGTATCGACTTTGTTCTTTCATCCAATACTGGCTGGGCGATTTAATATACGTTTTCTCACCGCGATAAACACGCATAAATATTACATTTTGTTCCATTAGAAATAAGCAGGTGAATCAGAAAAATTAGTAACATGTTAATTATAAACCCATTCCTCGTAACAAAACCTCGCGGATGACCGCTTAGTGCTTGACACACGAGCGGACAATATTGCGTCATATTTAACTGAAATTGTTTCGTGTTTGAAGACGCTGCCAGAGTTTCGATTTGTAACAGGTGAATGTATTCTTAAGATTTCATTTGCTTAATGTGCTTACATAACTTCAATAACAGGAAAGATTCCCGCGTGCCGAAAATTCGGTAATATCGTTGGGAAATGCATTTCCGTAAACTGCCTGCTGGACGAAAACTATGAAAACAAGTACTCCAAGCCGGCATTTCACGTGAGTCACATCCCAATGCAAATCTGTAACTCAGCCATCTTTGTGACGTGCTTATAATTATGTATTATTTATAGTTTAGGATAACTAATCAGTAAAAAACGCAGCACATGTTGTAATGAAAGCATGAAAGCCGTCTGACGATGAATCGTGATGATTCGAAGCCGGTAACGGTACCTTTTGAATAAAGGAACTTAAACTTGTGGCTGGTTGCTGTCCCAACACCATCAACATTTGTCTGTGTATCATCTCAACAATGTGTTTCCGCAAATAAAAGTAAAACAAAACATGATGCCTCTGTTCGGGGACACACTGATGCAGGTTCCATATTTATAAAGTGAATAGTTCGCGAGTTTAAGCGAACTGAATGAGGAGTAAGATTACGCTTGTGTTTAGTGCGACGCGTGGCAGCTATGCTACTCACCTCTAGGTGCTGTAGCCCAACTCTTACGTTCTAACACAGTTTTGAACAATCTGAAGTACCGATCAAGGAACATCTTGTGTTCCTAGGTACATTGTAGATACAATACTCTCCTCTACGTGTATTGGTTCCACCCGAGATATTCGTAAATTAACCTCCAATCCCAAGGAAAGCAGGTGTCGACAGATGTGAAAATTACCGATCTATCAGTTTAATAAGTCACGGCTGCAAAATACTAACGCGAATTCTTTACAGACGAATGGAAAAACTAGTAGAAGCCGACTTCAGGGAAGATCAGTTTGGATTCCGTAGAAATATGGGAACACGTGAGGCAATACTGACCCTACGACTTATCTTAGAAGCTAGATTAAGGAAAGGCAAACCTACGTTTCTAGCATTTGTAGACTTGGAGAAAGCTTTTGACAATGTTGACTGGAATACTCTCTTTCAAATTCTGAAGGTGGCAGGGGTAAAATACAGAGAGCGATAGGCTATTTACAATTTGTACAGAAACCAGATGGCAGTTATAAGAGTCCAGGGACATGAAAGATGAGCAGTGGTTGGGAAGGGAGTGAGACAGGGTTGTAGCCTCTTCCCGATGTTATTCAATCTGTATATTGAGCAAGCAGTGAAGGAAACAAAAGAAAAGTTCGGAGTAGGTATTAAAATCCATGGAGAAGAAATAAAAACTTTGAGGTTCGTCGATGACATTGCTGACAGAATTACACGTGAATGTGTGATGCCGTTTTCTACATGCTTGCGAGTCGCGTAACTGAGATAGGACGGGAGTACTAGCCCTTTATTCACCTATTGGGATGTGGGAAACCTCCTAAACACCACATCCAGGCTGGTCGGCACACCGGTCCTCGTCGTTAATCCGCTCGGAGGGTTCGATATGGGGCCGGCGCGTCTATCCGAACAGCGGAAGCGTTGTGTTAGCGCGCGCAGCTGTCCGGGAGCAAAAAGAGAAAAAAAAAAGAAATTTTTGTGTGCAGACTGTACGTACATGTTGGCATTACTTCTCCAAGTAGCCGCTAACCAAATTCAAACCTCTGTTGCACCGCGACGCCAGCTTCTGTAACCCATCGTCAAATAATAGTTCCACTTGATTCTTCAGTTGTCGGTTGTCAGTGGTACGTCGTGGAATGCTTACAAGGGAACCTCCCCATCGCACCCCCCTCAGATTTAGTTATAAGTTGGCACAGTGGATAGGCCTTGAAAAACTGAACACAGACCAATCGAGAAAACAGGAAGAAGTTTTGTGGAACCGTGAAAAAAAAATTAGTAAAATATACAAACTGAGTAGTCCATACCTAAGATAGGCAACATCAAGGAGAGTGCGAGCTCAACAGCGCCGTGGTCCCGTGGTTAGCGTGAGTAGCTGCAGAACGAGAGGTCCTTGGTTAAAGTCTTCCCTCAACCGAAAATTTTACTTACTTTATTTTCGCAAAGTTATGATCTGTCCGTTCGTTCATTGACGTTTCTGTTCACTGCAATAAGTTTAGTGTCTGTGTTTTGCGACCGCACCGCAAAACCGTGCGATTAGTAGACGAAAGGACGTGCCTCTCCAATGGGAACCGAAAACATTTGATCGCAAGGTCATAGGTCAACCGATTCCTCCACGGGAAAACACGTCTGATACATGCTACACGACACTGGTGACGGCACGTGCGTCACATGACAGGAATATGTTGTCGACCCACCTAACTTGTACACTTAGCGAATGAGTAAAAAGTTTCTTCTACCTTGCCCGATTTAGGTTTTCTTGTAGATGTGATAATCACTCCCAAAATAGTGATGAAAATTTAGGAGTTTGTCACATAAACTGAAAATAAAAAATTAAAATTTTCACTCGAAGGAAGACTTGAACCTAGGACCTCTCGTTCCGTAGCTGCTCTCGCTAACCACGGGACCACGGAGCAACTTGCCTTCCACTCTCCCTGATGTTGCCTATCTTGGCATGGACTACTCAGTTTGTATATTTTACTAATTTTTTTCATAGTTCCACACAACTTCTTCCTGTTTTCTCGATTGATCTGTGTTCAGTTTTTCAAGGTCTATCCACTGTGCCAACTTATAACTAAATCTGAGGGGGGTGCGATGGGGAGGTTCCCTTGTTAGTACCCAGACAGACATTCATCTTGAGGAAGAGACGAAAGTCACTTGGTGTCAAATCTAGACGGAAATACGGAAGCGTCCGATCCCGCCCGTCTGCTTTGACCCATGACGTCACAAATATAGCTGTAACGACCATAAACCACAATTCCAATATGGCGCATATAAAGTCGGTACGTACACATTATGAGGACGAAAATACATCGAGAAACAAACACACACACTTTCCACAAAAAGCCTAATGACACTAACGGGACAAGCGCGGGAAATGGGGTGTTTTTCGGTGTGGGCAAACTTAATATAAACAAATTTAGACCCCAACCCCCATACAAACCGACGAAAAAAACCGACATCGCAAAACTCCCCAAATACCACTAAACACAATATCATCTGGAATCGGACACTTCCTTTGACCTATATAGCTCAACAGCAGGTCCCGATGCCATAAATTAGGGTCAAACACTTCCCTTGGTCTGTATAGCTCAAAAAATCTGTCATGACGTCATGACGTCACACACGACAACACCCTTACGTCACGGGTCAAAGCCGACGCGTGGGATCGGACGCTTCTGTCGACCCATCTAGACAATAGGGAGGATGTCGAGAAACCTCCCAGACAAAGAGTTTAATCTTTTCCTTTGTTCGATATGCACTATGGGGCCATGTACTGCCATGAAGATTGCTTTTGGATTATCCTTCGGAAACTCTTAAGAGTCTCACAATAAACTTGTGATGTCATAGGATTCTCACACACTCCTCTCATTAAATACAGGGTGAGCACAAAATCTTACCCCGATTATAAAAATTTATAACAGAATAACCGTTTGACACAATAAGTTACATTTGATGCCGTTACAAAGGTTAGTGTTACTACTTTCTTTTAAGACCACTTACATTAGTAATCCCCAACGTGTACTCCCTTGGTAGCTCGACGAATATCGATGCGGTATTCCAGTTCCTGCCAGGTGTTTCGTAACATGTCTTCTGTCACAGTACCCACAGCAGCTTATATCCTAGCCTTCAGTTCGTCGACGTCAGCAACTGCTCTGACGATGCCTGTCCTTGATATAGCCCCAGAAAAAAAAGTCAAGGGGCGTAATGTCTGGAGAGGGGAGTAATGTCCGGATCGGTGGATTGGAAGGAATGGTCCAACACCCTGGCAACCGCACTCTCCAGACATTACGACCCTTGACTTTTTTTTTCTGGGACTATATCAAGGACAGAGTCTTCGTCACCAGTTGCTGTCCGCAGCTCGTGGTCGTGCGGTAGCGTTCTCGCTTCCCGCGCCCGGGTTCGATAAAGTGCTTCCTCTTCTCGCATCAAATAGTGAAGTATAGTAGTATAAAGTGTTTCTTCCTAGTGGCATCAGTGACACAAAGTGCTCCTTAGTGGAAAGTGCCAACTACTCATTATTATTAGATATTTGATTTCCTTTACTTTGTGCCTATAAAATTCTATTGATTACTCACACTATCCCTTCTGCTTCTCTTATGTAATATGACAAAATGTTCTCTCTTCTTCAATTAGGTATATTCTGTAGTATATGTAAAAAAAAAAAGTTTCTTCCACTTCTGCTCCACCTATCATGGTGACGTTTCCTTCATACTGTCCCACTAAACAGTGTAACTAGAGGAAAAGATCAAACCAGAATACACAATGTGCCTGTGTCATCACAAGTGCATCACACACAGAAACATAAACTCAAATCAATGCAACGATGCCAAATATAAACTGTTATGCCTGTCCTGCAATGTCTACCCCCCTCAAAAAAAAAAAAAAAAGACAAATGGCCATGTAAAAGGGTTTAAGGAACAAACAATAAGAGAAAAACGAGAAAGGAAAATATAAAAACGAAAACATATAAAATGACAATAATATTAATCATCACTAGGATAATAGATTAATAGAATAAAATGTCTTTTTTTTAAATTTATCGTTGTTAAAATATTTAAATAAATATATATGGTTACAAAAAAAAAAAAAAAAGGTTCGATTCCCGACGGGACCAGGGATTTTCTCTGCCTCATGATGACTGGGTGTTGTGTGATGTCCTTAGGTTGGTTAGGTTTAAGTAGTTCTAAGTTCTAGGGGACTGATGACCATAGATGTTAAGTCCCATAGTGCTCAGAGCCATTTGAACCATTTTTTTTTAACACCAGTTGCTGACGTCGGCGAACTGAAGGCTTTGATACAAGCTGCTGTGGGTACTGTGACAGAACACATGTTACGAAACACCTGGCGGGAACCAGAATATCTCCTCGAGTTTCTCCGAGCTACCAAGGGAGCATACGATGAGGCTTACTAACGCAAGTGGTCTTAAAAAAGCTAGAAACACTAACCTATGTAATGGCATCAAATGTAAATTATTATGTCAAACGGTTATTCTGCAATAAAATGTTATAATCAGGGTAAGATTTTGTGGTCACCCTGTATATTGTCAGAAGTGAATGACAGAACGTACTTCGCAACTGGCGGGAGATGCAGTAGCACCGTCCAGTTCTGTCAGTTGCTCCTTACACACCGGCGATCGCACCAGAGCTGACTGACAAACATCGTGACGCTACAAGCACTTGTTTGTTTTTAATACACAGCCTGAGGTTATACAAGGTGTTTCAAAAAGTATATACGCATTACAAAGTTGTCAAAACTATGGATCGCTGCGACACTTCTCGGTTATTGGAGGAACGAGTAAACTGTAGTTTATATTCACCGGCTCTAGATGTCGGTTGCCTTCTGTTTGCATGTTTACTGTCACAAGTTGCAAAACGGCTGTTCCGCAGCACAAATCATTTAGTGTTCTCGCGTTTTCGAAGTGTAATGCCGTGAAAGACGTTTCAGGGTGGAGTACCAAATCGACAGTTTGTAGACACAGCATGTGTATTTAAACGAAAGAGTCCTGGACGCTCTCGTACTTCCGACGAATATGACGCACGAGCTCAAACCACTTCCCAGCACATTCCTACAAAATCAACTCGTCGCACCAGTCGGGAATTATAACTGGTGTAAGTGGGCTGCTTCTGTGTTGGCAGCGCTGTGTAGCTCTTTGCATTGGATCTCTGACTGCGCTTTCTTTGTAAGAGACTCTGTGGCTGGTTGCACTCGTTGGAAGTTAATCGCCAGCAAGCTTACTAAATAATAAGGTTGGGCAGTAAGCGCTCTGCTCTGCCATTGGCTGGCCTAGTGACGTCAGCGTGGAAGCAAGCACTCAAGCAGACGACACGGCATGCGCGTTTACGTCAAGTTTTTGGCGGAAGATTTTGTTTATACCAAAATTGAGATGTCTAAGCTGCTTTTCTGCTGCTAAAATATTACAGTTAAAAATGATGAGTTATATTCTTTCGCGGCTTATGCCTCACACATCGGTAAAATATCAGATCACAACCACACTGACACACACTTGAAATTCGAAACCTCGGCTCAAATAAATCAGAAACTGATGTGTCGGCAGCTGAGCCAACACCTTGTAAATAGAGGTGGCTTAAAGGGCACGCGAGACTAACGCAGACGGGCGTGAAGTACTGGAACAGGATACGTAATTAATGCTATGAAGAAAAGAACGGAGCTTCTCATATACTTATCTTTAATGTCTTCTTGTACATCTCTATGGTGAACACAAGTGAGACTCTAATTACAATCACTGTAAGGCTAATGGCGCCTTGCTAGTTCGTAGCCATTAACTTAGCTGAAGGCTATTCTGTCTCTCGGCTAATGAAAGAGAAAGGCTTCGTACGTCTAGTCGCTAGCTCTGTCGTCCGTACAACTGGGATGAGTTCGAGTCAGTCTCTCGAGACCTGCCTTGTGGTGGCGCTAGGTTTGCGATCACACAGTGGCGACACGCGGGTCCGACATGTACTACAGGACCGCGGCCGATTTAAGCTACCACCTAGCACGTGTGGTGTCTGGCTGTGACACCACAGAAACTTTTCATTTAATCGCATTGAAATGAATTTACTTAAGAGCTCGAAGCTGCACACACTTGTTTGTAAGAACAGCATTCCTTCTTTCTAAAGCCGCTATAGTGTTCATCTAAGTAACTTTATCTGTGTCTGAAAAAAACTGTCATCTGTACATGTGCTCTTATTATGATGTTTCTTATTTGGTGACAGCTTTTCCAGAGATCTCTTATGCAGTTCCCGTTTCTTATACCGTTTTTTCTGTCTTCTGTTGCGGGTGACACATTGACAGTCGCACTACTGCACGGCAAATTGCACGAAGGAACTGCATCTGGCTTGAGCATTCTTTTTCGGGGCAAATTAAGCAATTCAGACTGTAAATCCCTTCAGTAATCTGTTTCTGCGAAATGGCGAGAACATATTCGTGCATGCGCAACATTTACACTGTCTTTCCTACAACATTTCGACAACCATAGTTTTTGTAATGTTTCATTACGCGGGAAACTGTGATACATTACGTCAGTTCCCTTTGTGCTCCGGTTGTAGGTAAAACAGCCCGTAACAGCACAGCTTGGCATTGTAAAAATTAATTTTCTCACTCATTTGTAGATTCTCCAATAAGAATTTCACAGGACGAACCATAAACTGTAGAGCTGGCGAACACAATGTTGATCCCGCTGTCCATTATCGCTAACTATTTCAGTTCCGAGTCAAATATCAATTACAGCAAAAACCGTTAACACTCTCGAATTCCGAATATTTCCACTGTTGACTGAGTACCTCAGAAGAAAGAACTCAATCAAAATACTCCTTCAAACACAAAACAACACAAGAAAAACAATCACACACAATTCGAACTGTGTACTGTTTGGCACAGCTGCTTCCACCGTGACGTCATGCGTACAACTGACAAGGGAACCTCCCCATCGCACCCCCCTCAGATTTAGTTATAAATTGACACAGTGGATAGGCCTTCAAAAACTAAACACAGATCAATCGAGAAAACAGGAAGAAGTTGTGTGGAACTATGAAAAAATAAGCAAAATATACAAACTGAGTAGTCCATGTGCAAGATAGCCAACATCAAGGACAAGCGCCGTGGTCCCTTGGTTAGAGTGAGCAACTGTGGAACTAGAGGTCCGTGGTTCGAGTCCTTCCACGAGTGAAAATTTTACTTTCTTTATTTTCGCAAAGTTACGATCTGTCCGTTCATTCATTGACGTCTCTGTTCACTGTAATAAGTTTAGTGTCTCTGTTTTGCGACCGCACCGCAAAACCGTGCGATTAGTAGACGAAAGGACGTGCCTCTCCAATAGGAACTGAAAACATTTGATCGCAAGGTCATAGGCCAACCGATTCCTCCACAGGAAAACACGTCTGATATATTCTTTACGACACTGGTGACGGCATGTGCGTCACATGACAGGTATATGTTGTCGACCCACCTAACTTGCACACTTTGCGAATGGGTAAAAAGATTCTTCTACCTTGCCCGATTTAGGTTTTCTTGTGGATGTGATAATCACTCCCATAAAAGTGATGAAAACATAAAAGTTTGTCACATAAACTGCAACAAATGAATGCAACAGTTTCACAGTCGCACAATTTTCCCTGTGCTCTGTCAAAACAATGTTTCCGTGCGTAGACCGTCAAATCCTGCATATGTCCAAGCAAATCTGAATATGTCCTGGAATTTTGGGGAGCGAAGTTGATTATATGTGAGTGCCTGAACTTTGATAATTATCTGAAAATAAAAAAAATTAAACTTTTCACTTGAGAGAAGATTTGAACCAATGACCTCAGGTTCCGCAGCTGCTCACGCTAACCACGGGACCACGGCGCTCGTGAGCTGACACTCTCCTTGATATTGCTTAGCTTGGGCATGGACTACTCAGTTTGTATATTTTGCTTATTTTTTTCATAGTTCCACACAACTTCTTCCTGTTTTCTCGATTGATCTGTGTTCAGTTTTTCAAGGCCTATCCCTGTGCCAACTTCTAACTAAATCTGAGGGGGGTGCGATGGGGATGTTCCCTTGTGAGAAAACACGTTGCTTTCTGCGCCCCCCTGATCGCCAGTAGTGTTGGGCAGTTGGTGTTCTGTGAGTTGGAAGGTAGTCGTCAGCAGTGTTGGAAGTACTGTTGGGCAGTTCGAGGTGAACAGCTAGAAGTGATGGATGTTAAATGTTTGAAGTTAGCAGTGATGGAGGGTAGAGGTTTGAAGTGTTAGCGTAAGCTAACGATCTGCATATGTCCGTCTTGGAGATTGTATATTATTCATGATTATATGCCTTTGTACTGGATGCCACATTATTGAGGTAAAAACTACTTTATTTGATTTGCAACAAAATTTTTCCTTTGCTAACCACATGCCTATTAGTAGTTAGTGGCTTTAATACTTAGAATCTTTTATTTAGCTGGCAGTGTTGACGATCACCGTATTGCAATAGTTGGCGTAATGAAGATTTTTGTGAGGTAAGTGCTTAATGAAATGTATAGGTTATTGTTAAGATTTATTTTTAGTCAAGGCCATTCTTTTGAATTAATTATTTGAAGGAACGATCACTAAGATAAAATAATGGAAATCGGAGTTCGTATGGAAAGATGTAGGTGTTCATTCTTTCCGCACACTATACGAGATTGGAATAATAGAGAATTGTGAAGGTGGTTGGATGAACCCTCTGCCAGGCACTTAAATGTGATTTGCAGAGTATCCATGTAGATGTAGATGTAGAAGTCAGGTTGTAATTTTTTTGAGCAATCAGATTGCGTTGCGCTAGAATGTGGATGTAGATGTAGAATATTGTGGGTCAGTGCTGACTTGACAAAAAAAGTAAAGAGAAAGTAGGTTCACTTGCATTCAGTTTCACTCAGCAGCTAAACAACATTGTGTAAGCATTCAGCTGTTTAAGTAAAATCATATTTAGAAGTTTCACCCTCCTAGTTATTCCAGTTGAAGTAAAAACTATTAAGTTTCACTAGCTACAGCAATAATATGCCATGTTTTAAGACATCGGTTGATTATGAAGCCGTGCAAATTACAACTATTGTAGGCTATGCATCATGACGACAAACGCAAACGTGTTGCATTTCCTGACGAGCTTCAGAATGCTATTGACAATAACACTTTCGCACAACGCATCGTGTTCAGTGATGAAGTGTCTTTCCAACTTAGTGGGAAAGTAAGCAAACACAATGTTCGAATTTGGCTCCTACAGAACCCACATGCACGCAGTGAACATGTACGGGATTCGACCAATTCAATGTGTTTTGTGCGATATCACACTCGTCTCTTTACAGCCCATTCTTCTTTGATGGAAAAACAGCTAACGGTCTGCAGAATCTACGGGGGTTGAATGAAAAGTAATGCCTCCACCTTCGTTAATTGGGTTTGGATGGGAATATTTTAATAAATCAAACGCAGAAATAATCTTTAGAATGTGATCTTTAATTACCAATATTCACTTTTCCACATAATCACCAGCCAATTCGATACATTGCTGCCAACGATGAATAAGTTTTCTGAAGCCGTCACGGAAGAAGGCGACACTGTGTTTCCGCAACCACAGTCTCACAGTTTTCTCAAAGTCTTCATTAGAAGCATAATGATCTCCTCGCAGATCGTCTTTCATTGTCGGGAACAGATGGAAGTCAGACGGTGCTAAATCTGGATTGTATGGAGGATGCCGTACGGTCTGCGCTTTCATTTGAGGGTTAAGCATCCAGGGTATCCATCGTGCACACATATTCCGATAGTCAAGCAAAGCAATAATGTGACCCACACGTTCTTGTGAAATGCCGACTGTGCTTGCAATTTCTCTCTGAGTGATACGATACGACGATCGTCTGTCAACTCGGTGGTTGCTGTCACAGGATGTCCAACTCTTTGTTTGTCAATATCTTTTAACTTACTCGTTCAGCGACGCACAGTACTCACATCAACACAATCACCATAAATTGCTTTCATTCTCTGATGAATCTCCTTTGGGGTGACACCTTCAGATGTCAAGATTTCAGTGACTGGCACGTTGCATAAATCGCATTGACCGAACGTCTGCGCAGGCTTCCATACTTTACTCTGTAACAACACAACCGTTCAATGCTAAGGCTTTCCGCCAACTAGAGCTGTAGAGAAGAGACTACAGAACAAGCCAATACCTGCTGCATACCAATGCTGCCAACTGTTGAAGAGTTACAAAGGTGGAGGAATTACTTATGTTACAAAACTGCTTGTTTCCGAAGACGAACAGGGATAACTTCAGTTTTCAACAAGATGCCGCACCCCTTCACCGGAGTCGCCAAGTGCATGAATTTCTGAATGAAACCGTACAGAGTCTTTGGATTGGTCATCAAACAGCCGGCCATCTAGCGCTTCTCACCGGATTTGATGCCATGTGTCTTCTTCCTGTGCAGTTTCATTAACGACAACGTTATTCACCAACATTATCAGAGAAACCAGAAGAGTTAAAGAACAGGATCCATACTGCCGTAACGTCAGTGACGATGGACATGCTCACTCTAGTATCGGTGTGATAATGTTCGAGAACATGTTGAACATCTAAACTTGAGAGATTCGTAACTGTGTGTTCCAACTTTCATAGTTGTATGTCCTACAGTTTAATAAATATGCACATTCGAAATACTTATATTCTTATGCCCTGTATTACACATAACCCTCGTGTTTATCTTATTTTTGTTGTTATTGATGTTGTGGTCTTCAGTCCTGAGACTGGTTTAATGCAGCTCTCCATGCTACTCTATGCTGTGCAAGCTTCTTCATCTCCCAGTACCTACTGCAGCCTACATCCTACTGAATCTGCTTTGTGTATTCATCTCTTGGTCTCCCTCTACGATTTTTACCCTCCACACTGCCCTCCAATACTAAATTGGTGATCCCTCGATGCCTCGGAACATGTCCTACCAACCGATCCCTTCTTCTAGTCAAGTTGTGCCACAAGCTCATCTTCTCCCCAATTCTATTCAATACGTCCTCATTAGTTATGTGATCTACGCATCTAATCTGCAGCATTCTTCTGTAGCACCACATTTCGAAAGCTTCTATTCTCTTCTTGTCTAAACTATTTATAGTCCACGTTTCACTTCCATACATGGCTACACTCTATACAAATACTTTCAGAAACGACTTCCTGACATTTAAATCTATACTCGATGTTAACAAATTTTTCTTCTTCAGACACGTTTTCCTTGCCATTGCCAGTCTACATTTTATATCCTCTCTACTTCGACCATCATCAGTTATTTTGCTCCTCAAATAGCAAAAGTCCTTTACTACTTTAAGTGCCTCATTTCCTAATCTAATTCCCTCAGCATCAGCCGACTTCATTCGACTACATTCCATTATCCTCGTTTTGCTTTTGTTGATGTTCATCTTATATCCTCCTTTCAAGACACTGTCCATTCCGTTCAACTGCTCTTCCAAGTCCTTTGCTGTCTCTGACAGAATTGCAACGTCATCAGCGAACCTCAAAGTTTTTATTTCATCTCCATGGATTTTAATACCTACTCCGAACTTTTCTTTTGTTTCCTTTATTGCTTGCTCAATATACAGATTGAATAACATCGGGGAGAGGCTACAACCCTGTCTCACTCCCTTTCCAACCACTGCTTCCCTTTCATACCACTCTACTCTTATAACTGCTATCTGCTTTCTGTACAAATTGTAAATAGCCTTTCGCTCCCTGTATTGTACCCCTGCCGTCTTCAGAATTTGAAAGAGAGTATTCCAGTCAGCATTGTCAAAAGCTTTCTCCAAGTCTACGAATGCTAGAAACCTAGGTTTACCTTTTCTTAGTCTAGCTTCTAAGATAAGTCGTAGGGTCAGTATTGCCTCACGTGTTCCCATATTTCTACGGAATCCAAACTGATCTTCCCTGAGGTCGGCTTGTACCAGTTTTTCCATTCGTCTTAAAGAATTCGCGTTAGTATTTTTCAGCCGTGACTTATTAAACTGATAGTTCGGTAATTTTCACATCTGTCAACGCCTGCTCTCTTTGGGATTGGAATTATTATATTCTTCTTGAAGTCTGAGGGAATTTTGCCTGTCTCGTACATCTTGCTCACCAGATGGTAGAGCTTTGTCAGGACTGGCTCTCCCAAGGCCGTCAGTAGTTCTAATGAAATGTTGTCTACTCCCGGGGCTTTGTTTCGACTCAGGTCTTTCAGTGCTCTGTCAAACTCTTCACGCAGTATTATATCTCTTATTTCATCTTCATCTACATTCTCTTCCACTTTCATAATATTGTCCTCAAGTACATCGCCCTTGAATAGACCCTCTATGTACTCCTTCCACCTTTCTACTTTCCCTTCTTTGCTTAGAACTGGATTTCCATCTGAGCTCTTGATATTCATACAAGTGGTTCTCTTTTCTCCAAAGGTCTCTTTAATTTTCCTGTAGGCAGTATCTATCTTACCCCTAGTGAGATAAGCCTCTATATCCTTACATTTGTCCTCTAACCATCCCTGCTTAGCCATTTTGCTCTTCCTGTCGATCTCATTTTGAGACGTTTGAATTCCCTTTTGCCTGCATCATTTACTGCGTTTTTATATTTTCTCCTTTCATCAATTAAATTCAATATTTCTTCTGTTACCCAAGGATTTCTTCTAGCCCTCGTCTTTTTACCTACTTGATCCTCTGCTGCCTTCACTACTTCATCCCTCAGAGCTACCCATTCTTCTTCTACTGTATTTCTTTCCCCCATTCCTGTCAATTGTTCCCTTATGCTCTCCCTGAAACTCTGTACAACCTCTGGTTTAGTCAGTTTATCCACGTCCCATCTCCTTAAATTCCCAACTTTTTGCAGTTTCTTCAGTTTTAATTACAGTTCATAACCAATAGATTGTGGTCATAGTCCACATCTGCACCTGGAAATGTCTTACAATTTAAAACCTGGTTCCTAAATGTCTGTCATACCATTATATAATCTATCTGATACCTTTTAGTATCTCCGGGATTCTTCCATGTATACAGCCTTCTTTTGTGATTCTTGAACCAAGTGTTAGCTATGATTAAGTTATGCTCTGCACAAAATTCTACCAGGCGGTTTCCTCTATCATTTCTTTATCTTATAGAAGCCAGAAAATTATGTCTCAGTATCATTTTAGCAAAAATAGTATATTTGTTTTATTCTTTACCTATCCCTCCTCAATTTGTTGCTGGCTAGCGAGATGTGGTAATATGATGTGTTAGCAGATACCATGTCCTCTGTATCTCTTTGTTCACTGTGTTTTATCACAACATGTACCATCTCTGTAATAATGTGCTGGGCCTACACTTTATGAAAGCTTTTATTTCGATACCAACATGGACACCCTGTAGAGAAATTCGTCTACGTCCTTGGCAGTTTCTAGCAGGTTAGCGACTGGATCGAAAATTTCCCCATATCTAGGACCAGCACGTTATCGTGTATGGAGAGTCGTCTACAAAGTGGGACGTGCAACGGAAGTATTCGTTGGGACAGTGCGGCGAAATTTGGCGTTAATGAGCCACGATAGCAGACGACCGACGCGAGTGCCTTTTCTAACACCGCGACTTCGCCTGCAGCGCCTCTCTGGGCTCCTTGGCCATTTGACAGCTGACGACTGGAAAACCGTGACCTGGTCAGATGAGTTGCATTTTCAGTCCGTAGGAGCTCATGGTGGGAATCGAGTGTGGCAGAAACCCCACGAAGCCGTGAACTCAAGTTGCCAACAAGGCGATGTGATAGTTGGTGGTGGCTCTAGTATGTTGTTGCCCATGTTTACAAGCACCATTGACTGGAAACAGTTACGTTCGGCTACTTGTAGACCATTTGGAGCCATTCATGGACTTCATGTTCACAAACAACAATGGAATTTCTAAGGATAACAGGTGTTTATCATTGGTTCGACGAACATTCTGGACAGTTCGAGCGAATTTTTTGGTCTACATCAACATCTACATTTATACTCAGCAAGCCACCCAACGGTGTGTGGCGGAGGGCACTTTACGTGCCACTGTCATTACCCCCCTTTCCTGTTCCAGTTGCATATGGTTCGCGGGAAGAACGACTGCCGGAAAGCCTCCGTGCGCTCTCGAATCTCTCTAATTTTACATTCGTGATCTCCTCGGGAGGTATAAGTAGGGGGAAGCAATATATTTGATACCTCATCCAAAACGCACCTTCTCGAAACCTGGACAGCAAGTTACACCGCGATGCAGACCGCCTCTCTTGCAGAATCTGCCACTTGAGTTTGCTATACATCTCCGTAATGCTATCACGCTTACCAAATAACTCTGTGACAAAACGCGGCGCTCTTGTTTGGATCTTCTCTATATCCTGTGTGAAAAAATGGTTCAAATGGCTCTGAGCACTATGGGACTCAACTGCTGAGGTCATTAGTCCCCTAGAACTCAGAACTAGTTAAACCTAACTAACCTAAGGACATCACAAACATCCATGCCCGAGGCAGGATTCGAACCTGCGACCGTAGCGGTCTTGCGGTTCCAGACTGCAGCGCCTTTAACCGCACGGCCACTTCGGCCGGCTCCTGTGTGAACCCAACCTGGTATGGATCCCACACTGATGAGCAATACTCAAGTATAGGTCGAACGAATGTTTTGGAAGCCACCTCCTTTGTTGATGGACTACATTTTTTAAGGACCCTCTCAATGAATCTCAACCTGGCACCCGCCTTACCAACAATTAATTTTTTCTGATCATTCCACTTCAAATCGTTCCGTACACGTACTCCCAGATATTTTACGGAAGTAACTGATACCAGTGTTTGTTCCGCTATCATATAATCGTACAATAAAGGATCCTTCTTTCTATGTATTCGCAATACATTACATTTGTCTATGTTAAGGGTCAGTTGCCACACCCTGCACCAAGTGCCTATCCGCTGCAGATCTTCCTGCATTTCGCTGCAATTTTCTAATGCTGCAATTTCTCTGTATATTACAGCATCATCCGCGAAAAGCCGCATGGAACTCCCGACACTATCTACTAGGTCATTTATATATATTGTGAAAAGCAATGGTCTCTCCATTGGGAACAACATGCTGTGTTCTGTTTGCTAAAAACTCTTCAATCCAGCCACACAGCTGGTCTGATATTCCGTAGGCTCTTACTTTGTTTATCAGGCGACAGTGCGGAACTGTATCGAATGCCTTTCGAAAGTCAAGGAAAATGGCATCTACCTGGGAGCCCGTATCTAATATTTTCTGCGTCTCATGAACAAATAAAGCGAGTTGGGTCTCACACGATGGCTGTTTCCGGAATTCAGATTGCTCGACAAGAATCCCATCGAACATTTGTGGGACATAACTGAGAGGTCAGTTGGTGCACAAAACCATGCACCAGCAACGCTTTCGCAATGACGTCTACAAAGGGAGCATGACTCAATACTTCTGCAGGAGGAGTTTTAACGTCTTGTTGAGCTTATGCCACTTCGAGTTGCTGCAATATGCTGGGCAAAAGACGGTCCGACACGGTTTTAGGAGGCATCCCATCACTTATATCACCTCATCATAAGTTAAGGACATGATTTCGAATGTATTCCTTTCCAAGTTTTTGTTGTTGATTGGGATAATTACATTGTAACTAAGGCCAGTAGTACACTATCAAATTTCGTTTTTAAAGATTTGATCAAAGGTGTGATCAAATATTCGTCAAATATATTTGACAAAGATCTTTGACGTGGCGCTAAAAAGGGTATTACATTTTCATCAAATCTTTCGTCAAAGTTCAAGATTGCTGACAACAACAACTTGTTATTAACCGCAGCAGTTGCTTGTACCACAATTGGATTGTGTGTACATGTGAAAGAGAAGCGGGGGAAAAAAAGGAAAAGTACCTGGGTGAAGCCGTGGGTTTTACGACTAGACGATAAAAGCATTCAACAAATCTTGTTACGTGAGCTTATAGTGAAGGACGTCAAGTCGTGCATCAGTTACTTACGAATGGATGAGCATACATTTCAGTATGTGCTCAGTGAAGTGTTTATTCATATCACAAAGCACAATACGTACTTAAGAACTGCTACATCTTCAGAAGACAGGCTCACTGTAACACTCCGATTCCTTGCTACAGGAGAGAGTTAGGTTAGGTTTGGTTAGGTTAGGTCAGGTCAGGTCTCCAATCTTCTTAATCTATTTTTGTATTCAGCGTGCCTCACGTTATAAAGCGCCTCATCAGCTACATACATCTCTATTAATTTTGTAGTTGTCGGTACAAAGAATGGTTCTGAGCACTATGGGACTTAACATCTGAGGTCATCAGTCCCCTAGCACTTAGAACTACTTAAACCTAACTAACCTAAGGACATCACACACATCCATGCCCGAGGCAGGATTCGAACTTGCGACCGTAGCGGTCGAGCGGTTCCAGTCTGGAGCGCCTAGAACCGCTCGGTCACCCCGACCGGCAGATGTCGGTACACACCAACTGTATTTACCGGCAATGTTTATAAAAAACACTACAGACGGCAGAACGCTGCGCGATGCTAGCGCTCCACGCGGTAACATGTCATATTGAAGTGAACAGAAGACAAGCGACTTCTTTGATCAAATCTACAGCGAGGCCCTACATCTGATCAAATATTGGACGACATTTGACAAAGTTCCCTATTACACCATCAAGTATCTTTGACAAAGATTTTTGACAAAGATATTTGACAAATAAATTTGATAGTGTAATACTGGCCTAAGGGATACTTGGCTTAGGCCGGTATTCCACTATCAAATTTCTTTGTCAAATTTCTTTGTCAAAGATATTTGATGGTGTAATAGGAAATTTGTCAAATGTCGTCCAATATTTGATCAAATCTAGGGCCTCGCTGTAGATTTGATCAAAGAAATCGCTTGTATTCTGTTCACTGCAATGTGACATGTTACCACATGGAGCGCTAGCATCGCTCCAGCATTCTGTCGTCTGTAGTGTTTTTATAAACATTGCCGGTAAATACAATTGATGTGTGCCGACAACTACAAAATTAATAGAGATGTATGAAGCTGATGAGGCACTTTACAACGTGAGGCAACCTGAATACAAAAATAGATTAAGAAGATTGGAGACCTGACCTGACCTGACCTGACCTAACCTAACCTAATCCAACATAACCCTCTCCTGTAACAAGGAATCGGAGTGTTACAGTGAGCTTGTCTTCCGAAGATGTAGCAGTTCTTAAGTGAATACTGTGCTTTGTGATGTGAGGATACAGTTCACTGAGCACATACAGAACTGTATGCTCATCCATTCTTAATTAATTGATGTATGACTTGACGTCTTCCACTGTAAGCTCACGTAACAAGTTTTGTTGAATGCTTTTATCGTGTCGTCGTAAAACCCACGGCTTCACCCAGATTAGATTAGTTTTTCGTTCCATAGATCCGTGCTGAGGAGATCCTCGTGGATGTGGAACATGTCAATTTTTTTTAAGCTGAAACAACAATACTAATAGTATGAATAAATACAATACATCATTTGTTTCTATTAAAAATTTCGTCAATGGAGTAGAAGGAGTTGGCCACTAGTAAGTCTTTCAGGCTCCTTTTAAACTGATTTTTATTTGTAACTTGATTTTTTATGTTTGCTGGCAAATTATTGAAGATGAGTGTTCCTGAGTAGTGGACCCCTTTTTGAACTAAAGTAAGTACTTTTAAGTCCTTGTGCAGATCATTTTTCTTCCCGGTATTGTATGTATGAACTGAGCTGTTTGTTGAAAAAAGAGATATATTATTTAGGACAAATTTCATTAAGGAGTAAATATACTGAGAGGCAGTAGTTAGTATACCAAGTTCTGTGAAGAGGTCTCTGCAGGACGTCCGTGAATTTACTCCACAAATAATACGTATTACACGCTTTTGGACTCAAAACTTTTGTTTGACTTGAAGATTTACCCCAAAATACACTCCTGGAAATGGAAAAAAGAACACATTGACACCGGTGTGTCAGACCCACCATACCTGCTCCGGACACTGCGAGAGGGCTGTACAAGCAATGATCACACGCACGGCACAGCGGACACACCAGGAACCGCGGTGTTGGCCGTCGAATGGCGCTAGCTGCGCAGCATTTGTGCACCGCCGCCGTCAGTGTCAGCCAGTTTGCCGTGGCATACGAAGCTCCATCGCAGTCTTTAACACTGGTAGCATGCCGCGACAGCGTGGACGTGAACCGTATGTGCAGTTGACGGACTTTGAGCGAGGGCGTATAGTGGGCATGCGGGAGGCCGGGTGGACGTACCGCCGAATTGCTCAACACGTGGGGCGTGAGGTCTCCACAGTACATCGATGTTGTCGCCAGTGGTCGGCGGAAGGTGCACGTGCCCGTCGACCTGGGACCGGACCGCAGCGACGCACGGATGCACGCCAAGACCGTAGGATCCTACGCAGTGCCGTAGGGGACCGCACCGCCACTTCCCAGCAAATTAGGGACACTGTTGCTCCTGGGGTATCGGCGAGGACCATTCGCAACCGTCTCCATGAAGCTGGGCTACGGTCCCGCACACCGTTAGGCCGTCTTCCGCTCACGCCCCAACATCGTGCAGCCCGCCTCCAGTGGTGTCGCGACAGGCGTGAATGGAGGGACGAATGGAGACGTGTCGTCTTCAGCGATGAGAGTCGCTTCTGCCTTGGTGCCAATGATGGTCATATGCGTGTTTGGCGCCGTGCAGGTGAGCGCCACAATCAGGACTGCATACGACCGAGGCACACAGGGCCAACACCCGGCATCATGGTGTGGGGAGCGATCTCCTACACTGGCCGTACACCACTGGTGATCGTCGAGGGGACACTGAATAGTGCACGGTACATCCAAACCGTCATCGAACCCATCGTTCTACCATTCCTAGACCGGCAAGGGAACTTGCTGTTCCAACAGGACAATGCACGTCCGCATGTATCCCGTGCCACCCAACGTGCTCTAGAAGGTGTAAGTCAACTACCCTGGCCAGCAAGATCTCCGGATCTGTCCCCCATTGAGCATGTTTGGGACTGGATGAAGCGTCGTCTCACGCGGTCTGCACGTCCAGCACGAACGCTGGTCCAAGTGAGGCGCCAGGTGGAAATGGCATGGCAAGCCGTTCCACAGGACTACATCCAGCATCTCTACGATCGTCTCCATGGGAGAATAGCAGCCTGCATTGCTGCGAAAGGTGGATATACACTGTACTAGTGCCGACATTGTGCATGCTCTGTTGACTGTGTCTATGTGCCTGTGGTTCTGTCAGTGTGATCATGTGATGTATCTGACCCCAGGAATGTGTCAATAAAGTTTCCCCTTCCTGGGACAATGAATTCACCGTGTTCTTATTTCAATTTCCAGGAGTGTATTATACCATATGACATTATGGAATGAAAGTAGGCAAAGTATGCAAACTTTTTCATTTTTATGTTGCCTATGTCTGCTAACACTCGAATTGCAAATACAGATTTGTTAAGGCGTTTCTGCAGTTCTGTGGTGTGCTTCTCCCAACTGAATTTATTATCAAGTTGTAATCACAGGAATTTAAGACTGTCAACCTCGTATGTATGGCTCCTTTTTTTCCCCCACTTCTTTTCCGCATGTGCACACAATGCAACTGCGGTACGTGCAACTGCTGCGGTTAATAACAAGTTGTTGTCAGCCATCTTGAACTTTGACGAAAAATTTGATGACAGTGTAATACCCCTTCTAGCGCTACGTCAAAGATCTTTGTGAAATATGTTTGACGGAATATTTGATCACATCTTTGATCAAATCTTTGACAAAGAAATTTGATAGTGTAATACCGGCTTTACCTACGGAAAGACGTAGGGCCTTGCCGATCACGTGGTGCAGGGCTTCTTGCGATGCGCCGTTTAATTGGCGGCGGCTGGTGATGCTGCGTTCCCCCTGGTGGCTGGAGTCATTAGACAGCCTGCCGGCCGCCCATTACCGCTAAGAGCGGTCAGATGGGGCCGTGTGTGCGTGGTGCCTCCCTCCAGCGCGCCAGCACTCTGCCGGTGGTCCCGCGGTCCGCGCTGTGCTCACAGCGGTTCGCGCTCCTGTAATCAGGCGCGGGCGCCTCCCGCGCGGCGACGTAAAGTAAACACCGGCCGATGGCCGTGGGAGGCGAAGAGGCTGCTCGGCTCACGTAATAAGCCGTCCAGAGCCCGCGGTCCCCCGTCGGTACAGGTTTATTAGGCCTGCGTGCTCTGTGTTTACAACGTAATTCCCCGCTGTCATGCATAGCAGACCGCCTCTTCTCCAGACACCACCAGTTTCCACAGAGGCCGGCGTCGTAGGACGGTCTCTTGGCGCCTATACTCCCACGGTCACCTCACCTCACAATTCCCGAGTGCTGACTGGCGAACGATTTCCACTGCACCACTCGAACTGAAAGCTGACCAGCGTGGGTTCCGAAAACGTCGGCCGTGCGAACTCCAACTTGCGCTTTTCCTACGTAACATCCTGGAAGTCATCAATCAAGACAGTCAGGTATAAAAAATTTTATTTGTGGGACATCGACAACTGTTCTACAACATCAAAATTCCTGGTAGATTAAAACTGTGTGCCGGACCGAGACTCGAACTCGGGACCTTTGCCTTTCGCGGGCAAGTGCTCTACCAACTGAGCTACCCAAGCACGACTCACGCCCCGTCCTCACAGCTTCACTTCTGCCAGTACCTCATCTCCTACCATCCAAACTTCACAGAAGCTCTCCTGCGAACCCTGCAGATCCAGCTGCCCCCTATAGAGAACATGGACACCAACGGACTGGAACTCCGACAACCGGTTCCACCACAGCAGACACAGGACACCACACAAGAGATGCAGCTGACGGCCGCTCCAGGCTCATCCGTGGTGGCTGCCAGTGCTTCCACCGAGAGCGTGATAGGCCAGGCCCAAGACGGAGGATACGCAACCCCAACAGCCGATGCGGAAGCAAGGCAACGGAAACAGCGTTCGCCGAAGAGAAGAAAGAAGCGTCGACTGACTTCTGCTGACGATAGCCATAGTCCCGAGGGGACAGTGGACGACAACGACAGTATTGACCTGAGACCAGTGGATTCAACAGATACCGAGATGACGGTGCAGGAATTACACAGCGACGATAACTTGAATTCTCCTGCTGGTGACCGGAAGGCCGAAGTGGAGATGACAACTGTCCAGCATCAGAGCGGTGAAGACGTTGCCTCCCACCCTTCGACCTGTTCCGGAAATATGTTGGGGGACTGGGCGCAAGAAATGGACCAGCAGGAACAGAATGAAACTACGAACGCGACGATTGAGGATAGTCCTGGCCAGAGGCCGGGAGGGGTCGAGAACTGTTGAACAACTTTGTGTGGTGAGGAGCGCCGGGGGTGCAGATAGACGCTTAATGACACCGCCCTATAACTGATGAACACACGCCAGGCGTACCGCATTGCAACGATAAACATTAATGGCATTCGGACACCGCTTAAAATTCAAATGCTGACAGATATGTTACGCGCTGCGGACGTGGATATTGTACTCCTACAAGAAGTGCGTTTCACATCGCCGCCAGAGTTCTACGGCTACGAAGCACATTATTCAGTGCACGATGAAAGTGGATGCGGTGTGGCGATTCTCACCAGGGAAGGAATAGGACTGGAGGACGTCATGTCTCTCCCTTCGGCACGAGGCATAGCGATCACTGTCGACGGCGTTCGTTTCATCAATTTATACGCGCCATCTGGCTCCACAAAACGAAGAGAAAAGGCGACCTTTTACACCGAAAAGATAGCACCGTTGTTCGCCGGACGCTATGATAACTATATAGTGGGCGGCGACTTTAATTGTGTCGTCGACAGAAAGGACCAAGTACCTCATTATGTGCCATGCATGGAACTGCGTGCGTTGATTACCGAAATGGCGCTTCTGGATACCTGGGAACTGCAGCATGGCGACAGACCGGGTTATACGTTTGTAACGGGACACTCGGCGAGTAGACTTGATAGAGTGTATGTGACACGAGCTCTACGGACGGCGATACTGGATGCCGAAATCTGGCCAGCGGCTTTTACGGATCATATGGCGTACGTCTGTACGATTTCACTAACGCGTCAGAAGATATGGCGGAGTAAGGGTCACTGGAAAATGAACTGCGCACTTTTACGTGACACTGAATGTCGCCGGTCGATAGAGGTGGCCTGGGAGACCTGCGTTCGCCGCCAACAAGCATACACCTCGGTTCTCCAGTGGTGGATCAAATGCGCAAAACCAACGTTACGGAGAACGTTGATACGATACGTGCAGGACATATCGCAGTGGAACCGCACGACAGCTGATTTTTATTTTACAGCCCTGAGGGAGCTGATGAACCAACAACCATCGCCGGAAAGGCACACGGCCATGCGCAGGATAAAAGCCAAGTTATTACAGCTGACGAGACTAAGAATGGAAGGTATAATGGTCCGGGCGAGATTGACGGACACAGTTGCTGCCGAAACCCCCTCCATGCACCACGTAGTACTTGAACGCCAACGACGACGCAGGACATTGATCAGGGAACTAATCTCTGAAACTGGCCAGCAAGTTGTAAACCAGCGTGATATTGCGCATGTGTTTACTATTTCCGACAGTTATATGGACCTGTACAAGTGAACCACGAGACACTACATGATGTCATCTCGGAAATGCCAGATAGAGGACTACCACTGGATGCAGAGACTTTCATCACAGCGATAACAGAGGACGAGCTGACAGATGCAATTGCCAGGGGGGCTCTGAACAAGTCCCCAGGGCAGGACGGCTTCCAAATTGAATTTTACCGCGCCTTTGCATACCTCATGGGACGGACCTGGATTCAGATGTACAACGAACTCATGTTACCGCAGACTGAGATACCTGCCGAATTCACGGAGGATATCATCATCCCAATACCCAAAACCACGCGGTGGCAGACGGCCAGGAGATTATAGACCACTCACTCTCTTGAACTGCGACTATAAGATTTTCGCGCGCATCCTTGGGGCTCGCCTGCGGTCTTCAATTTCTGATAGACTCCTTATAGATCAAACTTGCCTCGGCGGTAAGAGTAACGTACATACGGCGCTCGGTGACTACCGAGATATCATCGCATTAGCAGCGGCATGCCGAGTGCGTGGGGCACTCGTCGCTATTGACTTCTATCATGCGTTCGACAGAGTGGATCATACCTTTTTGCATGCGGTGATGGGCAGATTAGGAATCGCACAGGCCTTCATTGTAATGATCATGCGACTGTTACACGGCGTGCGATCAACGGTCTCGGTGAATGGGCGGGGCACTGACTACATTGTTATTTCAAGGTCAGTTCGTCAAGGTTGCCCCCTTTCGATATTTTTGTATGCAATGGCTTTGGAACCCTGTCTATATGGTCTCCGAAGACGGTTGGAGGGAGTGCCGTTGCCACAACTGACCTTTCATTGCCGCGCTTATGCTGACGATATGAAGCTTGTGGCACGGACAGGCGAAGAAGTACGTACGGCGTTGGCATGGATACAGCGATACGGGATGGCGGCAGGAAGCGTGCTTAATCTACAGAAATCGCGCTGCATGAATGACGGTCAAGGATTACAACCGGGGGAGGAAGGCCCGCTCATGTTAGTTAAGACCATAAAATGTCTAGGTATTACGTTCCACACGGATGTGCAGCGGACAGCAGCGGATAACTACCTACGCATATTGAAGCTGATGCGGACAATGGTGCTGTTACAGAAATTAAGAGCGTTGGATATGATTCAGACGATGACCTATGTTAACGTATACCTAGCACCGAGGCTCACCCACGTAGCGCATGTCCTGCCTTTAACGCGCACAATGGCATCACGGATACAAGCAACTTTCGGAACCTACGTGAGTGTGGGACACCTGTTTAAGATCCAATACACAACGCTTACGCTACCACCTGGAGAGGGTGGATTTGGTCTAGTGAACGTTGTAACTAACCGGTTACTACGGGTTATTACGTTATTATTGGGAATGTAAATACTTATTGCTTGTGAAGTTAACTTGAGCAGATTAGGGTCGCCACCGACTCTAACCATACAACTAATTGAAGGTTTGGTCGAGTCGGAAAATAAATTAATTTGATCACAGACCAAAAGCTCACAAAAATGCATACGTTGTAAGCTCGCTCATAGCGGATACGATGTAATTAATAGTATTGCCCGTGCACTGTTCACGACAATCAAACATTTAAAATAAAATAGAAAATGCATGAACACTGCATAAGATCAGCTCCCAGCAACACACCTGAAAATAAGACTTAACCTAAAGATTTTGTTATGAAATACAAGGGGAGACTAATCACTGGACCTGTGCATAAGGAAACGCATTGGATGTGCTAACGGGAAAGCTACGAGGTGAGTGGCTTAGGTGCAAAAGCGTAATCTCGGAACACAAGAGAAAATTGTAGATAAAATCATTTATTCCTAAGATAAGGATGTGAGGCATATACACGATTCCTGATAACACGTGGTTTGTGGAGACACAATTTCTAGGTACAGTGCCCAAATTGCAACAATATCACATCACACAATCATGTTAACATTATCTAAAACAAACATGCGTTCGGACAGTTAGTGATGCCGGTAGCCCAACAACTACACTCCTGGAAATTGAAATAAGAACACCGTGAATTCATTGTCCCAGGAAGAGGAAACTTTATTGACACATTCCTGGGGTCAGATACATCACATGATCACACTGACAGAACCACAGGCACATAGACACAGGCAACAGAGCATGCACAATGTCGGCACTAGTACAGTGTATATCCACCTTTCGCAGCAATGCAGGCTGCTATTCTCCCATGGAGACGATCGTAGAGATGCTGGATGTAGTCCTGTGGAACGGCTTGCCATGCCATTTCCACCTGGCGCCTCACTTGGACCAGCGTTCGTGCTGGACGTGCAGACCGCGTGAGACGACGCTTCATCCAGTCCCAAACATGCTCAATGGGGGACAGATCCGGAGATCTTGCTGGCCAGGGTAGTTGACTTACACCTTCTAGAGCACGTTGGGTGGCACGGGATACATGCGGACGTGCATTGTCCTGTTGGAACAGCAAGTTCCCTTGCCGGTCTAGGAATGGTAGAACGATGGGTTCGATGACGGTTTGGATGTACCGTGCACTATTCAGTGTCCCCTCGACGATCACCAGTGGTGTACGGCCAGTGTAGGAGATCGCTCCCCACACCATGATGCCGGGTGTTGGCCCTGTGTGCTTCGGTCGTATGCAGTCCTGATTGTGGCGCTCACCTGCACGGCGCCAAACACGCATACGACCATCATTGGCACCAAGGCAGAAGCGACTCTCATCGCTGAAGACGACACGTCTCCATTCGTCCCTCCATTCACGCCTGTCGCGACACCACTGGAGGCGGGCTGCACGATGTTGGGGCGTGAGCGGAAGACGGCCTAACGGTGTGCGGGGCCGTAGCCCAGCTTCATGGAGACGGTTGCGAATGGTCCTCGCCGATACCCCAGGAGCAACAGTGTCCCTAATTTGCTGGGAACTGGCGGTGCGGTCCCCTACGGCACTGCGTAGGATCCTACGGTCTTGGCGTGCATCCGTGCGTCGCTGCGGTCCGGTCCCAGGTCGACGGGCACGTGCACCTTCCGCCGACCACTGGCGACAACATCGATGTACTGTGGAGACCTCACGCCCCACGTGTTGAGCAATTCGGCGGTACGTCCACCCGGCCTCCCGCATGCCCACTATACGCCCTCGCTCAAAGTCCGTCAACTGCACATACGGTTCACGTCCACGCTGTCGCGGCATGCTACCAGTGTTAAAGACTGCGATGGAGCTCCGTATGCCACGGCAAACTGGCTGACACTGACGGCGGCGGTGCACAAATGCTGCGCAGCTAGCGCCATTCGACGGCCAACACCGCGGTTCCCGGTGTGTCCGCTGTGCCGTGCGTGTGATCATTGCTTGTACAGCCCTCTCGCAGTGTCCGGAGCAAGTATGGTGGGTCTGACACACCGGTGTCAATGTGTTCTTTTTTCCATTTCCAGGAGTGTATAATGTTCTACCACGTGGTTGGCTCCCCACGGACGAAAGACACATAAAGCAAGGAAAATTTACGAGAAGGCAAAGCTATTAATATTTAGAAAAATGAAAGCTTATGCAGGCACAGCTGAAGGCAAACAGACATTCATACAGAAGCGAGTGCTCACTTCTTATCGACACCTTTGTGTGGCGCTCTTCCGGCGGATCCAGGTCTGCTACAGAAATTTGCTAAAAGAAAAATCTGCCAAAGTCTTGCATTCCTTGCTGCGACAAGGCAAAGCAATCTTCCAGATTTGAAAAGCGAGACCAAAAGCTAACAGCTCTCCCCTCGCCAAGTAACAACGCGCCACGCGGTCAGTCTAACTCACCCTTCTTCGACTGGACCACAGCTGTGGACGCTTCCCGTACCGGCGGCAGACTGCCTTCCCGCTTCTTCTCCAGCCTCTTCCACGCTCCGCGTGGCCCGGAAAACCCAAAGATGCCATTTCCGCCACCAACCTAACGCAGGTGGATTTCTCACAAGTAGCGAAAACCTCTTTGCCTACTTGACCACTACGCGAGTTGGCTATTCTGTACAACTGCTGCCGGCCGCGGTGGTCTAGCGGTTCTAGGCGCTCAGTCCGGAACCGCGCGACTGCTACGGTCGCAGGTTCGAATCCTGCCTCGGGCATGGATGTGTGTGATGTCCTTAGGTTAGTTAGGTTTAAGTAGTTCTAAGTTCTAGGGGACTAATGACCTCAGAAGTTGAGTCCCATAGTGCTCAGAGCCATTTGAACCATTTTTTTGTACAAGTGCTGCTGAATCTGTACGACTATCGCAGACTTTCTGCAGCAGACTACGCCACCGTCTAGCAACGTGACACACAACCACATTCATTCAATCACGCCACTATGAGAGTAAAGAGGAAAGAGAAACAAGGAAAAGAAAGAGAAATGGTAATGAAAATGGGCTACCGGACTAATGAAAGGTGGTATGTGGTGGTAAATAGGAAGTTCGCAACGAATCAACGGCGACACGCGATTCATTTGGCATACACTCCACTATGTTTAGGCTGCGCAACAGTGGACACTGATGAACATCGTTTAGCATGTAGTGGGACGGCTCCAGTGTGGCACTTGGCACAACAGATATTGGCGTTCCTGTTACGCTCCGCCCCTCACACAATTTCATCAGACACACTTTTTTTTTCCCCAAGAATCTTATTTTCCGGTCCAAAAAAACCAATGCAGTGACATGGGTACGGGGAATGGTGGTGGGCTACGTGTATAACGAATCGGAAAAGGACAAAATTGATTTTTGGCATTTTCTCCTGGATGGACACACGAAGCTGCAACAGCATAAGAAATATGGGCAAGACTTCGCTAATTACTTGCGACTTACATTTACCGACCCGCCGGCCAGATGGGGAGTGACGGGTGAGAGATCAGATAGACGACGAAGCCAAGATAGACATCGATCACACTTACGGACCCTTAGTTAATTCCGAGAAGACGACCCAGTCTTACACCACGTCTGGAGAACGAGTCGATAGATGGCTCTCTTGCTCTATCGAACGTCGGGTTGTGAGCAGGTGTCGCCCCCGACACGAATTTCATTTCATTGCTACAGGAGCATGTTTCTTTTGTATTTGTACTATCCGCAATGTCTTCATGTCTTTCATTTGGGCATTTTCAGTTTTATTAATTTACTTAATTAATTAATTTTCTAATTAGCCACTATTTGTCAACATATGGACATTGTAGACACTATTTATGCGGTAGTACAACAAAATGTATGTCAGCAAAGGTGGTAAGTCTGACAATGGAAAAAAAAAGTGGTCAGCAATAAAAAAAAAATGTGGCCGAGCGGTTATAAAAAAAAGGGGTAGCGTTTTAAAAGAAAGTGCCCGCGAAAAAAAAACAAAGGGGTAGCGTCTAAAAGAAAAAGGTGGATAGAGCGTCTGCCATGTAAGCAGGAGATCCCGGGTTCGAGTGCCGGTCGGGGCACACATTTTCATCTTTCCCCGTTGACGTGTGTCAACACCTATAAGCAGCTAATGGTGTTCATTTCATTGTAAGCAGTCGAGTTGTACAAAAAATATATCTGCAAGTTTCGCAGGCGAGCTTATGTTAAGTTTTGAAGGTAGCAGACGAGGCACTGGCGGAAGTAAACCTGTGAGGACGGGTCGTCAGTCGTGCTTGGGTAGCGCTGTTGGTAGAGCACTTGCCCGAGAAAGGCAAAGGTGCCGAGTTCGAGTCTCGGTCCGGCACACAGTTTTAATCTGCCAGAATGTTTCAATATATCAATAGTTTGCAGATGATGATAATAAGAGTATGGAAGTTTTCCGTCGAATGATAGGGCAACAGTGATTGATCAATAAATTTCTTCGCCGAAGATGCGCATGATTACGTAAGAAATCAGTAGATAAATCGGTGTAGTAATTCTTAGTGTGTAGCAACCGTTGGCGTGCTCTAACGTTATTTGAACAGTTATTACGGATACCGTGAACTGTTATAGCGATATGTTTTAAGTTGGAAATGCAATACAGCAATGGCAAAAATCAGTGTGAAAGTGGAACTGAACCACTAATTTAAGCGTGGTTGGGTATAGCCTTTCCTAGGAAGTGTGTTACGACTTAAATAAATGATATAACAGTTATGAACTGTCCCTCTTTGAAAACAACCTTTTTTCGCTTAAAGCGGAAGAACTTTAATATTCATAAAGAAAACAGAATAGTCAGTAATTAGATTTCGGTATGAAGCGTTTTCTTCAATTAACCATGACTTAACCATGTCACATCGCCGCAGACAAAACTGTTTCGATTAAGAATCAGTAACATACAGCAAGAGGGAAGTTACGTCTTCCACGAATCCTGTTTTAACTCTAAATTTCTCACTCACGAGGTTGAATCAATGCCCTGTTAACAAACGGCTCTGAGCACTATGGGTCTTAACTTCTGAGGTCATCAGTCCCCTAGAACTCAGAACTACTTAAACCTAACTAATACAAGTGTAACATCCCCCTCACTTATCGATCTTAATGACAACGAAAAATTAAACCGCGTGTACCTAATGGAAATTTGGGAAAAGCAATCGTCACCAAAGTTAATCTGTCGGTAAAGAGGGAGGAAAGGGTTACATCTAAATGAAAGGAAAAATGCTAATGAAATTGGTGGAAATTAATTTTGAAAAGGGGTTAAGTTAATAAAGAAAGTAAATGTGCGGTCGTTACGTTAACAATTAATTGGCGTTAATTTTATATTTGAGATTTGGGGAAAATTACGGTCGCCAGTCCTATGGACAACTACTACAATAACTGAAAATGAAAGATTAATGCCCATATAATTAGCACTAAAAGCGTGGCAACTGAAGGTAGACATGTGTTTTGTGAAAACTGAATGTTTGTCAGAAGTAATAAATTTCGCTACACTCTGACTTAATTGAGCATAAGAATTAATAAAACCGGAAAACTGAAAGTTAATTTAGTGACTGAAATTAATAGTGAACTTTGTTTCTGAAGCACTACGAAATTCAATAAAATAAGGTTAGTCTTAGGCTACTTCAACAATCATTTCAAAAGCTACTTGAATCTACGCAACTTAGAAATAAGAGATTTAACTTTGAACTTGAATTAAATGATTTTGAACAATTAACAGTAGTAGAATTTAGTACGTACCAAGCTGAACTGCAGTCACAGGTAAGCTAAAATTTGGTAGCAAAACTCCCTTTCTTAATTTGTGCTTGTGTAATTAATATTGTAGCCAGCTATGAATACTTTAACTGAACCTTGAAATTAAAGCAGTGAAATGGAATGATATTACTTTAATGCTGGCGTTTGAATTTCAACGACACTCGGGTTCATGTCGGAAAAGAGGGGACCCTGCTTGGTAATGCAATTGGGACAATGAGCAACAAAGGTTCATGCTAAGTTGCTGTATTTTAGTTATGCATTTGAAAAGCTGAGGTCTGCCATGCAGTCTAAAACTTTAAGTGCTTCCAGTCTTCCTTGTTGATTGATTGAAGGTTTGAAGTCGTCGATTGGGGAGGTGGCGACAGTCACTCATTGTCGGCCGTCGCTGTTGCAGAAGCTGGATGTTGGCGCGCCTTCTTCTCGACACGGTCACCAGGCGGAACGGGCTCTTGATGTGCGCCAGCTAATGCTTCCCGTCCGCGACACCGTGTCAGAAACTATCATAGCAAGTCGAGCGCAATTACTTGCTGCCAAACCCCGAAAGCGCGGCAACTCGCGGGAGCGTCACACAACACACCTGCTCCACCGCCCTACTCCAGCCAGACTCCCTCCGCCCGCGCTCCATGCGGCCGAATTCACACTACCAAAGATCCTAAACACTTTGGTTCTCCACACGACCTATCGATGTAATCGTTCGATAGCATAGTTTTCCCTAGGCCAGACCCAGCGTAAAAATACAAATAATATTTACAAAACAAACCAATTATACATCGACATATATATACAGTAAACCAATTACAATATATAAAGACACAGAAATGTTATATCTTCAGGTAACAAAATAAGGAAAAAAATTTATAGTACAATAGATGGAAATAGGAGGATATGCATTTCCGGCGATACACAAGGACATCACACACATCCATGCCCGAGGCAGGATTCGAACCTGCGACCGTAGTGGTCTCGCGGTTCCAGACTGTAGCGCCTAGAACCGCTCGGCCACTCCGGCCGGCGCCCTGTTAACACACTGAGACAAAAGCTTTTCCAAAACCTCATACTACTTAATTTTTCTAAAACATAATTTTCTACTAAGAGCAAAATAACCTTCTCCGACATAATAATAGTGCCATTTTGTAAAGAAAAATCAAGCTCTTCACTCATGTCATCCTAAGAGTCTTGGCCGGACGAAGTACAGAAACAGCCTGTCGATGAGTAGGTGATGCTAGCTCCGTATCCCTGCAAAGCATACAGAGTCGTTTTATAGTTGAGGCTCTGAGAACCACAAGCGCCTAAAGCACACTGTCATCGATTTTGAAATTTTAACGTGTGTGCATGCTCGTGACATCTGTTGACATGGCGAATCAGCTTTATCAATGTCAGCACCACACTGTGCATGAGAACATTCACGAAAAGCGGGCTCACCGATTTCTTGGATATTGGTTTCCATATGAGCCCAAAGCATGAAGCATAATTTTGTTGCTTTACGCTACTCATGTTTTTAGTGTAGGAATGAAAACATAAGTTAATGTCTACGTCTCGTATGTAACAATAATACTTCGTAATCGGAGGTCTACCGAGAGTTTTACATGAACCTCATGCGATAGAATGCCCTTAATGAAAAAGATGATAACGAAGACCATTTTTAAAAAAGGTCATAATTGTGTGCATGGTGCATTTAGTATCTGTTCTGATTCTATTTCACGTTAATTCTAAACCTTTCAACTGTCAAAAGACGCTATTGTTACCAACTTACTGATGAATATTTTGTGAATTAACATTAGTAGTAAATATAATCTTAAATATTACTATTTCGTAACAAAGTTCGTAAATTATTTTTTCATAGGAAGTATATGATGTTGAGACTTCGTTGTAAAACAGTTCATATCTATGAGCCTGGCTTTTTGGGTATAAATTTCATTTTCACAAAAATTTCTTTTTCTCAAAACTTTGTTTCTGTTCTTTGGGTTCCTATGATTCTCAGTACCTCAATGCATATTTTACAACAATGACATAGGGAACAGTTTTAGTTTCAAACTCAGTCTTTTTGTAAATACTGTAAAGCTCGTTTATCCCGACTGGGTAAGACTGTAGGTCATTCGAGTTATCGAAAATCCAGATAATCCGGGAAGTCAGAAAAAAATTAGGATGTCGTGGGCCAAATGCACTAAACAAGCATGTTATACCAATTTTCAATTAAACAAAAAAATTATGCATTATTTTCACATACATTTAGACGAGAGTTCTATACAATGGAATAATGCATAATTTTTTTTTTTTTTTTTAGGCAGATCCGTATATAGTTTATGGACAGCACGATCAGCAGGGGTTTCATTAGCTTTAGTCCGGCCGAAGTCGTGCCCGCCAGGTTTTGCAGATAAAACATCATTTGCTGCATTGCTGTTTCTATATGTGTCATGTCTTCAAAGTGAATGCAATATTCGTCAGATAATCCGTCATCAGTATCGCCACTGTCTGCAGATGAATAAAAGGCGACAATTTCGTACCAACAACCGGTATTTGGAAATAAAAGTCTACAGTTTCTTTTTGGTTATTTCAACACCAAATTCAGTAACTCTTTTTCACCAATTCTCATTTATCAACCCTATGGAGAGTGTCTACCTTTTGCTAATGAACATTAACACCGTCTTCCTCTTTGATACCATATCATAGTCGCAGCAAACGGGGGCAATACGGAACTGCACAATTTAATGTTAACTTGGTAACTGACTCTTTGCTAGAACCGCTTATTCCAGTTGGCTGAATTTAAATTTAATCATAGTCGTCGTCGATAGTCGTTCCTGTTACTTCCGGAGTATCACATACTGAACAGTTACTGTACTTAAGAAAGAAAAAAAAAATATTGATCCGATCATGAGTAACAAAGGTCGCATAAACGAGATTCTACTGTATTGCAGTTATTGGTGAGGAAGAGCTATTGTTGAAAACTAAAGCAATATCCTCATAAATCTTCAGAAAATTATAACAAAACAGTTTCTAGCCTACTGGCGGAAGGATCGGCGTATCCTGGAATTGGGGTTTTAACTGGGATAGTAATTTTACAATTATTTGGGTCTGAGCTTATAGGCATCGACTTGGGAATGTGATCTTTCCTGTTAGTGAAGAAACAACCAGTATACATAGGAGTTCCCACGACAGACATTTCCAGATCACACGGGTTAGTTGCTTGTTTTGACGTCAGGACCTGATGGATCGGTTTTCGCTAATATGCTTAAAGTGAGCTGCAGAAGAGGCTCACAATGTCTATTGAAAGTTGTGGTCTGCGTTAGCTAGCTCTCCTTCAGGAAACTTTTTCGTGACGTGGGATATTTTTCTCGCACCATTTAAATTTTAAATGATAATGCGAAAATACCAGATTGGAGGTAGGCCTATCCCGAGATGGGAGTGATCAGTGGGGATGCACAAGTTTGAGACAAGAGCCAATCATTCAGTTCCTGAAGCCTAATTGGCTGAACGGTCTGAGTGTTCAAACAGTTACGTGAGTGGCTCAGAGCTAGTCAGATCCAGGAGATCACTACTAAAGTCTCCAAGGTGTAGGAGATCCGTCTCTGGCTTTAAGGGGCGAAGGTAGTTTTTAAAGTGTCGCATATTTCAATTCTGGAGTTCGTGATCGTCATTGATCAATAAGTAGTCCTGTTTTCCTGAAAAACTTAAAAGAATTCGCTAACCTGTTCCTGTGGGCGAATGTTGCAATGGTCGTTTACGATTTTACAGGCGAATGTTGCAGCATACTGCGGGCGTAAGTGATTGGACAGAACCGGTTTCGTAACAAGTGGTAAAGCTATTAACTGGCTGGAGATGGTGTTTAATGAAGAAGACTGGCTTGGCGACGGTTAATTAAGCAAATAAACGGCATGTATGTCCGTGGAAACTCGAAGTGTTTTGATTTTGATGTAGTTCTCGGCTTATGTAACTGAGAACTGTTCCGAAGAGCTCAACTGAAGTTGCAAAAAACCAGTTGTATGCTAATTACCCACTGTCAGTGGCGTACATTGTGCAGCCTATTTGTAGGATCTGGATTCATTTTGAGTGCAAGTAGATAACTACAGTACTTTTATCTTTGCTCTTGGAGTGTGACAATTGTAACACTATCGCGCAGATCAAAACGAGGCTGGTGACCCTTATTAACGCATTCTTACGAGGGTAACAGTAATAGAACACACACGCACACAAAATCAGTTTTAATTTTGACTAGAATAGTGTTTAACTTTGACCCAGGGATAAAAGAATGAAACTATTTTAATTTAATAGTTGAGGTACGAAATGTTGGGCTTAAATGCTAAGCTGAAAATTTGGCCTCCCATGCTAACTTGGAAAGTAAGTTAATTGCACAGTTATACGAGGGCGAGTCAAATCATATTTTAATTTAATAGTTGAGGTACGAAATGTTGGGCTTAAATGCTAAGCTGAAAATTTGGCCTCCCATGCTAACTTGGAAAGTAAGTTAATTGCACAGTTATACGAGGGCGAGTCAAATCAAAACCTTAAATATTTTTTAAATATTATTTATTGTGCAGAAGTGGTACAAAACTGTATCACTTTTCAACACAATCTCCCCCACGCTCAATGCAAGTCCTCCAGCGCTTACAAAGTGCATAAATTCCTTTAGAAAAAAATCTTTTGGTAGTCTGCGCAACCACTCATGCATTGCGTGACGTACCTCTTCATCAGAACGAAACTTCTTTCCTCCCATTGCGTCTTTGAGTGATACAAACATATAGAACTTGGGGCAAGGTCTGGTGAGTATGGTGCATGAGGCAGACACTCAAAATGTAGGTCTGTGATTATTGCAACTGTTGTACGGGCAGTGTGGGTCCTTGCATTGTCATGTTGCAAAAGGACACCTGCTGACAGCAATCCACGTCGCTTTGATTTGATTGCAGGCCGCAACTGATTTTTTAGGAGATTTGTGTATGATGCACTGGTGACAGTGGTCCCTCTAGGCATGTAATGCTCCAAAATGAAGCCTTTTTCGTCCCAAAAGAGAGTCAGCATAACCTTCCCTGCTGATGGTTCTGTTCGAAACTTCTTTTGTTTTGGTGATGAGGAATGGCGCCATTCCTTGCTCGCTCCCTTCGTTTCCGGTTGGTGGAAGTGAACCCAAGTTTCGTTCCCAGTAACGATTCTTGCAAGGAAGCCATTACTTCCTCGTTCAAAGCGGCGAAGAAGTTCTTCACAAGCATCAACACGCCATTCTCTCATTTCAGGAGTCAGCTGCCGTGGCACCCATCTTGCAGACACTTTGTGAAACTGGAGCAGATCATGCACAATGTGGTGTGCTGACCCATGACTAATCTGTAAACATGCTGCAAATGTCATTCAGTGCCATTCGGCGATTTTCATTCACTGTGGATTCAACTGCTGCAATGTTCTGTGGAGTCACAACTCGTTGTGCCTGACCTGGACGAGGAGCATCTTTTACTGAAGTCACACTATTTACGAACTTCCTAGTCCATTCGTAGACTTGCTGCTGTGACAGACATGCATCATCGTACTGAACCTTCATTCGTCGATGATTTTCAGTAGGTTTCAAACCTTCACTACGCAAAAACCGAATAACAGAACGCTGTTAATTCCTGGTGCAAGTCGCAAGTGGGGTGGCCATCTTTATACTGATACTGCGACGGTATGTGTGCATCTGCACTATGCTGCCACCTACAGGCCATTCTGCACGCTGTTTGTAGCACGCTTACCGACGTGCAGGATAACGGCGCGAAATTTCGATTTGTTATTACAAATTTAAGGTTTTCATTTGACTCACCCTCGTATTTACATTAGATAATGCTGTTATCTGTTTTGTTGTGGTAGTTTTATAAGTATAGCACGTTGTGCCTGTTTGCAACTCATCACGTCATCTTTACGATGACTATAAACCGATTAAAATTACTTGATGGTTGATGTCTCTCACTTGCCGCTAAGTTTTACCACATCGGCTGCGGGCTACTGCTATGTTTTAGGTGAGTCCCTTCATAATTGCTGCTAAAGTGTAACGCGAAGCAATGCCGCAAATGGCCGCCGGGAGGTATGACGGAAATGGGACATCCTCTGTCGACAGCTAATTTTAAGCGACCAATGACCGAACTGCGACAGACGAAGTGTTTAGCAGCCCTGAATTTAAACTCATGTCCTAAGCAAACCACTATGTTGTGATGTGCAATGTATCCGAGAAAACGGCGGTCGACAATCTGCAGCGATTAAAACTTACTTCTAAGAGCAAACTCAAGACAGAAAAAATTCAGTTTCAGCGCTAAAAGAACACTGTAGCTTCTCTACCTGGAACTATCCTCACACTGGCTGCACGAACTGCGTCACCAGCCGATGAGCAGTCGACTTTGAGACATGTCTGCAGATCATAGGCGATACTGGTAGACCTCAAACGAAAAAAGAATAATAAGATGGAAAGAACAATTAAAGATGTCTATACAGTGATGAAAGTCACGCAGCAAAGAATTAGAAATAAGAAAAATTACATTTAGACCAATTAGCTGAATAAAAATAATAATGAAAGTCTCTTGATTAGACGTAGAAATAAAAGAAAACTTGTTACAATTGACGAGATTCGAACTTATGACCGTCCACACGCCAGGTTTATATACTAAATAAGTTTTTTCATTTTGTATACCGTAGGGATATTTCTTGATCTGTATGTATAGTTCAAATTCCTTCAAATGCACTACAAATCCAGCACAAAATCCCAAAAGGTCCAATCATGAATATTTTGGAGGAATTTGAAATACACACAACAAGGATTATCCCTACGATATACTAAACGTACAAACTGATTTCAAGCACACACAGTTAAAAAAATTGAAACTTTATGTACGGACAACAGATCATCAGAACACCAGAGATTATAAACACATCAATAACAGTTTTATAGATACATGACCCACAGCAACATAAATACCTCTGTGTAAACAACTAACTGTCAAACTTGAATTTCTACAGCTGTCAGATAATAAGTAAAGTATTATAGTATACGTGCAACAGCAAAGCATTGAACAAGTTTGAAGCGTTATTGAAAAAAATTATATCCGTCAACTACAGATAGCAATAACAGTTTATTCAAAGTTGACGTATGTCCATTTTCAACTTCAGAACGTGACAACAGCACCAAATGTAAAAACGCTGTATAAATTATATACTATGTGAATTATAAATGAATGCTATCGTTTGCAGATGTGCTGATGAAGGCAATAAAACCGAAATAAGCTTATAAACTAAAATAAAATATCAAGCAGCAAATTACCTACCAGTTCTCTGCATTTAGAAAACATTCAGAGCTGTATTGTATAGAAATGTTTCTGGACGTATAGCAGCCAAAAATCTGCTAACAGTTTAATTATATTGCTACTACTTTCGACAGTATGTCATCGTCTGGGAGACCTGGACAAAGATGAGAGAGAGATGTAATTATGTAATACGATAAACAGTTATATCACTAAGAACTTCATTAAAAAAAATTTAAAACGATGTACACTACATGGCTACAATTTTAAAGTGTCAGATATCGATATGACACTAGGAAAGCATGTGGCCCTGTAAACCAAGCACTGTATACTATGGAACCATGATGCTGTATGTCACTAACAGCTACTTTTCACAATGAGTCACAATATGCCTTGAGTGTAATACGATCTCCTAAAATCCAGAATACAACTGAATTATGGCTCCATATTCAGTCTATTGTATATGCTGAACAAGTGTATATCGAACTATCAGTGTACTTCGCAAGTAGCATTAAAATCTGTACATTCACAACGCACCTTTTCTGTTGCCATTATTATATACAATTTTGGCGTACACTGTATCAGAATAGAAACTAGATTACTATAACATGTAATTTAATTATGAGATAAAACAAAAAAGTACCCTGTGAAAACAGTGCAATAAAATTTAAATACTTTTTAGGCTACAAAAACTACTAGCCATATATATTGTAAAAGACTATTCACAAAAACTGTACAACTTGCGACGTTGTTACGAGTAAAGACACTTATCTAGGACGTACAGTCAATGATCACAAACAAATTGTTGACAGGCTATCGATTTCAGCCTACAACGACCAGTTCATATCTGATTAAAAGGTAATAAATCTTATGTTATCCTCATATAATTAAGTCAAATCATTATTTTATATAACAGAGTTTAGAACATTCTGCAGTAGATATTTGAACACATTACATTTCAGTTGTTACAGGCTAAAGGGGTTTTGGAATTTATGACATACTGCTTTTAACAGGGTACTTGATTTTATCCAGTAATAATGTATTATGATAATTGTGTAATAATGCAGTTTCTGGTTTGATGTACATGAAAATTGTACATGGTTTTGACAACAAAAAACGGGCCAGGGATGAGTGTATAGCTTTTAATGCTACTTGTCTCTTCTTCTTTAAGTTCCATGCTCTCATTATTTATTATGTCCAGGCCTACCAGATGATAACATGCTGTCTAAATATCTGCAGCATAATTAAAATCTTACCAGTTTCGTGGTGATTATGCAACAAAACGTCTTTTATAGAAGCTCTGGAGGATTAGTTGTAGAAGATTTTATGATAATTCTTAATTTGAATACAAAAGAAAACGCTTTATGCGAAACGGTTCATTTGAGTCTAAGTTAAAATGATCAGCGTTCTGCATCAGTATAAAGTGAGTTAGACAAGATACCTCTATGGTGCAAAAGCGGCAATTGAATCGAAATAACGAAAAGTGTGAAGTCATGCACACGAGTACAAAAAGGGATCTGCTAAATATGAGTTAAGCGATAATCACACAAGTCTAAAGGCTGTAACGTCAACTAAATACTTAGAGATTTAAGTGTTCCTTCTTCGAAAAACTGGTTCAAATGGCTCTGAGCACTATGCGACTTCTGAGGTCGTCAGTCGCCTAGAACTTAGAACTAATTAAACCTAACTAACCTAAGGACATCACACACATCCAGGCCCGAGGCAGGATTCGAACCTGCGACCGTAGCGGTCGCTCGGCTGCAGACTGTAGCGCCTAGAACCGCACGGCCACTCCGGCCGGCTGTTCCTTCTTCCCGCGAGCTTTTCAAGAGTGGAACGGTAGAGACGTGGCTTAAAGGTTCCATGAACAGCCTGACAGGCACTTAATTGTGAATTGCAGAGTGATCACGTAGATGTAGAGGAACCTAACTACAATGAAGTAATGCCCGCCTGTTGTCCTCCCAAGTTACGGAGTGCTACCACAACTTGTTCTTTTTTGTCGAAAACACAGCCTAATTGGCTCGTAAAAGCATTGCTAGCGTAGCGCAATAGTCGGAGCCATGTCCCCGGTTAATACTGGCGAGTGTGGGGTAGGATTTCCGCTACTGGCGAGTCCTTAGCGCAGGGTAATGTGTCGCGTGGCCGCCGGCTGCTGCAGGCAGCCGCTGGAATGCCGACCTGTGGCTGGCTGGCTCGCCGTTGTTTTTTGCGTCCCCGGTCCCTGTAGGGAGCGAGGCAGCCAGAGTGATTTCCCGTGTAAAGCCCGGGCAGCCCCAGGGGGCGGAGGAGAGGGCGCTGTTTGTTTTAGGCCGGCCGCCGAGGCTACTTCTTTTTGTTCGGCGCAGCCCGGCTGCCTCACGTGGCCACCAATCACGCGGGGGTCTGGAGGGGGTGAGGGGGGAGAAGCTTCGGCTGGTAATTAGGGTCCGCTGCTTCCCCTCCCGTCCCCTCCCCCCGCTTCCAGGCCGCCACAGTCACGCATCGAGAACTTCGGTAACAGGACCGTATGTGTGTGTGTGTGTGTGTGTGTGTTCGTAAAACATCTTTATTGGAGACGGCTAAGTTACATTACAACTCGGCTTATCCCTCAGAAATTATTTACCTCCGCTCTGCGCGCACCGTCCCATTACTTATCTCGCCCATCCACACAAATTGTCCCGCGTCCGCTCGTCTCGGCCGCTGCTTATAATGCAGCAACCTCTCTCGCTTCCTCCGCCGATTCCGTGTACTCCACGAAATCGTGTCTCGTATCGTCCACTCTGGTAGTGTAGGCCTCGGAGAGGTATAAATAGGACCAAAATCCTTACCTCACTTTACACAAGGCAGCAAAGCTGAGGATAAAGACAGGCAGAAGAAACCGATTAGAAACTGGAGTGAAACGGTACGGACGGGGGCTGTCCAGAAAGTATAAGACTTCTACTTATAAAATCTATCTTTATTCAAATACAATTGTTTGTCACTGCTCACGTTCATAGTTGTTTCCTTCAGCTTCTACACACCTCTGGTTGGTTGGTTGTTTGGGGAAGGAGACCAGACAGCGTGGTCATCGGTCTCATCGGATTAGGGAAGGATGGGGAAGGAAGTCGGCCGTGCCCTTTCAGAGGAACCGTCCCAGCATTTGCCTGGATTGATTTAGGGAAATCACGGAAAACCTAAATCAGGATGGCCGGACGCGGGATTGAACCGTCGTCCTCCCGAATGCGAATCCAGTGTCTAACCACTGCGCCACTTCGCTCGGTCTACACACCTCTCCCAATGCTACAGCTCGTACTTCTGGAAGCATCGCTGGAAATCCTCTTCCGGGTACGGTGCGCAGCTGCTCCGTCGAATTCTGCGTAATGTCTTCCCTGTCCTGAAATCTGTCCGTTTTGTAATGCTTCTCAGTTAGGAGAAAAGTCAGAAGTCACTCGGTGCTAGGTCAGGGGAACAGAGAGGCTGGAAAACCACAGCCGTGTTGGGTTTGGCCAAAAAAACTCTGAATTAATTGAGATCGATGAGCGGATGCCGACTGCCCGCTGTCCAGAAATCCGGCCGTTTGTGTCTCAGTCCTTCACGATGGCAGCTCATAATCTTTTGTTACTACTCCTTATTGATATTAGTACCATCTGGGGACTAGAAGCGATGGACCACGCCGTTGGATCCAGCACGACTTTCATATTGCTGCGGACTCGCCCCGCGTTTTTGAGTCTCGGTGATGATGGATGCTGGAAGTTGCCTGGAACTTTGTTTCTGGATCGTACCCATAAACCCAGGACTCATCACCGGTGATGACTGTATTAGGAAAGCTGGGATTACTGTTCACAGTATCCAGATTGCTCTGTGCGATCTCCGAACGAAATTGGTTCTTCTCTGTTGTTAGCAACTTTGCCACAAGTTTTGCTGAAATCTTCCTAAGGTCCAAATGTTCCTTTAAAATTGAATGGAGGAATCCAATATTAATTTTAATGTCGTCCCCAAGTTCTCTGATTGTGATTCATCTCTCCTGCATCACCAGGCGCATCACGTGATCAATAACAACCTCATTTGCGGATGTTGACGTCCTACCAGAATGTGCTTCACTCTTCACTGATGAGCGGCCATCTTTGAAGTTGTTGTACCACTCCGTTATCTGTCTGATACTCATTGGCGATAACATATTAGACTTTCTGGTGACAAACAGACCCGAAGTATTTCAAACAGTTAACGCAGAACAGGGAATCAGCGATCATAAAGCGGTTACGGCATCGATGACTTCAGCCGTAAACAGAAATATTAAAAAAGGTAGGAAGATTTTTCTGTTTAGCAAAAGTGACAAAAAGCAGATTACAGAGTACCTGACGGCTCAACACAAAAGTTTTGTCTCAAGTACAGATAGTGTTGAGGATCAGTGGACGAAGTTCAAAACCATCGTACAATATGCGTTAGATGAGTATGTGCCAAGCAAGATCGTAAGAGATGGAAAAGATCCACTGTGGTACAACAACTGAGTTAGAAAACTGCTGCGGAAGCAAAGGGAACTTCACAGCAAACATAAACATAGCCAAAGCCTTGCAGACAAACAAAAATTACGCGAAGCGAAATGTAGTGTGAGGAGGGCTATGCGAGAGGCGTTCAATGTTCGAAAGTAAAGTTCTATGTACTGACTTGGCAGAAAATCCTAAGAAATTTTGGTCTTATGTCAAAGCGGTAGGTGGATCAAAACAAAATGTCCACACACTCTGTGACCAAAATGGTACTGAAACAGAGGATGACAGACTAAAGGCCGAAATACTAAATGTCTTTTTCCAAAGCTGTTTCACAGAGGAAGACTCCACTGTAGTTCCTTCTCTAGATTGTCGCACAGATGACAAAATGGTAGATATCGAAATAGACGACGGAGGGATAGAGAAACAATTAAAATCGCTCAAAAGAGGAAAGGCCGCTGGACCTGATGGGATACCAGTTCGATTTTACACAGAGTCCGCGAAGGAACTTGCCCCCCCCCCCCCTTCTTGCAGCGGTGTACCGTAGGTCTCTAGAAGAGCGTAGCGTTCCAAAGGATTGGAAAAGGGCACAGGTCATCCCCGTTTTCAAGAAGGGACGTCGAACAGATGTGCAGAACTATAGACCTATATCTCTAACATCGATCAGTTGTAGAATTTTGGAACACGTATTATGTTCGAGTATAATGACTTTTCTGGAGACTAGAAATCTACTCTCTAGGAATCAGCATGGGTTTCGAAAAAGACGGTCGTGTGAAACCCAGCTCGCGCTATTCGTCCACGAGACTCAGAGGGCCATAGACACCGGTTCACAGGTAGATGCCATGTTTCTTGACTTCCGCAAGGCGTTCGATACAGTTCCCCACAGTCGTTTAATGAACAAAGTAAGAGCATGTGGACTATCAGACCAATTGTGTGATTGGATTGAGGAGTTCCTAGATAACAGAACGCAGCATGTCATTCTCAATGGAGAGAAGTCTTCCGAAGTAAGAATGATTTCAGGTGTGCCGCAGGGGAGTGTCATAGGACCGTTGCTATTCACAATATACATAAATGACTTGCTGGATGACATCGGAAGTTCACTGAGGCTTTTTGCAGATGATGCTGTGGTGTATCGAGAGGTTGTAACAATGGAAAATTGTACTGAAATGCAGGAGGATCTGCAGCAGACGCATGGTGCAGGGAATGGCAATTGAATCTCAATGTAGACAAGTGTAATCTGCTGCGAATACAAGGAAAGATAGATCCCTTATCATTTAGCTACAAAATAGCAGGTCAGCAACTGGAAGCAGTTAATTCCATAAATTATCTGGGAGTAGGCATTAGGAGTGATTTAAAATGGAATGATCATATAAAGTTGATCGTTGGTAAAGCAGATGCCAGACTGAGATTCATTGGAAGAATCCTAAGGAAATGCAATCCGAAAACAAAGGAAGTAGGTTACATTACGCTTGTTCGCCCACTGCTTGAATACTGCTCAGCAGTGTGGGATCAAAAAATGGTTCAAATGGCTCTGAGCACTATGGGACTCAACTGCTGAGGTCATTAGTCCCCTAGAACTTAGAACTAGTTAAACCTAACTAACCTAGGGACATCACAAACATCCATGCCCGAGGCAGGATTCGAACCTGCGACCGTAGCGGTCTTGCGGTTCCAGACTGCAGCGCCTTTAACCGCACGGCCACTTCGGCCGGCAGTGTGGGATCCGTACCAGATAGGGTTGATAGAAGAGATAGAGAAGATCCAACGGAGAGCAGCGCGCTTCGTTACAGGATCATTTAGTAATCGCGAAAGCGTTACGGAGATGATAGATAGACTCCAGTGGAAGACTCTGCAGGAGAGACGCTCAGTAGCTCGGTACGGGCTTTTGTTAAAGTTTCGAGAGCATATCTTCACTGAAGAGTCAAGCAGTATATTGCTCCCTCCTACGTATATCTCGCGAAGAGACCATGAGGATAAAATCAGAGAGATTAGAGCCCACACAGATGCATATCGACAATCCTTCTTTCCACGAACAATACGAGACTGGAATAGAAGGGAGAACCGATAGAGGTACTCAGGGTCCCTCAGCCACACACCGTCAGGTGGCTTGCTGAGTAAGGATGTAGATGTAGATGTAGATGTAGATTGCTTCTACTTGTCGAATCTCGTGGATTTTCTCAACTTGAGGATTGCCAACCTTAAAAGAAAATTTGATACAATAACTGTGTTCCAATTTTTCTGTGATTTTGCACACAACAAAAAATCCTATGACTACCGTTAATTCGTGTTCACTTTTCAGCGCTAGCCAGCAATAGGTTGTTTCTGCCATTATGAAAAGTTTAGACATGCGTACTACGTACGTCTACAAAGATAGCGATGGTAGGCAATTAAAATCTCGTAACACAATTTTGTTAAATTTTACAGGAGAAGCAAAGACGATTTCTTAACCCTGGAGAAGGAAACTGAAAGTGATGAAGATGTGACAGGTAATGACAATGGAGAAGCGTACTTCTTCGGTAAGAGCAGAGGGATATTTTCGAGGGAGAAAACAGAAGCCGCTAACGAATGTAAGAACAAGGAAACTCAACATTGTCTTGCAGCTGCCTGGACTGCAACAGATTTCGAAAAGTCTCTGAGAAAACTTGTTGTTTTTTAGATATGAACCTCAAATACAGAAATAGTTTTTTGAAAAACGAAATACACCAGCCTTTTGTTGTCCATAATTGATGTGGAAAACAAGATATCCGTGTCGGTGGTCCGATTTGGTTGGAGGATTGCAGGAGGGTCTGCGTGAAATGTACGCAAGCTGGAAGCAATTACAGTTTTATTCAGGGTCTCAGAAGAGTAGATGAGGTTCTTGATTTTTAAAATAAAAATTTGGCGAAATTTCTCTCTTGGCAGAATTATGGGCTGGAATAATCGTTCTAAGGCTGAAATGATGAGTAGTCAACTCAAAGCTGATTCCAAATACAATCTGTCATAACTGAAATGTGTTTTTCCATGCAGTTATATTGTATTTTAGTAATGCATAAAATAAAAATAAATTGCAAATTGTTTTGTGTTTTAGTTTTCAGAGTGTTTTAAATTCCGCCTTGTTAAAAAAATCCAAATTTCCATAAAGTCTGTTTCCAAATAGTGTAACGAACAACAGGAAGTCATGAAAATATATATTCACAAAAATAGTGGTTTCATACATAAAAATAAAAAGGCGGTCTGAGAGGACCCCCAACCCTTAGTAATTGTGTGCCTGTAAACATCCATAGTAGCTACTGGTTAAAAAATGTATAAAGTGATACAAATAATGTTGCTAGTGTGTAACATATAGTAGAAGTCCAGCAGAAAAATTCAGGCACTTTCAAATCTGTTTTATAATGGAGATACTGGTTACTGGAATTACGAGATTTTCACAGACAAATGGAGTTAGGAGGTTTTCATAGCCTGCGACCGGTAGAGAGAGCGCGCTCCCAGATGTAATTATTGCTTTCAACAATAGCAAGTACGGTCGGATATTTTCTAAACAGTCATAGATTTTGTGATCTGTAATGTACATCATGTGATGCTACTGCGTATGGTGCAAGCACATTATTGGGCGACGAATGTAACAACTGTTGCTCAAAAAAGTGTAATAAGACCGATAAAGCTTTCAGCACGCTGTCCGTCCATAATGAAAACCTGGAACACGCGTCGAAAGAAATGGACATAATGGTCAGTACGTAATACTGCCATACGATAACCAAAACAAAGACGAATGTGATGGAGAATGTTAGAAAGGACAATAACGACTTGATTACATCTACATCTATACTCCACAAGCAACCATACGGTGTGTGGCGGAGGGGACTTCTTATGCCACTGCCACTTTCACCTTCTTCTGTCCCATCGCGAATGGTTCACGGGAAGAGTGATTGGAGGTAAGTCTTCGTGTGAGCTAGAATCTCTCTCATTCTACCTTCATACTCTTTTTGCGAGACATACGTGGGAGGAAGCGATATATTCGTTGACTCTTTTTGGAGCATACTCTCTCAGAACCAAAACAGTGACACAGACGGTGATGCAAAACGCCTCTACTCCAGCGTCTGCGAGTGGAAGCAAGGAAGATTAGAGTTTAACGTCTCATTGGCAGCAGAGCACAAGTTGGGCTTACGAACGAATCTGGATGCCCGGACGAGGATTTGAACCGTCGTCCTCCGGAACTCGAGTCTGCACCACCTCGGTCGGTGTCTGCCACTGGAGTTGGCTGGCCGTTTCTGCGACGCTTTCATGCTAACTAAATGAACCTGTGACTATGTGCGCTGCTCTTCTTTGGCTCATCTCTATATCCTCTATCAATCCTGTTTTGTACCAATCCCAGACTGGCGAGCAATACTGAAGTACTGGTCGAATGAGGATTTTGTAAGCTACGTCTTTTGTGGGTAGACTACATTTCCTGACGATTCTTCTACCTAATACAGATATGGCATCTGCCTTACGTGCGATTAGTTTTATGTGGTCGCTCTACTTTAAATCGTTCGATTTGAATACTCCTAAATAATTTATGGGTGTTACTGTCTCCAGTGATTTTTCTAAAATTGTGTAATCACTCAGTAATGCGACTTTCAGCTTATTTGTGCACGTTAATTTCTTGTGTTTAGAGTCGATTATCAATCCCTGCACCAAGCATCGATCCTTTGCACGACTTACTGTATTTCGTTGCAATTTTATAGCGTTGCCACTTTTCTGTAACAGCATCATCCGCGAAAATCTTTATGGAACCTCCAACGTTGATCACTTTACCATATATACAAGGTGGTCCATTGACAGTGACCGGGCCAAATGTCTCACGAAATAAGCACCAAACGAAAAAACTACAAAGAACGAAACTCGTCTAGCTTGAAGAGGGAAACCAGATGGCGCTAGGGTTGGCCCCGCTAGATGGCGCTTCCATTGGTCAAATGAACATCAACTGCGTTTTTTTTAATTAGGAACCTCCATTTTTTATTACATATTCGTGTAATGCGTAAAGAAATATGAATGTTTTAGTTGGACCACATTTTTCGCTTTGTGACAGATGGCGCTGTAATAATCACAAACGTATTAAGTACGTGGTATCACGTAACATTCCGCCAGTGACGACGGTATTTGCTTCGTGATACATTACCCGTGTTAAAATGGACCGTTTACCAATTGCGGAAAAGGTCGATATCGTGTTGATGTATGGCTATTGTGATCAAAATGCCCAACAGGAGTGTGCTATGTATGCAGCTCGGTATCCTGGACGACATCATCCAAGCGTCCGGACCGTTCGCCGGATAGTTAAGTTATTTAAGGAAACAGGAAGTGTTCAGCCACAATGATGATGCCCAAGTAGGTGTTTTAGCTGCTGTCGCGCCTAATCCGCTCATCAGTAGCAGACAAATTGCGCTAGAATCGGGGATCTCAAAAACGTCGGTTTGAGAATGCTACATCAACATCGATTGCACCCGTACCATATTTCTATGCACCAGGAATTGCATGGCGACGACTTTGACATTACACATGAAGGCTGTAGCAAGGAAGTAAGACTGACACAGGAAGATATCTTCAGTAAATGAGCTCTCCTTGTATCGCGTATTGATATGGAACTGGAGAAGGTCTTCCTGAAAGTGTACGTCTGAGGCAAAATTTTGTATTGAAGTGAAACGTGGGCCATCGTAGATTTTGAGAAGAAGAAGCTGGACGCTTTTGAAATTGTGGTGTTACGAAATAAAGTCAAAGTACTAAATGATAGAAAAATAGATGAGGAAAGAAGTCCACTGGTGACCCTCAACATAAGAAGGGATAGGTTTTGGGATATCTCCTACGACATCCAGGAATAGCTAACCTCGCGCTGGAAGGAACAGTAGAGGGGAAGTAGTATGAGCAGATAAAGACTAGAATATTTAACGCACGTTAAAGAGTATATTGTGTGTAGTAGTTACATGAGGATAAAAGATTGGCGTAACACAGAATAAACTAGTGTGGAGAGCTGAATCAAGTCAGTCTTCTGCCTGAAGACTACAACAACTAACCTCTAGGCTGAGCCTGTCCTGGAGGCCATATCAACGGAAATCTTTTGACATAAAGCAGTCCACCGCTAAACGCTTACGTAAATAAAAATACACTGTCGTTTCTACTAAATACGACGTAATTTAGTCGTCAGAGCAAGTGTGTTTGTGATTCCCTTCTCTTTTTTACCATAGACGACACGTAACTATCGGCACTTGTGATGGAGTACCAGGATGTGTAGTGGACCAAGTTGCATCTTGCCGCATCAAAGCAGAACGTAGGAATCTTAAAAATCCCCATCAACCTGGAATCTTAAAGTGATGTTCTCGTCCCAGCACAGAGGAAGCACGAAGATCGTGAGTGTGCTGCTCTCGCTGCGAGGCTGTAATGGAACTACAGTACAGGGTTATTACAAATGATTGAAGCGATTTCACAGCTCTGCAATAACTTTATTATTTGAGATATTTTCACAATGCTTTGCACACACATACAAAAACTCAAAAAGTTTTTTTAGGCATTCACAAATGTTCGATATGTGCCCCTTTAGTGATTCGGCAGACATCAAGCCGATAATCAAGTTCCTCCCACACTCGGCGCAGCATGTCCCCATCAATGAGTTCGAAAGCAATGTTGATGCGAGCTCGCAGTTCTGGCACGTTTCTTGGTAGAGGAGGTTTAAACACTGAATCTTTCACATAACCCCACAGAAAGAAATCGCATGGGGTTAAGTTGGGAGAGCGTGGAGGCCATGACATGAATTGCTGATCATGATCTCCACCACGACCGTTCCATCGGTTTTCCCATCTCCTGTTTAAGAAATGCCAAACATCATGATGGAAGTGCGGTGGAGCACCATCCTGTTGAAAGATGAAGTCGGCGCTGTCGGTCTCCAGTTGTGGCATGAGTCAATTTTCCAGCATGTCCAGATACACGTGTCCTGTAACGTTTTTTTCGCAGAAGAAAAAGGGGCCGTAAACTTTAAACCGTGAGATTGCACAAAACACGTTAACTTTTGGTGAATTGCGAATTTGCTGCACGAATGCGTGAGGATTCTCTACCGCCCAGATTTGCACATTGTGTCTGTTCACTTCACCATTAAGAAAAATTGTTGCTTCATCACTGAAAACAAGTTTCACACTGAACGCATCCTCTTCCATGAGCTGTTGCAACCGCGCCGAAAATTCAAAGCGTTTGACTTTGTCATCGGGTGTCAGGACTTGTAGCAATTGTAAACGGTAAGGCTTCTGCTTTAGCCTTTTCCGTAAGATTTTCCAAACCGTCGGCTGTGGTACGTTTAGCTCCCTGCTTCCTTTATTCGTCGACTTCCGCGGGCTACGCGTGAAACTTGCCCGCACGCGTTCAACCGTTTCTTCGCTCACTGCAGGCCGACCTGTTGATTTCCCCTTACAGAGGTATCCAGAAGCTTTAAACTGCGTATACCATCGCCGAATGGAGTTAGCAGTTGGTGGATCTTTGTTGAATTTCGTCCTGAAGTGTCGTTGCACTGTTATGACCGACTGATGTGAGTGCATTTCAAGCACGACATACGCTTTCTCGGCTCCTGTCGCCATTTTGTCTCACTGCACTCTCGAGCGCTCTGGCGGCAGAAACCTGAAGAGCGGCTTCAGCCGAACAAAACTTTATGAGTTTTTCTACGTATCTGTAGTGTGTCGTGACCATATGTCAATGAATGGAGCTACAGTGAATTTATGAAATTGCTTCAATCATTTGTAATAGCCCTGTATATCTATATCTACATCAACCTCATCAAGCCACGTAACGGCGTGTGGCGAACGTAACTAACTGATCCCCCCCTTCCCCGTTCCACTCGAGAATGGCGTGCGGGAAGAATGATCTTCGGTAAACCTCTGTATTGGCTCTAATTTCACGAGTTTTCACGTCGTAGTCACCTCGTGAGTTGGATGTGGAAGGGAATAATAGGTTGCCCGCCTCTTCCGGCAAAGTGTTCTCTGGAAATTTCAAGAGTAAACCTGTCCATGGTGCACAACGCCTCTCTTGCAACATCCGCCAACGGAATTTGTTGCCCATCTCCGTAACGCTCTCGAGCCCGACTAAAGGAGTCCGTGACGAAACGCGCCGCTCTTCGTTGGACCTTCTCTCTCTCTCTCTCTCTATCAATCTATCTTCTATCAATTCTACATGGTAGGGATCGTACATTGATTAACAGTACTCAAAAATCGGTCGAACAAGCACCGTGTAAGCACTCCCTTCGGGAATGAGGTTCATTTCCTTGATTCCTCCTACGAATCTCAGTTTGGTGTCTGGTCTTCCTACTATTTGTTTTATGTAGTCGTTCCACTTACGGTAGCTCTGGATAGTTACGCCTAGATATTTTATGGCAGATACTGTTTCCAGCAGTTCGTCATCAATAGTGTAGTTGCACTTTTCCTGTGTATGCTCTATATGTTACATTTATTCACGTTCAGGGTCAACTGTCAGCGCCTGCACCTTCTCTCTCTCTCTCTCTATCAATCTATCTTCTATCAATTCTACATGGTAGGGATCGCACATTGATTAACAGTACTCAAAAATCGGTCGAACAAGCACCGTGTAAGCACTCCCTTCGGGAATGAGGTTCATTTCCTTGATTCCTCCTACGAATCTCAGTTTGGTGTCTGGTCTTCCTACTACTTGTTTTATGTAGTCGTTCCACTTACGGTAGCTCTGGATAGTTACGCCTAGATATTTTACGGCAGATACTGTTTCCAGCAGTTCGTCATCAATAGTGTAGTTGCACTTTTGCTGTGTATGCTCTATATGTTACATTTATTCACGTTCAGGGTCAACTGTCAGCGCCTGCACCATTCATGAATCCTCTGCAGGTCATTCTAAAAATCGATACTGTCTTCGGGAGTTGCTACTTTCCTACAGGTAACCGCAGTTCTATCATTAAGGAAGTCTTAAATCCAGTCGCAAATTTGGTCCGATACTCGATAACCTCATACTCATACTTGTTTTCAATAAACGGCAGTCAAATATCTTCCTGAAGTCAGGGAACACAGCCGTTGTTTGCAGCGCTATGGATAACATGGAAGAACAGAGCACGCTGAGTTTTGGAAGATCTCTGTTTGCGGAATCCATGTTGATTTTTATAGACAAAATTTTAGTTCCCCAAAAAGTCATTATTCTTGAGCGTACATCTCAATATCTGCCCTTTCGGCGTTCATACGACGATTGAAAGCAGGAACCGTGCTACGATCTGCCATGTTGAAGCAGTTTCGGAAGCTCTAATACGGTATTTCGGCTTTCTCCCTTGTTATCTTACGTGTCGGTGCCTGTACAGTCACTGAGTGAATGAACAGAGCATTTTGAACCGCTTACTGATTTTACATAAGACTTTTATGCTTCTTATCAGGGTTTTTACTCAGATCGGTTGACAAAATTTACTTTCAAGCTCATTGAACGCTTCTGCCATTGTTCTCCTTACGCTCATTTTCGCTTCGTTCACCTTTTGTTTGTCAGCTAGGTTTTCATTTCTCTGGAGTCTATGATGAAGCTCTCTTGGTTTACGTAGCAGTTTTCTGACACGGCTATTCAACAACACTGAGACATTCCCATCTCTCAAGGCCTTGCTCGGACATATTTGTCTAAGGCAGATTGAACGATGGCGGCCACGGCCTTGCCGCAGTGGATGCACCGGTTCCCGTGAGATCACCGAAGTTAAGCGCTGTCGGGCGTGGTCGGCACTTGGAAGGGTGACCATCCAGGCCGCCATGCGCTGTTGCCATTTTTCGGGGTGCACTCAGCCTCGTGATGCCAATTGAGGAGCTACTCGACCGAATAGTAGTGGCTTCGGTCAAGAATACCATCATAACGACCCCACGCCCCTCCTATCCGCATCCTCCACTGAGGATGACACGGCGGTCGGATAGTCCCGGTAGGCCACTCGTGATCTGAAGACGGAGTGCTTTTTTTTTTTTTAAATATTGAACGATGCTTTTGAAATTTTCCCATTTGTGCTCCACATCTTCGTACTCATCACTGAATTCTGATGCTGAACTCAAGCAAAAATATCTTCCTACCTTTCTTAAAATTCCTTGTAAAACCCGTAGTCATCGTTGCTATTACAGCCTTATGACCACTGATACCTTTCTCTATATTAACTGATTCGATAAGTTCAGAATTGTTTGTTGCTAGGAGGCCTAAGACGTTACCTTCACGAGCTGGTTCTCTAACTACACGATGGAAAAAAATTGCAACACCAAAAAATATTTAATGTAGAGTAGTGAAATTTCGGGAATACACTTGCCTACGTAACATATGTAAGTGATCAACACTGCAAGATCACAGCTTAAGGTAAGCGCGAGATAATGACGGGACGTTAAACACTAAATCTTCTCCTCCTCCGCCGCATTCTCTCACGTGTTACGCGGAAATACAAAACGAACTGCTCTTCTTTGAACTTTTTCGATGTCCTCCGTCAGTCCAATCTCATGCGGATTCCACACCGCACAGCAGTGCTCCAGAAGAGGGCAGACAAGCATATTGTAGACAGTCTCTTTAGCAGATCTGTTGCATTTTCTAAGTGTTATGCCAGTAGGTCACAGTCTTTTCTTTCCCCACATCATTATCTATGTGATCGTTCCAGTTTAAGTTACTCGTAATATTAATCCCTAAGAGTTTGAGTATACAGCCTTTAGATTTGAGTGAGTTAATGAGTAATTCAAATTTAGCAGATTTGTTTTAGTGCTCATGTGGATGATTTCTGACTTTTCGTGATTTATGGTCAATTGCCGGTTTTCGCACCATACAGGTATCGTATCTAAATCATTCTACAGTTCGTTAGGATCATCCTATCTAAATCCTCACGGATACTCTGCAAATCACATTCAAGTGCCTGGCACCACCTTCACAATTCTCTATTATTCCAATCTCGTATAGCGCGCGGAAAGAATGAACACCTATATCTTTCCGTACGAGCTCTGATTCCCTTATTTTATAGTGGTGATCGTTCCTCCCTATGTAGGTCGATGTCAACAAAATATTTTTGAATTCGGAGGAGGAAGTTGGTGACTGGAATTTCGTGAGAAGATTCCGTCGCAACGGAAAACGCCTTTCTTTTAACAATGTCCAGCCCAAATCCTGTATCATTTCTGTGACACTCTCTCCCATATTTCGCGATAATACAAAACGTGCTGCCTTTCTTTGAACTTTTTCGATTTACTCCGTCAGTCCTATCTGGTAAGTATTCCCACACCGCACAGCAGTATTCTAAAAGAGGACGGACAAGCGTAGTGTAGGCAGTCTCCTCAGTAGGTCTGTTTTATTTTCCAAGTGTCCTGCCAACAAAACGCGGTCTTTGGTTAGCCTTCCCCACAACATTTTCCACGTGTTCCTTCCAATTTAAATTGTTCGTATTTGTAATACCTAGGTATTTAGTAGAATTTACGGCTTTTAGATTAGACTGATTTATCGTGTAACCGAAGTTTAACGAGTTCCTTTTTGCACTCATGTGGATAACCTCACACTTTTCGTTATTTATAGTCAACTGCCACTTTTCGCACCATTGAGATGTCTTTTCTAAATTGTTTTTCTGTTTCTTTTGATCTTCTGATGACTTTATTAGTCGATAAACGACAGCGTCATCTGCAAACAACCGAAGGCGACTACTCAGATTGTCTCCAAAATCGTTTATATAGATAATGAACAGCAAAGGGCCTATAACAGTACCTTGGGGAACGCTAGAAATCACTTTTGTTTTACTCGATGACTTTCCGTCAGTTACTACGAACTGTGAACTCTCTGACAGGAAATCACAAATCCAGTCGCGTAACTGAGACGATATTCCATAAGCACGCAATTTCACTTCGTGCCGCTTGTGTGGTACAGTGTCAAAAGCCTTCCGGAAGTCCAGAAATACGGAATCGATCTGAAATCCCTTGACATTACATGATGGTAAATGACAGCACCATCTGCAAACAATCTAAGAGGGGTGCTGAGATGTGCTGAGATTGTCCCCTAAATCGTTTATGTACACTCCTGGAAATGGAAAAAAGAACACATTGACACCGGTGTGTCAGACCCACCATACTTGCTCCGGACACTGCGAGAGGGCTGTACAAGCAATGATCACACGCACGGCACAGCGGACACACCAGGAACCGCGGTGTTGGCCGTCGAATGGCGCTAGCTGCGCAGCATTTGTGCACCGCCGCCGTCAGTGTCAGCCAGTTTGCCGTGGCATACGGAGCTCCATCGCAGTCTTTAACACTGGTAGCATGCCGCGACAGCGTGGACGTGAACCGTATGTGCAGTTGACGGACTTTGAGCGAGGGCGTATAGTGGGCATGCGGGAGGCCGGGTGGACGTACCGCCGAATTGCTCAACACGTGGGGCGTGAGGTCTCCACAGTACATCGATGTTGTCGCCAGTGGTCGGCAGAAGGTGCACGTGCCCGTCGACCTGGGACCGGACCGCAGCGACGCACGGATGCACGCCAAGACCGTAGGATCCTACGCAGTGCCGTAGGGGACCGCACCGCCACTTCCCAGCAAATTAGGGACACTGTTGCTCCTGGGGTATCGGCGAGGACCATTCGCAACCGTCTCCATGAAGCTGGGCTACGGTCCCGCACACCGTTAGCGTCTTCCGCTCACGCCCCAACATCGTGCAGCCCGCCTCCAGTGGTGTCGCGACAGGCGTGAATGGAGGGACGAATGGAGACGTGTCGTCTTCAGCGATGAGAGTCGCTTCTGCCTTGGTGCCAATGATGGTCGTATGCGTGTTTGGCGCCGTGCAGGTGAGCGCCACAATCAGGACTGCATACGACCGAGGCACACAGGGCCAACACCCGGCATCATGGTGTGGGGAGCGATCTCCTACACTGGCCGTACACCACTGGTGATCGTCGAGGGGACACTGAATAGTGCACGGTACATCCAAACCGTCATCGAACCCATCGTTCTACCATTCCTAGACCGGCAAGGGAACTTGCTGTTCCAACAGGACAATGCACGTCCGCATGTATCCCGTGCCACCCAACGTGCTCTAGAAGGTGTAAGTCAACTACCCTGGCCAGCAAGATCTCCGGATCTGTCCCCCATTGAGCATGTTTGGGACTGGATGAAGCGTCGTCTCACGCGGTCTGCACGTCCAGCACGAACGCTGGTCCAACTGAGGCGCCAGGTGGAAATGGCATGGCAAGCCGTTCCACAGGACTACATCCAGCATCTCTACGATTGTCTCCATGGGAGAATAGCAGCCTGCATTGCTGCGAAAGGTGGATATACACTGTACTAGTGCCGACATTGTGCATGCTCCGTTGCCTGTGTCTATGTGCCTGTGGTTCTGTCAGTGCGATCATGTGATGTATCTGACCCCAGGAATGTGTCAATAAAGTTTCCCTTTCCTGGGACAATGAATTCACGGTGTTCTTATTTCAATTTCCAGGAGTGTAGATCACTTACAACACATGGCCTACAAGACTTCCTTGGGGAACGCCAGACATCACTTCTGTTTTACTCGATGACTTTTCGTCAGGTATTACGAACAGTGAGCTTTCTGATAGGAAATCACAGGAGTGCGACGATATGCCAGACGCAAGCAATTTAATTAGAAGTCGTTGAAATAACAGACTGAGAAGAGTTCGTTGTGCCACTGTTGGGCAAAATTGCTGCTCATGTTGCTGCTGCAATTGCAGGTTTGCACTTCTAGTGACGAGCTTCACGTGCAAGGGTTACATTCCTGCCAAGTCTTTCTGGAATATCGCAGAAGAAACATCTAGCTTCTCGTATCCCTATTACACGACTTCGTTCGAACTCAGTGAGGTGTTTTAACGGCGTCTTTGTCAGCTAAAAGGCATTCTTGACTAACGTCAGCTCACAATGTCCGATCTCAAAGGTAAGCTCAAGACTGTTAAAGCGTGTAGTTAAAGCAAACCTAGTTTGCATCTTCATAGGGGTGCTACTAGTGCCACTCTTATGCGAAATTTGAATAGCCATCACCTTTCAGACGTAAAAACACTCCTGTCAACTTTCGTGTATGTCGCACAACTCATTCTTGGTGTTGGGAATTTTTTTCCGTCAGAGTATCCACTCGAAGTAATTTTCGGACAAGACATTCAAAATAATGTCATACGAACCCCTCCTTATCTATGGCACCTATTTTGATAGCTTGCCTCTTCCATCCATACCTGGCATGATGAAATCACCTTTCCCGCTCCCCCACCACCCACCCCATTACAACAGGGCAGCCAGGAAAATTATTGACGAGATTCCGCAATTTCTCTCTGAAACGGTCTACCACTACACTACAGCTCCTGACCCAGGCGGTCTGTAAGAGCGTCTGATTACCAGTTTTTAACGACTTTTAATGCTTCTCCTCGCGCAGATTAATTCATGAACTGCAATTGTAAGTCCAGAAGTTTAGTGGGATGCCATCGGACTTTTATTCTTCATATACCATCAGACAAAACGGAAAACTGATCTTAGATATGGTATGGTAGGGCTATGCTAACAAAAGTTCCATATTAAGATACTAACCATATTACTCACAAATAATAATTCTTCTACGTTGTTAAACACATCAGAAAATGTGATAGATGTTTCGCAAATCAAATTACACTTCCTAAGGTCAAGTCTATTCTGTTATGCTCGCAGAGATGCAGTCGTGGACGTTCATTGAAATCCAAACGTTCTTAATGTTCAGCCCCTGTACTTGCTACTTTGTTGTTCAGCTCTTCCAGAATGACTGAAGACTGTCTAGCGTGAACCACATAGTTAGGCCTTCAGTGTAAAGTGAAGACGCAAAAAGTGATTCTACTCTTTCTCGCTCAAATATTCCTCAAAAATTGACACTATAATGGAGCTTGACTATGTGGTGAATTTGGTTTTACTAATAATACATGACTGAAAATGAGAGTTTTGGCATGATAGCCAGCGTGTATGCCCATCTTTTATCACTGTAGCCAATCCGATTACAAGCCTATTCTAATGATAGCTTCACTCACAGTACCATCCGTTGTTCGTGCTTCACTCCACTGTCTGATGTCATCCGCATTATACTGCATCTTCACGCTAGATGAGATATGAAGCGTGGGACTAAAGCTTATGGCTCCCAGAGACAAAAATGTTACAGGTAACTAACACGAAAAATTAGCATTTTAGATTAATTTTTTAACTGAAAGCCTCTAATGCAGCAGTTAAGATTTATTATTTAAACTGTTTGCAATTGTATTATACTTATTAACATCACTACGAAGTAGTACATTTTTTTTTAAAAAAAAAAAGAACAAAAAGTTGAGGTTAATGTGTGTGCAAATATCATTACCGTAGTTTTAAAAAAGAGATATTGTAACGATAAGCAATTGGTAGCAGTATAATTATTATAATAATATAATTATGGTATATATTATATTAGTATTATAAGTATTATTTTGCCCACGCAAACGTGCCAAGCTTAGACTTTACAATTATGTTCAATTGTAGAGTTATTTAATATTCAATCAGTTGTATCAGTGAGTAACTCATATGTCGATGTTTGAAATAATAAATCTGTTGTTATAGTCACCACTTGTTCCTGTTAAAGATAGATAACTCCTAATTTCATTAATATACCGGGTGATCAAAAAGTCAGTACAAATTTGAAAACTGAATAAATCACGGAATAATGTAGATAGAGAGGTACAAATTGACACACATGCTTGGAATGACATGGGGTTTTATTAGAACCAAAAAAATACAAACGTTCAAAAAATCTCCGACAGATGGCGCTTCATCTGATCAGAATAGCAATAATTAGCATAACAAAGTAAGACAAAGCAAAGATGATGTTCTTTACAGGAAATGCTCAATATGTCCACCATCATTCCTCAACAATAGTTGTAGTCGAGGAATTATGTTGTGAACAGCACTGTAAAGCATGTCCGGAGATATGGTGAGGCATTGGCGTCGGATGTTGTCTTTCAGCACCCCTAGAGATGTCGGTCGATCACGATACACTTGCGACTTCAGGTAACCCCAAAGCCAATAATCGCACTGACTGAGGTCTGGGGGCCTGGGAGGCCAAGCATGACGAAAGTGGCGGCTGTGCACACGATCTTCACCGAAAGCCGCGCCCAAGAGATCTTTCACGCGTCTAGCAATATGGGGTGGAGCGCTATCCTGCATAAACATCGTACGTTCCAGCAGGTGTTTGTCAGCCAGGCTGGGGATGATGCGATTCTGTAACATCTCGACGTACTTCTCACCCGTCACGATAGCCGTTACAAAACCAGAATCACGCATTTCCTCGAAGAAAAAAGGCCCGATAACGGTAGATGTGGCAAATCCAACCCCTACCGTGACTTTCTCGTCGTGCAATGGAGTTTCCACGACAGTTCTAATGTTTTCGGTAGCCCAAATTCTGCAGTTGTGAGCGTTGACAGACCCTCGGAGCGTGAAATGAGCTTCGTCGGTCCACAACACGTTACTCAACCAATCGTCATCTGCCGCCATCTTTTGGAACGCCCACACTGCAAATACCCTCCGCTTCACTAAATCGCCAGGTAACAGTTCGTGATGCCGATGGATTTTGTACGGATAGCATCGGAGGGTGCCAACCAAACAGTAGTGTATGGAATGCCGGTGCGACGTGCGACTGCACGAGAGCTGACTTCGCCGTGCATAGACGAACCCCGCTACAGTCTCCATTTCTTCCTGAACTGTCTCAGCAGCATTACGCCTTGTGCTCGGTCGGGCACTACGTGGTCTATCGTCTAAACAACCCGTGGCTTCGAACTTATAAATCATTCTCGCCACAGCTGCATTTGTCAATGGATCTTTACCCGTTCGAATCCCCTTCCTATGGCGATAAGATCGTAACGCTAAACCAGCACATTCCCCATTCTGATAATACAGCTACACTAAAAGCGCCTTTTCAGGTAACGTCAACACGCTGCGACTGCTGACGAACTGATTCTCTCTCTCATTACAGCTCCTTTTATACATGATTGTTATACGCACCCACTGACGTTTTGCTGTGCAGCGCCATCTGTCGGACATTTTGTGAATTTTGATTTTTTTTTTGTTCTAATAAAACCCCATGTCATTCCAAGCATGTGTGTCAATTTTTACCTCTCTATCTGCATTATTCCGTGGTTTGTTAAGTTTTCAAATTTATACTGACTTTTTGATTACCCGGTATCTATGTGCGTGGTCTGGTACCATATTTTCATGCTTGATTCCACCATCCCTATTAATTATCATTTCAGTAAGACGTTTCCGTTTGTGTGACATTTTCATTTACTTAAAATTAATTTCCATGATCATACGCAGATTTCCCTTCTCTATAGGTCAGCAGTAGAAATGAGAACAGCGAGAAACTTAACATCAGGATTGATGGTCACGAAGTCAATGAAGTTAAGGAATTCTGCTACCTAGGCAGTAAAATAACCAATGATGGACGGAGCAAGGAGGGCATCAAAATCAGACTCGCTATGGCAAAAAAGGCATTTCTGGCCAAGAGAAGTCTACTAATATCAAATACCGGCCTTAATTTGAGGAAGAAATTTCTGAGGATGTACGTCTGGAGTACAGCATTGTATGGTAGTGAAACATGGACTGTGGGAAAACCGGAACAGAAGAGAATCGAAGCATTTGAGATGTGGTGCTATAGACGAATGTTGAAAATTAGGTGGACTGATAAGGTAAGGAATGAGGAGGTTCTACGCAGAATCGGAGAGGAAAGGAATATGTGGAAAACACTGATAAGGAGAAGGGACAGGATGATAGGACATCTGCTAAGACATGAGGGAATGACTTCCATGGTACTAGAGGGAGCTGTAGAGGGCAAAAACTGTAGAGGAAGACAGAGATTGGAATACGTCAAGCAAATAATTGAGGACGTAGGTTGCAAGTGCTATTCTGAAATGAAGAGGTTAGCACAGGAAAGGAATTCGTGGCGGGCCGCATCAAACCAGTCAGTAGACTGATGACCAAAAGAAAAAAAAACACACACACATGAAACTATGAGGTATCAGTGTAATTTGTATGCAGGAAGTGTGTATCTGTTTAAATAACGTGCTATGGTAATTGTTAAACATTAAAAGTTTCGTATTTACAACAATCTATGTGTGTTTTTGGACGACGATCTTTTAAAAAGTTTAAAGTGAGTATTTGAAATAATGAGAGCAAATTTCAAGGTTTCAACAAAAATTGTAAGAAATTGCTCCAAAGCTGTAACAAATATCCCCAAAACAGTAAACAGCAGTGGAAGGTGATCACACGTTGAATTTCCTGCAAACAATGCTGTCGGGCAGAACACTTCGCTGCTGATGCTTCATGGTGATGTTGATCGACCACTATACAGTGCATGAATGCCAAGTCCATCTCATGATGGCTGCCATGTACAGATGAGTGGTGGGAGATAAGCCACAACTATTTTGAAGAGGTATGTGAAATGTCTTACGTGGCCATGAACTTATTTATGAGCTATAAATTGTTGTAATTTAGCCAATAGAATTACAGCCCATCTTTCAATTGGCCTAGAGGAATGGGGAAGGGGAAGGGAGATGTTGGCCCTTTTTTGGGTCATAAATTAGAGCCAAAAATATAAGGTGAAAATCATCTGGTCATAAATTAGACTTGCATAAACATAAGTTAAGAGCACAAGTCCATGGTCCGTTTACAAAAATATAGGATATATTGAAATATATATTGAGATAATCAGCAACCAGTTGCACAAAAGAAATTTAATTTCTTAACCGGTTTTGGACACTTAGCACCCTTCTTCAGAAGGTTATACACATCACATTATTTGCGCCTGTGAACAGCAAGATGCATCTTATTGTTGACACTCGCAAATAATGCGACAGGTATACCTTCTGAGGAAGGAAACCAAGTGCCCAAAATAGGTTAAGAAATTAAATTTCTTTTTTGCAGCTAGTTTCTGATTATTTCGATATACACTATTGGCCATTAAAATTGCTACACCAAGAAAAAAAATGCAGATGATAAACGGGTATTCATTGGACAGATATATTATACTAGGACTGACATGTGATTACATTTTCACGCAATTTGGGTGCATAGATCCTGAGAAATCAGTACCCAAAACAACCACCTCTGGCCGTAATAACGGCATTGATACGCCTGGGCATTGAGTCTAACAGAGCTTGGATGGCGTGTACAAGTACAACTGCCCATGCAGCCTCAACACGATACCACAGTCCATCAAGTGCATGAGGACAACACAAACACCCAGTCATCTCGAGGGAGGTGAAAATCCCTGACCCCTCTGGGAAACGAACCCGGGACCCGTGCTCAGGAAGCGAGAACGCGACCACGAGACCACGAGCTGCTTACCTGAGTGCCTCCAAGTACATCATTAAGCTAATGGGCGCATTATGAAATGAAAAGGACAGTGGAAATGAAATGGTAGTACAACACGTTGCGGGATTTTATTGATATGGCTGTCGTCAAGGTGAGTGAATATCCAGCGAAATCAGTGTAGAAAATAGAATGAGTCTGAACTAGCGTAGAGTTGTTGTCGTTGTGGGGGGAGACGTCAACGCAATCGCCAGCAATAAGAGCATCTAATTATTACGCATCAACTGTTGTCTACTACCCGTTCCGTAAGCTAAAAGGATGTTGGAACCGAAGAATAGTGATGAGAACAGGTTTGTACAGTTTTTCAGAGTACTTCAAAAGCCGAATAATCCGTGGTTTGTCAGTGGCTTTCCTGTGAAGGTACATGCACTGAAAATACTGTAAAAAACTTTTTGTCGAAATACTTGTTCTTATGTTAATGTGACAAGTACTTGATTATATCTATCTTAAGAAAATAATTCTAACAAAGATTTTGTTGCTGCTAAATAAAGGGTTAAATAAAGTCAGCATGTTCCTCTGATTGAAATATGGTCGTTTGATTTCTCTATACTCATGTAAAAAAAAAAAAAAAAAAAAAAAAAAAAAGCTGCACCACAGTTTACGGCTCATCCTAAGCAAACACGAGGCAGTGCAATAACACGCGCCAGTGTAAAGCAAGTAGACTTTGTTAAATAGCCGATAGCGATGAAAGCTTACTGTTCTCACGATTTTCGAGTGATTCGAAGCAATCATGAACACATGGTGCTAGAATCTTTCAAAATTATATCTGGAGTGAAAAGTACAGCGATAAATTTTTGAAGTCCTTAATTGTTGTGTGCGTACAGCCCTCGTAAATCTGTGTTTCGTGTGCCGTTTTACGTTCACCTTCAAAGAGTTAATTTACTGATTCCTCTATTTTTCCTAAGAGGGCCACCTTTGAGCCCGGAGCTTCAGAACGCCAGGCCCCCAGAGGAACGTATCAATTGAGACGTCCTAATGTCGACCCCGAGTGGATCGAATGATGAGAGGTTACGGAAATCGACGTTAACTAATGGCTTCATCGAGTAATTTAACGTTGCTTATTTCCGGACCGTTTCACCCGTAGTCGCCGCAGCAGTAGTTAGAGAGCCGTACTGAATCTTTCAAATCCCTCTTCGACTAGCTGTCGTAAATTATCTCATGTTCGGAGACTCCTCGAGTTGTTCTCTTGGGCTGTAACCGTTCGGATACGACAGATATTGGAGACTGAAATGCCAGCAATGAGCTGTGTATGGATTGCTGGCCGGCACCGCTCTTTCACACATGGCCGCCGGCTTTCCCGCTGTTGTGGGCAGCGCATGGCGTTAGAAGCTGAACCGCTGTCGCTGTGCGGGTGGCGGCGACGTAGTGTGGTGGGGGAGACGACAGCAACAGGTGGCCGGCGCCAGTCAAGCCCAGAGGCCTCGCTGCCGCCTTCGCGTCTCGGAGGGCATCTGCAGTTCACGCATCTTCTACCGAGGGCTTCGTTGAAGGGGAAGGCGGTGCTGCTAGTGCCAAGCTGACATCTGCGATACCACTCTCTAATCCCCCCCCCCCCCCTCTCACTTCCGTTCGCGAATGGCGAGTGAGAAGAGCAATTGTCGGTAAACCCCTACATCAGCTCTAATTTATCAGATTGTATTGCTGTGGTCATATGGGAGAAAGTAATATGAGTCGACTAGTGTGACAATTATCGTACGATCAGCTTAACGACTCTTGCATCCAAGTTGCTGACGAGAATAACATACAGAAGACTGGAAAAAAAAATTCAGTATCTGTTAGATGACGACCAGTATTGCTCTAGGAAAGTTAAAAGACACCAGACAGGCAATTCTCACGTTGCTCTTGATAGTGGAAGCAAGCCTGAAGAAAAATCAACACACGGTCATAGGATCTGTCAACCTGGACAGTGCAAAGTGGGGCAACATGTTCAAAATTCTGAGAGAAACACAGTAAGCTCTAGGAAAAGACGAGTGATATACAATATGCAGAAGAACCTAGAGGGAACAATAAAACTGGAAGATCGAGAACGGAGTGCTCACATTAAAAATGGTGTAAGACAGGGATGTAGTTCTTCCATCCTGCTGTTCAATCTATACATCGAAGAGGCAATGAAGGAAATTAATGAAAAATTCAAGAGTGGGATTAAAATTCAAGGTGAAAGGAGATCAGTGATAAGAATCGCTAATGGCATTGCCGTCTTCAGTGAAAGTGAAGAAGAATTTCATGATCTGTCGGATGGAATGGTTCAAATGGCTCTCAGCACTGTGGGGCTTAACATCTGAGGTCATCAGTTCTCTAGACTTAGAGCTACTTAAACCTAACTGACCTAAGGACATCATACACATCCATGCCCGAGGCAGGATTCGAATCTGCGACCGTAGCAGCAGCGCGGTTCCGGACTGAAGCGCCTAGAACCGCTCGGTCACGGCGGCCGGCTGCGGCGTTAAGACACTGCACACCAAACGACAAGCTTCTGCTCATGCAATGACGTTTCGTGGAAGTTACACGGATTATCCACTGCCCGGAACCCGAGATTCAGTGAGTTGACGTAACCACTCTGGTGAAACCAGGCTCCATCAGACGTAAAGAGCAGATCCGTGTCCAAGCCATTCACTGTTATCTCTGTGAACAGCCACTCACAAAACTGGAGGCGCTTAGGAACATCTGATGGTTTTAAGACACTCGGTAGGGATACATGTGCAGGTCCAGGTGGAGTATTTGCCTGTATGATCGACGTGACATGCAGGTCTCTTGCGACAGGCGTCGAGTTGATTTGGCAGGATGCTGAAGCATTTTCTGGTGAACTGCAGTTACATTTTGTGCTGTGCGGGCACGTTTCGGAATGTTTGACTTGCTCAAAACAGATCCTGTCTGACGCCATGCTCGGACGAAGCGTAACAGCAAACAACTGATCATAAAGTTTTCACGATTTTGCTGTCACGTAACTTTCCACAACGTATACCTGCTGCTCCACTGTGAATACCATCGTCCCCAATGCACTGCTCCACCCACACAGACACAGTCAGCACTACGCTCTGAACCGGTGTGACAGGTCACGTGACGGGCGTACATGTGGTGTGAGCGTCACGGGGTGTGGTTCAATGCATACATTCACGTTCAACCATATCCACTCGTCCGGGAAACTTTTATGTGGCGAGGCTGTAACATTCCCAGAAAATGGAGAAATAAAAATAAATTGTATAATCCTCAGTATACCCCATCTGCCTCGAGAACGCTTAACTTGAGATGCAGTAAAATCGCAGGCAACTGTTGTTAGAAATGTAGGAGCAGATTGTTTTTATTAACAGAGATTTTTCTCAATACAGAGGTTTCTTTACTTATAAAAATACCTGAGGAATTTTAACATGTTGACACACACTTTCCAGCATGAGATTTTCACTCTGCAGCGCTGATATGAAACTTCCTGGCACATTAAAACTGTGTGCCGGACCGAGACTCGAACTCGGGACCTTTTGCCTTTCGCGGGAAAGCACTTGCGAAGGGCAAAGGTCGCGAGTTCGAGTCTCGGGCCGGCACACAGTTTTAATGTGCCAGGAAGTTTCAACACACATATTGAACACTGACTCTTCAAGAGTTCCTCCATGCATACTCTCTTCTCATTCGCAGCTGTACATCTTGGAGCCAAGTACTAGTTACATGTCGTCCTCTTTTCCTTCTTCCTTCAGTTTTCCATCGTGTAAGTTGTGGAATACCAATTTCCTGCATTCTTTCCACATAACCATACAACTGCAATTTTCTTCTATCCAACACACCACATATCTTTTCTTTCACGTCTGTTGTGTTTAACACTTCATTCTTTCTTACGTTGTCTTTCCTTAAAGTTCTTAACGATCTTCTCCAAAAGTCCATCTTTGATAATTTCAGTTTATTAATACGAGGGTAAGTCAATTATTATCTGCAATTCAGGTATATTTTTGTTTATTTTGGTAGTACTGTCGATTTACGTTCATGGCGCATGCTTTGTTGATTTGTTGTTATATCTTCGCAATTTTCAAGCTGATAGTTTAGTTTCGTTATCCCTGCCGTGCTGTTAATCATGGCTGCTCCGCTGTCTATTTGCACCAAAGAAGAGCAACGTTCAGTGATCCATTTTTTGTGGTCGGAAGGCGTGTCAGGGGTCGAAATTCATCGAAGACTTTCGGTACAGTACGGGAACGGCGTTTTGCCACAACGGAGTGTCAAATGGATTGAAAAATTCCGAAATGGTCGCACAAGCGATACGCACGATGAAGGAGCCGGACCACCGTTTACCGCCACAAATGAAGAAACCATCGAGCGTTTACGTCAAATGATTCTCTGAGACATACGATTAGCTAATGGCAAAGTGGCACATCGTCTGCAAATTAGTCACGGTTCTGTCTACGACATCATCCACAACAGACTTGGGTTTCATAAAGTTTGTGCAACATGGGTCCCAAAACAACTCACACAGTTGCATAAAGCAACGCGGTTCGAGATTGCAAAAAACATTTGGATCGCTATGGTAACGAAGGGGACAACTTCTTATACAAGATCATTAATGGTGACGAAACAAGGATCCGTCATTACGAGCCGGAGAGTAAACGGCAGAGTATGGAATGGAAAAATCCAAATTCGCCCGCAAGAAAAAGTTCAAGACCCAATCGTCCGCAGGAAAACTGATGCTTATGGGTTTTTGGGACGCACAGGGTCCAGTACTGGAACGTTATGGGGAAAGGGGCACAACAACAAACAGTGTACGTTACAGTGAGATGCTTACTGCCAGGCTAAAGCCTGCAATTCGAAGCAAACCCCGAGGATTGCTGTCAAAAGGTGTCGTGCTGTTGCACGACAGGCCGGCCAGTGTGGCCGAGCGGTTCTACGCACTTCAGTCTGGAACCGCGCGTCCACTACGGTCGCAGGTGAGAGGCACCCACATGCCTTGCTCATACTGTGGCATCAAGCAGTCAGTCCTGCAAGATGAGTGGTCTGCCAAGCGATTGGATTCATTCTTATTTATCGAGTAACATGAACTCTCGTACTCACACTTAAGTTACAAGTTATCCTCCTGTATGATTAATACGCAACGGAAACACGCATCTGACTATCAGTAATTTACAGAACTCTGACTGTACACTACGCACTGGCAATACCACATTTTCTTTTTGTCTTTTTATTTAACGGCTTTTGTCTACACGTGGCCACCGCACTGAATACGATTGGCACACACATTATAAATTCGGGACATTATGACAACATACAATTTGAAGGAAAAGTCCACCAATCTTTTTCTTTTCACTATCTTATTTATTCCGATAAATTCTCTAACCTAAACACACAAATTCTATAATCTACAACAATAACACATGAGAAATTCCGCCCAGTGGGCATGGCTTTACATTGGTGAATCTCTATATTATGGTCTCGTAATTATTTAACGCTACAGTGCACTTTCTGGATAGGATGGTGGATCTTTTATTATACCTCACACTTCGACTCTCACAATCATCATCACGAAACTTTCCTCCAGACCGAGCGGTACCGAAGGAACAAGCATAACCCACTAATCTTTTGAAACTACCTCGCTACTCTCCCATGCAAACCACACATACCCAAATTACATGACATACACCACACTACAACATGAAATACTACACAGAGAATGGTCACAACGTTATCACTTTCAGTTTTCCCACTTCAATTAATATTTATCCCAGTTTCACACGACACTGCCCCACTTCGTAATTCTACTTTCCTACTATGAACTCTGGAGATATATGCACGTCTTCCTGTGCAATGCAAGCCAAGTGGCGTTGCTGGATAGACGGCCGACTCATCTTGCTTCTCTCTCAGAGTTTGACTCTAGCGTCACACGGAATCATATCACGCAAAGAAATATTAAGAACGTATTCATCACACACGCGAGTCCTCAACTGATACCATGGACGAGAACTTCTCTTTATCTTTTGTCTCATACACAGTTTGAGACTCACACAGTACTCACCACGTGGAAGTACTCGTCTCTAATTTCAAGTCCTGCACACGCCATTTCTTAAATATTTCAACTTATGGTACACACGCTATTTCTTAAATATTTCAACTTATTGTACACACGCTAGTAATTCAGCTTAACTTAAGCACACGGAAGTATTTCAACTTATTGCTACACGTGGTTTCATTGTGACCGTTGGTCACTTCCGAAGATTACTACAATCCCATTAATATTACCTGCCTGACATTTAATTCTCCCCACAAAAGTTCCTGAAATATAGACATTATTATTTCAAACTACTCTTAAATATTCCACATGCATACCATGTCTCCACTCTTTTGTCTTTACGGAGCACAACTAAAACAGGTCTTAACAGCATAAGATCCAGCGGCAGAGTGCTGAAACATGGCCGCTCTCGAGGTGCTCTCCACCTCTGCTGAAGTGGGGGGAGCACATTGCTACTGTATTGGTCAGCCACATTTCCGGCGCTCAAAGCTCAGTTAAATTTCATCTCTTTTGTCCCACCAAATGTGGCCAAAGGATCGTATCAAAGATGATCATATATTCACATTCACTATCTGCGGTTAGCAGACGACCATACATTCATTCATTTCACAGATCTCACCAAACTGGATGTAGGGATTTACTTTGTGGGAGTGCACATGTGATCAATTAAATAAATAAATTGTCATTCTTTCCCACACTGGTATCCGGCTTCGCTGTATTAATTGAAATTGAGTTATTTTACAAAAAAAGTGTTGTTCTGACAAAAATAATGAAGTATGTTGTACCTATTTTCAATGTCGGGTGGTACTGTACCCTTTCACAGCTTCGAATCCTACCTTGGGCATGGATGTGTGTGATGTCGTTAGGTTGGTTCGGTTTAAGTAGTTTTAAGTTCTAGGGAACTGATGACCTCAGATGTTAAGCCCCATAGTGATCAGGGCCATTTTTTGTTGTACGACAATGCCCGTCTGCATACTGCTGTCCACACTGCTGAAACGCTCCAGAAACTCAAATTTGAAGTACTGGATCATCCTCCATATAGTCCCGATCATGACCCTTTTATCACTTGTTTGGTCCACTCAAACAGGCATTAAGGAGCCGTCGATTCGCCTCGGACGAAGCAGTGGATGAAGCGGTGCATTTCTGGCTTGCAGCTCAACCGAAAACCTTCTTTTATGAGGGCATCAGGAAGCTTGTACAACGATGGATCAAGTGCGTTGAAACGCAAGGAGACTCAGTAATTAAAACTTCTGGGCTAAGAGGCCGTGGTCCAATAATAGAAATACTTCTCCCTGACGTTTCGTTGCCAGCTGCGGGCAACATCATCTGAGGTGAGTCTACGACTGGCTGCTAGGCCGTGGAGGACCTGTTTATATAGAGCGTGTAGAGGGCGCCACCACTCGTCACGTGTTGTCAACAGTAAAACTATCTCTGGCTGGCATCATTACTCTCGATCGAAGGTAATCGATTGTCACATCTTAGGTACAGAGTCGATCGCCATATCTTATCTAGCTTCAAGCCTTCTTCTTTCCTGTTAAAATTATTGTGGTGTTTAAAAATCTCTACAGCCTCTCTATACATACGTGCATAATAATGCGATGTCTTAGCTAGCACGCTCGTCTCACTAAATTTTATTACATGGTCACCCGTTTCAAAAACATGTTCCGCTACAGCCGATTTGTCCGTGTGTCCCAGTCGACAGTTCCTTTTATGTTCAGTTAGGCGAGTATTGATACTTCTTTTTGTGGTTCCAATGTAAACCTTCCCACAACTACACGGAATCTTATAGACAACAGGAGTAGCTAGAGGGTGTCGTGGATCTTTCGCCGATCTTAAGCATTCACTAATCTTCTTGGTGGGTCTGAAGATTGTTTCAACTCTGAACTTGGCCAGCACTTTCCCGATACGGTCCGTAATATTGTGGATGAATGGAAGAAAAACTTTCCCCACCGATGGTTGTTGTTGTTGTTGCACGTTTTCGGACATTTTTCTTCTGGGATGGAGTGCTCTATCTACACTCCTGGAAATTGAAATAAGAACACCGTGAATTCATTGTCCCAGGAAGCGGAAACTTTATTGACACATTCCTGGGGTCAGATACATCACATGATCGCACTGACAGAACCACAGGCACATAGACACAGGCAACGGAGCATGCACAATGTCGGCACTAGTACAGTGTATATCCACCTTTCGCAGCAATGCAGGCTGCTATTCTCCCATGGAGACAATCGTAGAGATGCCGGATGTAGTCCTGTGGAACGGCTTGCCATGCCATTTCCACCTGGCGCCTCAGTTGGACCAGCGTTCGTGCTGGACGTGCAGACCGCGTGAGACGACGCTTCATCCAGTCCCAAACATGCTCAATGGGGGACAGATCCGGAGATCTTGCTGGCCAGGGTAGTTGACTTACACCTTCTAGAGCACGTTGGGTGGCACGGGATACATGCGGACGTGCATTGTCCTGTTGGAACAGCAAGTTCCCTTGCCGGTCTAGGAATGGTAGAACGATGGGTTCTATGACGGTTTGGATGTACCGTGCACTATTCAGTGTCCCCTCGACGATCACCAGTGGTGTACGGCCAGTGTAGGAGATCGCTCCCCACACCATGATGCCGGGTGTTGGCCCTGTGTGCCTCAGTCGTATGCAGTCCTGATTGTGGCGCTCACCTGCACGGCGCCAAACACGCATACGACCATCATTGGCACCAAGGCAGAAGCGACCCTCATCGCTGAAGACGACACGTCTCCATTCGTCCCTCCATTCACGCCTGTCGCGACACCACTGGAGGCGGGCTGCACGATGTTGGGGCGTGAGCGGAAGACGGCCTAACGGTGTGCGGGACCGTAGCCCAGCTTCATGGAGACGGTTGCGAATGGTCCTCGCCGATACCCCAGGAGCAACAGTGTCCCTAATTTGCTGGGAAGTGGCGGTGCGGTCCCCTATGGCACTGCGTAGGATCCTACGGTCTTGGCGTGCATCCGTGCGTCGCTGCGGTCCGGTCCCAGGTCGACGGGCACGTGCACCTTCCGCCGACCACTGGCGACAACATCGATGTACAGTGGAGACCTCACGCCCCACGTGTTGAGCAATTCGGCGGTACGTCCACCCGGCCTCCCGCATGCCCACTATACGCCCTCGCTCAAAGTCCGTCAACTGCACATACGGTTCACGTCCACGCTGTCGCGGCATGCTACCAGTGTTAAAGACTGCGATGGAGCTCCGTATGCCACGGCAAACTGGCTGACACTGACGGCGGCGGTGCACAAATGCTGCGCAGCTAGCGCCATTCGACGGCCAACACCGCGGTTCCTGGTGTGTCCGCTGTGCCGTGCGTGTGATCATTGCTTGTACAGCCCTCTCGCAGTGTCCGGAGCAAGTATGGTGGGTCTGACACACCGGTGTCAATGTGTTCTTTTTTCCATTTCCAGGAGTGTACCTCCTTGCCAGCGTACCCATTTTTCTGGAAAGCGGTTTGCAAGTGGTTTAGTTCCTTTTGCAAATAAGGGAGAAGTATTTCTACTATTGGACCACGGCCTCTTAGCCCGGAAGTTTTAATTACTGAAGACGCCGGCCGTGAAAGCAAAAATGGTTCAAATGGTTCAAATGGCTCTGAGCACTATGGGACTCAACTGCTGAGGTCACGCCGGCCGCGGTGGTCTAGCGGTTCTGGCGCTGCAGTCCGGAACCGCGGGACTGCTACGGTCGCAGGTTCGAATCCTGCCTCGGGCATGGGTGTGCGTGATGTCCTTAGGTTAGTTAGGTTTAAGTAGTTCCAAGTTCTAGGGGACTTATGACCTAAGATGTTGAGTCCCATAGTGCTCAGAGCCATTTGAACCATTTTTTTGCTGAGGTCATTAGTCCCCTAGAACTTACAACTAGTTAAACCTAACTAACCTGAGGACATCACAAACATCCATGCCCGAGGCAGGATTCGAACCTGCGACCGTAGCGGTCTTGCCACTTCGGCCGACCCGTCAAAGCCTACACGCTATGGCAAGGAGACTATTTCGAAAAATGATGTTCTTGTAAGTTTCCTATTTGATTACAATAAAATTTTATAACTACTTTGCGGACAATTGACTTACCCTCGTACATTTCTGTTTAGTTGCAATAAATATTCTTTTGTTCTCAGACCTTAGGTTTGTCGGCAACATTTATAGTTCTCCATTTTCCCCCATCTTCTGCAAGGTTCTTCAGTTCCGAGCGTGTTGTCAGTTTGTGATCTTGTTTCATCTGTCTGATGCACGTCTTGGTCTTTCTAATGCATACTCCTCAGGTATTTTGCTTCTATTAATTTCACACTGAATGATCATTGTCTGTACAGGAGTCCAACCATTCAATTCCTTTGCTCATTTATAGTCCTCTTCATTGACTATTCTCTCCGTCTATGAAATCACTTGGACTGCTCTGAGACGCCATGCCTCAGAATCCTCACGTTTCTTCGATTCTGGCTTCCTTTCTGTCCATGTCTTCATCTTCTTCTTGAATGCTGTTTTAGCTTGAGAAATTCCTAGTGTCAAGCTAGACAATGTTCCTGGGTGCATTACATATTCCCACCTGTTTTAGCTTGAGAAATTCCTACTGTCAAGCTAGACAATGTTCCTGGGTGCATTACATATTCCCACCTGTTTTAGCTTGAGAAATTCCTACTGTCAAGCTAGACAATGTTCCTGGGTGCATTACATATTCCCACCTATCGGTAGCACTGTGGAACATTATCGTTTTCATAGTCCAGGAGTTATGGTGTTGGATGCATACCACTGCATGGGCATGCTGACTTCCAAATCTTTGAACAGGGTGCGAGGTGCCGGGGCAAGCAGTGTATTTAACACTAAATTCTTCTAGAATCTACATATGTAAATGATGCTCTAAGCCCCTCCTATTCTAACTCCAACTTTTGCTGTTGCACATGGATTAAAAAATATACGCGAACTGACTGTAATCAACCCTGCAAGTGGAGTAGAAAAAAGTTTGGCACCTGCAATAATTTAATTTGATATATAAGTTAAATAAGGGAAGGTTTCATCAACGTAGTGAGAAATGATGGGTTGCTCTACCGATTAACAGAATGAAAGTTCTGTCCAAAATAACAATATGATTTATTAAGACTAAACACAAAATAAAAAACAAAAACACATGAAACATTTATAATACATCAAATTGACTCAAATTGGATACTCAAACAAACGCTGTGAAGGTGAAGTTGTCCCTAAACTAGATTGTGAGGTTTATGACGATGTGGTATGTGGAGCCAATTCCTTGCCACTCAAATCTTAAGAGAGACACACAGCTAACCCCACATTAATTGCTGCTTCCCAAGGCAGAACAAAATTAGAAAAAGACGAACAGGCGCGCTCTGCTGAGCTCTGATTATCACCTAGGAAAATCCCTATCTGCCGGTGCTGCGGACATACATTACCAAACTGTCTTCTTAACTGCCAGAACACGATCTGGCGTACCGGAGGCGATGGCTGGTTGCTTCGACGTCCTCGACCGAAAAGCGAGAGCCGACCACCCTAGAGCACCCGTACATGCTGAACACCGAACATTCCCGCCCCCACGACAGTGGCCGTGGTTAAACGTTCCAATCAGCAACTCGAAAACCGGCGGCAAATTCCACTCCATTGCCGGAGCACTACCATTCCACCAATGGAGATTCTTGGCGCCAATTTCTGCGCTGATTTTGCTACGTCACGGAGCTATGCCCTGAGCAAGCCAATCACAGTTACTATTTTGCAGAAAGCGCGGGAATTTTCCCGCCACAACTGCCTGGGTAGACAAGTCATTCCCACGCCTCGCTGGTAGCCCGCCAGAAAGTGTTTTCGCTAAGTTTCTGCGAAGTAACGGAACCTCTAGCCCAGCCGCTACTTCAGGCCCCTCCGGGCGTGTCTTTTGACAATGTCGGCGTCTGGAAAGCATTCACTCGACTCCCTCACACCCGTCGGCTTAACCCTCTCGAGATCAGCAGAGCCCGCCTGTCACCGGACCACCTGGGTGACGAGAGACGCTGCGTGGGAAGTCCGCGTGTGAAGGAATAGCAAATTTTCACCGCATGCAATTAGAGACGAAAGTCGTAAGATAGAAATATGAGAGGGGGCTCATGCCAACTCTCAAGGGTACACTCTCCGGTCACACTGTACTCTTTCCCCATGTGCGTATTTTCAGGGGTTCATTGGCCCCATCTTCATCTTTATGGATGACAGTGCTCGATCTCATCGAAAGCGTAGGTGGAGGAGTTCTTGAAAGAAGAGAATATTCCGCGAATGAGCTGTCCTGCCCATTCCCCATAATTAAATTACTCCGAGCACATGTGGGATGTACTGAGGAGAGATACTGCCGCACGTCCACATGTACCAATGGCCATCCAGCAATTGTCAAACGTACTGGTGGACAAACGGAACTCCCAGATACAAAAACTCTGTACCAAACCTGTGGCTAGCATGGGAGCACCGTGCAGAGTATGCACTGTCGTTGGTGGCGATCACACAACCTATTAAGAACCATCTCCGGCCTTTTGCAATGTCCAGGTGACCATCACAATAGCGGTGACTTCAGTGTAATTATTGTCTTCGAATAAAAGTGTCTGTTTTGTTCGTCTCATTGTGTATATCTTTCAGTTACCTTCTGTACTGTATTGTATTGTACTGTAATATACTGTAGCAGTTCTTTGTATGTGTGGTCCAAGTTCCATCGAGCTGTGTTACTTGCAATGGCACATCTTGTGAAAGTAACTTTTGTCCTTGTGCCTGTCCGCTTAGCCGAGCGGACTAACGCACGGCTTTCCGGAGCGGGAAGGAGCGCCTGGTCCCCGGCACGAATCCACCAGGCGGACTTGTGTCGAGGTCCGGTGAGCCGGCCAGTCTGTAGATGGTTTTTCGGCGGTTTTCCATCTGCCTCGGCGAATGTGGGCTGGTTGCCCTTATTCCGCCTCAGCTACACTATGTCGGCGATTGTTGAGCAAACAAGTTCTCCACGTACTCGTACACCACCAGTACTCTACCTCGCAAACATAGGGGTTACACTCGTCTGGCGCGAGACGTTCTCTGGGGGGTCCACCGGGGGACGAACCGCACATTGACCCTGGGTTCCGTGTGGGGCGGCGGAGGGGTGAAGTGGACTGCGGTAGTCGTCGTGGGGTTGTGGACCACTGCGGCTGCGGCAGGGACGGAGCCTCTCCGTCGCTTCTAGGTCCGCTGTTAAAATACAACATACAACTACTTTTGTCCTTAAGTTTTGTAAATTATTGTATGTATTTCTAAAAATATCTTGTTCATGACTTCTTTGACGTTTTGGAGACTACTTGCTGAGTCGGCTAACACTGCTGCTAAGCATTTTTTTCCTCCTTCAGCATGTGTCCTTACATTCGTTTATTGCATCCTCATGGTATACAGTGCAGAGAAACGGGGAAGGCTGCAGCCTTGTCGAGCACATTTATTTACTTTTACAGATTTTGCATCACTGTCTTCTATTTTGGCAACTGCTGTCTGATTCTACGAGGGTAATCCCAAAAGTAAGGTCTCCTATTTTTTTTTTATAAGTACATAGACCTGTTTATTTCTATGATGGTTTCATCAGTTTACAGCTTGAACATTTAGCTATTTTTAGACATAATCACCTTTTCTGTCAGATGCATTTTTGTAGACGATGTGGCAGTTTTTGTATGCCCATGTCGTACCAGCTCGCCGCCACGCTGTTCAGAAAGTTATGAACCTCTTCTTTCACCTCGTCGTCGGAGCTGAATCGCTCGGGCTACAATTAACGCTGACAGGTACTGTGAGACTGAAGACACTCAAACGGGCAATTCAGAACCGGAGAAGAGGAATGTTGAGCAAGGGCGTGCACATTCTCCATGACAACGCTCGCCCACACATCGCTCGGCAAACCATTGCTCTCCTGCAAAAGTTTCAGTGGAACATAATCACCCACCTACCCTATAGTCCTGACTTGGCGCCCAGTGACTGTCACCTGTTCTCTAGGTTAAAAGAACATTTGGCCGGAAAGGATTTAGCTTCGACGACGAGGTGAAAGAAGAGGTTCATAACTTTCTGAACGGCATGGCGGCGACTGGTATGACATGAGCATACAAAAACTGCCACAACGTTTACAAAAATGCATCGACAGAAATGGCGATTATGTCGAAAATAGCTGTACGTTCAAGCTGTAAATGATGTAAACCATTGTAGAAATAAACAGGTCTATGTGCTTGTTGTTGTTGTGGTCCTCAGTACTGAGACTGGTTTGATGCAGCTCTGCATGCTACTCTATCCTGTGCAAGCTTCTTCATCTCCCAGTACCTACTGCAACCTACATCCTTCTGAATCTGCTTAGTGTATTCATCTCTTGGTCTCCCTCTACGATTTTTACCCTCCACGCTGCCCTCCAATGCTAAATTTGTGATCCCTTGATGCCTCAAAACATGTCCTACCAACCGATCCCTACTTCTAGTCAAGTTGTGCCACAAACTTCTCTTCTGCCCAATCCTATTCAATACCTCCTCATTAGTTACGTGATCTACCCACCTTATCTTCAGCATTCTTCTGTAGCACCACATTTCGAAAGCTTCTATTCTCTTCTTGTCCAAACTGGTTATCGTCCATGTTTCACTTCCATACATGGCTACACTCCATACAAATACTTTCAGAAACGACTTCCTGACACTTAAATCTATACTCGATGTTAACAAATTTCTCTTCTTCAGAAACAATTTCCTTGCCATTGCCAGTCTACATTTTATATCCTCTCTACTTCGACCATCATCAGTTATTTTACTCCCTAAATAGCAAAACTCCTTTACTACTTTAAATGTCTCATTTCCTAATCTAATCCCCTCAGCATCACCCGATTTAATTTGACTACATTCCATTATCCTCGTTTTGCTTTTGTTGATGTTCCTCTTATATCCTCCTTTCAAGACACTGTCCATTCCGTTCAACTGCTCGTCTATGTGCTTATAAAAAAAAAAAATAGGAGACCTTACTTTTGGGATTACCCTCGTAGTAAAGCGGCTGGATTGTTTTTTTGCCTCAGTGATCCACCTTAATACACATTAAAATTTGCATCATTTAGGCGAATTTATACTGCCGAAAGACTTTTCTAAATCAATAAAGCCTGTAAACAGTGGGTCATCAAATCTCAGCATTTTTTAAATACAGTATTCTAAGTTAATTTTTGCTTATCTAGTACCTTTGTCTCTCCTGAGACCAAACCGATCTTCAGCGAGGTTTTTATTGTCGAAGGCAGAATCCCGTGCTGGAGGCCTGCCACGGTGCGCCGTTTAGACGTATCTGGACGGTTAACCGGCGGAAACCGAGCCGCTTCGCCCTGGGACTGCGACGCCTGGCCGCTACGCTGGCGGCTGCCGCGCAGCACAGCCGGCTGCAGTGGGTGGGTGGTGGGACCGTAATTAAGCCGTTGGCCGGGCATCGGCCGTATCTCTCCGTCCGGCCGGCGATTAACAAACAGGGGGCCGGCCTGTCCGGCAGGGCTCCTCTCCCGGTCGATTGCTCCTCCGGTAGCGCAAAAAACTCGCCGCGGAAGGCGTCCGTCTCCCAGGGACCGTTGTTGCGCAATGGACGGTTACTACGCGTCAGCACTCTTCAGCCCCGGCCACCGTTTTCAGGTCGTGCAGTTTCCACATTACACGCTCGCATTATCAGGACCACCACTTAGATGAAGGGACTCAGGTCGCTCGTTGTAAACTAGGTCTGCATTGTGTATAAAAAATAGAAGTTCCCATAGTGTTACAGAGGACGCAGATTGCAACAATACAAGGGCCGGCTCGAGGGTGGGTCAACGTCACCTGACTATGGAATGAAACTGAATGAGAGTTGTAGTAGCATCTCTGTACCTTTCACGCCCCGAGGAAGACATCGTCACAGAACCACTAAAATGTGGTACACTGAAGAGCCAAAGAAACTGGTATAGACAATGCGTACTCAAATACAGATATACGTAAACAGGCAGAAGACGGCGCTGTGGTCGGCAACTCCTATATAAGACAACAAGTGTCTGGCGCAGTTGTTACATCGGTTACTGTTGCTACAATGGCAGGTTATCAAGTTTTAAGTGAGTTTGAGCATGGTGTTATAGTCGGTGCACAATGAATGGGACACGACATTTCCGAAGTAGCAATGAAGTGAGGAGTTTCCCGTACGCCCATTTCCAGAGTGTACCGTGAATATCAGGAATCCGGTAAAATATCAAATCTCCTACATCGCTGCAGCCGGCAAAAGATCCTTCAAGAACGAGACCAACGACGACTGAAGAGAATCGTTCAACGAGACAGATGTGCAATTCTTCCGCAAATTGCTGCAGATTTCAGTGCTGGGTCGTCAACAAGTGTCAGCGTACGAACCATTAAATAATACATCACCGTTGTGGACTTGCGAAGCCGAAGGCCCACTCGTGTATCCTTGATGACTGAACGACACAAAGCTTTACGCCTCGCCTGGGCCTGTGAAAACCGACATTGGACTATTGATGACTAGAAACATGTTGCCTTGTCGGACGAGTCTGGTTTCAAATTGTGTCGAGTGGATGGACGTGTACGGTACGGAGACAACCTCAGGAATCCATGGACCCTGCACGCCAACAGGGGACTGTTCAAGCTGGTGAAGGTTCTGCAATGGTGTGGGGAATGTGCAGTTCGAGTGATATGGGACCCCTGATACGTCTAGATACGACTCTGACAAGTGACACGTACGTAAGAATCGTATCTGATCACCTGCATCCATTCATGTCCATTATGCATTCCGACGGACTTCGGCAATTCCAGCGGGACAATGCGACACCCCACACCTCCAGAATTGCTACAGAGCGGCTCCAGCAACACTCTTCTGCGTTTAAACACGTCCTCTGGCCACCAAACTCCCCAGACATGCACTTTATTGAGCATATCTGGGATGCCTTACAATGTGCTCTTCAGAAGAGATCTGCATCCCTCGTACTTTTACGGATTTATGGACAACCCTGCAGGATTCATGGTGTCGGTTCCCTCCAGCACTACTTCAGATGGTCGAGTCCATGCCACATCGTGTTGCGGCACTTCCGCGTGTTTGCAGGGGCCCTACACGATATTTGGCAGGTTTACCAGTTTCTTTAGCCCTTCAGCGTATAATAGTACCAAAAAGTAAATGATAAAGAATATTCCTGATATAATGTGTTGTACTGGGTATCTCTCCTAAGAGTCGTCAGGTGCTTTTTCTCTAGTGTTTCGGCAGATGTTCGCAATTACGTTTCTGCGTTGAGTACGTGGTCAGCCTAACCAGTTACTACACGTCACGTTTTTCATGCGACGCCCAGTATAAAAAGAAAAAAGAAAAAAAGGGTCACTTTGTTTCCCATTAAAAATCCCAAATAAGTCCCGTTCGATATTTGTTTCATCGACGCGTATTAACGGGGACTGTAAAATACGAAGAGCAAACAACAATCCAGCAGCGATTACGCACGCTTGGCGGTTGCAGTGGGCGCGGGCCACGGCAGTAATCTCGCTGCTGTAGTACTGGTTATTCTTCGAGGTTTATTGTCGCTGTTAATATGTGTCGATAAAACAAATATCGCACTAGGAACATCACACTAGGCTAACCTGGGACCACTCTATCGAATATACACGTAAAACTCCGATTTTAAAATGCATGCTTCCACTATTATTTACTGATCGTTTTACGAGATGGTCATTTTACATCTGGCATTTCGTGGTGAGCCAATATTTTTCTTAATTTACGATCAATTTTGAGCTTGATGCCCTAAAATTCCAAGATGCTACTCCAGGCAGGTGTAAAATGAATGTGCGCAAGGGAAAATAATGAACGCTAAAATGAAGATTTGGCCCTGTCTGACTACCTCCTGAAGCAGATCTTAGGATCTCTTAATGATGATATCTCCTCCTTCTTGCTCTTTAACATATAAATTACAACACAAACATAAATTGATGATTAAGGGAACTAGTAAATATAAAATGATAAATGCTGTTTCTGGTTATACATTTATTGTAGATTAAAACCCCTTTATATTGCAACTATTTATACATCAATGTCCAATGGACATAAATAGATACAAATGAATTTCCTTACCAGTACGATTGATCAACTGCCCAAATCTGCCCCTTTTTTCGGCTACGCGATCTAATATAAACAACGCGAGACGACTGACATCATCTATGTACCAAACACTAAAAGACACTACTTTCAAAGACGATCTGCAGTGGTGTACAACCTCAGTGGAAATAAAATTTACGTGATCACAGCTGTTTAACTTTATACCCCTAATAAGCAGAAGCAATTAGCAATATCACCGTATGTACTGCGTCCGGTGCATCGGAGTGAAGGTCCTCGTACAAGTCTGCGACGAAGGAAGAACTCCAGCCACAAAATACACTCCTGGAAATTGAAATAAGAACACCGTGAATTCATTGTCCCAGGAAGGGGAAACTTTATTGACACATTCCTGGGGTCAGATACATCACATGATCACACTGACAGAACCACAGGCACATAGACACAGGCAACAGAGCATGCACAATGTCGGCACTAGTACAGTGTATATCCACCTTTCGCAGCAATGCAGGCTGCTATTCTCCCATGGAGACGATCGTAGAGATGCTGGATGTAGTCCTGTGGAACGGCTTGCCATGCCATTTCCACCTGGCGCCTCAGTTGGACCAGCGTTCGTGCTGGACGTGCAGACCGCGTGAGACGACGCTTTATCCAGTCCCAAACATGCTCAATGGGGGACAGATCCGGAGATCTTGCTGGCCAGGGTAGTTGGCTTACACCTTCTAGAGCACGTTGGGTGGCACGGGATACATGCGGACGTGCATTGTCCTGTTGGAACAGCAAGTTCCCTTGCCGGTCTAGGAATGGTAGAACGATGGGTTCGATGACGGTTTCGATGTACCGTGCACTATTCAGTGTCCCCTCGACGATCACCAGTGGTGTACGGCCAGTGTAGGAGATCGCTCCCCACACCATGATGCCGGGTGTTGGCCCTGTGTGCCTCGGTCGTATGCAGTCCTGATTGTGGCGCTCACCTGCACGGCGCCAAACACGCATACGACCATCATTGGCACCAAGGCAGAAGCGACTCTCATCGCTGAAGACGACACGTCTCCATTCGTCCCTCCATTCACGCCTGTCGCGACACCACTGGAGGCGGGCTGCACGATGTTGGGGCGTGAGCGGAAGACGGCCTAACGGTGTGCGGGACCGTAGCCCAGCTTCATGGAGACGGTTGCGAATGGTCCTCGCCGATACCCCAGGAGCAACAGTGTCCCTAATTTGCTGGGAAGTGGCGGTGCGGTCCCCTACGGCACTGCGTAGGATCCTACGGTCTTGGCGTGCATCCGTGCGTCGCCGCGGTCCGGTCCCAGGTCGACGGGCACGTGCACCTTCCGCCGACCACTGGCGACAACATCGATGTACTGTGGAGACCTCACGCCCCACGTGTTGAGCAATTCGGCGGTACGTCCACCCGGCCTCCCGCATGCCCACTATACGCCCTCGCTCAAAGTCCGTCAACTGCACATACGGTTCACGTCCACGCTGTCGCGGCATGCTACCAGTGTTAAAGACTGCGATAGAGCTCCGTATGCCACGGCAAACTGGCTGACACTGACGGCGGCGGTGCACAAATGCTGCGCAGCTAGCGCCATTCGACGGCCAACACCGCGGTTCCTGGTGTGTCCGCTGTGCCGTGCGTGTGATCATTGCTTGTACAGCCCTCTCGCAGTGTCCGGAGCAAGTATGGTGGGTCTGACACACCGGTGTCAATGTGTTCTTTTTTCCATTTCCAGGAGTGTATATTAAAAAACCTCATTCAAACAGTAGGACGGCACAAGACGGTCCTTTGACTAGTATAATCTAATACTGTCTTTTCCTCTCTGTGTTCTACTGACAAGAAAAGCGAACTCCCAGCCAGAAGGACAGAGTTCAGATAACGTCTCAACGTGAGTATAGGCAGAAGAAGTGCTCTCAATCACTGAACGTTGCATACTCAACGATGACTTCCAACCTGGTTCAAAATGATTCAAATGGCTCTGAGCACTATGGGACTTAACATCTGTGGTCATCAGTCCCCTAGAACTTAGAACTACATAACCTAACTAACCTAAGGACATCACACACATCCATGCCCGAGGCAGGATTCGAACCTGCGACCGTAGCGGTCACGCGGTTCCAGACTGAAGCGCCTAGAACCGCACGGCCACACCGGCCAGCCTCACAACCTAGAGGTGAAGTCCAGAATCGTATAAGTTGTAGTGGACTGTTAAGGCAGCCAGTCCACAGTGAAGTAGCCGAAAGGGCACGCGTCAACTCACGCCGTCTGGCGTTAAGTCTGGAACAGGATTCGTAATGAATGTGATAAAGAAAAGAACGTAGCTACTAGAACACTTAACTTTTATATTGTCCTTTGGTATACAGCATTCTGGATGATACAAGTGAGACTCTATCTTGTGGTACATGCAACATTACAAATGGTTAATGGCGCCTTGCTAGGTCGTAGCCATAAACTTAGCTGAAGGCTATTCTAACTGTCTCTCGGCAAATGAGAGAAAGGCTTCGTCAGTGTAGTCGCTAGCAACGTCGTCGTACAACTGGGGCGAGTGCTAGTACGTCTCTCGAGACCTGCCTTGTGGTGGCGCTCGGTCTGCGATCCTGACAGTGGCGACACGCGGGTCCGACATGTACTAATGGACCGCGGCCGATTTAAGCTACCACCTAGCAAGTGTGGTGTCTGGCGGTGACACCACATTCCTCCCCCGCAAATCGGCGAACGGTCGTGTGATAAGGCTTCCGCCCGCCGTGGGGAGGACCCCATGTTGACGTATGCGATGGGGTGGGGAGCCTAACAACAGGCGAGGCCGTGCCACCCGCACCCTGCCATTCGGTCCGAGGGGAACTAGGAAACGCCTGAAAACCTAGTCCAGGGTGCACGTCAACATGCGGTGTATGCGCCCGTAATGAGACAGGAGGGGCCGAAGGGTCGACCTCCATGGCGTCGGGGGATCCGACGCGCGATGACGACATCTGGTCCGGAGCGGTCAAGAGTTCCATGGCGGAGGACAGCTGGTCACGGGAAGCGATCGGCGTCGCGTGACCCAGGGAGGTGCTGGGCGGCTGCAGCGAAGCGTCCACTGCGGGCGGCGGCGGCGGTGGCGGCAGCAGCGGCGCGTCGCCATGGGGCGAAATGGAAAGCATCGTCGGTAACACCTGGGGATGAGGCGAGCCAGTAGATGGGTCCCCAGGGCGCTGATCGGACGGCACCGTCGCTGGAAGCAGACGGGGAGCGGCAGAACCCGTGCGACGACAGAGGCGCAGCTGATTGAGATGCCGACGCACCTCACCAGAGGCCCCCAAAACCAAATACATCGCGCTGTCGAGGCAGCGAAGAATGCGCCCTGCGAGCCAATGCCGTGAACCTCGATAGTTGCGATAGAAGACAACGTCGCCAGGAGCAAAAGCAGGAGTCTGCCGCTGCGCAGGAACCTGATGCGGCAGATGCATCAAAGACATCAAGGTTCGATGAGGATGACCGTGGAGGAACTCCGCCGGCGAGCGAACATCGCGGGGCTGAGAGCGATAAGAGGACAAAAAGAGCAACAATGCGTCCTCCCGAGAATGCGACTCTTTCAACTTCAACATCTGTGACTTGAAAGTCCGGACCAATCATTCAGCGGCACCGTTGGACTGAGGCGAAAACGGCGCGGATGTCAGATGTTGAATACCATTGGCCTTGCAGAATGACTGAAATTCTGGGGACATGAATTGTGGGCCATTGTCGGAAACAATAGTCTGTGGTAGACCTTCAATGCAAAAGATAGCGGACAACGCTTGGATGGTGGCAGATGACGTCGTGGAAGACATCCGGACAACAAATGGAAAATTACTGAATGAATCGACAACAACCAACCATCGAGCATTCCAGAAGGGACCAGCAAAATCGAAATGCAAGCGTTGCCAAGGGGAAGTGGCTTTCGGCCATGCAAAGAATTTCCGCGGCGGTGCGGATTGTTGTTCGGCACACGCCATGCAAGAAGAGCACATATTCGTAATCGCAGCATCGATTCCGAACCAAGTACAGTGCTGATGAGCAAGTTGTTTCGTGTGCACTATACCCCAATGTCCTTGGTGGAGAAGCCGTAAGACAGAGGACTGTAACGAACGTGGGACCACGACTCTGGACTGATCATTATCAGAACGCAACAACAAAACACCACGTCGTACAAAAAGTCTCTCCTTGTGAGCAAAAAATCGGCGAACCAACGGATCCTCGAACGTGACTTCGACAAGGGCCATTGCGTAGCAACAAAACGCAAAACGGTAGCAAGGACAGGGTCAGCAGCTGTGGCTATAGCTACACGACGAAAATCAATCGGAAACGATTCGACCACGTCATCGGTTTCCGAGTCAATGAACATGCATGCAAGTTCGGAAGAATCGAATGCTTTATCCTCAGCAACAGGCAAACGGGACAACGCATCAGCGTTGCCGTGCTTAGCAGTGGACCGATACAAGATATCGTAGCGGTACTGCGAGAGAAAAATAGACCAGCGAATGAATTTCTGCGCCGTACGTGGAGGTACAGGCTTGTGCGGATGAAAAAGCAATGTCAAAGGTTTGTGGTCTGTGATGATGGTAAAGTGACGACCATACAAGAAATCGTGAAACTTCGTAACACCAAACACGAGAGCCAAAGCTTCTTTCTCTATTTGTGAATAATGCCGTTGCGCTGACGAGAGCAATTTGGACGCAAAGGCAATAGGGCGATCATGCGAACCATCTTTGTGCACAAGCACAGCACCGATCCCGAAATCCGACGCATCGACCATCAACAAAAGGGGTTTCCGGGGATCGAATGGCGTAAGGCAAGTATTTGAAAGCAACGCCGATTTCAACTGGCGAAAGGCACGTTCGCATTCCGCCGTCCAGACGAACGGAACACCTTTACGGCGTAAGCGATGAAGCGGAGCTGAAATGGAAGAGGCATTGCGCAGAAAGCGATGATAATAGTTAATTTTTCCCAACACACTCTGTAGCTGCTTCACATTCTGTGGCGAAGGCAATTCTTGTATGGCACGGAGGTGCTCTGGACTCGGATGTATGCCTTGGGCATTGATGACATGTCCCAAATAGGGTAAGTCACGAGCAAAAAATACACATTTGTCCTTCCTCAAGCGAAGACCATTTTGCCGCAATACCTGAAATAATGTGCGGAGGTTGGCTAAATGTTCGGCTGCTGTCTTTCCGGAGATCACAATATCGTCCAGATAGTTCGCTGCAGTAGGGACTGACGCACAAACAGTTTGTAAATATTGCTGAAACAATGCAGGGGCGGATGCACACCCGAATGGCAGTCTTTTGAATCGGTACAATCCAAGATGTGTGTTAACCACCAATACGCGCTGGGATTCTTTGTCCACCGGTATTTGCAAGTACGCATCTGCTAGGTCCAACTTTGAAAAATACGTTCCCGGGCACAGTTTGTCAAAAAGATCTTCCGGGCGGGGCAAAGGAAAAGTAGCAGTCACAAGTTGTGGATTCACAGTTGCCTTGAAGTCCACGCAAAGTCTCAATTTTCCGGAAGGTTTTTGCAAAATTACTAAGGGTGAGGCCCAGAGAGAAGCCTGCACACGTTCAATGACACCTTGTGATTCTAAATCGTTTAATGTTCTGGCGACCTCATCACGCAATGCGTGGGGAACATTGCGCGCTCTGAAAAATTTCAGTTGCGCGTTTACTTTCAGTTCCAAATGAGCTTCATAGTTCTTAGCACAACCAAGGCCCGGTGCAAAAATGTCTGCAAATTCGTCACATAGACTAGAAACACTGGCTGAAGGCACAGTCTCGTTCACTGATAGGACCTGATTTACTATAGACAAGTTAAACAACTGAAATAAATCTAAACCAAACAAGTTCACTGCCGAAGAAGAACGAAGGACGTAAAAAGACACAAGTTTTGTTTGTCCCTTGTATGTGGCAAGAAGAGTGCACTGCCCTAAGACAGGGATAGCTTGTCCGGAATAACTCGTGAGCTGAACATTTGCGGCACGCAACGGAGGTGCGCCCAGTTGTTTGTATTTGGCGTGATTGAGCAATGAAACTGCAGCTCCGGTATCGAGCTGGAACGGTATCACTTGTCCGGCAAAGTCCAAATCTACAAAAAGTTTATTGTCCTGCTGACGACAAGAGCGACTGTTATGTGCAACTTGAACAGACACTTGTACAGAATCACGTGCGACTTTACGGGATTTCCGGCGACATCGACGCACACTGTTCGTGGGACGAACACAGTCACTGTTTGAGATAGTGGCACTGGACGGGGTGGAAGTAACTACATGAATGTCCATGGGCGAAGGTTCACGAGCCTGATTGTCCTTGGTTCTATTCCGGCGCGAAGCAAAGGGCCTGGAATGGTTGCGATTGTCCGATCGGAGCTTTTTCTGGCAAACACTTTGAACATGTCCTTTCTTGTTACAGAAAAAGCAAATAGCCTGGCGTGACGGGCAATTGTCACGCGAATGTCTAGTGGCACACCGCGGGCATGATTTCACTGTAGTTGCTTGCTTGCGCAGGACACATGGCTGCGCGGACGTGCGCGAGGGCAGGTTAGCGTTCCGTGCAGCGGGCCCGGCGGGCCGGTTAATGTGACACACGGCTGGCGAAGTTGCAAATGATGCCTGAGCAAAGTCAAGTGTGTCTTGCCTATCCAATATGTCTATCACTTGTTGAAGGGAGGGATTAACTAGTTTCAAAATCTGTTCCCGTATGCGAACATCAGAAACGTTCTGTGCTATTGCATCACGCACCATAGTATCTGAATAAGGGAGTCCACAGTCACATTCAAATGCACACTCCCTAGTAAGTCCTTGCAAAGTTGCAACCCACTCCCGATTAGTTTGACCGGCCGTACGTTTTGTACAGAAGAACGTATACCGTTTTGCAACTACATTAACTGTTTCTTTGAAATAGGCATCTAAAGCAGACAAAATTTCTTCGTATGATAGAGTTGCTACGTCGCGTCGGGGAAACAATTTCACTATCACACGGTAGGTGGACACACCGACACACGGAAGCAAAAACGGCTGCCGCTCACTACCTTGAATTCTGTAGGCGGCGAGATGAAATCCAAATTGTCGGGACCATTCTGTCCAAGATTAGTTGGCTGCATCAAAACTACGGAAGGACGGCGCAAAGGCGTGTTGTGGCTGCGGTAGCGATGAAGCGGCGGCGGCCGCATCGTTTTGCAGCGCACGTTGACCCTGGACGAGCTGTCCCAGGGCATCCAATAACGCCTGCGTCTGCTGATTCTGCAAGCGATAAAATTCGGACAGTACATCTGGAGAATGTGGCGAAGCCATGACACAAGTAAATGTAAGCAATGAGAAAGAACAAGATCCTGATTAATCCGCGTCGCCAATGTAGTGGACTGTTAAGGCAGCCAGTCCACAGTGAAGTAGCCGAAAGGGCACGCGTCAACTCACGCCGTCTGGCGTTAAGTCTGGAACAGGATTCGTAATGAATGTGATAAAGAAAAGAACGTAGCTACTAGAACACTTAACTTTTATATTGTCCTTTGGTATACAGCATTCTGGATGATACAAGTGAGACTCTATCTTGAGGTACATGCAACATTACAAATGGTTAATGGCGCCTTGCTAGGTCGTAGCCATAAACTTAGCTGAAGGCTATTCTAACTGTCTCTCGGCAAATGAGAGAAAGGCTTCGTCAGTGTAGTCGCTAGCAACGTCGTCGTACAACTGGGGCGAGTGCTAGTACGTCTCTCGAGACCTGCCTTGTGGTGGCGCTCGGTCTGCGATCCTGACAGTGGCGACACGCGGGTCCGACATGTACTAATGGACCGCGGCCGATTTAAGCTACCACCTAGCAAGTGTGGTGTCTGGCGGTGACACCACATAAGTTCACAACAGTACAGTTCCTAACAGCTCTAACTATTAAATCTCGTGAGAGTAAAGACAGCAAATCCGTCTGTACCAACAAAGCTGATACTGAGCGACCGTCAAACCCGGGCGCTCAAAACGGAAGACTTCTTGTCTCCACCGCTGGCTTCCCAGGAAAGCTTGGCTGCCCTCCTTCGTAACTCAGAAGGCGAACCATATTCTCGAAACCATGGAATTTTCTCTCTCTCTACAGATTCTTCCGAACGCCGACCAACCATACTTTAGTCCTGTGTCGTCCAGCGCGGAAAGTTTGCGAGGAAATACCTATACTCATACAATGGGACACTTCTCAGAGAAAAAATCCTCGGAAATTGTAACCTCCACCTCACTTATCGACCTTAATGACAGTAAAAATTAAACCGCGTGTACCTAATGGAAATTTGGGAAAAGCAATCGTCACCGAAGTTAATCTGTTGGTAAAGAGGGAGGAAAGGGTTACATCTAAATGAAAGGAAAAATGCAAATGAAACTGGTGGAAATTAATTTTGAAAAAGGGTAAAGTTAATAAAGAAAGTAAATGTGCGATCGTTACGTTAACAATTAACTGGCGTTAATTAGATATTTGAGATTTGGGGAAAATTACGGTCGCCAGTCCTATGGACAACCACTATAATAACTGAAAAAGAAAGGTTATTGCACATTTAATTAGCACTAAAAGCGTGGCAGCTGAAGGTTGATTCGTGTTGTGTGGAAACTGAATGTTTGTCAGAAGTAATAAATTTCGCTACCATACAGTTCTAAAACTTTACGTGCTTTTAGTCTTCCTTGTTGGTTGATTGAAGGTTTGAAGACGTCGATCGAGGAGGAGGCGACAATCTCTTATGTCGGCCATAGCTGTTGCGCCTTCTTCTCGACACGGTCACCAGGCGAAACGGGCTCTTGATGTGTGCCAGCTAATATTTCCCGTCCGCGACACTGTGCCAGAATCTCCCATTGCAAGTCGAGCGGAATTACGTGCTGCCTAACCCCGGAAGCGCAGTAACTCGCGGGAGCGTCACACAACACACCTGCTCCACCGCCATACTCCAGCCAGACTCCGCTCTGCTCGCGCTCCATGCGGCAGAGTTAACACTACCAAAGATCCTAAACACTTTGGTTCTCCACACGACCTATCGATGTAATCGTTCGATAGCGTAGTTTTCCCTAGGCAAGACCCAGCGTAAAAATACAAATAATATTTACAAAACAAACCAATTATACATCGACATAAAACAATTACAATATATAAAGACACAGAAATGTCACATCTTCAGGTAACAAAATAAGGAAAAAATTTATAATACAATAGATGGAAATAGGAGGATATGCATTTCCGGCGTTACAAAATAACCCAGCCTGCGATTTCCGAGGTAACGCTTCCTCGTTCCTCTCTGCTGCGTCCAAGATTTTCAGAGTTTCCGAAGTATTATCCAGTTATCAAATGGTTCAAATGGCTCTGAGCACTATGGGACTTAACATCTGAGGTCATGAGTCCCCTAGAACTTAGAACTACTTAAACCTAACTAACCTAAGGACATCACACACATCCATGCCTGAGGCAGGATTTCGAACCTGCGACCATAGCAACCTCTGCTACTACAGGCAATCTTTCATTACGCCGTTTTGATAATAAAGACACTCCTCACGTGCAATGAGCGTTAACAATTATTTACAACGTGTACATGACAATGTCAGTCTTCTTTAAATATTCATACATACGATATACAACCTACCAAATGATACCTAACTCCGGTTGTAAATCACGGTAAAGTATGTAGATTGTCGCACAGATGACAAAATGGTAGATATCGAAATAGACGGCAGAGGGATAGAGAATCAATTAAAATCGCTCAAAAGAGGAAAGGCCGCTGGACCTGATGGGATACCAGTTCGATTTTACACAGAGTACGCGAAGGAACTTGCCCCCTTTCTTGCAGCGGTGTACCGTAGGTCTCTAGAAGAGCGTAGCATTCCGAAGGATTGGCAAAGGGCACAGGTCATCCCCGTTTTCAAGAAGGAACGCCGAACAGATGTGCAGAACTATAGACCTATATCTCTAACGTCGATCAGTTGTAGAATTTTGGAACACGTATTATGTTCGAGTATAATGACTTTTCTGGAGACTAGAAATCTACTCTGTAGGAATCAGCATGGGTTTCGAAAAAGACGGTCGTGTGAAACCCAGCTCGCGCTATTCGCCCACGAGACTCAGAGGGCCATAGACACGGGTTCGCAGGTAGATGTCGTGTTTCTTGACTTCCGCAAGGCGTTCGATACAGTTCCCCACAGTCGTTTAGTGAAAAAGTAAGAGCATATGGACTATCAGACCAATTGTGTGATTGGATTGAAGAATTCCTAGATAATAGAACGCAGCATGTCATTCTCAATGGAGAGAAGTCTTCCGAAGTAAGAGTGATTCCAGGTGTGCCGCAGGGGAGTGTCGTAAGACCGTTGCTATTCACAATATACATAAATGACCTTGTGGATGACATCGGAAGTTCACTGAGGCTTTTTGCGGATGATGCTGTGGTATATCGAGAGGTTGTAACAATGGAAAATTGTACTGAAATGCAGGAGAATCTGCAGCGAATTGACGCATGGTGCAGGGAATGGCAATTGAATCTCAATGTAGACAAGTGTAATGTGCTGCGAATACATAGAAAGAAAGATCCCTTATCATTTAGCTACAGTATAGCAGGTCAGCAACTGGAAGCAGTTAATGCCATAAATTATCTGGGAGTACGCATTAGGAGTGATTTAAAATGGAATGATCATATAAAGTTGATCGTCGGTAAAGCAGATGCCAGACTGAGATTTATTGGAAGAATCCTAAGGAAATGCAATCCGAAAACAAAGGAAGCAGGTTATAGTAGGCTTGTTCGCCCGCTGCTTGAATACTGCTCAGCAGTGTGGGATCCGAACCAGATAGCGTTGATAGAAGAGATAGAGAAGATCCAACGGAGAGCAGCGCGCTTCGTTACAGGATGATTTAGTAATCGCAAAAGCGTCACGGAGATGATAGATAAACCCCAGTGGAAGACTCTGCATGAGAGACGCTCAGTAGCTCGGTACGGGCTTTTGTTTAGTTTCGAGAAGGTACCTTCACCGAAGAGTCAAGCAGTATATTGCTCCCTCCTGCGTATATCTCGCGAAGAGACCATGGGGATAAAATCAGAGAGATTAGAGCACACACAGAGGCATACCGACAATCCTTCTTTCCACGAACAGTACGAGGCTGGAATAGAAGGCAGAATCGATAGAGGTACTCAAGGTACCCTCCACCACACACCGTCAGGTGGCTTGCGGATTATGGATGTAGATGTAGATGTAGATGTAGATGAGTGCTTGTAAGGTGACGCCGGAGTAGTCGTCCGATGACGTCTCAGACGTGCTCGATTGGAGACAGGTCTGGTGACTGAGATGGCCAAGGCAACATATCGAGTCTCTGCCAGCAGTACGGGGAGCTAGCATTATCCTATTGGAAAACACCCTCTGGACTGCTGTTCATTACTGGCACCACGGCAGGTGGAATCACCAGACACGTCCAGTTTTGCTGTCAGGTTGCGTGGAATGATCACGAGAGTACTTCTGCTGTCATATGAAATTGCACCACAGACCACAGCTCGAGGTGTTGGTTGCTGGACCTCAACTGGCTTCCTTCTAATCAACAAATGGTTCAAATGGCTCTGAGCACTATGCGACTTAACTTCTGAGGTCATCAGTCGCCTAGAACTTAGAATTAATTAAACCTAACTAACCTAAGGACATCACACACACCCATGCCTGAGGCAGGATTCTAACCTGCGACTGTAGCGGTCGCCCGGTTCCAGACTGTAGCTCCTAAAACCGCACGACCACTCCGGCCGGCTCTAATCAACACATGGCCATCACTGACACGGGGACAGAAGCAGCTTTCATCAGAAAACACAACAGACCTCTGCCTTGCCCTGCAATGAGCTGCCGGCTGCTGTGACCGAGCGGTTGTAGGCGCTTCAGTCTGCTCGTGGTCTTGCGGTAGCGTTCTCGCTTCCCGCGCACGGGGTCCCGGGATCGATCCCGGCGCGGTCAGGGATTTTCCCTGCCTCGAGATGACTGGGTGTTGTTGTGTCGTTATCATCATTGATCCCCATAACGTTCGGAGGAAGGCATTGGCAAACCACCTCCGCCAGGACCTTGCCTAGTCGGCGATGCGGGTCTCCCGCATCGTCCCCTACGCTCCTCGGAGTATGGGACCATCTCTTTATCTTATATTAATATTCCGCAGCAGTCAGCGAAGATAACGGATGTAGCATTATGGCGCTTAACTAACATTTTATCAGGGATCTCGTGTTATAATATGTGTCCTCTCAGACCAACAGCCTATATCTTCTAAATATCGAAGTCTGATGTTTCCTAAGAAACTCTAATTTGTGATACCGCAGCTCAAACATGTAGTAAAAATAATTATGTCATTTTATGAATAAGCCTACCTTTAAGTTCGCTTAAGATCGAAAATCAATAATAGCTACAACAGTCACTGAAGGGGAGGGCCATTGCTCTTTATTTTTGATGTTCGAATTGCGGTTGTTGCATCTGGACATTATTCGTTACTGCGCTATAGACCCAAGTCATATTTACGGAAATGCGTATAAACTCATTGACCTGTCTTTTAAGATATTTCGGCTCCCAGTCAACGCAATCACGGTCGATGACATTGCGTGTTCGAAGAACCAGCTTCCGCAGTGCTGGCCAGCTTAAGAAAAACATCGGCCGAGCAAAGGTGTTCTGCATATCGCTAGTCTAATGGAGAACTGGAACGTTTGGCAGCTATGTGACCGCAGATTTTTTTCCTGGAGTAATTCAGAATAACCGTGCTAAATTCATTCGATATTTTCTGGTCATTTTGATTAACTATTATGAATGATTCTCATTTAAGAGATGTAATAATGATAGAAAATTTTTGTTGTGATTCTTGGTCAGGCAGAAGCTGCAGCTAATTTCGTCATTTACGTTGTGAATTATCTGCCTTAGCCATCACTGGGACAACCAGGGAGCAATATCTGCTGCAGCTGTTTTCTATCTTAGCGGCAAAGTGTTCGCCCTTCAGAGGGAAGATTGCATTAGTTTTTGGTTCTAATCACGCTGGTGACTAGATTTTTACCTCTTCTTTGAAAGAGCTACTACCAAGCAGATCGATAATCAGTAAATAAATCTAAAAAAAACTTCCTCCTCATAAGATAAGTTTTGTCGCTACCTGAAATCTTTATCTTGTAGATCTAAAGGTGAAGAATTTCTGTACTGCACACTTGCCAGTGCCTGCATCTTGTGCTTCTGTCAATTGTATTGACTTAATTGTGCCGCTGAATGACTTGCTAACTGCATTTCCCTATGTTGCATTTCCATACTTTCCGTTAACGCTTCTCCAGCATGGCTGTGGAGTGAACAGAGACACAGAGCGAGTCGAGGCTGAAATTGCGTAATATCTTGTTAATCCGTGACTATTTTGGGTACTTGTATTATGAAAAAAAAGCTTTTTTCGTAATGTTACCATGGTGAGTTATAGTTAATTTGTGTTAGTAAAGTGCATACTAAACAGCATTTTTATTAGTTTATTCAACACAACAGATTGATATAAAAGATAAATTAATCAGCAACAATGTAGTCCCCCAGAGGTCAAATAACCGTCTCAGAATGCTGAGATAGATTTCGACTTCATGCCTGTAGACAGTATGTTGGTATCACTGAATCTCCTTGCATGTTATGTTGTGTAACAGACAGCAAAGCTGTGCATTTGAGCATAACGAAAAAGCGAGAGAGCTCGCGAATTGACGGCCGGAGTGGCCGAGCGGTTCTAGACGCTACAGTCTGGAGCCGCGCGACCTCTACGGTCGCAGGTTCGAATCCTGCCTCGGGCATGGATGTGTGTGATGTCCGTAGGTTAGTTAGGTTTAAGTAGTTCTAAGTTCTAGGGGACTGATGACCTCAGCAGTTAAGTCCCATAGTGCTCAGAGCCATTTGAACCAACTCGCGAATTCTGTCACCGACTGTACAAACTATCAAATGCAGACCGGACGGAGATGCAGGCTAAAAGTGCGTGGTACAAAAAATTGGCAATTAACTATTGACACAAATGTATGTAATATGGTGCGCTTAAGTAGACCGAAGTATCTAGGGTTAAAGCTGCGCAATAGTGCTGTGGTATTCCAGCCAGACATAATCGGTTCGAGCCCCGGCAACGGAAGAAATTTTCATTTTTCATCAGCAATATACACTAAAAAGAGCACGTAGTGACAGAGGATGCAAAATCGTAGATTTCGGCGGCCGATGGATGAATGTCTGCCGCTGCAGCGCAATTTCACCGCGCAACTGCCAAGAATAGTAAACAGGGAACATGTCGATACGAGGTCATAAAGTCTTTACGAATTTCATTCCGTATGCTCAATTGGACAGTAACTATGCATCGCAGAGAGGCGCGGGAATTATACACGCAGTTTTCAGCATTTGAAGGAGGACGCGCAGTTGGGCTCAGGAAAACCGATTGGAATAATCGGCGAATCAATCGACATTTGACTCTAAACGAAGTCACTATTCGACGATGTTGGGAGGAATGGGTGAACCATGGCCGAACACAGCGTCAAGAACGATGCGGTCGACCTAGAGAGACAATACAACGTGAGAGCCAAGCAGCCGTCAGAAAGGCACTCAGAGGCCCGTATTCAACACTATCATCGATACGGCGTGCCACTGGTGCTCCAGTGATCTCAAGGACCGTTAATAGGCGGCTCTCAGAAACGGGGCTGAGCTCACGGCGCCCTTGCGACGATTACCATAGACCTTTGTCCACCAATAAGCCCGTTTGCAGTCGTATAGGGCATACACGGCCTGGAATTTCATTGGTGGGTGTTGAATTGTCTGAGCCCCGATGAGCATCGAAGATGTGAATGGAGACGCCCCAGACAGCAGTGGAATAGCAGCTCGACTGTCTCACACCATACTGAGCGACAACCAGCAGTGGTGGTCTGGGATGCCGTTTTATTTCGTATCAGGAACCGTTTGGTTGTCATCCGCGGCGTCCTTACAGCAAAGAGGTAAGTCCACGATATTCTATGCCCCGTATTGTTGCCCTTCACGGGAAGCCATCCTGCTCTTACACTTCAGAAAGATAATGTCAGCGCGCACGCGAGTAGAGTTGCTACCTCTTGTCTTCCTGCTTGCCAAACCCTACCTTGGCAAGTAAGGTAGCCGGATCTCTCCCCCAATTGAGCACTTTTAGGCATGGGACTCCAACCAGCTCGGGATTTTGACAATCTAACGGGCCAATTGGACAGAATATTGCACGACACCCAACAACTCTATCATTGAATGCCAGGCCGAATAACTAGTTGCATAAGGGTCAGGGACGGACCAATCCGTTACTGACTTGTTCAATTTATGAAGCTGTTTCTCTTGAATAAAGCATCCAATTTTTCTGAAATTGTAATCATTTTTGATTGTATGGGCACATCACTTCTACCGATTCTGTCCCATTCGGATAACTCTTACGTGGCGCGTCGGTTTTTTTGTCTTAGAATGTATTGTAAGTAGGCTGTTTAGGTTTTTTTTTTATTGGTAACGCCACCTCTGTATGAAAATCACTGGCTGTGCTGTGTGCAGTCTGTAGCTGCTTTGCATTGTTGTAATACTCGCCATTGTAGTGTTAGGCAGCTGGCTGTGAACAGCGCGTAGCGTTGCGCAGTTGGAGGTGAGCCGCCAGCAGTGGTGGATGTGGGGAGAGAGATGGCGGAGTTTTGAAATTTGTCATGAACTGCTACATATATTATGACTATTGAGGTAAATACATTGGTTGTTCTCTATCAAAATCTTTCATTTGCTGACTATGCCTATCAGTAGTTTGTGCCTTCAGTAGTTTGAATCTTTTATTTAGCTGGCAGTAGTGGCGCTCGCTGTATTGCAGTAGCTTGAGTAGCGAAGATTTTTGTGAGGTAAGTGATTTGTGAAAGGTATAGTTTAATGTTAGTCAGGGCCCATTCTTTTGTAGGGATTATTGAAAGTCAGATTGCGTTGCGCTAACAAAATATTGTGTGTCAGTTTAAGCACAGTAATGTATAATTGTTAAAAGGGGACGTTTCAGTATGTCTGACCAAAAGAAAGAGAGGGGGTAGCGTAAAGTTTCTTATCACCAAACTGTGCTTCAGTGTGCTAGATTTAACCCTAGAATTCGTAACCAGCGTCCGTTGGAGGAAGGGCACATGATGTTTGATGATCCGTTCATGAAATGGGGACATTAAACTTGGTGACTCCACTTTGGTGTGTTCAAAAGGACGGGCGGGGATCCAGGATTTAGTTCAGGGGAGGGAGGGGGGGTTGGGGTGGAGGGTTCACAGTTGGTTACTACCTCCCCCTCCCGTTCAAATATAACTTGCCACCACCCGACCTTATAACAAGGCAGACATATCTAAGATCAGAACAATAGTAAAATAAGAGTAATAGATACAAAATTTTTACACAGTCCAATCTAGCCACTGTCACGAATGACGATGATGAGGATGAAATGATGAGGACAACACAAACACCCAGTCCTCGGGCAGCGAAAATCCCCAACGCGGCCGGGAATCGAACCCGGGACTCCGTGATCCAGAGGCAGCAACTCTAGCCACTAAACCACGAGTTGCGGAGGGGCGATACCGAATGATTAATGTTATTTCGTATTTGTGTACTCGGCCTTTACATTTTAAGAGTTTTCCTCTCTTTGAAGTCTCATAATTACTGGCTTTTTTTTACAGTCTGTTTACTGCGTTGACTTCTGAATAGTCCCATTTACAAAGTTTAATAACTTATATTATAGTCGCAAGTTCGTATTAGCTTGATCAGGTGGAAATATTGTATCTAGATTACGTCAAAATTTCGTAAGCGCAATTACGTCGCTCAACTCAGGGTTTAACTTGTGTATCAAGGACTCTCTCATTTTATAGTCGTTGTCTAAAATCTTTAAAACACATTTCAGTACTGACATTTTCCTTTTTCCTGAGCTGTAGTCAGTGTGTAAAATTTGTTGTTGCAGGTCGGTTTCATGTGGATCATCATCAGACTGTTAAACTGTTATTTCTTGTAGCGCGATGTCATCAGAAATTACAATAAAAAGAACAGAGCACGTACATAAAGAGTTCTCGGTTTACTTGCCGACTCAAATTTGAATAAAATGCCGAGCTTTCGATGACTACCTCCGTCATCTTCGTCAGGGGTAAAACTGTGGATAAAATCCCGAGCTTTCGATGACTACCCCCGTCATCACTGACGAAGATGACGCGTCATCTACGTCAGTGATGACGGGGGTAGTCATCGAAAGCTCGGGATTTTATCCAAATTGGACGCGGCAAGTAAACGGAGAACTTTTTATGCAAGGACTCCGTCGCGAAAGACTCCGTAGTCAACAGAGAGCGTGTAACTCATTCTTGTGGAAGTTAAAACAAGATCTTTGGTTTTTGATAATGAAGTCTGAATTTCTGTGTAATAAATTACTTGGAGGAAAATGTATCAAGTAATTTCGACGCGTCACCTTACCACCTCATTCCCGATCCTACTACTTCACCTTGACTACAGTAAGCACTTCCAATTGGGTGCAGGTTGCAGCAGTTACGCAGAGATGAAAGGCTTTTGCACAGGATAGACTAGTGCATCAAACCAGTCTTTGTGCTGAAGACGACAACAACGATCAATCAGTGCCCATGAGGCTTACGTTACGTTGCAAATTTGTAAACAACACGTTCGTGGCTTCTGCGAGTCTTTTTTGCGTTTATCATGTTGACTGAATAAAAACAGACGCTATGCGGCAACAAAAACGAAATGATAGGTCTTCTGAATGAAACACGTTAGGTTGAAATTGAAATTTTATTTTGTTGGTAATTATTCATTTACAATTGTGACTTTATTTGCTAAGTACGTAGCATGTCAAATACTTGCACTTACCTTCAGCGGATACAAAAAAAGATTCATCATGTATAATCCCTTTACGGCTACTTCTCATACTTTTTTTATGATCCTGGTTAGACGGGAATGTAAACCGTAAGTTTATTAATCCGAAGAGGCTCGTGTGTCAGAGACCGACACAAGAGAGTCCATACTTTGTTTTGTATTACCTGAAGATAGAGCGTAGCCCCCCGAAACGCGAAGTGATTGATGAAGAAACAGCGGAGTGGCGGGTTTACGGCGTTTTATTCTCCATCGGCAAAAAACAGAAGGGACTCCTAAAGGGAGCCGAGTGCTCCAGGCGGTCGCCGGGACGCCCGGTGGGTCCCGGTCCCTAGAGCGCATGCGCGGCCGGGTGCTGTGGTGGGGGGCGAAACGCCGGCCCGCAGCTGGAGCGCGCGGCTGCATGCGCTCAGTGTGTTGTCGGCTGTGGGCATGAGCGGTCGCGCCGTGGAGAGACGCCCCGAGTGACACGCGAGACCGTGCGACGTGTTGAGTGGCAAAGCGACGCCGCCATGGGGGGCGTGCCCGGACGACGACGGCGCCTCTCGCTGATCCTGGCCACACACTTGCCGCTGCTGCTGTGCGCCGCCGCCTCCAACAATGGTGAGTACTCCCATCCTTTAACACGGCGTTGTTGTTAGTTCATGAAAAACGCCTTCTCACATAACGAGGAGAATGTACTCGTTGTGGCCATGGAAATGCATGTTATGAGGCTGTGAACCTGCTAAATGGCTCACCCAATCACAGGAAACATTGTTGGCAAATGTGTTTGGAAGCAAGATTTCTGCAGTGGATAGCTATTAAGATTCAACTGATACGAAATACTTTGCTAGAACCAATCACACCACTGTTCATCTTAGGTTTTATTTCAATACACGACAGCTCGTTCCGAGCATTTTCTTTTGTCTTAATTTATCAAGGCGGACACACAGCGTCTTTGTTGTTTTCTACAGACATAGACACAGCTTAATACGAACTAAAAGTACGCAAACAAGTTGATGTGATAGACCGATGTCGTCCAGTGTCGTACAATTACTGGTCGTAGGTTGTGTTCCAAAAATGAACAGCACAGAGACAGAAGTGATGACACTTTCTTGCAGGACCCGACCATGATTTTTCAGGACAATGCTCAAGCACGTACAGTGCAAGCTGTTATACTGATATGTTTGACTGATGGGGCTGCTAAGTGCTAGATCACTCCCCTGACTTAAGCTCTCATAAGTTCAACTCGATTTATAAACTGAAGGAAACACTTCACGGCATTCGCTTCAGAACTTTTACAAATTTGTCTGACAACAGACCGCGCCGCTCGAACTGTCAACACAACTGGCACTGCTAAGAGTATCCTACGACTTCCACATCGCTGGCAACGAGTTATACACGAGCTGGCGACTACTTTTAAGGTCAGTAAAACTTTGAAACACATATCTATTTTGTATGAGCTGTAAATAAATAGTTGCCACTATTAAAGTTCCAACCCTCGTATTTCCTTTTTTGTGGATCGTAACGGCTCGTTAGTAAGCCTTCGTTTGGAACTCTTCAAGATCAGGGTTTCTGATGCACACAAAACTTTTAATGTCAATGGCCTGATAGTAATAAATATTGTTTTTTGGTGCATACAGGCTTCTTATTACAAAGATTCGATTCCATTAGGAAGTTTGTGCACCACCATCACACAAAAAGTACTCTAAGCAAGGGAAACTCCAGCATTGATCATATAAATTTGAAACCGTTTTTATTATTATTATTATTATTATTATTGGATATCGATTTCAATCAGAGTGATCACCTTCACTGCAACACTAAGTCCCATGGACTCATATAATCGAGCACATGGGTATTTATCGTGAAGAACATGCCAACTATCAGGTAAGATTCAAACTAAATTTTAAATCTCACTTGCTAGTTGGCAGCTTTTTCACGATGGATACCCATGTTCGATCTTATATTTTGTGCGTGAATGTATGAGTCCACTCGACTTTGTGTTGCACTGAAGACGATTACTCCGATTGAAACCGATATGCAATAATAATAATAATAATAACAATAAAACCGTTTCAGATTTATACGACCAATGCTGGAGTTACCCTTGTTTGCAATCTCATTACAAAGATCTTCATGCAACACTGCTCAGTTCATTGTGACTTCTACGTGTTTTGCAGTTACGGGTCAATCCATCCTCAGGATTCCTTGTTCTTATTGATCTGTGTTGCTGCTTATAGGTGCAGTATATAATAAGCCAAGATAAATATTTTTGCGGTATTCACCCACCTAGTTTTCTGCCGTTACCACCAAGATAGTTGTTGGACAAGATAGTATAAACACCAGAATGGATGTCTTTATATTTATACCTATTGATTCTATTTGTAATGGAGATCATGCGTTTTGTAGTCCATTATCTGCAGAGTACAGTCGAGACATCATGCCCGCGAGCGATCTCACTTTGATGATGTATTTCTTGGCCTCAGGAAGACATTTAATTCAATTACGCTCTGCAGCTCAGTGAAAGAAATACCAGTTTACCGAGTATCAGACCACGTTTGTGACTAGATGTAGGACTTCCTTGCATTTACACGTCGCTGTTAACGGGACAAAATAGACAGATGTAAACGTAATTTCAGGAGTAAAACAAAGAAGCATGCTAGGACCATTCATGTTCACATTAAGATCTAAATGATCTAGTGGATAGCATCGAAAACTCCATGAGGCTGTTCGCAGATGATCCGGTCGTCTATAGGAAGATTAGAGAATCGCAGGAAGACCAGCAGAAGATTGATTATTGTTGCAGGGAGTGGCTGTAACGTGTTCCGCTTGAATAGGCGAAGAAATCTACTACTGCGCAGGTACACCGATGGCGACAAATCACCGTAAACAGTCACTATCGTGAACTTCCTTTGAGTAACCATCAGGAGCGACCTGTATTGGAATGGTCACACAAAACAAATTGCAGAAACAGCAGATTCCAGGCTGAAGTTCGTTGAAAGCATCTATGGAAATGTAATTCATCCACGAAAGAAGTTGTTTACGGAACACTTGTTCGACGTTCTCGAGTATTGCTCATCGGTCTGGGACTCTTTCTCCGTTGGTTTAATAGACGAGATAGGCCGGCCGCGGTGGTCTAGCGGTTCTAGGCGCGCAGTCCGGAACCGTGAGACTGCTACGGTCGCAGGTTCGAATCCTGCCTCGGGCATGGATGTGTGTGATGTCCTTAGGTTAGTTAGGTTTAAGTAGTCCTAAGTTCTAGGGGACTGATGACCACAGATGTTAAGTCCCATAGTGCTCAGAGCCATTTGAACCATTTTTGAATAGACGAGATAAACAAAGGGCGGTGCCTATCGCCTCGGAATCATTTAGACGGGGAAAAACTTTGAGGTTCGCCGATGACATTGTAATTCTGTCGGAGACAGCAAAGGACTTGGAAGAGCAGTTGAACGGAATGGACAGTGTCTTGAAAGGAGGATATAAGATGAACATCAACAAAAGCAAAACGAGGATAATGGAATGTAGTCAAATTAAATCGGGTGATGCTGAGGGGATTAGATTAGGAAATGAGACACTTAAAGTAGTAAAGGAGTTTTGCTATTTAGGGAGTAAAATAACTGATGATGGTCGAAGCAGAGAGGATATAAAATGTAGACTGGCAATGGCAAGGAAATCGTTTCTGAAGAAGAGAAATTTGTTAACATCGAGTATAGATTTAAGTGTCAGGAAGTCGTTTCTGAAAGTATTTGTATGGAGTGTAGCCATGTATGGAAGTGAAACATGGACGATAACCAGTTTGGACAAGAAGAGAATAGAAGCTTTCGAAATGTGGTGCTACAGAAGAATGCTGAAGATAAGGTGGGTAGATCACGTAACTAATGAGGAGGTATTGAATAGGATTGGGCAGAAGAGAAGTTTGTGGCACAACTTGACTAGAAGAAGGGATCGGTTGGTAGGACATGTTTTGAGGCATCAAGGAATCACAAATTTAGCATTGGAGGGCAGCGTGGAGGGTAAAAATCGTAGAGGCAGACCAAGAGATGAATACACTAAGCAGATTCAGAAGGATGTAGGTTGCAGTAGGTACTGGGAGATGGAGAAGCTTGCACAGGATAGAGTAGCGGAGAGCTGCATCAAACCAGTCTCAGGACTGAAGACCACAACAACAACAAGAGCATTACAAAGTTGCTCAACAAACTCCTATGGCAGACGCTTCAAGAGACGCGTTGTGCCTCACAGAGAGCTTTACTATCAAGAAATTTGGAGAGAGCACTTTCCGGGAAGCCTCGAGGAACATTTTACTTTCTCCCATATATACGTCTCGGGAAATAACCACACGGAAAGGATTGGAGAAATTAGAACCCATCCAGAGATTTACCATTCTTCCCACACGCCACTCGCGAGCGGTACAGGTACACTCCACCACACACCATAAGGTGCCTTGCAGTCTAGAACTTGTTGAACCGCTAGAGGAAATAACAGACGCGCAGAGCGATCTGTGAACTACATTGCTCTCGAGCGCATAGAAATTTGTGTTCGCCGGAAAATCAAACAGCAGGTGGCTCGGGCTGAGCAGCTGCGAGCCACGGACCCAGTTGCGAACAACGAGCTCGCGAACAGCTAACAACTCGCTCGGCTGACAAATGTCCTCGTACCTTTAGAGGCACAGCACCAGTTTGGTGGGAAAGGAGTCAGCGCCGCACAGCTGAGAAATCGCCTTGGCGTTCACCTTAATTAACATACAACTCTTCAAGAAAAATGTCTCGCTACTATGAGACTTCGTTGGTGCTAGGGCAGTAACACCATATCATCACATTTGTCATTTGTGATATGTTGACTTCTGACAGAATACGGAATATATGTAAAAATGGTTTTGTCGTCTCTACTTTCTTAAATGTTCTCTAAAAAAATGAAAATTCTTCATATAGTTTGTTGTTGCCTGTCTGAGACCCACGATACTGGCGCCTCGATATCTAAATCTCGTCACAGGTTTCAGAGTATTACGGAACTGTCATTGCCACACGAGGAAGATGAAACTTTGAAAATTAACACTAAAGTTTTGTTATATTCTAGAGTAATTAAGTACAGGGTGTTTGACTAGCACAGATAAAAAAAAAGCTGTCAGTAGAGGATAACCAAACAAGCAAATAATCGTAACAAACGTAGGTCCGGAGACCAACCCCATTACGACGTATGCGCAGGAGTACAATCGTGGCAGTGTATTAACACTGTTGACTTCTAAGTGTACGTTTATTTCGAAACACCACAAGTGAGGTGTAAATTACAAAGTGATAAATTGCTCTCGTATGATTTTATCACCATTTAGAATATCTGATTACTGGTGAACAGCATTTTGACTAGTTATCGGTCTTGGCTCGCGCTGCAGATCCACCGATAACGCACTGTGAATGGTTGTCAGTACGTTCGGAACACCTAGGATTTTTGAACGAATATGGGCATCAATGAGGGAGACAAGGTGAGACCTGCCGTTACAGTAACAGGGCCATGTTGAACCCTCTTGTAATGTGTTTGTTCTCAAGTGCATGTTTGCAGTTTGAATCCTCGTGGACTCTGTTGTAATATGTCAATAAAATTCTTCTGGGCTATTGACAGCACTGGCAATTGGTTCAAATGGCTCTGAGCACTATGGGACTTAACATCTGTGGTCATCAGTCCCCCTACAACTTAGAACTACCTAAACCTAACTAACCTAAGGACATCACACACATCCATGCCCGAGGCAGGATTCGAACCTGCGACCGTAGCGGTCACGCGGTTCCAGACTGAAGCGCCTAGAACCGCACGGCCACGCCGGCCAGTGGACTGCCAATTGACCAACGCTTTAGCCAGTATTGCAAGTGGCGTTCCTCAGGGTTTGTGCTGAGCTGACTTATAAGGTGTTAATGTACTTGATGGTAAAACGTCGTATCAGGGAAGCCATTGGTTTCCGCACCCATGTTGTTAGAATTATTTCCTTATTTAATTGTCCCCTATTATCCCGTTTGGTTTAGAATCAAACACCCCGTATAAAGGAGAAAAAAGCAGATGAAATATCAATAACAAACCCATACACTAGTGTGAAACTGCGACTTGACATACCCCGTAAAGCAGCCACATTACCAGGAAATGTCAGCGGATATTTTCCAACCGTGTTCGGGAAAAAAAAGTCTACTCTTCGCACAACTTGTTTCATATTAGTAACACTTTATTTATACTTGAAGATGGTTTCGTTGATGAAGCAGGTTGAACAGATGGCAGCGTGCGTTCCCGTATTGTTGCGAAGTGTTTTTGTTTCTCCCGGCCAAACCGGTTTTCTGGCATTTAGGGCTCATTCTTTGTGGATGCATTCGCGTGTACCTCGGAGACTTCAATTGTGGAGCAGTTTTCTAAAACAATGCCCCAACAACGACGAGTCTCGTGAATGGAATGTCGAATCTAGTATCTTCAACGAACAGGACGCCCACGTGTTTCTAATTAAAGTGGATAACATTACCAGCCTACGCGCGGATTACTATCAAGCTACCCAAATTGGTAATGGCAGTACTCGGGCTGTTTCAAGCGTACTCCGCGGTGATTCCTTCCGAATACGCTACCGTACTGTGAAAGCGCTTCGCCTGTAAACGACCACTACGTCGCCGGAACTTACGCCACAACGAGTGCAAAGATAACCTAGCAGACGAGAGATTTTTGTCGAAAGGAATAAGCTCACACCCATGCTGAGAACCTCGCTCTGTATTTGGCGAGAAGATCAGGCCGGTTGCAAGGTGCACGTGTATTTCGTAGTGTCTGGTTGCTTGTTTCTGTCCCATATGTCTGCCTTCAGTAAACCAACATTCGTTTGGAAGTACACAACCTAAGAGATTTACATAAACTGATAACGTTTACGTGAGCTGAAAATTTAAATAAAATCTTCAACATGAAATTGAGTGACATTGACAATGAATTATGTTATCGCTTGGTGGAGTCAGTTCTATAAAAAAAAAAAAAGTAAAACATTTAATAGGTTCAGAGCAATCCTCAGTAGCATACAAGTTAATAAGTTATATTTTCCAATTAGTTTTAAATGTACGAAATTAATGCCTTGGAACAATGTCATTACACGAGAAATACAAAATATTACAACCAATTTTAATAGTCACAATGAAAATCCATCGTGTATTTTGGAACTTGAGCACCAGGCCAGAATTCTTTTCTCAGATAAGCAATTAATAGCTCAATTGGTGAAGGAATCTCAGGGTGAATATCAGTAATCTGTTTCCAGGTAATTAAACAATACTTCTGGCCTTACTCATCCTGAGATTCCTTCACGTTTAATTGTATCTTAGAGATCCGCAAGCTTTGCAGGGTGGCAAAATTTTGTTGACACGTTGGATGTCGTTTACAAAAACACTGGGCCAATGTGTGGAGGCACAATATGTGTCAGTTATCTCAAAACACCTCAGAAAATATTTTCAGAATGTTAGTAGTGCCGCACAGTTCAAATGGTTCAAATGGCTGTGAGCACTATGGGACTTAACATCTGTGGTCATCAGTCCCCTAGAACTTAGAACTACTTAAACCTAACTAAGCTAAGGACATCACACACATCCGTGCCCGAGGCAGGATTTGAACCTGCGACCGTAGCGGTCTCGCGGTTCCAGACCCATCTTTATTAAACTCATTTTTCTTGTTTCGATGAGTACTACCACCTTTCAAAGCATTCGGCATTTTTTTAGAACATCCTGTATACATCGTCCGTGGAAGAACCGGATATTTTCTGATTTTAATTTTTTATTTCATTGCGCTCTCGCTTTTATGTTGTGCGCAAAATATTGATTTTCTTTCTGACGTCTATTGGTTAAAAACAGTCTTGGTTGCAATTTTAGTTTTTTTTTTATTTTTCAACGACGCGTTTCGCCTTATTTAGGCACCTTCAGGTTATCTATGTAGAAAACAGAGAACATATACATCTATTTAAGAATCGCGATCGCGTTGTGCAGAGCAAATACCTTATTTGGTATTTCTTAGAAGAATCCTTTAGTCAGTGTAGCCAAAGGACATCGTCGAATATATCAGGTCAACATAGCCTTCGTTAAACTCAGTAAAAACTAGAAATATAAAATAGTAAAATCATTATCTTTTCTAGATGGACGCGAGAGGCACCAAGATTTGCATAACGCGTTCCCGTTCACAGGAGCGATCGCCTTTCTTAAATAGATGTATTTGTTCTCTGTTTACTATGTAGATAACCTGAAGATGCGTAAATGAGGCGAAACGCGTCGTTGAAAAAAAAAAAAACCTAAAATTGCAACCAAGACTGTTTTTAACCAATACTGTTAAGCACTGGTTTGCTGTATGCCACACATGGATTGTAAGAATTTCTAACGTCTTTCTGCGTAATATACGACTGTGCGAAACGCAACACGTCCGCCATTTTGGTAATTACCAGTGGTCTTTTATTCTTATCTTTGATCGCGAAACAGAGGTAAATCGTAACTCTTTCTCGCTAAATATGCGCAGCGGAACATGAACACAGACAATATCCGACAATATTGTCAAATCTGGCGTCAATCAGAACTTCTCTCAAACACGTCAAACGCGGTTTATGTTTGACAAACACGCGAAAAAAAAGAAAAACGCATACTGCCAAATAATTTGACAAACTGGTGAACTATGACAGATTGTGTGCTCGTTTACAAAGGCGTTAGAGATTCGGGACCCCTTGTCCCGCTGATACGTGCTCGAGCTTTTGGACTCGTTACTTGTGTAGCCTCTCGCCAGTGCAGTGCAACGGCCCGCTAGTCGGGAGTGGGAACTGACTCATTACCCGGCGCGGAGCGGCGCCACGTCTCGCGGCGGAACAAAAGAATGGCGCCGGAAGTTGCCTGCGGCGCAGTGGCGCCTCGGATGTGCGTGGCCGGAAGTCGGACCACCTGCTGCTGGCCGGCGCCGGCCAATCGCCAGCACACATCTCTGGCGCCAGCCCCTGACCCCTGTTTTTTCCCCTCATTATGTCTGGCTAGAACGAGAATAATGAGGCAACGTGGGAAGTCTACCACCCTCTGGGTGAGTCAGGTGTGTATAGAAAGACATTTTGTTTCTGTTATGTTGGCTACAGATACGCTTCCTTTCTCTTAATTAATTCCAAAGACAAGGCAAAAGGCCTATAATAACCAATTCGCCAATTAATATGTTACACAGGGTTGCTATCCGTCTTCTGTCTTCACCATCCGGTACTTGACGATGCTGGTGTTGTAGGGGAAAGCAACATCTCAATCAGGTATTCATATGTAACAATATAAAGCCGTTAGTACCTTATGTTGGTGACGAGGAAAAACATGATAGTAACAACGGATGTGTGGAAAAGAAAGTGGGAAGTTCAATGAAGTTAGGAGCGTAATAGAAAACAGTGGGAGGAGTGAAAAGGAGATTAGTGAAAGGTGAGTTCAAAAATGGCTCTGAGCACTATGGGACTTAACCTCTATGGTCATCAGTCCCCTAGAACTTAGAACTACTTAAACCTAACTAACCTAAGGACATCACACAACACCCAGTCATCACGAGGCAAAAGGTGAGTGCCTGCCTGGTTTGGAGTAAGGATATACCACTAAGAAGCAAACCAAGTGCTATAGCGAGTATATAGTGCTCCAATACCCATTTATGCATAGCAAATTTTGGTAAACAGGATACAGGCTTGCGAGATGTAATTTAAAGCCACGCGGGATTAGCCGAACGGTCTGGGGCGCTGCAGTCATGGACTGTGCGGCTGGTCCCGGCGGAGGTTCGAGTTCTCCCTCGGGCATGGCTGTGTGTGTTTGTCCTTAGGATAATTTAGGTTAAGTAGTGTGTAAGCTTAGGGACTGATGACCTTAGCAGTTAAGTCCCATAAGATTTCACACACATTTGAACATTTATTTCTGTAATTTAAAATGAGGGTTGGACTAATTAGAATGGATAGGGTAAGGAATGAGACTGCGAGAGAAACAGTGAAAGAGAAGCCCATGCAAGAGACCACAGAAAAGACTTAAGATAGTAGGGGCATGTTAAAAAAAGTGGAAATTGGCAGGGTATCAAGATAGGCTCGTGGAAGGACAATAGGACGCAACGGAGTTAGAGGAAGAGAGAGAGACAGATGCATCGTTGCAGTGAAGTAATGTGTGATGGAGAAGATTGAGACGAAGTGCAGAGACAAAAAAATGGCTCTGAGCACTATGGAACTTAACATCTGAGGTCATCAGTCCCCTAGAACTTAGAACTACTTAAGCCTCACTAACCTAAGGGCATCACACACATCCATGCCCGAGGCAGGATTCGAACCTGCGACCGTAGCGGTCGCGCGGTTCCAGACCGAAGCGCCTAGTACCGCTCGGTCACTGCGGGCGGCATGGAGAGACAGACGAGGTGCGAGGACAGGAAAAGATGGAGAGGCTTAAATTCCATTCAGGCCTAGGCAGGGACTATAAACTATAAATGATGATGATGAGTGCCTTCATGTTTGCAGACGACCTCTAACAATGACTTAAAGGAAGCAGCTGGCAGCGTAACCTAGTCAAAATATACAACTGTGAAATTTTACATTAGGAGAAAAGTAGTAATGAGATAAAAATGTGTTTAGATGGCACGAGGTCCGAATAAATATCAAATTATCTCGACTGCACTACCGCATACGCATATCTTGGCACATGTTATCCAGTGACGTAAGTTAATTGCTAACTTGATGCCGCGTTTGTTGAGTGCTGGTATTAAAATGCAGTACGAATATCTGGAGCCTTTTAAAAAGAAACCATTGATTTTGGAGTTGGAGTGACGTAAAGTGGAACCATCACACAAAACCAGACTGAGTTCAACTGGAAGAATCCTACGGATATGTAATCCACCCGCTGAAGAGATAGCTGACAAAAATCTCGTTCGGTCAATTGTTGGGTAGGCTAATGCTCAACACTTTGAGCCCGTACCACGTAGTATCAATAGAGGGGATAGAGAACACCCAAAGAACATTGGCATGTTCGTCATGGCTCCGTTTAGTCAGTGCTATACCATTCACAGAGCCCCATCAAAGTCCAGTGGCAAACGCCGCAACAAAGGTGCTATTCTCCATAGAGGGGTTTACTGCTGAAATTGCGAGAACGTGCGTTTCAAGAGGTGTAAGGAACATATTGCTTCCTGAAACACGTTCCTCACGAGATGACCACTATGACAAAATTAGAGAAAATCGGGCTCATACGGAACCTTGCCATTAGTCGTTCTTCCAGATCTACATATATAGGGTGTCCCCTCCTGTGAATCATTGGTTCGTTTCTCTTAAGTTTAGGTAGATATTCGAAATTTCGTTTTTGCAATGTGTAGCTGGATTCAGTCCAAACAAGTACTATTCATCACGTCTCTTATGCGACACCCGACCGAAGCATCAGTTTCTTTCTTTTTTTTTTTATTACTAACAACATGGTTTTTAAATCGGAGTTTTACATTGTCACTCGATACAGTCGTCCGAAATTAGTTTAGTGTGATATTCGTTTTATCGATATGTATTAACAGGGCCAGTAAAACGAGTGAATAACCAACGACTCGCGCGTCGACCTGGTCTGCACTGACTGCAACGACCATGCAGCAGCGCTGCTCAGTCGCTGCTGGAGAACTGGCCATTCTCGGTGTTTTACTGTCCACGTTAACACATATCTATGAAACGAATATCGTACTACACTAAGTTGGGACCGCTCCATACATCGGGCACGTAAAATGCAGCTTTAAAATTATTTTTATTGTTACGGGAAACAAATAAACGCTTTCTGTCGACACGGAGCGTCGCATGAAGGCGTGACGAACCCTATTTATTTGGGATGATTCCACCTCAACACTGCGGAAACAAAATTGGGGAATATCTGCTGAAACATAAGGGAAAATGTGCTTGACAACTCTCAGGAAGGAAACCCAGGATACTCAACATGTCCCTGCACATTACGTGGTGCGGGATATTTGGTACCAGTGCTAGCGATTTTCTATGGTTCAAATGGCTCTGAGCACTATGGGACTTAACATCTATGGTCATCAGTCCCCTAGAACTTAGAACTACTTAAACTCAACTAACCTAAGGACATCACACAACACCCAGCCATCACGAGGCAGAGAAAATCCCTGACCCCGCCGGGAATCGAACCCGGGAACCCGGGCGTGGGAAGCGAGAACGCTACCGCACGATCACGAGATGCGGGCTAGCGATTTTCTGTTCTGTTGCGTTCGCGTGTTGAGTGATGGAAAAGTGACAGCCTACAGACAGACAGACGGGTCACCATCGACTGTGTCGTATGCCCCCACTTCATGAGACACTGCGGAGAGGTTTGACATTTAATCCAGGACACTGGTACCAACTGCAACGTCAGAATTGCCTCTCTGTTGCATTACATTATCTAAGGCCAAATTGTTCATGATCTAACACATCCTCATCAATTTTATAATCGGTACTATTTCTAATGACGATCCACGCAACATCATTACCGGGGGGGGGGGGGGGGGGGATGAATAGCTTTGGCGGGTATAATCGACGCGTAAAATCGGCCCAGTGGAGGTCTGCAGACAAGACACACACGTAATAAAAAACATATAAATCAGTGCATACTAGAAAATCCTTCGCGCGATAGCACGTTTAGCCTGCTGGAAATTCTACAAGATCAGTTAGTCTGCAATGACCCTGGAGCCAAGACCACGTGGGCGATTGGTGTGGTCATAAACTTTACGTCATCACCTCTCCTCCTCGTTGCCGTCCAAATACTGGCAGTGTAAATTTCATCCGCCACCAGGATTCGAACCGGCTTACCTATGAGTGGAGTGCGTGCGTTAGCCATCTCGCCTGTGGTGGCGGCTAGTGTACGAAGTACTCTTCGCCACACACCGTAAGGTAGTTCGTGGAGTAAAGACGCAGAAACGAGTCAGTGTCAGTACAAATCGCGTCCCGATTCCAGCAGGTAATCTAGAGTACTACGACTGTGCAGTGTAGGTATCGCGTGCGTAGATCATTTGTCGATTGGACTCCCGATTATAGCCGTGTGACATGTGCGCCGGGTAACTACACGCGCACAAACGCGTGACGATAGCAGCGGGGCCGCATGTGGAGAGAACTGTTTGTTGTTTGGGGCCGTCATAAAAACAAACAGAAGCAGAGAGGATCCTCTGGGGCAGCGTTCAGCTGTGGCCCGGCCGCCCGCAGGTGGCTGGCGCAGAGTGCGTGGCGTCTGATTTACAGACCAGGTCGGCCGGCGGTATGCGACCGCCTGCTAGATGCCCGGACAGATATGGCAGCCGCCAAAAACAATTCACTCGCCCGGCCCGCTACACGGCCAGCGCCCTAGCCGACGGCCACGAGCCCCGCCCGCCCTTTGCGAATTTGATAACAGTTACTTAACTCCCACACCGTGCTGTGTTGTTAGCCCTTCCCTTCACTTCACTTACGCCACTGACCCAGTTCCTCCACTCCCCAACAGTGCAACAGAATGCAACAGTTGGGCGGGGACAAGAAAGAGATATGCGATTGTGGAACACTGAAAGCGCGGAACTACTCGATGACGCTGTTACTGCACATGGCCTTTATCGGAACTAGCGATGACGTTACAGTAAACAGGTCTAGTAGAGACTACGAACAAACGCGCCATGCTGTCAAAGTTTTCAGGTCAGCCACCGAGCGAGGTGGCGCAGTGGTAGCACACTGGACTCGCATTCGGGAGGACGACGGTTCAATCCCGCGTCCAGCCATCCTGATTTAGGTTTTCCGTGATTTCCGTAAATCACTCCAGGCAAATGCTGGGATGGTTCCTTCGAAAGGGCACGGCCGACTTCCTTCCCCATCCTTCCATAATCCGATGAGACCGATGACCTCGCTGTTTGGTCTCTTCCCCCAAACAATCCAATCCAATCCAATAAGCTTTCAGGTCAGCTGTGCATACACTTCCAATCCCAATTACGCTCTGACTCACTATAGGCCGACCGAAGCGACCTCACTCCAGGTGAAATCGGTATTCAGCCGGCCGGTTTGGCCGAGCGGTTCTAGGCGCTTCAGTTGGAACCGCGCGACCGCTACGGTCGCAGGTTTGAATCCTGCATCGGGCATGGATGTGTGTGATGGCCTTAGGTTAGTTAGGTTTAAGTAGTTCTAAGTTCTAGGGGACTGATGACCTCAGATGTTAAGTCCCATAGTTCTCAAAGCCAAATCGGTATTCACGCGACAGCATGCGTACCTAATACGTTCCAAAACGCTGCGCATACAAAATGGGAAGTGGTCAGCACTCTAGACTCGCATTCGGGAGGACGACGGTTCAAACCCGCGTCCGGCCATCCTGATTTACATTTTCTGTGATTTGCCTAAATCGCTTCAGGTAAATGCCGGGATGGTTCCCTTGAAAGGTCACTGTCGACTTCCTCCCCCTTCCTTCCCTAATCCGATAGGACCGATAATCTTGCTGTTTGGTCCCCTCCCCCAAATCAATCAATCAATCAAAATGGGATTTTCCAATGCTCATATCTCGGGTTCTGTTGGTGATATAAAGGTAACGTCAAGTGTGGATACCCACCAGAAGAATCGTCTTAGTATCACTATTCTATAGTACAGTATCAAAGTATGAATATTACACTGCCGGCCGGAGTGGCCGAGCGGTTCTAGGCGCTTCAGTCTGGAACCGCGCGACCGCTACGGTCGCAGGTTCGAATCCTGCCTCGGGCATGGATGTGTGTGATGTCCTTAGGTTAGTTAGGTTTAAGTAGTTCTAAGTTCTAGGGGACTGATGACCTCAGCTGTTAAGTCCCATAGTGCTCAGAGCCATTTGAACCATTTGAACCATGAATATTACACACTTCCTCCTGCTTAGACAGATGGAGCAAGTCGGCTGGTTCTTTTTGAGTTTGATGTAGTCTACGGTGGGCTTGATGGGACCATTAATTCGTGGGCAGTTCCTTGAAAAACACCATAAGAGTTATTTTTACTATATGTTCGCCTTCACCGGCGTACCAAACCCAAGTCGAGGATTTCAAGACTGATATGCATAGCAAATGGCTGAAATTTTTACGGTATATTCCTAAGATCCCGATGGATTTTCTTGATATCTTTATCCGTTTCTATGATACAGAGGGTCATTAAAGTTATCCTACTTCTACACATGAAATACTGTATGAAGCGAAATTTAAATAATAAACAACCACAGCAAATTGACCAATCTTAACGGTGCATTCTCTAGGCATTTATCTAGAAGAACCATCTCCTCGTTTTCAAAAATGTTTATTCATTATCGAGAAACACCCCAAAAACTTGTTTTCTGTATTCGAAAACCCATCCGCAGATTCCGAGACGACTATGTGCAGCAAGTGGCTGTAATTTATATGAAGTAGCTTTAACATCCCGATCTTGAAGAAACTTCAAAATTGACTTCATATCTTTACTAGTTTACGAGATACAGAAGTTCGAAGGTACTTTACTCGTGAACGTAAAATACGCATATAAAATCCGGAATGAGGCGAAAAAGTCATTTATAAGGTGACTTGACACGGAGAAATATGACGTAAAGTGTCCCCGTTGTCATCTAGCGACCACATGATGTAGTACAGAAGAACATGCGAAATTTTTTACACGTAAAATTCGGTCTGAGGTGCAGAATTAGTTTTACGTTGCTTCTGTTTCACAGCAGTAAACTATCTGAAGCTTACTGACGTCTTTTCATATGAGTTACATGCCATGCTGCAGCAAGTTAAAGAAGGGAATCAGCACATAAATGCTCCTACCGGAACAAAAAAATGTGAATATGTTCATCTTTATTTAAAAGACTCTTACTGAAGAGTGGGCTGTCAGAGGAGACAATGACAGAGAGACACAAAGAGATATTGGCAATGGGTTGGTTGAACGAGTGAGTGAGAAAGGGCAGCTGGGAGTGGATGGGTGTGAGCGACTTAGAGCGATGAAACAGTGGGTGTGAGATTGTGGAAGTTTGAAGTAAGTTGCAAGTTTAAAAGAGCCCGAACATCTTCTGATGCCAGAATTTTTGGGATAAGTTTTAAAGGTATTGAGGAAAACAGAATGAGGCGGCTGGTACCCCACTTTTCAGTCTTTTAAAGAAACAGGAACATATTCCCAGTTTTTGTGCTCCGACAATAGCATGTTTTCGTTGGTAGGCCTAATGCTGTGGTCGGCAAGTAGAACTTACAAATAGTCACGCATAGAGACTTGATATTGTTTGTTTATGCTAACTCCGATCAAATAATCGAATCAGTCACAACTATCAGATGTCTGGCTTCATCCATCTGGAGAGTTTTAAGTTGGAGCAAACATCTAAATATACGTGGCGATCAGTCAGTTAGAATGGAACTAACTGAATTATGCACAATTAAAACTACTTTAGTCTTTCCTTCTCTGCAGTATAATGTGTAAATCGAACAAGCAGCCGGCCGAAGTGGCCGAGTGGTTCTAGACGCTACAGTCTGGAACCGTGCGACTGCTACGGTCGCTGGTTCGAATCCTGCCTCAGGTATGGATGTGTGTGATGTTCTTAGCTTAGTTAGGTTTAAGTAGGTCTAAGCTCTAGTGCTCAGAGCCATTTGAACCATTTTTTCGAACAATCAATGAAATATACTGTTGTATCACCAATTAGCGTCAAACATAAATCTGGCATAAAGAGAACCCGGTACCACCGAAAGTAGTTGCTGTTATTGATATGGCTTGCTTACGTGCAGCAATTATAAAGCCTCGTCACAGGGCCTAGAGCCGCTCGGCCACAGCGGCCGGCACCACAAGAGGTACAAACTGTCTTAGGCCTCATTTAGTTATACGATTAGCCTATTACTTAAAACATGTTTACGTTGAACAGGACTCACTAAAGCTACCCACTGATGGAGGCACAAAGGCGCCGAAGCATATCTGGGTGTTTAAAAACAACAGTTGTTTGTATAAAAGGCGGACCCGAAATTCAGTTTTTTTTTCTATAAACACGGCTACTGTTAAAGCTTAAACAACCTAATTGTGGATAACGTTTATGAAGACATTAGGGGATAACTTTCATCGTACTAGAGACAGCCGTCGAGGGCAAAAAAGTTGGAGGAAGAAACTGTTATTGAAACATGTGCAACAGGTAATTGAGGAAGTTGAGTGTAAGTACAAGAGAAGTAGATGATGTGGAAACTGAACAAAAGCGGGGAGACTTTGTCTGCAATACAGAATTATATCGAGGTCAGCGGAGAGAGGGAGGCGGACCAGAAATTCAGTAAATTTCTTCTATAAACACGGCTGCTGTTATAGTTTAAACAACCTAATTCTGGATAACGTTTATGAAGACATTAGGGGATAACTTTCATCGTACTAGAGACAGCCGTCGAGAGCAAAAAAGTTGGAGGAAAAACCTGTTATTGGAACATGAGCAACAGGTACTTGAGGAAGTTGGGTGGAAGTACAAGAGAATTAAATGATATGGAAACTGAACAAAAGCGGGGCAGAGTTCGTCTGCAATACAGAATTATATCGAGGCCAGCGGAGAGAGGGAATATCACAAAGTGACAGAATAAAAGATTATTAGGCGAGGAACAATATCGGTATAAGAGCGTGGTCCACAGGTGGCGGTAAGTAAAAGGAGAATGCGCTGTGCGCGGAATGGAACACGGTTTGCGGGAGCCCAGTGGATGCCTGCCGGCTGTCTTCGGCGCCCCCGACCTGGCCACGGCGGGGCAGGCGCCCGCGGCTTCTGCCCTCGTCCGTCATTACCCTCCCTCGCCGACATTCCGGCGCAGCAGGCTGTGTTTAGCGCCCCCATTTCATTTGCGGCGGTCGCAATTACTGCGCGATTAGCGCGGGCCCGCAGCCCCCCCTAATAACAGACGCCGGCGCCGCGGCGCCTTCACAGCCCTTTGTGCGACTGCCGGGGGCGACCCGTAATGACGACGTCTTTCTCTCTGGGCGCCCCTCGGGATGGTACTTTCCGAGGACAAAAGTGTCCTGCGCGGTAGAAATCGGTCGGTTTCACAACAGAACATTTCGCCGGCAAACTACGTACCTCACGGCATAACGCTGTAGACCATCCTTACAGTATTTTAAGCACATCGACATCTAAAATCCACAACGTACCTTATTGTGTGTAGCGGAGGGTACTTTGTGCTAGACTGCCACTTCAACTCATTTACGGTCGCTAATGGTAGACGAGAAGTACAATTGCTAGTAACCCTCGGTGTAAGCTCGAATCTCTGAGGGGAAGCAGTATTATAACTGACCGTTCTACATTACTGCCCACTAAAATTGCTACACCGAGAAGAAATGCAGATGAAAACGGGTATTCATTGTACAGATATATTACACTAGAACTGACATGTGATTACATTTTCACGCAATTTGGGTGCATAGATCCCGAGGAATCAGTAATCAGAACAACCACCTCTGGCCGTAATAACGGCCTTGATACGCCTGGGCATTCAGTCAAACAGAGCTTGGATGGCGTGTACAGGTACAGCTGCCCATTCAGCTTCAACACGATACCACAGTTCATCAAGAGTAGTGACTGGCGTATTGTGACGAGCCAGTTGCTCGGCCACCATTGACCAGACGTTTTCAATCGGTGAGAGATCTGGAGAATGTGCTGGCCAGGGCAGCAGTCGAACATTTTCTGTATCCAGAAAGGCCCGTACAGGACCTGCAACATGCGGTCGTGCATTATCCTGCTGAAATGTAGGGTTTCGCAGGGATCGAATGAAGGGTAGAGCCACGGGTCTTAACACATCTCAAATGTAACGTCCAATGTTCAAAGTGCCGTCAATGCGAACAAGAGGTGACCGAGACGTGTAACCAATGGCACCCTATACCACCACGCCGGTGATACGCCAGTATGGCGATGACGAATACACGCTTCCAATGTGCGTTCACCGCGATGTCGCCAAATACGGATGCGACCATCATGATGCCGTAAACAGAACCTGGATTCATCCGAAAAAATGACGTTTTTCCATTCGTGCACCCAGGTTCGTCGTTGAGTACACCATCGCAGGCGCTCCTGTCTGTGCTGCAGCGTCAAGGGTAACCGCAGCCATGGTCTCCGAGCTGATAGCCCATGCTGCTGCAAACGTCGTCGAACTGTTCGTACAGAAGCTTGTTGTCTTGGAATCGTCCCCATCTGTTTACTCAGGGATCGACACGTGGCTGCACGATCCGTTACAGCCAGGCGGATGAGATGCCTTTCATCTCGACTGCTAGTGATACGAGGCCGTTGGGATGCAGCAAGGCGTTCTGTATTACCCTCCTGAACCCACCGATTTCATATTCTGCTAACAGTCATTGTATCTCGACCGACGCGAGCAGGAATGTCGCGATACGATAAACGGCAATCGCGATAGGCTACAACCCGACCTTTATCAAAGTCGGAAACGTGATGGTACGCATTTCTCCTCCTTACACGAGGCATCACATCAACGTTTCACCAGGCAACGCCGGTCAACTGCTCTTTGTGTATGAGAAATCGGTTGGAAACTTTCCTCATGTGAGCACGTCGTAGGAGTCGCCACCGGCACCAACCCCTTGTGTGAATGCTGTGAAAAGCTAATCATTTGCATATCATAGCATCTTCTTCCTGTCGGTTAAATTTCGCGTCTGTAGCGCGTCATCTTCGTGGTGTAGCAATTTTAATGACCACTAGTGTACGTAGGGAATTCAATAAGTAATGCAACACATTTTTTTCTGTGCCAATTTTAGTTGAAAAAATGCGGAATTTGTTGTTGGACATAGCCGAATATTCCCGCTTCGGCCTCTATAGTTTCATGAAGTTTGCTTGCTGCCGACGCTATACGTAGCCTTCAAAATAGCATATGTAACGGATGTGAGAAGGTGCTGTCATTGAGTTTCTTTTGGCGGAAAACGTGAGCACCGCAAATGTTCGTAGGCGCTTGTAGAATGTCTACGGAGAACAAAAGCTCGGTGGGTCGCTGGGTGAGGCGTCTATCACTGCAAAAAGTTCGCGCAAAACTGTCCGATGTGTCACGTACGCTCAGGAAAATGAAGAAATGACTTCAAGCGTGTTCGTCGGCACAAAATTGTGTCGGACTTCTCTTTTTTCAGTACAACACAAGGCCTTAAAAAATGGCTGCGCACCCGAGAGGAGCTCACAAAACTTCATTGGACTGTTCTTCCTCGCCCACTCTATAGCCCGGATCTCGCACTTTCCGACTTTCACCTGTTTCGCCCAATGAAGGATGCACCCCTCGCGAAGCAGTACGCGCATGATGGGGAGTTACTGATGCAGCAAGACGTTGGCCCCGGCGTCGACCAGTAGAGTGGTTCGAGGCCCTCCCAGTAATGTGGCGCAAGGCCAAAACATTGAACGGAGTTAAATCGGGTTTTGTATCCAAAGATTGGGTTATAATATGTTCTACTGGAGTGTCAAATAAAACGAACCTGCTATCAGAAAAAAGTGTAGCATTACTAATTGAACATACTCTCTCCGGAGATTAACAGTAGACCACACTGTGATGCAGAACGTCTCTCTTGTAGCATCTGCCACTAGAGTTGGCTAAGCGCTCTGTGACGCCTTCTGTGTTACTAAGCGAATCTGTAGCGAAAAGTGCAGCTCTTCTTTGGATCTTCATTAATTCCGGCAAGACTTGCAGGCTGACGACCAGTACCCAAGCAACTGTCGTACTATGGATTTGTATGTTTGTCGGGAATATACCTTTCTTAAGAGTAGTTTTTGTGTGGTCGTTCTACTTTATAATCCTCTGTTTCCGACGTGACTGCTTCCACTTACTGTTCAGTAGACGTTTACTTAGGTCCTGTAACACTTCCTTGGGGCTCTGGCTCTGAGCACTATGGGACTTAACATCTATGGTCATCGGTCCCCTAGAACTTAGAACTACTTAAACCTAACTAACCTAAGGACATCACACAACACCCAGTCATCACGAGGCAGAGAAAATCCCTGACCCCGCCGGGAATCGAACCCGGGAACCCGGGCGTGGGAAGCGAGAACGCTACCACACGACCACGAGCTTCCTTGGGGTACGCCAGAAGTTACTTTTATGTCTAAAGATTCCTCTCCGTTTACAAGAAAGTTGAATACGTCGTCATAAATGAGAATTTTAGCCAGAGTGTAATTCGAACCCGAGTTCTGTGCTCTTCGCGCGCAGACCTCGTAATCGTTAAGTCATATAGGCACGCCTCCAGACCTGACTTTCATTCCCACCAATGATTTCCCAAACCTACTGCTACCACCTGCATTTCTTCCACGTGGTATGTGTGAATAGCGTCACTTAGCGGACAGATTTCATTTCTCTCGACAAACTCGTTACGTTAAGGGGTCTGACCGGTTTTCGCTCATATCTTTTCATGACATTGCATCTTTATTGACGTCATACCTCATCGACCTTCAACGCATTTAATTCAGCTGGTAGTAATTCGGAAATCATATTTGGAAACTTCGGTATCAGTGTTTGAGTCCGGCTTGCCGATTTGCTACGATATCCTAATGGTAAAGGCGACTCTTCGCGAAAACCAGAAAATCCTAATTCGAGTGCCAGTCGGGCACAGATTTTCAATTGCCAGTAGATGCGCATTACATTCCTGGTCTGCATATCGAAACGAGTTGCTTTGATATCATCAGAAAATTAGAAAAAATAGTGTCTTCCTCTTCAACTGCTTCTACTATCTAAACATATTCTAAAATATCTAAGCCCGCATCTCGTGGTCGTGCGGTAGCGTTCTCGCTTCCCACGCCCGGGTTCCCGGGTTCCCGGGTTCGATTCCCGGCGGGGTCAGGGATTTTCTCTGCCTCGTGATGGCTGGGTGTTGTGTGCTGTCCTTAGGTTAGTTAGGTTTAAGTAGTTCTAAGTTCTAGGGGACTTATGACCACAGCAGTTGAGTCCCATAGTGCTCAGAGCCATTTGAATCATTTTTAAAATATCTAACATATTCTAAACCATAGGAAGATGGAATCCACATCTTCACTTGCTTCTACCATCGGCAGTAAATATTGTGTAAAAAAAGGCAAGCTGTGTTTCATAAGCCTAGTAATCTAAACAAGTGGTGATAAACAGGCAAGTATGAAACTTCCCACAAACGAAAGAGGCAACGCGACTTGTATTTCACACTAATAGTCTGGAAACATAGAGAGATCACACAAGACCTTTACGTACTCTCCCTCATTATTGTGAAACACCGGAGTAGACGTGAAATTATTTGGACGGCGACCCCTCGATCGTGAATTGGCCTTCGTTTTCGGTTCAACTGCATAGTCATTGCTCCTGCACAGGAGCATCTGGGTTCCGTATTTGATTCTGTAACAAGACGGAGTAATTCTCGATGATGACTAAGCGAAAATGTGCACAACACTCGCTCACTTTGAGATGCATAAGGATACACATACGCGGCGACAGCAAGCAGCTGGTAACGAGCATTTGTACGCCTGAAAGAGAATGACCTGTTTTAGAGAAGAGTATAGCAATTTTTAAATTATAGGAAGAGCTGACAAATTTGTGTCTTTAGGACAACTGAAAGTAACAAGCGGATGCACCCTATGCAACAGAGAACAGGAAAAACAGCGTGGTGGTCATTTGCGAAACTGAGTGCTGTACTGAGAAGAAAATTCCAATTTGCCTTACACGGAAAGTCTAGAAGCAGTGTATACAGCCAGAACTAACGTACGAAAGTGAAACATGGACCTAAGGTGCTGAAACAGTTCAAAAATTGGAGGGTTGCCCGATAATGAAAGGAAAGATGCATTTTGGGTCAAACAAGTATGCAAAGAAAAAGGAAGACAAGACACGAGTTGGAGGACGTGATGGAAGCTGTTAAATGTAACGCCCATTCCAACTGGGTAACTGGTGCCTGCAAGGCAGTGCGAGGAGCGGTTTATGATCAGGGGACACGTAATCAGCAGTCTCCAGTGCCTGCAGCCGTTACTGCTAGTAGACGATCCCTGAGCATACCGCTGCTTCTTTATTCAAGCAGCTCCTTCTTTTGCCCCAAGAAGCTGTGTGGACCGTGTTCCAGACTTCCTACCTCAGTAAAATCCGAGGAAGTAACGGGAATCGAAAGCGGATTCTTCCGCACCGAACACAGAGCCGCTAACCATTCGGCTGCGGAGTCGGTCGAGAGTACCTGTTATGAAACTGAAGTGGAGATGGGCTGGGCGTATAACGAGACGAAATGATGTAAGGTATACGGAGATTCTGTGTTGGATTCTTCGGGCGATGAAAAAGACCTCGAGTTCGATCCAATTGAAGATGGACTGACGACAGAAACAAGCAGAACCAACTTGAATGAATGCAGAACCAACTTGGATACGAAATGCTGGAGATTATAACGTAATAAATCTGGGGCAGAACTTAATTCAACAGTGAATGGTAAATCGATGATTATCAAAATGAAGGAGTCTCGAGTGAAAAATTTTGCCTCAAAACATTATGTGTTGCGAATTTTCATCTTAATTATTAGCCGATGGCGTTTTTTTTGGAACCCAGAGAGAGAGTGAGAGAGGAATGGACGGGATAGGGGAGGAAGAGAGAGAGAGAGAGAGAGAGAGAGAGAGGTGGGGGAGGGGGGTCATTTGATAGAACAAGGGACAGTAAGGAAATCAAAGCACAGACAAAGTAATAAAGTACTCGAATATCGGATGTAATGATGCATCCAACACGAGTACAAAGGTTGTGTTTGGAGCAGGTGGCTTCAAAAAGCTTGTGCCGGCCGCGGTGGTCTAGCGGTTCTAGGCGCTCAGTCCGGAACCGCGCGACTGCTACGGTCGCAGGTTCGAATCCTGCCTCGGGCATGGATGTTTGTGATGTCCTTAGGTTAGTTAGGTTTAAGTAGTTCTAAGTTCTAGGGGACTGATGACCACATATGTTAAGTCCCATAGTGCTCAGAGCCATTTGAGCCAAAAAGCTTGTGCCTGCTGTTACTAAAATTAACATGTGGATTGATAGTGACTATTCATGGCTAAACTGACAGAGTGAAATGAATGGCAAGCTTAGTAATAAATGAAGTCCGAAACTGAGTATGTTCACATAACATAGCAAACAATGTGTGGAACCTGGGCCATTAGGCCATTGACGTGTCATATACTGCAGAAATAAGTAACTTCTCATATATACACAATCTGATCAGCAGTATCAGGACACGCCTACGTAATGCAGAACTGACAACTGAACGTCACGAGGTGCGGACTCGACTTAGTAAAAGGAGGCGGTTTTGTGTTTTTTGGAAATTTGTGGTAAGGACTATGGGACCAAACTGCTGAGGTCATTGACTCCTAGACTTACACACTAATTAATCTAAATTACGCTAAGGACAACACACACAACCATGCCCGAGGGAGGATTCGAACCTCCGACGAGGGAAACAACGCGAACTGTGACAAGACGCCTCTGGCCGTGCGGCTACCCCGCGCTGTAGGTTTTGTGTTTGTCAGTAGAGAAGCATTACCAGTAAAATGCGTTGTTCAGGAGGGCTCAGTGACTTCGAACGTGGATTAGCCATTGGATTTCACTTCTGCAAAATATCCATCAGGAACATTTCAATCCCTCCTAAAATTTCCCAACTATTGCTGATGTGACTGTGAAGTGGAAGTGCGAAGGAACAGCCATAGATAAACCAAGATTGGGTAGATATCATGTCCCGCCGGATAGGGACCGTCGAGCATTGCAGGGGGTGAGTGTAGGAAATCGCATGAAAGCAGCGGAAGAAGTCACTCGTGAGTTCGTAATGGTACCGGGAGTCCAGCTAGCACAATGACTGTGGCTAGAAAAGAATGGTATACAATGGTCGAGTAGCTCCTCACACGCGATATATTTCTCTTATCAGTGCTAAGCGACGCTCGAGGTGGTGTGAAGTTCTTCGCCACTGGAGAGTGGATGACAGTCCGATGGAAGTACGAGGGTGAGTCAAATGAAAACCTTAAATTTGTAATAACAAATCGAAATTTCGCGCCGTTATCCTGTAAGTTGGTAAGCGTGCTACAAACAGCGTGCAGAATGGCCTGTAGGTGGCGGCATAGTGCAGATGCACACATACCGTCGTAGTTATCAGCATAAAAATAGCCGCCCCACTTGCGACTTGCACCAGGAATGAACAGCGTTCTGTTATTCGGTTTTTGCGTAGTGAAGGTGTGAAACCTATTGAAATTCATCGACGAGTGAAGGTTCAGTACGGTGATGCATGTTTGTCACAGCAGCAACTCTACGAATGGAGTAGGAAGTTCGCAAATGGTGTGACTTCAGTGGAAGATTCCACAGAACATTGCAGCGGAAGCCATAGTGAAGGAAAACCGCCGAGTGACATTGAAAGACATTTCAGCATGTTTACTGATTAGTCGTGGGTCAGCACACCACATTGTGCATGATGTGCTCCAGTTTCATAAAGTGTCTGCAAGATGGATGCCACGGCAGCTGACTCCTGAAATGAGAGAACGACGTGTTGATGCTTGTGAAGAACTTCTTCGCCGCTTTGGACGAGAAGGCTATGGCTTCCTTGCAAGAATCGTTACTGGGGTTCACTTCCACCAATCGGAAACGAAGAGAGCGAGCAAGGAATGGCGCCATTCCTCATCACCAAAACCAAAGAAGTTTCGAACAAAACCATCAGCAGGGAAGGTTATGCTGACTCTGTTTTGGGACGAAAAAGGCGTCATTTTGGATCATTACATGCCTAGAGGGACCACTGTCACCAGAGCGTCGTACTCAGATCTTCTAAAAAATCATCTGCGGCCTGCAATCAAATCAAAGCGACGTGGATTGCTGTCAGCAGGTGTCCTTTTGCAACATGACAGTGCAAGGGCCTACACGACCCATCCAACACTTGCAACAATCACAGACCTGTATTTTGAGTGTCTTCCTCGTCCACCATACTCACCAGACCATGCCCCAAGTGATTTCCATATGTTTGGACCACTCAAAGACGCAATGGGAGGAAAGAAGTTCCGTTCTGATGAAGAGGTACGCCACGCGGTCCATGAGTGGTTGCGCAGACTACCAAAAGAACTTTTTTCTAAAGGAATTTATGCACTTTGTAAGCGCTGGAGGACTTGCATTGAGCGTGGGGGAGATTGTGTTGAAAAGTGATACAGTTTTCTACCACTTCTGCACAATAAATAATATTTAAAAAATATTTAAGGTTTTCATTTGACTCACCCTCGTATTTGGATTGGGCGAATACCGGGATAACTATGGCTGCCACCATATGTCGTGCCAACAGTGAAGTATGGAGGAGGTGGTGTTACGGTTTGGGGGTGTTTTCCGTGGCTAGGGTCTCCCTACATTTTCTTAACCACAGTATGTTAAATGTGGACGGCTATAAACACCTATCGCAGCCTAGCGTACAGAAGAGGAACAGTTCGGAGACGGCAGTTGTTTGTATCAGCATTATACACTCCTGGAAATGGAAAAAAGAACACATTGACACCGGTGTGTCAGACCCACCATACTTGCTCCGGACACTGCGAGAGGGCTGTACAAGCAATGATCACACGCACGGCACAGCGGACACACCAGGAACCGCGGTGTTGGCCGTCGAATGGCGCTAGCTGCGCAGCATTTGTGCACCGCCGCCGTCAGTGTCAGCCAGTTTGCCGTGGCATACGGAGCTCCATCGCAGTCTTTAACACTGGTAGCATGCCGCGACAGCGTGGACGTGAACCGTATGTGCAGTTGACGGACTTTGAGCGAGGGCGTATAGTGGGCATGCGGGAGGCCGGGTGGACGTACCGCCGAGTTGCTCAACACGTGGGGCGTGAGGTCTCCACAGTACATCGATGTTGTTGCCAGTGGTCGGCGGAAGGTGCACGTGCCCGTCGACCTGGGACCGGACCGCAGCGACGCACGGATGCACGCCAAGACCGTAGGATCCTACGCAGTGCCGTAGGGGACCGCACCGTCACTTCCCAGCCAATTAGGGACACTGTTGCTCCTGGGGTATCGGCGAGGACCATTCGCAACCGTCTCCATGAAGCTGGGCTACGGTCCCGCACACCGTTAGGCCGTCTTCCGCTCACGCCCCAACATCGTGCAGCCCGCCTCCAGTGGTGTCGCGACAGGCGTGAATGGAGGGACGAATGGAGACGTGTCGTCTTCAGCGATGAGAGTCGCTTCTGCCTTGGTGCCAATGATGGTCGTATGCGTGTTTGGCGCCGTGCAGGTGAGCGCCACAATCAGGACTGCATACGACCGAGGCACACAGGGCCAACACCCGGCATCATGGTGTGGGGAGCGATCTCCTACACTGGCCGTACACCACTGGTGATCGTCGAGGGGACACTGAATAGTGCACGGTACATCCAAACCGTCATCGAACCCATCGTTCTACCATTCCTAGACCGGCAAGGGAACTTGCTGTTCCAACAGGACAATGCACGTCCGCATGTATCCCGTGCCACCCAACGTGCTCTAGAAGGTGTAAGTCAACTACCCTGGCCAGCAAGATCTCCGGATCTGTCCCCCATTGAGCATGTTTGGGACTGGATGAAGCGTCGTCTCACGCGGTCTGCACGTCCAGCACGAACGCTGGTCCAACTGAGGCGCCAGGTGGAAATGGCATGGCAAGCCGTTCCACAGGACTACATCCAGCATCTCTACGATCGTCTCCATGGGAGAATAGCAGCCTGCATTGCTGCGAAAGGTGGATATACACTGTACTAGTGCCGACATTGTGCATGCTCTGTTGCCTGTGTCTATGTGCCTGTGGTTCTGTCAGTGTGATCATGTGATGTATCTGACCCCAGGAATGTGTCAATAAAGTTTCCCCTTCCTGGGACAATGAATTCACGGTGTTCTTATTTCAATTTCCAGGAGTGTAGTTCGCCCTGCCATAAAGCAGCATCTGTGACGCAGTGGTTTGTAGACATGGCCTGCCCTGCCCAGAGTCTCGATCTGACTCCAACAGAACACCTTAGGGACGAGTGAGAACGTAAACTTCGCTCGCTCCCGACCTAAGTGTCCAACATCGCGACCATCTTTGGTTTCGACTCTTGAGGAAGAACGGCCTGCCATTCCTCCAGACATTCAGACAGTTAATTGAATGAGTCCGCAGCAGAATTCGAGTCGTCATAAAGGCCTACCCAGTGGTAGGTGCCCGAATAGCTTTGATCAGATATTGTACGCTTCTGACGTATTCACATCGCAATTAAGGTACGTCTACAGCAGCCGAACCCCTGATGAGGCTGCGCTTCTAACAGTACACTGGCGGAGTAAAAAAACGCTATTCGAAGGACGGATTTTATTAGAACGTCCTGCAACAGGCGGAGTGGTTTTACACCACCGCCTTCAGTAGTATCAGAAATTGAGTCCGCCTTGATGCAAAACACCTTGTTATTCGTTTATTTCTTTATTATCCCAAGATGGCGTAATATTCTGGATCAGAAACAAAGTGCAAAAGTTTTGTTTTTCTGTGTAAAAAAGCAGCCACATACCATCCAACGAACATGACATGATGTTCGCTAAGAAAAAAGACGGCAACAGAAGAAAAGAGCACAGAAAATATGTCACAAACAGCGCCAATAATTGCTTAAAACATGCTGCAACATACAATAAATAAGATTAAAAAAACCTACTGATAATGGTGATATTTGTCGCCGGAACTAGTTTGGGATAATAAAGAAATAAACGAATAACAAGGTGTTTTGCATGAAGGAGGACTCAATTTCTGATATTACTGTTTTTATATGCAAACACGGACCAAATGGAAGAGTTCTAAGATAATATTATTGTACGACCGTCTTCACTGGAGCAGCGTGTGCTCGTATAACTGTAACCGGTGCAGTTACTTTCTGAAGCCGCCCTCGGTCGATCTGCTGCCACCGACTTCACTGACGGAAGATATGATGTTGTTATGTACTGTATATGCCCTACTTTTAGTTGTATATATACATCAGATAGAGCAGCCACAGTTTTAGATAAAATAGCACAAACATCTTCACTGTAACGGTGACTAAATTTCGGGTTTTCATAATAATTAATGCTAACTTTCTGGTCAGTCGATCACCCTTCATGCGTTGCTGCGTTACCGAAGAGAAGATGGTTAATAACGTCTATGGCTGTTACTTATTATTTACCAATACACCCGTAATTGTGGAAATTACTTTAGTTTTTTATTAACAACATTAAATGAATTATGAATGATTGGTTTTGTGTAGAGGGAAAAGGAGGGTTCATCCTACAATTACTCTCAACAATTACGGCAACTACACTACTGGCCATTAAAATTGCTAGACCAGGAAGAAATGCAGATGATTAACGGGTACTCATTGGACACATATATTATACTAGAACTGACATGTGATTACATTTTCACGCAATTTGGGTGCAAAGATCCTGAGAAATCAGTACCCAGAACAACCACCTCTGGCCGTAATAACGCCCTTGATACGCCAGCGTATTGAATCAAACAGAGCTTGGATGGCGTGTACAGGTACAGCTGCCCATGCAGCTTCAACACGATACCACAGTTCATCAAGAGTAGTGACCTGCGTATTGTGACGAGCTAGTTGCTCGGCCACCATTGACCAGACGTTTTCAATTGGTGAGAGATCTGGAGAAGGTGCTGGCCAGGGCAGCAGTCGAACATTTTCTGTATCCAGAAAGGCCAGTACAGGACCTGCAACATGCGGTCGTGCATTATCCTGCTGAAATGTAGGGTTTCGCAGGGATCTAATGAGGGGTAGAGCCACGGGTCGTAACACATCTGAAATGTAACGTCCACTGTTCAAAGTGCCGTCAATGCGAACAAGAGGTGACCGAGACGTGTATCCTATCGCACCCAATACCATCGCACCAGGTGATACGCCAGTATGGAGATGACGAATACACGCTTCCAATGTGCGTTCACCGCGATGTCGCCAAACACGGATGCGACCATCATGATGCTGTAAACAGAACCTGGATTCATCCGAAAAAATGACGTTTTGTCATTCGTGCACCCAGGTTCGTCGTTGAGTACACCATCGCAGGCGCTCCTGTCTGTGCTGCAGCGAGACCCACGAGAAAGACAGGCCGCGGCGCGTACGTCACGGAAGGTAGTCCTGCTCTCGCTAGCTCACTCAAATCAGCAGACAAACTACGTTTCTACGCCTGTTAATTCGTAACTAGGCGTGTCCGTACAAACGAAAACTGAATCTTCTACTGGAATCTTACTGTTATTAGTCCTATACGATGGGTAGCCCATGGGCCTACTTATAATTTGTTACGGCTGTACTGGCGTAAAAAAAAAAAAAAATGCTAAAATGATTATCAGTTGCATAAGGCACCACTTCCAGCATGTAATGAGTACTGTTAAGCAGAAGAGACTAAATGCTATAAAATCAATATACCATTTATATCAAGTATTGATCTGAAATTAAATTTTGTTGTACTGCTGTTTATTCAGTGAGACTTCATAATAGCAGATTTCAGTGGAAGAAGCAATTCTCGTTAGTACTTACACGCCCAGCTGCGAGTTAACAGGTTTAGAAACGCATATTGTCTCCTGAGCTGAGCGAGCGAGCGAGTTCAGGACTACCTTCGTGACGTACGCGCCGCGGCCTGTCTTTCTCGTGGGCCTCGGCTGCAGCGTCTAGGGTAACCGCAGCCACGGTCTCCGAGCTGATAGTCCATGCTGCTGCAAACATCGTAGAACTGTTCGAGCAGATGGTTGTCGTCTTGCAAACGTCCCCATTTGTTGACTCAGGGATCGAGACGTGGCTGCACGATCCGTCACAGCCATGCGGATAAGATGCCTGTCATATCGACTGCTGGTGATACGAGGCCATTGGGGTCCAGCACGGCGTTCCGTATTACCCTACTGAACCCACCGATTCCATGTTCTGCTAACAGTCGTTGGATCTCGACCAACGCGAGCAGTAATGTAGCGATACGATAAACCGCAATCGCGATAGGCTACAATCCGACCTTTATCAAAGTCGGAGGCGTGATGGTACGCATTTCTCCTCCTTACACGAGGCATCACAATAACGTTTCAACAGGCAACGCCGGTCAACTGCTGTTTGTGTATGAGAAATCGGTTGGAAACTTCCCTCATGTCTCACGTTGTAGGTGTCGCCACCGGCGCCAACCTTGTGTGAATGCTCTGAGAAGCTAATCATTTGCATATCACAGCATCTCCTTCCTGTCGGTTAAATTTCGCGTCTGTAGCACGTCATCTTCGTGGTGTAGCAATTTTAATGGCCAGTAGTGTAGAAGCACTGTGACTCATAGCAGAGCCGTGTTCAGTATTTTCGTAAGCACGACTGTGCGTATGTGTGCGGCTGACAGCGGCGGCCTGCGCGAGGAGACAGCGGGCGCCCTCCTGTCGCGACAGTGACCCGTCTCCTCCCCCACCCCCCAACCCCCTACCGCCTCCTGCCGCCTTTGTTTGTTTGCCGCCGGCGCCAGAGGGGTGGGCACCCTCTCCGCCCCCCTCCTAGCGCGGCACCCCAGTCAGCCGTCTCTGTTTCACCGCTCTGCCGGCGTCACGGAGTATATATATTTGTCTGTGTCGGCGTTTCTTCTTCAGGTACTCACAAACACGACGGCTGTAGACGCACCTTTGGCAGTATCGTACAATTAAAAGCATCTGTACGTACTCATAGCCGAGAAGAGGAAACCTTTTATTATACTACGTTTTAAGGCATCTTCCCATTCCAATCGCCGGCCGAAGTGGCCGTGCGGTTAAAGGCGCTGCAGTCTGGAACCGCAAGACCGCTACGGTCGCAGGTTCGAATCCTGCCTCGGGCATGGATGTTTGTGATGTCCTTAGGTTAGTTAGGTTTAACTAGTTCTAAGTTCTAGGGGACTAATGACCTCAGCAGTTGAGTCCCATAGTGCTCAGAGCCATTCCAATCACCGATAGAGCGTGGGGAGAATGAATACGTGTGCGTCCCTGTAGATACGAGGTTGCCCCTCCATAATCCCTCAGATGTGGTCACACAATAAGTGTGCAAGGAATAGAAAAGCAACTGGAATCACTCAACAGAGGAAAGTCCACTGGACCTAACGGGATACCAATTCGACTCTACACAGAGTACGCGAAAGAACTTGCCCCCCTTCTAACAGCCGTGTACCGCAAGTCTCTAGAGGAACGGAGGGTTCCAAATGATTGGAAAAGAGCACAGGTAGTCCCAGTCTTCAAGAAGGGTCGTCGAGCAGATGCGCGAAACTATAGACCTATATCTCTGACGTCGATCTGTTGTAGAATTTTAGAACATGTTTTTTGCTCGAGTATCGTGTCGTTTTTGGAAAACCAGAATCTACTCTGTAGGAATCAACATGGATTCCGTAAACAGCGATCGTGTGAGACCCAACTCGCTTTATTTGTTCACGAGACCCAGAAAATATTAGATACCGGCTCCCAGGTAGATGCTATTTTTCTTGACTTCCGGAAGGCGTTCGATACAGTTCCGCACTGTCGCCTGATAAACAAAGTAAGAGCCTACGGAATATCAGAGCAGCTGTGTGGCTGGATTGAAGAGTTTTTAGCAAACAGAACACAGCATGTTGTTATCAATGGAGAGACGTCTACAGGCGTTAAAGTAACCTCTGGCGTGCCACAGGGGAGTGTTATGGGACCATTGCTTTTCACAATATATATAAATGACCTAGTAGATAGTGTCGGAAGTTCCATGCGGCTTTTCGCGGATGATGCTGTAGTATACAGAGAAGTTGCAGCGTTAGAAAATTGTAGCGAAATGCAGGAAGATCTGCAGCGGAAAGGCACTTGGTGCAGGGAGTGGCAACTGTCCCTTAACATAGACAAATGTAATGTATTGCGAATACATAGAAAGAAGGATCCTTTACTGTATGATTATATGATAGCGGAACAAACACTGGTAGCAGTTACTTCTGTAAAATATCTGGGAGTATGCGTCCGGAACGATTTGAAGTGGAATGATCATATAAAATTAATTGTTGGTAAGGCGGGTACCAGGTTAAGATTCATTGGGAGAGTGCTTAGAAAATGTAGTCCATCAACAAAGGAGGTGGCTTACAAAACACTCGTTCGACCTATACTTGAGTATTGCTCATCAGTGTGGGATCCGTACCAGATCGGGTTGACGGAGGAGACAGAGAAGATCCAAAGAAGAGCGGCGCGTTTCGTCACAGGATTATTTGGTAACCGTGATAGCGTTACGGAGATGTTTAATCCACTCAAGTGGCAGACTCTGCAAGAGAGGCGCTCTGCATCGCGGTGTAGCTTGCTCGCCAGGTTTCGAGTGGGTGCGTTTCTGGATGAGGTATCGAATATATTGCTTCCCCCTACTTATACCTCCCGAGGAGATCACGAACGCGACTGGAACAGGAAAGGGAGGTAATGACAGTGGCACGTAAAGTGCCCTCCGCCACACACCGTTGGGTGGCTTGCGGAGTATAAATGTAGATGTAGATGTACGATAACGCTATCTGTATCACCGAGGCACGCAAGCCGCCCCACCCGCAGCGAGGTTTATTGTTTGTGACTGATTGTCCAGCTACATTCTATGAATCTATTGTGGTACTCTACGATTCACTGTGGAGTACGTGGAAGAGAACACCATTTACTGTGCCGTTTTTAAACTTTCCTCCTCTTTCATGGGGAGGAAAATGACTGCTTGCATGTGCCTGTACGAGTTATTATTGCTTGCCTTATTTTACCTGTACGAATATTAATGGATAATTTATTGTTTTATGATTTCGGGGGAGGGGGAGTGGGATTGAGAGTACTCATAGCTTCTGCCCAGAAAGAGAGAATCCCGATTCTCATCTTTCTTCGAGCGCCCACCAGTAAAATTTTTTCAACATTTCTTCTACACTCTTTCGCCAGGAACAAGGCAGTACTAATCCGCAAACGTTCGCTGTCCCTTCTTCGTTCGACCTGATAACGGCTCCCATACACTTCCTCAGTGTTCATGTAAGAGCACTACAAGTTTGCTCTAAGCTATGTCTTGTGCAGGCAATCTACAGTTTCTCCTTATCCTCGCAACGAATCTTTACCTGCAATACGGATGTTATCAGAAATAGGTGGTATAAAAGTTACAAGGAACTAGCATACGTCACTTAATTTCATTCCATAACATCATACGCGGTCATTATTAGCGGTAACTCGTCAAGCTAGGGTTCTGAGAGTCCAAAAACGTGCAATATGAATTAACTGTGATGTCAAGAACGCCCTGCTGAGGCCTGTTCAACGGACTACTGCTTACCAATATATTTTTCCATAATGAAGTTTGTCATAAATAGTACAGCGTGTAAAAAGTGAAAGCGCAGATGTTTTCATTTGTGACTGAGGAAAGTGTAGTGAACAACATTACATCCGTATTTACTTCATTGCAAGACAAGTAATTATACGAGTAGATGTTAGGAGTCGTATGTTTTTAGGTTGGTTAATTCTTCCAAGTACATGTTGCAAGAGTAAACCATTAATACTTATTTTTCCCTGGGCAGCAGGATAGGTGCTGAAGTGTGCACCCATGGACGCTAAACGGATAGTCTATACTGACATGTGTAGTCCGCTTACTGGTGCAGTTATAACACTGCAGAAAACATGAAGTCCTAAAGTTTGTGATGTGTTCGTGGGAATACCGTTCGACACAGAGAAAAACAACAAACATACATGTGTGTACTTATTAAAAGTACCACATATAAAAATGTCTGCGGTTACACCCTGTATATCTCTTTTTGAAACCAATAGCTCAGTTCGTGGAATCAACACCAGGCATAAGAACAGCCTACATTAAGATTAAAAGCCAGATACTTTGGTCCATAAAGATGTCCATTAATCACGAACACACGTTTTTAATAACTTGCAAGCAACCACAAAAAGTGTAGCTGCTAGTGAAGTTCAGTGTAAGAGGAGCTTAAATAGACACGCCAGTTCCATTGACGAATTTCTTAATACAACTAAATAATGTACATATCATTAGTTAAAATAAAGCTGTCATCAGTTCTTCCGATAATGATTCACATTCTCGCGACCAGCACGGAGTGTATTCCTCCCTGGTACGGCGTGGAATACTTTTCAGTGCTGAGCTATGTATCAGAGTAACGAAATATTCATATTTCTCTGGTATTGGAGAAATATGGTTCGCTGTTTTCCCAGTGAGAGTCCGGTATGATTCCCAGTCACCTTTTTTTAGATTCCATCGTTGGGCTGGGGGACTGTATAACGAGAACTGACAGTTTCACTTCGACATTCACAGGTTGGTGTTAGGTTCTAGGTAACTTTGGTAATACCTTTCCTGCACGTGAAGCACATATCCTGTTGCTCTCCTTGTGATGAAAGTCAGGTCAGGTGTTGTTTGTGATCCCTATGCTCCTGATGAAAAGGTGGCTCTGTCGTTTGGGTCGTACAAGAGGTGAAGATCCTTCCCGTTAGCCCAGTTATTCAGTCTTTCGCCTTCCGTGTTGCATTCCGTGTAATCCCCTTTGGTACGGTGAGAATTGAAATCCCCAGCGTACGCAACTGGGTGTTCGGCTTTGGGCACTTTATTTATTGGCCCAAATTCGGATGGGGGTTTATACACATCATAAAGAGTTAGTTCTCTCAGTTTGATTCCTATTTCATGTTTTGATTGTTCTAGGCCCGTATTCACGTTTCCTATAAGGTTTTGCTAGACCAGTGTTGTGAGGCCATGTTTGTTGTCACGCTTATATTCAACCAAAGTAAAACCAGGGATTTTAAGACTGCGAATAATTTCCTTAGTCAGATGAGATTCTGTAAAGAAAAGGTTACTACTTCCTGCGCTAAGATTTTTTCAGGATTTCTTCTTTCGTCTTTGTGCAACCTTCTGTACTGAGATGGCACGTGCATAATCTCTTCATATCCCATCTCTTCCCTTCGGAGCAGGCTCTCCTGCTTTTTGTTCGCCTTTGCTTGGACCGGAAGGCACTCGTGCGTTCAGTCGTCGCCTTTGTGTTGAGCCTTCGCCGATGAGTCATAACAGCATTTCTCAGGGTGGAGATGTGATCTATACATCCCACCTCAGGTGTGGTGAACCGCCAAGAGTAGATGACGTCCGTGATCACTTCCAGAATGTATACCAGGAATGTGTATTCTGGTAGAGCCTTACATTACGTCTCCAACGAACTAATTAGCTAGAATACGTGTGCGATACGGGAAGACCAACAACGGCACATGGACAGATTCCAGACAGCGCACTTTCTAAATATGTGTGTACTTCCTAAGGTACAACAGATAGCATCCGTCTAACCTGCAGCATCGAAGAAAGCAAAGTAGATCCTACCAACCGGTCGTCACGAGTCAGCAATACCAACCACAGACGGAGAAACTGGTGTACGATATCCGTGGATTCATTTTCGTAAAGACCACGTATCGCATTCTTAAAGCGAGGAAAAATGCCGTATCAAAAACCTCCAGACGTGCCACACTCTCCCCCCTCCCCCCCTCTCCAGTACATATGTGAAGCTGAGAGTTCCCTTTTCCTAATTTACACCTAACCATAACAACTTTATTCAAAAGATTCTTCGCTACCGTTCATCCAAGACAAACCGTACATCCTACGACCAACCGGTGCGTGTGCCTTAATATACATCAGACTTTTCTGTCCACCAACATCGAGTCGGCAATGGTATCACGTTGTCAATGATAAAGTGGTGATCCGAGAGAAACCCGTGCTGCATAGAGTGCGCTCTACATGACACGCTAGAATACCGTTTCGTGTGCGCTAATCAAAACGAAACGTGGTCTTTGGTCCGTAAGAGACTGGGCCATTTCATCCGCACGGTGCCTTCAACAAAACCACTAAAATATAATACGACCGAACTGCTACTTTTATCCGCCTGAAGCGCAGAGCAGCTATCTGCGCTACGTGGATCACTTTTGTCTCTTACGTCCTCACGACTTCAACATCAGAAGTAACAGGCACTAGAGACTAATTGAGCAACACTGGTTATTAAAAGAAAGTCGCGACAGAAATATAAAAAATTACAACAATTTTCTAGAAGCGTGTCTTAATAGAGTAGACTGAGGTTTTCATACATGTATCTTTTAGTCTTCGAGAAGAGCCCTATCGTTTTTTGTCAGCAATAGATTTACTGCTTCTCATGAAGAATCTTTGTGCTTTTTTTTTTCTTTTCAAGATATTTCATTTTTCTCAAGAAGAGTTGCTATTCGTGTAGGAAAATATGAAAAAAGTGCCAAATCATTTGCCATAATACATGGTTTATTGAAACCAATTTGTTATAATTTTCTTTTCCTCACATGCTGAAGTTTAGTACTTTATCAAGAGGCGATTTCTTAATATTTATTTCCACTAAGAGTTTACATGAAGATTTTTTTCCGTTTTTTATGAACAAGCTCGTCTTCTGCCAATATGACCTTTTAGTTTTCGCAATAGTTATGTAAATAGAATGGAAGACGCCTCAGGACAAACTTAGAGAGGAAAATATCAATGCGAGCTACATGCTTGATCCGCTGAAGGCATCATTTTGTGGGGAGCGTAAGGTGGTGCTAAAGGCGTGTAGCGTCAGTAACTAATTTGGAGGACACATGTTCAAGTCCCATGTGTGTAACTGAGTTCGCCTTGCATGTGAATCAGAATGCCAGAATAAAACATTGTCAGATTTTAGTTCGAAGTGTTGTTCATGCGTGGAAACAAGTCCTAGTGGAAATGACGTGTAACATGGATTTTGAAAAGATCGATCATGTGAAAGGCAACTCGCGCTTTTCTAACACGACATCCTGAAAACCATGGACCAGGAGAATCAGTCAGATGCAGTGTGCCTCGTCTTCCAAAAGGTATTTGACTCGGTACCATGCATGCGCTTACTATCTAAAGTACGATCACATAAAGTATCAGCCGCGATTTGTGATTGGATTAAGGATTTCTTTGTGGGGTAGGACACAGCATGTTATCTTGGCTGGAGAGTCGTCCACAGATGTAGAAGTAACTTCAGATGTGTCCCACGGAAGTATGTTGGGACCCTTGTCGGACGTTTCGTATATTAATGACCTGGCAGACGACATTAACAGTAGCCTCTGACGGTTCACAGATAATACAGTTGAAACGTCCCCTTAGAAAAATTGTACAAGACTGTGCTTAAACTGACACACAATATTTTTGGCGCAACGAAATCTGATTTTCAGTAACCCCTGCAAAAGAATGGCCCTGACTAACATTAACCTATACGTTTCACAAATCACTTACCTCACAAAAATCTTCGTTGCTCGAACTACTGCAATACAACGAGCGCCACTACTGCCAGCTAAATAAAAGATTCAAACTACTGAAGGCACTAACTACTGATAGGCATAGTTAGCAAATGAAAGATTTTGATAGAGAACAAACAATGTATTTACCTCAATAGTGTTCAAAAATGATAATATCTATACAGCAGTTCATGACATCCATTCTTACAAATGTACTGTTTCTGATGGACACACGTCCAGATCATCCGCTCTCAAAAATGCGCCATCTCACTTCCCCCATGAACCATGGACCTTGCCGTTGGTGGGGAGGCTTGCGTGCCTCAGCGATACAGATGGCCGTACCGTAGGTGCAACCACAACGGAGGGGTATCTGTTGAGAGGCCAGTCAAACATGTGGTTCCTGAAGAGGGGCAGCAGCCTTTTCAGTAGTTGCAGGGGCAACAGTCTGGATGATTGACTGATCTGGCCTTGTAACATTAACCAAAACGGCCTTGCTGTGCTGGTACTGCGAACGGCTGAAAGCAAGGGGAAACTACAGCCGTAATTTTTCCCGAGGACATGCAGCTTTACATGCAGCTTTACTGTATGATTAAATGATGATGGCGTCCTCTTGGGTAAAATATTCCGGAGGTAAAATAGTCCCCCATTCGGATCTCCGGGCGGGGACTACTGGAGAGGACGTCGTTATCAGGAGAAAGAAAACTGGCAATCTACGGATCGGAGCGTGGAATGTCAGATCCCTTAATCGGGCAGGTAGGTTAGAAAATTTAAAAAGGGAAATGGATAGGTTAAAGTTAGATATAGTGGGAATTAGTGAAGTTCGGTGGCAGGAGGAACAAGACTTTTGGTCAGGTGATTACAGGGTTATAAATACAAAATCAAATAGAGGTAATGCAGGAGTAGGTTTAATAATGAATAAAAAAATAGGAGTGCGGGTTAGCTACTACAAACAGCATAGTGAACGCATTATTGTGGCCAAGATAGACACAAAGCCCATGCCTACTACACTAGTACAAGTTTATATGCCAACTAGCTCTGCAGATGATGAAGAAATTGATGAAATGTATGACGAGATAAAAGAAATTATTCAGGTAGTGAAGGGAGACGAAAATTTAATAGTCATGGGTGACTGGAATTCGTCAGTAGGAAAAGGGAGAGAAGGAAACGTAGTAGGTGAATATGGATTGGGGGGAAGAAATGAAAGAGGAAGCCGCCTTGTAGAATTTTGCACAGAGCATAACTTAATCATAGCTAACACTTGGTTCAAGAATCATAAAAGAAGGTTGTATACCTGGAAGAATCCTGGAGATACTAATAGGTATCAGATAGATTATATAATGGTAAGACAGAGATTTAGGAACCAGGTTTTAAATTGTAAGACATTTCCAGGGGCAGATGTGGATTCTGACCACAATCTATTGGTTATGAACTGCAGATTGAAACTGAAGAAACTGCAAAAAGGTGGGAATTTAAGGAGATGGGACCTGGATAAACTGAAAGAACCAGAGGTTGTAGAGAGTTTCAGGGAGAGCATAAGGGAACAATTGACAGGAATGGGGGAAAGAAATACAGTAGAAGAAGAATGGGTAGCTGTGAGGGATGAAGTAGTGAAGGCAGCAGAGGATCAAGTAGGTAAAAAGACGAGGGCTAATAGAAATCCTTGGGTAACAGAAGAAATATTGAATTTAATTGATGAAAGGAGAAAATACAAAAATGCAGTAAATGAAGCAGGCAAAAGGGAATACAAACGTCTCAAAAATGAGATCGACAGAAAGTGCAAAATGGCTAAGCAGGGATGGCTAGAGGACAAATGTAAGGATGTAGAGGCTTGTCTCACTAGGGGTAAGATAGATACTGCCTACAGGAAAATTAAAGAGACCTTTGGAGAGAAGAGAACCACTTGTATGAATATCAAGAGCTCAGATGGCAACCCAGTTCTAAGCAAAGAAGGGAAGGCAGAAAGGTGGAAGGAGTATATAGAGGGTTTATACAAGGGTGATGTACTTGAGGACAATATTATGGAAATGGAAGAGGATGTAGATGAAGATGAAATGGGAGATAAGATACTGCGTGAAGAGTTTGACAGAACACTGAAAGACCTGAGTCGAAACAAGGCCCCGGGAGTAGACAACATTCCATTAGAACTACTGACAGCCTTGGGAGAGCCAGTCATGACAAAACTCTACCATCTGGTGAGCAAGATGTATGAGACAGGCGAAATACCCACAGACTTCAAGAAGAATATAATAATACCAATCCCAAAGAAGGCAGGTGTTGACAGATGTGAAAATTACCGAACTATCAGTTTAATAAGTCACAGCTGCAAAATACTAACGCGAATTCTTTACAGACGAATGGAAAAACTGGTAGAAGCGGACCTCGGGGAAGATCAGTTTGGATTCTGTAGAAATGTTGGAACACGTGATGCAATACTAACCTTACGACTTATCTTAGAAGGAAGATTAAGAAAAGGCAAACCTACATTTCTAGCATTTGTAGACTTAGAGAAAGCTTTTGACAACGTTAACTGGAATACTCTCTTTCAAATTCTGAAGGTGGCAGGGGTAAAATACAGGGAGCGAAAGGCTATTTACAATTTGTACAGAAACCAGATGGCAGTTATAAGAGTCGAGGGGCATGAAAGGGAAGCAGTGGTTGGGAAAGGAGTGAGACAGGTTGTAGCCTCTCCCCGATGTTATTCAATCTGTATATTGAGCAAGCAGTAAAGGAAACAAAAGAAAAATTCGGAGTAGGTATTAAAATTCATGGAGAAGAAGTAAAAACTTTGAGGTTCGCCGATGACATTGTAATTCTGTCAGAGACAGCAAAGGACTTGGAAGAGCAGTTGAACGGAATGGACAGTGTCTTGAAAGGAGGATATAAGATGAATATCAACAAAAGCAAAACGAGGATAATGGAATGTAGTCAAATTAAATCGGGTGATGCTGAGGGGATTAGATTAGGAAATGAGACACTTAAAGTAGTAAAGGAGTTTTGCTATTTAGGGAGTAAAATAACTGATGATGGTCGAAGTAGAGAGGATATAAAATGTAGACTGGCAATGGCAAGGAAATCGTTTCTGAAGAAGAGAAATTTGTTAACATCGAGTATTGATTTAAGTGTCAGGAAGTCGTTTCTAAAAATATTTGTATGGAGTGTAGCCATGTATGGAAGTGAAACATGGACGATAACCAGTTTGGACAAGAAGAGAATAGAAGCTTTCGAAATGTGGTGCTACAGAAGAATGCTGAAGATAAGGTGGGTAGATCACGTAACTAATGAGGAGGTATTGAATAGGATTGGGGAGAAGAGAAGTTTGTGGCACAACTTGACTAGAAGAAGGGATCGGTTGGTAGGACATGTTTTAAGGCATCAAGGGATCACAAATTTAGCATTGGAGGGCAGCGTGGAGGGTAAAAATCGTAGAGGGAGACCAAGAGATCAATAGACTAAGCAGATTCAGAAGGATGTAGGTTGCAGTAGGTACTGGGAGATGAAGAAGCTTGCACAGGATAGAGTAGCATGGAGAGCTGCATCAAACCAGTCTCAGGACTGAAGACCACAACAACAACAACTTCCCACATCCACCACTGCGCAACGCTACGCGCTGTTAACATCCAGCTGCCCAACACTACAATGGCAGACAACAATGCAAACTAGCCACAGACTGCACACAGCACAGCCAGTGATTTTCATACAGAGCGCTACGTGGCGTTACCAATAAGAAAACCTAAACAGCCTACTTACACAGTTACCTACAGTGAAGCTCTGTCTAAGATGAAAAGTTGCACAGATATTCAGATCTTAACTAGACTTCGAAGTGGTTCGAAGATTGGCAGCTTGGTTTAAATGTTCAGAAATGTAAATCTGTGCATTTCACTACAAGAAGAACTTGGTATCCTATGACTAATGTCAACGAGGAATAGGTCAATGAATATTAATACCTTGGTGTAACAGTTTGTAGGGATATGAACGGAACGATCTCATAGTCTAGGCAGTAGGTAAAGCAGGTGGCAGAATCCGGTTCATGGGCAGAATATTAGGGAAATACAATCTGTCTACATTGCATACAAAACATTCATGCAACCCATTCTACAATATTTCTCAAACGTGTTCGACCCTAACAAATAGGACTAACAGGGGACATTGAAAGGTTACAAAGAATGGCAGTACGAAAGGATACAAACAATGGCAGTACTAGTTTGTTCGACCCATGGGAGAGTATCACGAGGATGCTGAAAGAAAGAAATGAACTGGCAGACGCATGAAGGTAGGCGCAAACTATCCCACGAAAACCTACACAGGAAGCTTCTAGAACCAAATTCGAGTGGTGAATGTAGGAACATTCTAGAGGCACCCTCCTACGTATCGCTCTCATAGTGATCAAGAGGACAGAATTGTACTAATTAAAGCGCGCGCAAAGGCATCTGGGCAGCCGTCTTCCCGATCTCCATACGTGAATGGAACAGAAAAAACCGTAATAATGAGTAAGTGCGACGTGCCTTGTGCTGTACGGTTCACAGTGGTTTCCAGAATATAGAAGTAGATGTAGTTTATATGTGCAGTTTCACAGTGATGTGAAGATTCAAATTAATGTTGTAAGCTGAATATTCGTTTCAAAAACTTTCTCCTCGTATGACTTGTCCGTAAGATATCACATTCAACTGCTGAGCAATGAGCAATACTGACTGTTGGTTGGCCCTGTATTGTGCTTGTGAAGAGTGCGTGAAACAAAACTTTAATCTTAGTGAAATTCTAAATTTGAAATAATGAAAATGAATCTAATTAAATCCCAAAAGAACCTAATTGTGTATGCAGAGGAAACTTTCAATGAAACTCAATACTGAAGTACGTTATGAAAGGTATGTAACATGAAGTGCAACGTCTGACTGGAAATATCCACAAAATAAAATACTGCTCAGTTCGGAAGACAATAACTGTTGAAGATTACGGAAATTCTGACTACATACTATTTGCTCACAAGAATCTCAAGCCAGATTTCCCGTGAAGGAAAAGTATCTTACCTCTTGCTCGGTATGCTACTTTTTGTCTGGTCTGTTGACGTTCTCGAAACCAAATTGAAGTCAGCAGCTACAGAAAAATAATCTACTTACTACGAAACTTTTCTTTGCTTCTTGTCAGAAACAATCTGTGGCAGCGTGTGGTTTATTTGTTCTCGAATCAGAAACATACAAATTTACAGTAGCCATACACATAAATAAATATGCACATATATATAGACAAATTGTATTTATATTACATGTGCCCAGTACTTTGCTACCTCCAAAGCGCTTGGAGTGGCTTGCAGGAGATCAATCTTCGTGCAGGATGTAGGGCACAAAAGGCACTGGAGCATGTGGCTTGTGGTTTGTTGTTGTCCACAATCACAGGACGTATCTTCTGTTAAGAAGCCCCACCTCTTCAGGTTGTCACTGGATCGTCCAACTCCTGATCGTAATCTGTTTAAAGATTTCCACACCAGCCAGCTCTCCTTGTGTCCAGGTGGCAGTTCTTCAGCTTCTGGCGTCTGCAGGTGAGGCGTCGACTTCCTCCATAACTCCAGCCTTGCCTTCTCTGGTGAAATGGTGAGCTTCTCGGATGTTCTCAGGAAGCTCTTTCGCGGTCTCAGCCGTTGCTGCGGTGGATTATGTCCGTGCAGTGGATGGGCACTGTCCTGTTCCACTTTCAGTCTCTCTTTGTTGGTAGCCACTGTTCTGCGTATCCATGGTGGCGCTATTCCAGCCAGGCAGTAGAGCGTATCAGTTGGGGTAGGTCTTAAGCAACCTGTGATCAACCTGCAGGTTCCGTTGAGAGCAATGTCTACTTGTCTGGCATGAGATGACCTGTACCAGACTGGAGAAGCATATTCAGCAGTAGAAAAGCACAGTGCCATTGCAGAACAGCGAATAGTTTGTGGAAGTGATCCCCACTGTGTCCCCGCTAGTTTGCGAATTAGGTTGTTTCGAGCGAAGATTTTCATTTTGGTGTTCTTGCAGTGAGTTTTGAATGTCAGAGTTCTATCGAGAGTGACTCCCAAGTATTTAGGTGCGTGATGATGCTGGAGTTGGATAACTGACCATGCAATATGTAGCTCACGATTAGCTTCCCTGTTCGTTAAATGAAAGGCACACACTTGTGTCTTCGAAGGGTTTGGTCTGAGTTGGTTCCGATTGTAGTAGCTTGACAGTGCTGTTGTCAGGTTTCTTTCTACTCTTTCAAAGCATGAGCTCTGCGTAGCAAGGGCTAGGTCATCTGCATATAAGAATCTCCTTGTGCCTGTGGCGTAAGCTGCAATGCACTTTACTACAAAGACTGTACAACATAAGAAGGCTCTTAACAATTACGAAATTCACTCTCTCTTTCCAAGCATTTATCCCGACTTGCGGGGTCTGCTGGTTAATCAGGTGTGGCATGTTAATTTTAAGGGGTGGCCGGATGCCCTTCCTGTCACTACCCCGTAAACCCCCCCCCCCCCCCCCCCCCCAGGAAGGAATTAGTGCACCCCAATTGTCTGCGTCTAGCGTAATCCATGGAATAGTGCCAATGTGTTCAGATGTCTGTGAGCCGTGTAACTGATGCGGGACGTGGGTACCAGCCCGGTATCCGCCTAGCGGGATGTGGAAAACCTCCTAAAAATCACATCCAGGCTAGCCGGTACACCGACCCTCGACGTTAATCCGGCGGGCGGATTCGATCCGGGACCGGCAGGCCTACCCGAGTCCAGGAAGTAGGGCTTTAGCGCTCTCGGCTACCCTGGCGGGTAATTACGAAATTCACTCTTTACAAAAATTACAGACATTTAAAACAATTGCATTGTTTGTGACATAATAAAAACAGAGATCAAATTAACATTAATCATGAATGTTATTAGTTGAGGGACAAACATTTCCTTCAGTTAATAGTAATAACAAACAAACATTTCATTGTTGCATGGTCGTTGCTTACCGTCAAACTTTTTTTCTATCGTTGCAGCCAAGAAAGTATCTTTACAAAAAATTTCATCTCCATAATACAACATTATAGATCATTTCTTCCACATTCACAAATATCAGATCTCCTTCTCTAAAACTCAACTGCTCACTACACTGCCTCTAATAAGAACGTCCTCCCTAACGCTGCACATGACCAAGCGCACCACAGCTTACATCAAACCCAGAGTCGAGGACCTTATCCACTACTCGTGCAGAGCGCTCATGTATCTTTATCCTAGTACAGTGGAGGTGAAATATTTACAACGGCATATGAAAATTTTACAACGTAAGTGTGTGTATTTATGAATATCGCTGGAAGGCCCGGAGGAATTGTTACTATCTCGATCAAAAAAGCTGTGAGCAAAAGATTGCCCTGGAACAATTATGAACAGCGGTAGCAGTTGAAAGAAGATTGGTTCAAATGGCTCTGAGCACTATGGGACTCAACTGCTGTGGTTATCAGTCCCCTAGAACTTAGAACTACTTAAACCTAAGGACATCACACACATCCATGCCCTAGGCAGGATTCGAACCTGCGACCGTAGCAGTCGCGCGGTTCCGGACTGCGCGCCTAGAACCGCGAGACCACCGCGGCCGGCTGAAAGAAGATTGTTGAGATTAGTGTCAAATCTGGTTTTCAGGATCGCTAGGCCCGTTAATAGGTCTCCCGAACTGTCCTTTCTAATGTAGTAGGATTTCACACTTGTTTTTAGCAATACATTGGCTAGTTAACATCTGTATGGTCTTTCTTTTAACGGGATAAAGTTACGCAAGTACGCATGCACCTTGATAATAATAATAATAATAAAAGAAGCGAGCTGCTGTACTAGCTGAAGTTTTCGGTTGTCAGATGTGCCTCCGATTCGGTTTTTGTTCTCGAAAACATTCTAGACTGCCTGAAGTTCTGGTTTTTTGACCATCTCCAAACTGAAGCCAATAAATCCTACTGTAGGATCAATGGCCTGGGGTCTCGTTTGCCACCAGAACGGTCATCGTGTCCTGTTACCGTTGCAATATTTTGTCCGCAGCTCGTGGTCGTGCAATAGCGTTCTCGCTTCCCACGCCCGGGTTCCCGGGTTCGATTCCCGGCGGGGTCGGGGATTTTCTCTGCCTCGTGATGACTGGGTGTTGTGTGATGTCCTTAGGTTATAACTAGGTTTAAGTAGTTCTAAGTTCTAGAGGACTGATGACCATAGATGTTAAGTCCCACAGTGCTCAGAGCCATTTGAACCATTTTTTTTTTTTGCAATATTTTACTGGCGACTGTTTTGTCCGTGACCGGTGGTTTCCTGGAATTCGAAGGCAGGCAGAAAACAGTTGAGAAGGCGCAGGGGAAGGACAAGGGAAGCTGTCCGCAGGCACGGGACCTGAAAGCTAGCAGCGCGCTGCTCTGCGGGAGGCGCGGACAAAGCAGCAGCCACAGTATAGAGACTAGGATAGGGAGGGGCCGCGGGCGACCGCATCGGCGCTCGTACGGTACCCACCTGCAGGGCCGAGTTTAGGCGCGGACCAGGTAGGCCCCAGCCTAGGGCGTCGAGGGGACAGTGTTGCATTGTGTATTTGTAATAATATTTAAGTGAAATATTGAGAACCTCACGTATTTTATATCATGTTGTTGTGGTCTTCAGTCCTGAGACTGGTTTGATGCAGCTCTCCATGCTACTCTATCCTGTGCAAGCTTCTTCATCTCCCAGTACCTACTGCAACCTACATCCTTCTGTATCTGCTTAGTGTATTCATCTCTTTGTCTCCCTCTATGATTTTTACCCTCCACTCTGCCCTCAAATACTAAATTGGTGATCCCTTGAAGCCTCAGAACATGTCCTACCAACCGATCCCTTCTTCTAGACAAGTTATGCCACAAACTTCTATTCTCCCCAATTCTATTCAATACCTCCTCATAAGTTATGTGATCTACTCATCTAATCTTGAGCATTCTTCGGTAGCACCACATTTCAAAAGCTTCTATTCTCTTCTTGTCTAAACTATTTATCGTCCACGTTTCACTTCCATACATGGATACACTCCATACAGATACTTTCAGAAACGACTTCCTGACACTTAAATCTATACTCGATGTTAGCAAATTTCTCTTCTTCAGAAACGCTTTCCTTGCCAGTGCCAGTCTACATTTTATATCCTCTCTACATCGACCATCATCAGTTACTTTGCTCCCCAAATAGCAAAACTCCTTTACTACTTTAAGTGTCTCATTTCCTAATCTAATTCCCTCAGCATCACCCGACTTAATTCGACTACATTCCATTATCCTCGTTTTGCTTCTGTTGATGTTCATCGTATATCCGCCTTTCAAGACACTGTGCATTCCGTTCAACTGCTCTTCCAGGTCCTTTTCTGTCTCTGACAGAATTACAATGTCATGGGCGAACCTCAAAGTTTTCATTTCTTCTCCATGGACTTTAATTCCTACCCCAAATTTTTCTTTTCTTTCCAAAACTGCTTGCTCAATATACAGATTGAATAACATCGGGGATAGGCTACAACCTGTCTCACTCTCTTCCCAACCACTGCTTCCCTTTGATGCTCCTCGACTCTTATAACTGCCATCTGGTTTCTATACAAATTGTAAATAGCCTTTCGCTCCCTGTATTTTACCGTGCCACCTTCAGAATTTGAGAGTATTCCAGTCAACATTGTCAAAAGCTTTCTCTAAGTCTACAAATGCTAGAAATGTAGGTTTGCCTTTCCTTAATCTATTATCTAAGATAAGTCGTAGGGTCAGTAATGCCTCACGTGTTCCAACATTTCTACGGAATCCAAACTGATCTTCCCCGAGGTCGGCTTCTACCAGTTTTTCCATTCGTCTGTAAAGAATTCGTGTTAGTATTTTGCAGCTGTGGCTTATTAAACTGATAGTTCGGTAATTGTCACATCTGTCAACACCTGCTTTCTTTGGGATTGTAATTATTATATTCTTCTTGAACCCTGAGGGTATTTCGCCTGTCTCATACATCTTGCTCACTAGATGGTAGAGTTTTGATAGGCCTGGCTCTCCCAAGGCTGTGAGTAGTTCTAATGGAATGTTGTCTACTCCTGGAGCCTTGTTTCGACTTAGGTCTTTCAATGCTCTGTCAAACTCTTTACATACATTCTATATATTGCAAGTGAAGGACAAACAGGAGTTACAACGTGGAGCTAATGTTCCAAACGATGGAATCGCATTGCGGCAGCTTTCGGTATCTCCATAATTGACAGCTGTTGATGTAAACGAAAAAGGAGTTACACAAAAGAGGACCATAAGTCGTCCGCACACGTGGTTCTCATCGCGAAGCACGCCAGAGATGGGTTGTGGTTGCTGTACGCCCTGCAACGACGTACTGAATCTCACGGAACGTGGTCATCAGTGTGGTTTGCGACCATAGCGCACGCCAGCGGCAGTTGGCGCTCCAGTCACACAGTTTGTTTACAGAAATGGACGAGCGTCAAATAGTTGCGTTGACTCTTGTCAGTGATCGTCGAAGAAGGGCGGAGAAAATCGCGAAGAAGATTTTGGTCTCGCCGGTGATTGAACAGAGAATTGTTGGTAGAGTACCACTACGTACCTTCCTGGCAGATTAGAACTGTGTGCCGGATCGAGACTCGAACTCGCGACCTTTGCCTTTCGCGGGCAAGTGCTCTACCACTACGTATGCTGCAGAACGATCTGAGGTACGCAATAGCAGGGATTTTTCGTTAGCTCAGTTGAACTTCCATCACACTTCCGATTTTAAAATTAATACAGTTAAAGTATAGACCCCTCCTCACCCACATCGAACACCTCCGCTTCTCCTATACTATCCGCAAACCAGATTCCAATAACTCCACTGTCTACCGTCTGACCACCAACCCTGGTACGCTGCCATGTCTTCACAAACGCATCCCTCCGTCCCTACACCTACACATCTCAACGCAACCAATTCCCTCTCCCAGACAATGAGATCCACCCTGATATTTATGCCTCCGACCAACTTCAACCCTTCCCCACCTGTTCGGTCTCTACTTTCAACCGAACCACTGGAGAGTGCTGCCCTCTCTAGAGATATTTATACCTGTGGGACAATGGTCAGCGACCAATCCCTCCAAGGGCACATAACGGTACACTCGCCGCGGCTAGGGTGGGAAGAGTTGTGAAACGCCTCTCTGTCGGTCAGCTGCCATTAGCTCGTGGCCACGCGCCGTTGTAAAACAGCAAATACGCATATTTTGAATTGTAAATATGAATCAAATTGTAAGCAATAAGTGATTATCTCAACTGTCGTCAGTCATTACAATCCGAATGGATTCTAATCATCATACAGTCCCTCTAAATTCATGGCTCTTCGGTACATTTACGGTTCACATTTTCGTCAGTGGACGCTAACGTTTTCGTCCTGACCTAACCCACTCCACATCAGGGCTCCTCTCTCCTTTTCCCTCTCCATCTATTCCCATCCCTTTTCTCTTGTAACCACTATCCTACACACGCACCACACTACTACTCACCCTCTGTCTCTCCCATATGTGTATTTCCCACTATCCACCTCCACTCCTATCTATCATTTCCATACTTACGAAAGCCAGAACCGTCTTCCAAATTCAACTCACAAAGCATGTCATTCCCGCCATGTCTTCTATAGTATGTTTTGGTTCACCAACGACGACTACGTCGTTTTCTTCGTCTGTTCATTTCGGTAAGTATTATTAATGCAGCACCAAATGTCATTAATTCTTTCTCTTCAGTTGACATAGCGTATCTCTTGTTGTGAATACACCAAGTGACCTATCAGTTCACCACAGCAGACTATGCGAATAAGTAGAAATGTTGGTCGCTAGTGTAAACGGGAATGCGAACAACGAACAATGTTGCCAACATGTTGAGGGAACAAGTTGCACACAATGTTCCGAACAAAACCATGTTCTCAGCTCAGATTTTCGACACAACCCAAATTAACATATCCTTTAATTTTTAATTAAAAAGTAATTACTACTGCGGACATCCGCAGAAGTATCCTCATCGGCGTGGGATTTTACCCTCAAGGTAATTATTACTTCGGATATACGCACCAAAGCAGACCTCTACTCGAGCGATGATTTTACTTGCTGGGGATCTCTCTTGTGTAAGGGTGTACAGTTCGGACGCCGTCCAATAATAGTCCCACCTCATGTCTTTTGGGAACAGCGATGCTCCGACAATAGGAAATGCAATACTGTAGCGAAGGGCCGGCCACAGCTGGAGACTGTCTGCAGGAGGCCCGCGCGGCTGGAGGGCTGTGCAGACACAAAGAACTGACCGCTGCGCCTCGCCGTGGCGCCAGCCTTGCCTCCCTCCCCTATCCCAGTACAGGCAGCGGTGGGCCAGCTCCCTGCGACGTCTTCCTCCTGCCACGCCGCTTGTTTGTTCCCCGCCACAGGCAGCTTACCTGAGCCCTGCCTGCCCCGCGCGCGCGCCCAGACTTGAAGAGAAAGCCAAAGCCGTGTTTGTATAGCAGCGATGACACCACGATTTATACAGCGTAGCAGGCAATTGTCGCGCCCTTGAGCAACAACAGGTCTCTCTCTCTCTCTCTCTCTCTCTCTCTCTCTCTCTGTGTGTGTGTGTGTGTGTGTGTGCGCGCGCGCGGAAAGGGAGTCGATGTTATGTCACAGCATTTCTCGTGCTATCGACTAATTTGCCACGAAAAAAAACGTTGGTCACCAGGACTGATTATCTACATTATATCCTAGACAATAGGTCGAATAGAGGCAGAGGCATTTTTTGTCATAATTCTTGTGACTGGTTTGATGCGACCCACCACGAATTCCTCTATTGTCCCAAGGTATATAGGTCAGAGTAACACTTGAATACTACGCCCTCATTATTTGTTCGATGTATTCTGGTCTCTGACTTCCCCTTCAATTTTTGCTCTATACAGCTCCCTCTAGTGCCAGGGAAGATATTCCCTGATGTCTAAACACATGTTCTGTCATCCTGTCCCTTCTTGTAGTCCGTATGTTACTTTGGAGAACTTTCTTATTCCTTATCTGATCAGTAAATTGGATTTCAAATGGCTCAAATGGCTCTGAGCACTATGGGACTTAACTTCTGAGGTCACCAGTCCCCTAGAACTTAGAACTACTTAAAACTAACTAACCTAAGTACATCACACACATCCATGCCCGAGGCAGCATTCGAACCTGCGACCGTAGCGGTCGCGCGGTTCAAATTGGATTTCAACATCCTCCTATAGCATCATATCTCAAACGCATCGATTCTCTTCTTTTATGGTTTTCCCACTGTTATTATGAACGCTACATTCACAAATATAGAATCCTCAGGTTAACGCTTATGTTAGGCCAGGAATGGCCATCATGCCTCGGCTACTCTGCATTTTATGTCCTCCTTGCCTCGTCCATCATTCAGCATAATTTCATAATTCCCTGTACTTCGTGGTCACCAATTTCGATAAATTTATCATCTCACTTCTTCTACTCCTCATTGCTTTCGTCTTGCTTCGGCTTATTCTCAGTCCTTAAAGTGTGAAAGTGTGCTAATTAAGCCGGCCGAAGTGGCCGTGCGGTTAAAGGCGCTGCAGTCTGGAACCGCAAGACCGCTACGGTCGCAGGTTCGAATCCTGCCTCGGGCATGGATGTTTGTGATGTCCTTAGGTTAGTTAGGTTTAACTAGTTCTAAGTTCTAGGGGACTAATGACCTCAGCAGTTGAGTCCCATAGTGCTCAGAGCCATTTTTTTGTGCTAATTAAACTGCTAATTCCATTCAACAAACCCTGCCATTCTTCCTATTTTCACGGGCGATCGCAATGTCTTCAACGAGTGAAATTTCCTGGCAGATTAAAACTGTGTGCCGGACCGAGACTCGAACTCGGGACCTTTGCCTTTCGTGGGCAAGTGCTCTACCAACTGAGCTACCCAAACACGACTCGCGCACCGTCCTCACAGCTTTACTTCTGCCAGTACGTCGTCTCCTACCTTCCAAACTTTACAGAAGCTCTCCTGCGAACCAAGCGGGACTAGCACTCCTGGAAGAAAGGGTTTTGATATGGCTTAGCCACAGCCTAGGGGATGTTTACAGAATGAAATTTTCACTCTGCAGAGTGAAAATCTCATTCTTCAACGAGTCTTATTCATATCTTTAACCCTGAATTTTAACCCCACCCGCCAGGAGGGTGACTAATTATATCGGAGGTCTTCGGCTGATATTGCTAAAGATTTTTATTAAAAATTTAAATAGTGAGATTTTTTGATTTGTAGTCAAAGCCACTATCCCTTTACCATGCGTGCAATAGCGTTTCTTGTTTTAGAAAAAGCTTTTCACAACTGAAATACATTCTTCGAAATTTTGATGTGAAAGGGATACACTAGTGGAGAGAGGAGCAGTACAGAGTTGCAACTTATCCATGTTATTCAGTCAATACATGGGATCAATCAGCAAAGGAAACCAAAGAGAAAGTTGCCACCCACCATATAGTGGGGAGGCTGAGTCGGAGATAGGCACAACAAAAAGACTGTCACAAATAGGCTTTCGGCCAGCAAGACCTTCGTCAAAAATAGATGACACACACACACACACACACACACACACACACACACATACACTCACACACGTACACACAGCTGACACACATATGGCATGTGCTATATGGTGAGTGGCAACATTCCTTTTCATAATACATTACATCCTGGATTTTCCATTGTTTGAAACCAACGAGAAAGTTGGATTGAGGATTACAGTTCAAGGAGAAGAAATAGAAGCTTTAGTTAATGGTGTGCTTCCGGGCGTATTGCCGAGTTGTTGTTCGCATTTTATACATAGTGGTTGGTGTCCAGGCAGAGCGTACACTACAGCAAAACACCTAAAGAAGATGGCTGGGTCGATCGTCGAAATACTGTGCAGAAAATGAAAACAAGAGCTTTGCAGAGCACTCGGAGACGCATCATTAAGCAATAACTCCGATAAAAACCTCAGAGACCAAAAGCTTTAAGATTTTCCGATTAACTGTAATTTATGTCAGAGACGGTAAAAGTCTTGGAAACGCAGTTGAGCGGAATGGATACTGCCTTGAAAAGATGTTATAAGGTGAGTATCAACAAAATTAAAAAAAAGGGCAGTGGATTATAGACGAATTAAGCGATTCTGAAGGAATTAGATGGTTCAAATGGCTCTAAGCACTATGGGACTTAACATCTGAGGGAATCAGTCCCCTAGACTTAGAAATTACTTAAACCTAACTAACCTATGAACATCACAGGTATCCATGCCCGAGGCAGGATTCAAACCTGCGACCGTAGAAGGCGCGCGGTTTCGGACTGAAGCGTCCAGAAACGCTCGGCCACAGCGGCTGGCAGATTAGGAAATGCGACACTTAAAGTAATAGATGAATTTTACTCTTCCGGTAATGAAATAAGCATGGTATACTTAATGAAGGTATGAAATGCAGACTAGCAATAGTAATAAAATCTTAACATATATATATATATATATATATATATATATATATATATATATATATAATTTAAATCTTAGGGTCTGTTTATTGGAAGGAATTGCGTGGAGTTTAGGTTTGTATGGAGGTGAAACATGTACGATGGCAATTTGGTGAGGCTTAACGGCTTGATGCAAGTCTCAATTGCACGCCACTAATCTTACTGGGGGAAAAAAGGAGGCCTATAGTTTAAAGTCGTCTCCGCAGCACGTGTCATCCGCGGCGAATGTTCATATCATTGACAGACAGAAGCAAAGTTAAGGGCAGAGGGAAGAACTTCCGGGGTTCGACCGGGATTCGATCTCGTAACGTTTCGATTTTCATGCACGCTCTTTACCAACAAAACCATCAGGCCCGGATACGCGGACGATAAACAGGAACGAAAAAGAAAGAACAGAAATTTTTGCAATAATATGTTAGACGAAAGCGCTGAAGATTATACGGGTAGACTGAATACGTGACGAAGAGGCACTGATTCGAATCGGGGATAAAAGTTTAACGGGACAACTTGTCGAAAGAATCGTTCAAATGGCTCTGAGCACTATGGGACTGAACATCTGAGGTCATCAGTCCCCTAGAACTTAGAACTACTTAAACCTAACTAACCTAAGGACCTCATATACATCCATGCCCGAGACAGGATTCGAACCTGTGACCGTAGCAGTCGCGCGGTTCCGGACTGAAGCGTCTAGAACCGCTCGGCCACCACGGCCGGCTCGAAAGAATGGATAGGTTAACTTGACACATCCTGAGAAATTACGACTATCCTACAGATTAATATGGCCTCCGAAAAACAGCGCAACTTGACGTTTTTCTACATGTACACTGATATCCATATTCCCCAAGCCACTAAACAGAGCGTGGCGAAGGTTACGTTGTACCACTACTGGTCATTTCCCTTCCATTTCCTCCCCCAAACAGAGCGAGGAATAAACGACTGTCTGTATGGCTCCAGGCGAGCCTTAATTTGTCTTATCTTACGTTTGTGATCCTCACGCGAAATGTACGTTGGCGGCAGTAGGAATCTGCAGTCAGTTTCAAATGTCCGTTCTCTAAATTTTACTCAATAGCTTTCCTCGAAAAGGATGTCGCCTTCGCTCCAGGTATCCCATCTGAGCTCCGGAGGCTACTCGGTAATACGAGGTGCGTGTAACAAGTAGTGGAACACCTTTTTTCTGGAAGCTGGTTGGTTTTATTCAGGATTCCAATACACCATATTCTTCCCCGTTCTTTTGGCTGTAAAATCCTATTTTTCAACACAATCTCCATTCAATGCGACGCCCTTACGCCACGTTACTGGAACAGTTTGTATGCCCGTAAGGTACGACTCTTTTGGTCGACTCGAAGCCAACGTTTTGCTGCATCAATAACCTTCCCACCATCCGTGTACTGCTTCCCTCAGAGTGCATTCTCTATTGGGGCAAACAGATAGAGGTCGGAAGGTGCGAGAGCCAAGCTGCAGTGTGGATGAAGTAAAACAGTCCAATGTGATTTTGTGGGCTCCTCTCGGGTGCGCAGACCTGTGTGAAACCTTACGCTTTCGTGGAGAAGGAGAAGTTCGTTACGTTTTTGTGGCAACGAACTCACTATAGTTGTTTTCTCAGTTTCGTGTCTTTACTGGCTGACGGCGCGACTCTGAACTCTTTCTTCGGAGGTGAGGTGATGTGGCGACACTCCACGGATAGCTCTTTCACTTCCGGTTGGAAGCGATGAGCCCGTGTTTCATCGTCTGTAACAATGTCTGAAAAAAAAAATTGACGTGTTCAGCCTCGTAATGCGCAAACAGTTCCGCACAGTCCTTCGTTGCTCTTTGTGGTCTTCTGTTAGGTGGCGAGAAACCCAGCGGTCACACGATTTTGAGTATCCTAGCTGGTGGACGAATGTCTCAGCACTACCAGCAGTGAAAGGAGAAAATATAAAAATGCAGCAAATGAAGCAGGCAAAAAGGAATACAAACGTCTCAAAAATGAGATCGACAGGAAGTGCAAAATGGCTAAGCAGGAATGGCTAGAGCAGAAATGTAAGGCTGTAGAGGCTTATGTCACTAGGGGTAAGATAGATACTGCCTACAGGAAAATTAAAGAGACCTTTGGAGAAAAGAAAGCCACTTGTATGAATATCAAGAGCTCAGATGGAAACCCAGTTCTAAGAAAAGAAGGGAAAGCAGAAAGTTGGAAGCAGTATACAGGGTGTTACAAAAAGGTACGGCCAAACTTTCAGGAAACATTCCTCACACACAAAGAAAGAAAATATGTTATGTGGACATGAGTCCGGAAACGCTTACTTTCCATGTTCGAGCTCATTTTATCACTTCTCTTCAAATCACATTAATCATGGAATGGCAACACACAGCAACAGAACGTACCAGCGTGACTTCAAACACTTCGTTACAGGAAATGTTCAAAATGTCCTCCGTTAGCGAGGATACATGCATCCACTCTCCGTCGCATGGAATCCCTGATGCGCTGATGCAGCCCTGGAGAATGGCGTATTGTATCACAGCCGTCCACAATACGACCACGAAGGAATGGTTCAAATGGCTCTGAGCACTATGGGACTTAACATCTATGGTCATCAGTCCCCTAGAACTTAGAACTACTTAAACCTAACTAACCTAAGGACAGCACACAACACCCAGCCATCACGAGGCAGAGAAAATCCCTGACCCCGCCGGGAATCGAACCCGGGAACCCGGGCGTGGGAAGCGAGAACGCTACCGCACGACCACGAGATGCGGGCTTAGATTAGGAAATGAGACACTTAAAGTAGTAAAAGAGTTTTGCTATTTGGGGAGCAAAATAACTGATGAAGGTCGAAGTAGAGAGGATATAAAATGTAGACTGGCAATGGGAAGGAAAGCGTTTCTGAAGAAGAGAAATTTGTTAACTTCGAGTATAAAAATGGTTCAAATGGCTCTGAGCACTATGGGACTTAACATCTATGGTCATCAGCCCCCTAGAACTTAGAACTACTTAAACGTAACTAACCTAAGGACATCGCGCAACACCCAGTCATCACGAGGCAGAGAAAATCCCTGACCCCGCCGGGAATCGAACCCGGGCGCGGGAAGTGAGAACGCTACCGCACGACCACGAGCTGCGGACAACTTCGAATATAGATTTAAGTGTCAGGAAGTCGTTTCTGAAAGTATTTGTATGGAGTGTAGCAACGTATGGAAGTGAAACATGGACGATAAATAGTTTGGACTAGAAGACAATAGAAGTTTTCGAAATGTGGTGCTACAGAAGAATGCTGAAGATTAGATGGGTAGATCAAATAACTAATGAGGAGGTATTGAGTAGAATTGGGGAGAGGAGGAGTTTGTGGCACAAGTTGACTAGAAGAAGGGATCGGTTGATAGGACATGTTCTGAGGCATCAAGGGATCACCAATTTAGTATTGGAGGGCAGCGTGGAGGGTAAAAATCGTAGAGGGAGACCAAGAGATGAATACACTAAGCAGATTCAGAAGGATGTAGGTTGCAGTAGGTACTGGGAGATGAAGAAGCTTGCACAGGATAGAGTAGCATGGATAGCTGCATCAAACAAGTCTCAGGACTGAAGACCACAACAGCAACAACCTCGAATGAGAGTGTCCGCACGTTTCAACGTTGCGGAAGTCACAGCTGTGTGCTGCCGGCCGGCATGCGCGTGATCGGACAGGGGTGGACGACCTTGTTACCATGACGACAGACGCCTCGCTCCATGACTCACCATGCTTTTGTTCACCATCGTGTCTCAGTAGACATTCTGCAATCGCCTATGAGCATCTGCGATGCTCAGGTTATCGGCCAAAAGAAACTCAGTGACAGCTCTGTGCTTGGAACGCACCTCCGTTGCAGACGCCATTTTGATGGCTACGTATGAGGACGCCACCTATCAGAAATTAACAATAGGGTCTGAAGCGGGAATACACCACTATGTTCCACAGCAAATTTCAAATGTTCCTCAACTGAAATTGGCCGGCATAAAAATGTGTTGCATTACTTATTGAGCGCCTCTTGTACTTGCCTGCTGATCGAACATATTGGTAACGGACGTGCAGGCCGCCTTTGAATTGCTTCGATGTCTTCCTTTAATTTGACCCGATGGAAATCCCGAACACTCGAGCAGTACTCAAGAATGGGTCGCACTAGTGTCCTAAATGTGGTCTACTTCGGCGGCGCGGTTCTTTCCGTCCCTTTACGACGAACCTGCACCTACCCGTAAACATTGTCTCAGCACATCATCAGTATGGAAGCCGAGAGAAACCTACTGTACTTCGACGTGAACCAGGCTGCAATTAAAGTCACTAATCTATGTTTCGGGAGAAAGTTTTCACACGAAATGAAAGGTTGGAAATTTTGTCCTTAATTAATATATTCTGAAACTTAGGTGAACAAGTATCACTGCAAAGCCCGTGCTAGTCACTCACAATGCCTTTCACTCACGTTAGCACGTTTGTGGTGTTGTATTTCCCGAAAACGTAATAGCTACAAAAATACTGATTGTTTTTTATTTATAATGCTCGCCAAATATTAAGTCTGTCGGTACCTAATGCAAACACAGTTTTTAGCCACCGACCTGCTCAATACGCCACGCGGAATTTATGTCTTTTCTCGTCACAAAATTCACTTAAAAATTCCGAAATTTCTACACACACGTCGGAATAATTATGCCGTCACTTTTGATGTATGAAACACTGCTAGATCCGGCAACTTATCATCTCCATCGGAACTACTACTACACACGTCTGATCTGTTTCATGGCTAGGCTCCGACTCCTCTCTAGAATACTCCTTCTCTACCAGCAGAGAAAGGCGCGCGAAGAATATTGCTTTACCATTGGTCACTTTACTCAACAGCCAATAGCAAAACAACATTCTCCCGCGTCAATCCGCGCTTTTCATCAGTAACCAATCGCAAAATAGTAGACCTAACGACTGCACTTTTTACCGACCTAATTATCTAATATGCCGAAGTTTTGCTTATGCATAAAGTTATTTACTATTGTTATTTATACCCGAATTAACTTTCCCTTTACCATAAACTTACTTTACGAATCTATTCTACAAAAATCCCCTTTGTCCATATCCATACTTCTTCGAAATGTTCCCACACGAAATCCTCCTACATAACTCGTTAAACAATTATCTTCATATTAACCTTAAACCACACTCACGCATCATTCATACTGCTAAAACACATTTATAAATTTTACATACACAAAAAGACATAATAACACTTTATGGAAATACTAGAACAGTTTATGAAAATCATTCTGTTGGTTTAGTGCACTCTAGTGGGCACAACCGAAACTAAAATCACAGTCCCCCTATCCAATACTGTCCTCTATCGGCTGAGACATAAACTACGTGTGCGTCTAGTCTCGCGTCACCATCTGTCACTATCCAGCTCTGAGGCACATCACCCACTTAACCGCCTACAATGCAGGATCGGTATATGGCGCTACGCCTCACTACTTTGCAGGTGAACAACGTTTTCTCTCATTAGCTAACGCTGCTAGATGTGAAAGAAATAAGTGACGGACAGAAAATCCCAGGACAAAGTGTGGTACGGTTGTGATTCCGCCGGGAGCCGTGGTTATTACGCCCGGCGTTCGCAGCCACTGTGGTGCGTCCTCTTCCTCGGGGTCTGCGCCGGGCGCGCCATCCCGGCTTCGCAGCACAAAGGGCAGGCCTTTTATGGAAGCTGGCGCGGCGCGGCGCGGCGCGCACCAGGCTGGCTAAATTGGAGTAATTAACGAGCGGCAGTCGGCCGTGTAGCGGCGGCCCAAACACACAGCGAGTGAGCTGCGCGGGATAACTGGCTCCTCTGTGTGTGTGTGTGTGTGTGTGTGTGTGTGTGTGTGTGTGTGTGTGTGCCGTCGCTGAAACAGACCACAAAGACCTGTACCCTCCGCCGACTAAAGCTGTCGTCAGCCAAGGATCCAAAAAATCTGCAACCGGTCACAAATTGCAGAACGATCTTTCACTCCGCTGCAGAATGTGCTTTGTTTTGAAACTTAACTGGTCGATAAAAACTATGCGCCCGATCTGTACTGCCTTATTCTATGATCAAGTATCTTTGGCTCGTAAGGTTCCACATAGCCTGATGAGCAAATAGAATGGAATCAAGGAAGCAGCATTATCAATACAGTTTATTAACGACCAAAGCAAAATTCATTCTAGTTCTTGCCGAATATCGCACGGTGAATTCTTCACACTGTGAGAACTGAAGGAATAGGATAAACGTCGTCCAAACATTTCAAAATACCGACATTTATTTGCTCGATAAAATACATACTACATTAAACAGTGTTTAGGAGACAGTACTTTATCATTTGTATGTTACTCGCAGAATGCCCAGGTGCAGCCCTGCGTCTCAAGTTTTTTTCCCCGAGCGGTTCACGACTGGCTCACGAGCATGTTGCTCGTAGGTGTATCCGCACTTTTAGGTGATGTACGTTCAGCAGACGCTACATGCGAGACGATTTTACCATTCAAAGATCATTCAAAGAAGAGCCAGGCAACGTATTAAGTCATCGTATATACAGGGTGATCATAAAGTCAGTATAAATTTGAAAACTTAATAAGCCACGGAATAATGTAGATAGAGAGGTAAAAATTGACACACATGCTTGGAATGACATGGAATTTTATTAGAACAAAAAAAAAGTTCACAAAATGTCCGACAGATGGCGCTGGACAGCAAAACTGCTACCGTAACGGGTGAGAGGTACGCCGATATGTTACAGAATCGCATCATCCCCAGCCTGGCTGATAAACACCTGCTGGAACGTACGATGTTCATGCGGGATGGCGCTCCACCCCATATTGCTAGACGCGTGAAAGATCTCTTGCGCGCGTCGTTTGGTGATGATCGTGTGCTCAGCCGCCACTTTCGTCATGCTTAGCCTCCCAGGACCCCAGATCTCAGTCCGTGAGATTATTGGCTTTGGGGTTACCTGAAGTCGCAAGTGTATCGTGATCGACCGACATCTCTAGGGATGCTGAAAGACAACATCCGACGCCAATGCCTCACCATAACTCCGGACATGCTTTACAGTGCTGTTCACATTATTCCTCGACTACAGCTATTGTTGACGAATGATGGTGGACATATTGAGCATTTCCCGTAAAGAACATCATCTTTGCTTTGTCTTACTTTGTTATGCTAATTATTGCTATTCTGATCAGATGAAGCGCCATCTGTCGGACATTTTTTGAACTTTTGTATTTTTTTGGTTCTAATAAAACCCCATGTCATTCCAATCATGTGTGTCAATTTGTACCTCTCTATCTACATTATTCCATGATTTATTCAGTTTTCAAATTTATACTGACTTTTTGATCACCCAGTATATCTCGCGAAGCGACCACAGCGGGAAAGCTAGACAAATTGAATTCATGTACCGACTGTCATTCTTTCGACGTACCAGTCGCGAATGAAAAATGGCACTGGTACTAAAGAATGCTACGCCACACACCGGAATGTAGATTGCACAGTAGATGTAAATTACACAGTACATGTAGATCAGGCAGGCAACCTTTGGTGATAAGCGGGCCTGATTCACGTACATAATTAAGGTCACGGGTTCCTAGCGCATAAAGGCAAAACTATAGCGTCCGTGACGTTAATGTTTATGGGTTAACGCACAGATTGGAATGACACCCCTTTCCCCACACACAACGCCAACAAATTATGCATCAAAACAAGCGTTTTATGAGAGTACATTCATTCCACGTTCACCTCATCTTCAGTTGCCTACATTTATTTACCTGTCGTGAGCATTCTCTCTTTACTTATGACATTATGCAATAATTGTGAAAATTTCCGTTACAAAGTTCAACATCGCTCTTAGTAATGAAACAATGTTCTTCACACGTAAATACATGTAAATATCTGAAGATGGGATGCCAGGCATCTTGAACAGTCATGATGGAAAAAAAAATCGCCTATAAAAGCTTCTGGTTTCAGCTAATTCATTACGAATTACCTTCAGTTTCAATGGTGCAGTGTTATAATACGTCAATAACGGACAAAAATTGTTTATTGATGTTAGTACCAGAAAGAGCAGAACAATAAAGTATGGCAATGAGATAGGCAGTCCCAGTCGACTAGCAGTTAGGAGTAGCTTTGCGAATTTTGGCCACAAGCAGGTCATTCGAGTGTTTGAAATTTAATGTGTTAATATCCACAAACACTATTTGCAGGCATTTTCTAAATATTTGTTCAGAAGTACCTTTGATCACAGACTGCATAGGCATGTATTGTTTCCGTGACGCTGAATAAATTAAGTCATCATTTATTAGTTCATTTTAAAAGAGCTTAAACGTGTAAATCGCTTGAACTGAGCATACATCGGCTGTTAATATACAGAAGCCAGAATAATGAACAGACTAATGAATTGCCAAATCGTCTATACTCGCCCTAACACGTTCAAACACGTTTAGGTAATACTAAGAATATTTTGGTCAGTTCGTCAATATTTCTCTTATTGACAATACAATACTCGCTTTCAGACGGGCATTATATTAACATACTGGCAACAGTAATGGAAGTATGAGGGCACTTCCGTGTGGCCTTAATGCCACTGCAGATGATAGGCAGGAATCGTGCGTTTTTAGCACTCTACGAAATAGCCGAAACTGCTCTAACCTGCGAAATCACACATCACTAAAATTTTTACCGTATCTACGGCCAGAAAGAGACCAACACTCGTGTAACGAACGATCGGCGGAAAAATTCGAAAATCCGTCCGGGGCGGAGTAAAATGTCCTCACTCTATCCCACAAATGTCTTCCGCGGGACGGTTTCAAGCCAATCGCGACCCGTATCCAGCCGCAGGTTGCCCACCCATAATTTACACTACTGGCCATTAAAATTGCTACACCAAGAAGAAATGCAGATGATAAACGGGTATTCATTGGACAAATATATTATACTAGAACTGACATGTGATTACATTTTCACGCAATTTGGGTGCATAGATCCCGAGCAATCAGTACCCAGAACAACCACCTCTGGCCGTAATAACGGCCTTGATACGCCTGGACATTGATTGAAACAGAGCTTGAATGGCGTGTACAGGTACAGCTGCCCATGCAGCTTCAACACGATACCACAGTTCATCAAGAGTAGTGGCTGGTGTATTGTGACGAGCCAGTTGCTCGGCCACCATTGACCAGAGGTTTTCAATTGGTGAGAGATCTGGCGAATATGCTGGCCAGCGTAGCAGTCGAACATTAATCTGTATCCAAAAAAGGCCCGTACAGGACCTGCAACATGCGGTCGTGCATTATCCTGCTGAAATGTAGGGTTTCGTATGGATCGAATGAAGGGTAGAGCCAAGGGTCGCAACACATCTGAAATGTAACGTCCACTGTTCAAACTGCCGTCAATACGAACAAGAGGTGACCGAGACGTGTAACCAATGGCACCCAATATCATCACCGCGATGTCGCCAAACACGGATGCGACCATCATGATGCTGTAAACAGAACCTGGATTCATGACGTTTTGCCATTCGTACACCCAGGTTCGTCGTTGAGTACACCATCACAGGCGCTCCTGTCTGTGATGCAGCGTCAAGGGTAACCGCAGCCACGGTCTCCGAGCTGATAGTCCATGCTGCTGCAAACGTTGTCGAACTGTTCGTGCAGATGGTCGTTGTCTTGCAAACGTCCCCATCTGTTGACTCGGGGATCGAGACGTGGCTTCACGATCCGTTACAGCCATGCGGATAAGATGCCTGTCATCTCGACTGCTAGTGATACGAGGCCGTTGGAATCCAGCACGGCGTTCCGTATTGCCCTCCGGAACCCACCGATTCCATATTCTGCTAACAGTCATTGGATCTCGACCAACGCGAGCAGCAATGTCGCGATACGATAAACCGCAATCGCGATAGGCTACAATCCGACCTTTATCAAAGTCGGGAACGTGATGGTACGCATTTCTCCTCCTTACACGAGGCATCACAACAACGTTTCACCAGGCGAAGCCAGTCAACTGCTGTTTGTGTATGAGAAATCGGTTGGCAACTTTCCTGATGTCAGCACGTTGTAGGTGTCGCCACCGGCGCCAACCTTGTGTGAATGCTCTGAAAAGCTAATCATTTGCATATCACAGCATCTTCTTCCTGTCGGTTAAATTTCGCGTCTGTAGCACGTCATCTTCGTGGTGTAGCAATTTTAATGGCCAGTAGTGCAGATGAACGCGCTAAAGCCCCCTCTCCGATCCCCGGGCACTGCGTAATGCGGACGCGCACGGCGTTCCGGTACCCGCTGCCCGCCTGTGAGCTGTGGCGGCGTGTCCCAGTCAGCCGGCTGACGTATCCATCACGCCGGGTTGACAGGCCGCCCGCAAAACACTCCGCGCGGCCATCACTCACGCGCCAGCGGGGCGCCCCGCGTCTGCTCGGCAATTGAATTAGTCGCACCTTCTGCAGGCGCAAAGCACCCTCTTCCGTCTGCCTCGCCGCAACGAGCCACTGACTGCACAAGGACACAGGAAGCGGCCTGGCAGGAACTGCGGAGCGTACACACAGCATAATGACATCTGTATACTCCTCAGCGGAGCATACGTTACTGGGAGCGCATAAAAATACACTACTGGCCATTACAATTGCTACACCACGAAGATGACGTGCTACGGACGCGAAATTTAACCGATAGGAAGAAGATGCTGTGATATGCAAATGAGAAGCTTTGCAGACCAGTCACAGAAGGTTGGCGCCGTTGGCGACACCTACAACGTCCTGACATGAGGAAAGTTCCCTACCGAGTTCTCATACACAAACAGCAGTTGACTGGTGTAGCCTGATGAAACGTTGTTGTGATGCCTCGTGTAAGGAGGAGAAATGCGTACCATCACGTTTCCGACTTTGATAAAGGTCGGATTGTAGCCTATCGCGATTGCGGTTTATCGTATCGCGACATTGCTGCTCGCGTTGGTCGAGATCCAATGACTGTTAGCAGAATGTGGAATCGGTGGGTTCCGGAGGGTAATACGGAACGCCGTGCTGGATTCCAACGGCCTCGTATCACTAGCAGTCGAGATGACAGGCATCTTATACGCGTGGCTGTAACGGATCGTGAGGCCACGTCTCGATCCCTGGGTCAACAGATGGGGACGTTTGCAAGACAACAACCATCTGCACGAACAGTTCGACGACGTTTGCAGCAGCATAGACTATCAGCTCGGAGACCATGGCTGCGGTTACCCTTGACGCTGCATCACAGACAGGAGCACCTGCGGTGGTGTACTCAACGACGAACCTGGGTGCACGAACGGCATAACGCCTTTTTTTTCGGATGAATCCAGGTTCTGTTTACAGCATCATGATGGTCGCATCCGTGTTTGGCGACATCGCGGTGAACGCACATTGCAAGCGTGTATTCGTCATCGCCATACTGGCATATCACCCGGCGTGATGGTATGGGGTGCCATTGGTTACACGTCTCGGTCACCTCTTGTTCGCATTGACGGCACTTTCAACAGTGAACGTTACATATCACATATGTTACGACCCGTGGCCCTACCCTTCATTCGATCTCTGCGAAACCCTACATTTCTGCAGGATAATGTACGACCGCATGTTGCAGGTCCTGTACAGGCCTTTCTGGATACAGAAAATGTTCGACTGCTGCCCTGGCCAGCACCTTCTCCAGATCTCTCACCAATTGAAAATGTCTGGTCAATGGTGGCCGAGCAACTGGCTCGTCACAATACACCAGTCACTACTCTTGATAAACTGTGGTATCATGTTGATGCTACATGGGCAGCTGTACCTGTACACGTCATCCAAGCTCTTTTTGACTCAATGCCCAGGCGTATCAAGGCCGTTATTACGGCCAGAGGTGGTTGTCCTGGGTACTGATTTCTCAGGATATATGCACCCAAATTGCGTGAAAATGTAATCACATGTCAGTTCTATTATAATATATTCGTCCAATGAATACCCGTTTATCATCTGCATTTCTTCTTGGTGTGGCAGTTTTAATGGCCAGTAGTGTACTTTTGTATGCAGGAAAGTATCGCCGTTGGGCGATCGTCAGGAAATGCGAAGACCACTTGATTTAATGAACGACAGCTCTCTGTAAATTCCAAGTAACAAACAAAAATAACTCAACATTATCCGATTACAAGATTCTGGTGAACATATGGCGTATACCACATCGTATAAGTATTTATGGGGTAATACTAAGAAACGACATGAGTGGAGCAAACAAATAAAATCAGTATTGCGAAAACCGAATGGAAGACTTAGATTTCTTGAAAGAGTTGTGAGAAACCTCAGTGCGTCTTTAAAGGAAATCGTACACAAGATCTAAATGCGACCAATTATAGACTGTTGTCCAGTGTTTGAAGTCCTTCTAAAGAAGTCATGGCAATAGACATCGAATGGCCTTAGAGATGGGTAGGTAGGCTTGTAAGAGGACGGTGTAACCATAAGGAAGTGTAGCAGATGCACCAGAAACTTAAATGGGAATTTTTGGTAGAACGGAAATGTAATCCCCGCGTAACCCTATGCGGTAAGTTTGGAGGACTGGTATTCGAAGAAGACTGTGCGACCTCTATGTTGCCGCCGTCATACACTACCTGATCAAAAGTATCCGGACACCTACCGCTGGACATTAATAGGGGCACTGCGTCCAGCCTGCACCTTCATGACGGCTTTAACTGTGCTCGGGACACTTTCAATTAGCTTCCTGAACGTCTACGGTTGAACGGCGGCCCATTCTTCCTCAAGGGCCGAAACCAGAGAAGACAAGAGTGGTGAATGCTGGCGTCTGGGGGCGAAGTCACCGTTCTAACTCTTCCCAAAGGACTTCAGGTATGGAGTCTTGGCAGGCCAGTCTATTTCATGAACGTTATTGTCCACAAATCATTGCCTCGCAGACGCTACTTTGCGACATGGTGCTCTGACATACTGATACAAACAATCATCGACTTCGAAATGTTCCTCTACTGTACACAGCACACAATGTTGTAGAATGTGTTCATATCCTTCCGCATTTAGCGTATTCTTAAGCTCAATAAGGGCACCACACCCAAAGCACGAAAGATACCACCATGCCGTAACGCCACCTCGTCTGTGCTGCACTGTTGGCAGATAACATTCTACAGGCATTCGTCAAATCCAGACCTTGTCGCTCGGACTACCACAGTGTATAACGTGATTCATCACTCCATATCACACATTCCCACTCATCCACCATCCTACGGCTCCGTAATTTACATCATGGCAAGCGTCGCTTACCACCGGTTACGGAAATGTGTGGCTTTTGATGAGCTGTCGACTTTACCATCACATTCCTAGCTGGACTGCTGGTTGAACTTGGAACTCGCGAGTGACTTCAGCTAATACCATGGGATTTTCTACAACCACCCTCCGCAATGCACGAAGTTCTCTGCCTGTCAGCACGTGAGATCTGCGTGGTCTTGGTTTATGCTGTGGCTGTTCCTTCGCAATTTCATCTCACAGTCGCATCACAGTCAATGTGGCAGCTGTAGAAGGGGTGAAACGTCCCTGATAGATCTGTTAAGTGACTTCCAGTGACTACACCACGTTCACAGAGCTCTTCCGACCTACCCATTCTCCTGTTGCTGTTCCTCCACCAACAACACAATACTCCCCATCTTCTTTTCTGAAATGTATAGAATACGTATATACCACATTATCTGTATAATGTGGCGCATGCTGATTTAAGATACAGCATTTCATAAAATGCTGATTGTATCGACGTGATATAAGACTGATCCTAAACTGTGCTTAATGAAATTGCAGTTAGTGTGAAATATTTACGCCTCATGGCTACAAAACATAACTGGTAACGATGAAGTGTAAATATTTTGTAGTTGACTACAAATTTATTGAGCATGGCTTAGGATCAGCCTTTTATTACGTTGGTATAGCCAGCATTTTACTGAAGTTGACTCTTAAAAGACCACGTACCAAGTTCAGAGGCATACTGTGTATAAGCTGACATAGTACCTCACCGTGATCGATCTGAAGGTGGTTGTTTGCACAACCAGAAAGTTTAACATTGTATATTATTTGCGATCTAGACAATTTTAAAAATTTTGTAATATTTTTTAATTTTTTAAAAGTAATCTATAAGATCGGTGTTCTATACTCCTCATTATGTCAGGTATTGCAAGCCCCTGACTTTTCGCTCCTCTCTTCTTTGTGTTTTGTTGATGTCTGCAATTAATCCGGCCTGATACGGGACGCATAAAACTTAAAGTAAACCCCGCCCAAACAGGTCACGAAGGCCCAACGGTACCGACCGGCCGCCGTGTCATCTTCAGCCCAAGGCGTCACTGGATGCGGATATGGAGAGGCATGTGGTCAGCACACCGCTCTCCCGGCCGCATGTCAGTTTACGAGACCGGAGCCGCTACTTCCCAATCAAGTAGCCTCACATGGGCTGAGTGCACCCCGCTTGCCAACAGCGCTCGGCAGACCGGATGCTCACTCATCCAAGTGCGGGCCCAGCACAACAGCGCTTAACTTCGCTGATCTGACGGGAACCGGTGTTACCACTACAGCAAGGCCGTTGTCCTACGGGACCCATACACCTGAGTAATATTAGAATATGTACTGTTCAAATGTTTTGTATGTAATCTCCCCTGCAGACAAGCTGGGAGATTAGAGGAGGAGATTAGTATTTAACGTCCCATCGACAACAAGGTCATTAGAGACGGAGCACAAGCTCGGATTAGGGAAAGGCCTGGGGAAGGAAATCTGTCGTGCCCTTTCAAAATAACCATTCCGACATTTGCCTGAAGTGATTTAGGGAAATCACAGAAAATTTGAATCAGAATGGCCGGACGCAGGTTTGAACCGCTGTCCTCCCGAATGCGACTCCAGTTTTTCAGTATCCTACAATGTACTGCAGCCAGCCATTTGCTCTACGTGTACTGCACCCTATGTGATAGTTGCACTCACATCTTTATATACGGATTCTCCTAAATATTCGTATGACGTGACTGACTCTGGTTGTCACTCAAAAGATACCGCGCGTTTGCCTTTCGTAGAGTTTCCCTACATTAACAGATAATTTTCAGTCTTTCGTCGATATTGCTACGTTTGTCTAGGTGTAACTGAATACTGCTGTATTTTTACAGGATACTGTCTGTTAAGTGATTAATGCATACCATGGACATCAGCCACATCAGACATCGCATCTAAACGTCTACAGATGACACTTCAAAATGGCTCTGAGCACTATGGGACTCAACTGCTGTGGTCATAAGTCCCCTAGAACTTAGAACTACTTAAACCTAACTAACCTAAGGACAGCACACAACACCCAGCCATCACGAGGCAGAGAAAATCCCTAACCCCGCCGGGAATCGAACCCGGGAACCCGGGCGTGGGAAGCGAGAACGCTACCGCACGACCACGAGATGCGGGCACAGATGACACTCTACCCATAATAAAGTGCTGAGTCCCACATGACATGTCAGATATACAGGATTGTATATTTTTTTTAAAGAAAGGTGTCCGTAAGTCTAGAAATGCAGAATTAACCTGGTTTCGTCTGCTTCAGATACTAAAGATATCGTGTGTGCGAAGTCCGAGCTGAGTTTCGAGAGATATATGTTTTCCAAAACCCATGCTGAATTCCATGATGGAGGTAAGATTAATGAAACACTAGAGTTGTTTTATCTGTGCTGAATGTCGTTGAGTTCCTTGGCCGTTAAGGATTGTTGGTGGAGAACGCAACCAGTCGGAAATTAAAAATTTTGTTTTAATTTCATGACCGGTTTCGAGCTATCATCCTCATCTCCAGACTGCTACACATGTTTAATTGCAGTAATGTGTTCTTTAGCAACATATCGTCCGCTCCTGCTCTGCGTAAGGCTATTTAGTTAGTTAGCGTCACATTATATGTTGCGCGGAGAGCAAATATATGCTAATGTGCCTACATTTGATTAGATATGAAGTAAAAGAGTTATATACACGTACATTTGTACTAGTGAACGGGTTTCGTCTCATTTTGCCCTTACGCTCTTTCAGATCGATCGCGAAGTGTTGAAATGTAAACGGCATACACTTGCTGAACAAACTACTGTGGCACACGAACACTTTCTGGCATTCATCATGCCAGTTTCGGCCTCAGATAAGTGCTTTACATGTTATGTTTTTGTTTACAATGCAGAGACTACATCCTAAACAAAGATCCCACACATTTGCCAACAACCAAAGATCACAAGAACCTTATGTTAAGGAAAGAATATACAGGGTGAGTCACCTAATGTTACCGCTGGATATATTTCGTAAACCACATCAAATACTGACGAACCGATTCCACAGACCGAACGTGAGGAGAAGGGCTAGTGTAATTGTTTAATACAAACCATACAAAAATGCACGGAAGTATGTTTTTTAACACAAACCTACGTTTTTTTAAATGGAACCACGTTAGTTTTGTTAGCACATCTGAACGTATAAACAAATACGTAATCAGTGCCGTTTGTTGCATTGTAAAATGTTAATTACATCCGGAGATATTGTAACCTAAAGTCGACGCTTGAAACCTCCGACGTTCAGTTGCGTGTTGTAACAAACAACTGCAACATACATCGCGTTTCTACAGAATGATCTACCAACGTTGCTCGAAAATGTCCCACTGGAAACGCGTCGACGTATGTGATATCAGCATGATGGTGCACCTGCACATTCCGCAATTAATGCTAGGCTGACCCTTGACAGGATGTTGGACGGGCGTTTCATAGGACGTGGAGGACGCATAAATTGGCCAGCCCGTTCTCCTCATCTTACACCTCTGGACTTCTTTCTGTGGGGTACGTTAAAGGAGAATGTGTACCGTGATGTGCCTACAACCCCAGAGGATATGAAACAACGTATTGTGGCAGCCTGCGGCGACATTACACCAGATGTACTGCGGCGTGTACGACATTCATTACGCCAGAGATTGCAATCGTGTGCAGAAAATGATGGCCACCACATTGAACATCTATTGGCCTGACATGTCGGGACACACTCTATTCCACTCCGTAATTGAAAACGGAAACCACGTGTGTACGTGTACCTCACCCCTCATGGAATGTACATGTGCGTCAGTGAAAAAGACCAATAAAAAGGTGTTAGCATGTGGACGTAATGTGCTTTTCCAGTCTCTTCTGTACCTAAGTAAGGTCCATCACCGTTGCCTTTGGATCCCTATGTAATTCGGTGCTCTCCGATACACACGATCGAACAGCGGAGGAGTGGTACTCAAGCGTCAACTTTAGGTTACAATATCTCCGGATGTAATTAACATTTTACAATGCAACAAACGGCACTGATTACGTATTTGTTTATATGTTCAGATGTGCTAACAAAACTAATGGGGTTCCATTTAAAAAAACATAGGTTTGCATAGGTTTGTGTTAAAAAACATACTTCCGTGCATTTTTTTATGGTTTGTATTAACCAATTACACTAGCCCCTCTCCTCACGTTCGGTCTGTGGGATCGATTCGTCAGTATTTGATGTGGTTTACGAAATATATCCAGCGGTAATGTTAGGTGACTCACCCTGTATACAGGGGCGCAACAAATTAATAACGGAATAAATGCTCTCTGTATAAGAAAAGCTTTTCCTCTCCATGGTAAGAAGTAAGAAAAATAATGAACTATTTTTCTTGCACGTGGCTAGGGCAATTTATTTTTGCGGTTGTTTTATCGTAGATATCCATAACTTGCTCGTCAACCTTCATCTGCCAATCTAAAGATGCCTTGAATTAGGCGTCACTCGTGAGTAGATGAACATAAAATTCTTCTCTGGTGGGCCTGCAGCTTGTATGAGGTCATATGGCAGCTTATTTATCTTTTACAAAATCAGTTGCAAATATTTTATTTCTTGTTGTTTTTACGTAGATACAGCGACAAGCTTGTTTCGGCATATTTGCCATTTTCAAGTGTTTGTCTAGACGACGTGACGTCCTCAAAACAACATAGAACGTAATTTTTTTTACTTACTGCGTTGTTAATATAGGTCACATATCTACCTTCCATAAAAATTTCGTGTTACTTTTTGACAATTATCGAATGACAGATCGTTAACTGTAAACATAATGCATCAGTGGAACGATCTGCAACTAATTTCAACATCTCAACCAAGACTGTTTTCTTCCTCTCTTTCTGCGTAAGAGTTACTGGACGGTTGAAAGTAGTCCCTACCGAAAGTATCCCTTAATTTTGTGCCATACACTTTCCTAGTCGGATGTACGCTGGGAATTCACGGTAGCTGTAAGGAAGAAATTTGAAGAAAACGTAATGCACCTACTGCGGGGCAACAAACCTGCAGCAAAGATACTGAAATACAGATTCTTCATCTCGATACCAGTGTCGAACGTGCCACCACAGGAAGTTACGGTAAAGATATGACCAGCGAGAACTGGTTCCCTCTAACAACTGGCTGTGTACCGAATCAACTCCTTATCGTTCTGATCTAAGATCGTCCTTAATGACTATGCGTCTCTCTCCTGGCCTGCTTTGTCTAGATGACATTCCTGTATCTCCCTCTCTCTCTCTCTGTGTGTGTGTGTGTGTGTGTGTGTGTGTTGAGTGGGAGGATGGCAGAGGGAGGTATAGATGGGATAGCTGTCTGACAGGGCAGATTGCTGGCGCGTGACTCAGCCGACCCGCTGGGACGGCCTCCACTCATAACGAGAACTGCAGTGAGGAGTCAGCGGTAACCCGCCTGCCGTTACTGGGCTTTTCTGGGACAGTGGCGCGCAAGCTTCCACCGAAATCACCCCACCCCCTTCCCATCCTCCTCGTCTTGTCCTATATTTCAAGAAAGTTAAAAGTCACAAATTTCATTAAGATAATCAGAATTTGTTTAATTTTTCTTGGGTGGGGTTCACAGTCGGATAAGACTTTTTAAAGATTAGATTAGATTAGATTAGTTTTTCGTTCCATAGATCCGTGCTGAGGAGATCCTCGTGGATGTGGAACATGTCAATTTATTTTTTTTAAGCTGAAATAACAATACTAATAGTATGAATATATACAATACATCATTTGTTTCTATTAAAAAATTCGTCAATGGAGTAGAAGGAGTTGGCCACTAGTAAGTCTTTCAAGCTCCTTTTAAACTGATCTTTATTTGTTACTAAATTTTTTATGTTTACTGGCAAATTATTGAAGATGTGTGTTCCTGAGTAGTGGACCCCTTTTTGAACTAAAGTAAGTGCTTTTAAGTCCTTATGCAGCTCATTTTTGTTCCTGGTATTGTATGTATGAACTGAGCTGTTTGTTGGAAAAAGAGATATATTATTTAGGACAAATTTCATTAATGAGTAAATATACTGAGAGGCAGTAGTTAGTATACCCAGTTCTTTGAAGAGGTTTCTACAGGACGTCCGTGAATTTACTCCACAAATAATACGTATTACACGCTTTTGGACTCTGAAAACTTTTGTTTGACTTGAAGATTTACCCCAAAATATTATCCCATATGACATTATGGAATGAAAGTAGGCAAAGTATGCAAGCTTTTTCATTTTTATGTCGCCTATGTCTGCTAACACTCGAATTGCAAATACAGATTTGTTAAGGCGTTTCTGCAGTTCTGTGGTGTGCTCTTCCCAACTGAATTTATTATCAAGTTGTAATCCCAGGAATTTAAGACTGTCAACCTCTTCTATCTGCTCTTCTTCGTATTTTATGGATATGCTGGGTGGAAACCTCTTACAGGTTCTGAATTGCATATAGTGAGTCTTTTCGAAGTTTAATATCAGTGAGTTGGCTTTAAACCATTTATTAATATCCATGGAAATATCATTAGCAGATCTTTCTAGAACTACACTTGGCATACTATTTATTGCAATACTTGTGTCATCTGCAAACAAAACGAACTCTGCTTCTGGCAGTGTAACTGATGAGAGATCATTAATGTACACAAGAAAAAGCAATGGCCCTAAGATGGATCCTTGTGGGACACCACATGTAATTTCTTCCCATTCTGATGATGACTGATGACTTAATTCACTAGTCCCTTGCACTGACACCGTTTGTTTCCTGTTAGTGAGGTATGACTTGAACTATTTTGCAGCACTGCCCATGACACCATAGAATTCTATTTTACTTAAAAGGATGTTGTGGTTCACACAATCAAATGCCTTTGACAAATCACAGAAAATACCTGCTGCTTGTAATTTGTTATTTAATGAATTAAGTACATTTTCACTGTAGGTGTAAATAGCCTTCTCGATATCAGAACCTTCTCGATATCAGAATACGTCGCAGTCGCCTTAGACCGCAGTGTTGTGGTCTTTAGTCCGCAGACTGTTTTGATGCAGTTCTCCACGCTATTCTATCTCGTGCAAGTATCTTCATCTCTGCGTAACGATGATTTCTTAACGCCTGTGGATGTGTACTGTCAACCGATCCCTTCTTTTCTTTCCTATTCAGTTCAGTAGCTGCTCATTAGTTATTCAATCTGCCCATGTGATTTTCACCGTTCTTCTGTGCCAACACACTCCAAAACCTTTTATTCTCTTCTCGTCTGAACTGTTTATCGTCCACGTTTCACTTCCGTACAAGACTATTCTCCAGACAAATCCCTTCAAGCACTTAAATGTACACGAAATGTTCCGAAACGCTTTTCTTGCTGTTCCTAGCTATTTTATATCCCCTCTATTCACTCAACCTCGCCTGACTTATTTCCACTACAATTCGTTACCCTTGTTGATATTCAGCTTTAATCTCTTTTCAATGACTGTCCATTCCTTTCAGCTTCAGTTCCTAGTCCTTTGCTGCCTCTGAAATAATTGCAACGTCGTCAACAAACCTCAAAGTTACTTCTTCTCTCTGAACTTTTCCCTTTCGAAATTTCTTATAGGCTTCATTCACTGACTGAGTGACATAGGGTATAGGCTACTTCACTGTCTCACTACCTTCTCAACTAAATTGTTGGAATTACTTTGAAACTTAAACAGTGGCAACTATTTATTCACACAACCGATACAAAAGTGTTACATGTTTGCACTTGTTACTGTCCTTCAAAGTAATCACCAGCGTTTTGTAAACCAGTTTCCAGCGATGTGGAAGGCGTAGTATACCGTTAGCAGAGCCTGTTCTGTCGATGGTGCGAATGGAGCGGTCTAAAGTTATGGTGATTCTGGTGTACGATTGTGATGGTGTTATCCTAACGCATTACGTTCCTCCACGGCAGACCGTCAGTGCACAGTATTACTGTTCGTTTTTGGAGCATCACCTGCGACCAGCTTTGCGAAAGAAGCGGCGACACTTCCTGCGCAACCCACCCATCACTTTGCATGACAATGCGCGAGAGCATACAGCGCAAGCTGTGGCTGATCTGTTCGGTCAATGGGACTGGGAAGTACTGTACCATCCACCATACTCCCCAGACTTAAGTCCTTGTGACTTTGATTTGATGAAGGAACCACTTCGTGGCATTCGCTTCAGAACTGTTCCAGGGATTCGACAGGCAGTAGACCGCTCCATTCGCACCATCAACAGAACAGGCTTCGATACCGGTATACTACGTCTCCCACATCGCTGGCAACGGGTTCTATACAACGGAGCGGTTCTAGGCGCTTCAGTCTGGAACCGGGCGACCGCTACGGTCGCAGGTTCGAATCCTGCCTCGGGCATGGACGTGTGTGATGTCCTTAGGTTAGCTAGGTTTAAGCAGTTCTAAGTTCTAGGGGATTGATGACCTCAGAAGTTAAGTCCCATAGTGCTCAGAGCCATTTGAACCATTTTCTACACATCGCGGGTGACTACTTTGAAGGACAGTAACAGGTGCAAACATGTAACTTTCTTGTATCGGTTGTGAATAAATAGTTGCCACTATTTAAGTTCCAACCCTCATATATATTGACACGGAAACAGTCCTTCAGTGCCGATGCACACCATGTTTCATTTCTTCTCGCGCGCGATTACAGGTCCGGCGAGGGGTATACGGACAGGGACGCTACATCAGCATCGGGTCTATCGGAAAGCGAGTCTGGATGGTCGAAGGGATTAAGGCAGCCGTTCTCGAGAAGCAGAACATTCGGGTTCGAGGCCAGTCGCAAATGGAGGTGGTTTGGGATCAGTGGAAAGCCTGCTACCTTTGGCTCGGAGCAGTCCTATATTTTGAAATAACCGATGTGTAACCGTTCGCTGTGCCAACTGGCCGGCCGTTGTGGCCGAGCGGTTCTAGGCGCTTCAGTCGGGACCGCGCTGCTGCTACGGTGGCAGGCTCGAATCCTGCCTCTGACATGGATGTGCGTGGTGTCCTTAGGTTAGTTAGGCTTAAGTAGTTCTAAGTCTAGGGGACTGATGACCTCAGATGTTAAGTCCCATAGTGCTCAGAGCCATTTGAACCATTTGTGCCAACTGCTGCTCGAATTTCTGCTGCAGATGCAGTACGATGCGCCAGAGCCATACTCCTCTCGGCAGTGCCACGTGGCCGTCCGGACTCCAGATCTTCTTGCGACCCTGTATTCTCGCGACCACCGCTGCCAGCAGTCACGTGTACGGTGGCTAGATTTCTGCTAGTTATTTCTGCAGTTTCGCAGAAGAAACGTCCACTTTCTCTTAGCCCTATTACACGAGCTCGTTCAAACTCAGTGAAGTGCTGATAATGGCGTCTATGTCACCTGAAGGGCGTTCTTGACTATCAGGAACTCACCACGTCCAATCTCGAAGGTAACTGTTGTGTACATAGTTCCGCGTAGTCAGCGCGTACACAACCTTCCCACTAGAGCGCGTCCCGCTAAGCACAACAGCGCAGGCGCAGCGCTCGTCCGTCTCCGCACTACGAGATGGCGCTGCATTAGAGACGGACCAAATTCTGCTTCCGCCGATCCGCGTATTAATATGTAACGCAGCCAATGAGATTGCTGCTAACGTAGAACCTTTTCTCCTCGCAGATCACACTCGCGCAGTGATACCTGAACGCGCGAGGTATTATAACGAGTGTGCAGACCTCCGATTAGTCAGTCTGCATTAGTGTGTAAGAGTCTGCATTTATCTGCACCTGTCTGTACCAGTCTACATTAGTCTGTACCAGTCTATAGTCAAGTTTCAGTCTGCGCCTAATAAGATTACCATATTCCTGTACATAGCCATGAAGATAAATGAATAGACACTTTGTCAAGTATCAGATATATGTGAGAATAAGATTAACGTACCAAGACCAAAGGAACTTCAGATTGTCAATTGTAAACAGCATCCAGAATCAAGTCACGCTTTTTTATTATTTTAATTATTATTTTAATAAATGTTTGTGAAAATTAATCAAGTTCTGTTTAAAGTCGGTCACCATCAATCTGCTACTCTAAGCGTGCAAGTGGCATTTCTATCGTCTGACCTAACGGCAGAAGATAAACACGCTACGATAAGACCACGAGACATATTGCTGACACTCGCCTACTTCGTTAGAGCGACAAGTCAAATAATCTAATGGTGTGTGTACCGAAAGTCTTACAGTACGCACACCACAGTAACTAACGCTGACGACCGTTACAGCGTTCATTTAAAACAAACCTGATTGGCATCCTCATAATGGCACTACTAGCGTCACTCTTATGCGACTGGCGCGAAATCTGAATTGACAGCATCTTTCAAGTGTAGAAACACGCCTACCAACTTTCGTTTATGTTGCACAACTCTTTCTTGGTGATGCGATTTTTTCCCTTCCGTGCAATACTTCATACTATCAGTCGTAGGAGAATTTCCTACGCACTATATTTCAGAATAAGTAAAGTCCGTAATGAAGTAACTGTCCATTTCACATGTATGGGATATCAACCCTAACTGTTCAAGATCGCAATGGCAGTCTTCGGTATTACTGCAGTACAACTTTCACTACAAGCTGAGCCATTCTTGATTTTTCCCAAGTGAATTTTTACAGAAACTGGTTTACTATTTCTCTTGATTTGGAATACCGACATTAAAGCCACGAACTTTCGTTTGAAAATTGTGTATGGCAAGTTATATCCTTAATTATTTGACTAATGCTACTTGTTAATAGCTTATTGTCAAAATGTCTTCAGGTGTAACATTGATTACTTTCCTTTCTTCGTGTTTCCATCCTTCATTCGTCACCTACATCATTCTCACATTTCGAATCAATTTTGCGTCGTGCTAATTGTCGTATAAATCCACGGTTCGACTCTAGCCGTAACTCGAGAGGATTCCAGAACTCTGCAAGCTGCAATTGGGATCGTGTTCTGGCTTAGCCGTTTGAACAGATAAGTGACTGAAGCTGGCGTTACAACTTGTTACTAAGTTAAAAAATGGTTCAAATGGCTCTGAGCACTATGGGACTTAACATCTGAGGTCATCAGTCCCCTAGAACTTAGAACTACTTAAACCTAACTAACCCAAGAACATCGCACACATCCATGCCCGAGGCAGGATTCGAACCTGCGACCATAGCGGTCGCGCGGTTCCAGACTGAAGCGCCTAGAACCGCTAGGCCACACTGGCCGGCTTACTAAGTTCTGTCATGCTCCAGAAATGTAACGTAATAATTGAAAGTTGTAGTTTTGATGATTGTAGGTGTTATAATGTAAAGCCCGGTACCACGACTAAGTTTCTCGGCCAGCAGTGATTGTTTAATGATATGCTTTGTATCGATTCTATAATCTGCAAAGAACTAGCGCAACAAAACTGTGCTTTAGGACATCTGTAAGTAGGCCAAAACTGCGTTATTTGCAACGTCGGAATCGTTCGCGCGTGTGCTCATCCATTTAGATCTTCCACAACACCGTGCGGAAGTGGGATATATAATAATTAAGATACTGGACTAGCATTTGGGAGGACGTGAGTTCAGATCCCCATCAGGTCATCCAGACTTAAGGTTTCCAGAAAGTACCCAGCACAGAGGCCGCAAATTCTGGGATGGTTCCTTTGAAGCGGATACATCCGATTTCCTTCTCCTCCTCCTCCTCCAATCCGAGCTTGTACCCCAACTCCAATGACCTTGTCGTCGACAGTTGAAATGGTTTAAATGGCTCTGGGACTTAACAGCTGAGGTCACCAGTCCCCTAGAACTTAGAACTACTTAAACCTAACTAACCTAAGGACACCACACACATCCATGCCCGAGGCAGGATTCGAACCTGCGACCGAAGCGGTCGCGCGGTTCCAGACTGAAGCGCCTAGAACCGCTCGGCCACACCGGCCGGCGTCATCGAAAGTACCTTAAAGCCAAATCTCTCTTGCTTTCTCCCTTCTTCAAACCTTCAACAACAAAATTACTTCAATTTCACAGTACGCGTATTCAGTTTCTCATTTTAACAACATGTGCTTTAATTCTTTGTCCTTGGTCTCCTCTGATGTTTCTCTGTTAACCTCGTGGCTTTATCTGTATAGCCATTACGTCAATTTTTTTTTGGCCTACCAGCCCGACAGATACTTCATGTTCGACGCAGAGGTCATGCGATTACCGCTAAGTATTCTTGAATACGCCAATAAAGCACTATCTGTTATAATTTTTCTGAAGAGAAAAAAAAGTTACCGAGAGCGGGAAATGTATCTCATGTCTTTTGCGAGCCAACCGTGCCGAGAAATAAAATGCTAATATGGCTTCGTATCAAGAGAGGCGAAGGTCGGATACACAATCTGCCAACATGTCACAGAAAAGTTACTCACCATCTGCGAGGAATGACGATGAGTGAAGCTTCGATACCAGCGTGTTTCATCATTTTAGATGTGTTCTCTCGTTCCTTAGTCCCTAGATTGATTATGACTATCTCCTTAGTATCTTCGTTTTTTATGCTTTCTGAGTGGTCTGTAGTAATATTTGTTTCTCTTTGTAAGATGTTCATTGGTCGAGGACCCTTACGACGTTGAATTAACGGAAGAAGTAGGGACGGTCCAAGTAAGAGCTGCTGTCACGCACGGGTTTGTTTAATTAGCGTGAGAGTATCACGGATAAGCTCTAAAAAATTCGAGAAGAAATGCTGCAAGAAATACTGAACGTTGTGTATTGAGATGGTCCTCCTCTCATATTTGGGGGAACCTATTTCCCAGTTAATCAACAATATTAAGACAACTGTACAATGGCGATAGCGCTCGAAGAATAAGCAATGCTTTACGGTAAGTCTATTTTGTTAGTAGGTAGAATATTCCGCTACCACTTTCGAACCTCAGCTGTCAGTTAACCTTTCAGATCTACACTACTATAAAACACTTAACGTAAAACTTAGTTACGCTAGCTTTTTGAAGTTTTGAGAGTAGTCGCTAACGTTTTGTTCCTGGTAGTAGACCTTTGTTCTCCAAAAAGATCAAATTTGTTATATGGGTAAATTTCCTGACAAATGGCTGATGTCACACTTCATCCCTTCACCCAAGAAAAGCAATGCAACAAAATGCGGAAATTACAGACTAATTTGCCTAATAAGCCATGCCCTAAAGATATTTCTCAAGATCTTTCAATATAGAAACACTGAGCAGTGTGAAAGAAATATGGTATCGTGACAGTATGGTTTTAGGCGGGGTCCAGGTACGAGGGAAGCATTGGTCACAATTAAAGTATTGGTTCAGAAATGCTACGATCAGAGGAAGAATGTAGTGCTGTGCTTCATAGATTACGAAAAAGCTTTGACAGAGTGCAACACCATAAACTTGTACAAATTTTGGGAAGACTTGACACAGACGGAAGACATACCGCTGCATAAGAAATCTGTATTGGAATAAAACAGCTGAGGTTAAAATTGGCAGTCAAGTGACAGAAGTGCAAAGAATCTGTAGAGGAGTTAGACAAGGATGTGTGCTATTTAATCTGTACTCAGAACTTATATTCAAGGAGGCACTTGAATACCGTGAGCTAAATATTAAAGTAAATGTGGTATGAATTAACAACATAATATATGCGATGAGACAATCTTAATTGTTGATAACACGACACCTACAAGGCCTTCTTACTGCAATGAGAGAACACAGCAGGAGTATGGACTTTAGTACAACACAAAAAAAACACAAATTTTATGATAGTAACTCGCAATTCAATCAAACATCTAAATGTAGAAATAATGCATTACGGACGTGACTATTCGAAAATTGGTCGTCCGGCATGAAAATAAGATGTAGAATAGAGAAGGCCCGCAATGCATTCATGAAATTTAACAAAGTGCTTACAAGCATTAACTTCGCTCTGAAGCTTGGAATCGGGTTTATAAAGTGGTCAGTACTTTTGTATGACGTGGCAATGTGTGGTCAGTACTTTCGTATGGCGTGGAAAGTTGGACGCTGAAAATAAACACTGTGAACGATTTGGAAGCATTTCAGATGTGATTATATCGAAGAATCCTTAACATTTTTTGGTAGAAAGGAAAGCAAATGAAGAGCTCTTGAGAACAGTAAAAAGAGTCCGAGAACTGCTAATCACGATCAAACATAAGAAAAAATCTTACTTAAGTCATGTGATACGAAATGAAAGGTACCACTTTCTTCAACTGATACTCGAGGGGAAGATTGAAGGCAACGGAGGGATTGGTAGGAGGAGGATGTCATGGCTCCACAACGTCAGACAGTGGACAGGAATAAGAATTGCGGGAGACTTGACCCATACTGGAAGAGATAGAGAAGACTGGGCAGATGTGATCGCGAACATCCGTTAGTGGATATGCAGCAGCAGCAGCAGAAGAAGAAGAAGAAGAAGAAGGGCTCAACGGACGAAGCAAGGAGGACATAAAAAGCGTATTAGCACAGGAAAAGAGGGCTTTCCTGCCCAGAATATGCTTCCTAGCATTGAGACAGCGGTCTTAATCTGAGTGTACGAGGGGACTCCGAAAAGTAAGCTACACTTTATTGTGGCAGGTCAAGTAACTTCTAGTGAATGCTTCACTAAACTTCAAAGTGACACAGAAAGGTGATGCAATTTTTTCAACGTAGTCACCAAGCCTCCGTGTCCGCCTCGATAGCTGAGTGGTCAGCGCGGCCGAATGCTGTGCAAAGAGGCCCGGGTTCGATTCCCGACTGGGTCGGAGATTTTCTCCGCTCAGGGACTGGCTGTTGTGTTGTCCTAATCATCATCATATCATTCCCATCGACGCGCAAGTCGCCAAAGTGGCGTCAACTCAACCGGACTACCCGACGGGAGGCCCTAGCCACACGACATTTCATTACCAAGTCTCCGCAAATAACTGTCGGAACTTTCTACAAATCGTTCAGTTCTGCACCTACAGCAATCCGCTCCTTGGTCACGGAACCATTTTGAACAGCTGTGTGGACATCCTCGCTGTCGGAAAATTGGCGACTACTACAAATCAGTTCCTCGATTACCTGGACGTCGTCGCCTGTGCTAGGTGTCGATGGTCTTCCTTCCCAATCAGCTTCACCCGCGTCTGTGCGGCCTTGGTCAAATCATTGGCACCATTTCTGTACGACAGATGTGACATCACATTTGGTCCATAAACCGCTAGTATTTCACGGTGAATCTGCGTGAAATTTCTACGTTTTTCCCACAAACATCATACTGTTCCGCGTACTTAATTTGAAGTACATCTCCAGTTACCACACCATTTCACGCACTACCGGAGACCCACGCGTTATCCGCACCGCAGCATGAGCTTACCTGCAGGAAACCCAGAACAAATACTCTCTTCTAACAATACGCCACTCTTCTGGCGCAATGGTGTTGGCTTGGGACGACATGTGTAACTTAACAGTTTGAACGGCTCTCATACTTTTGGAAAGGAGCATTGCCGATAGCGAATAATGGACTGTGGGAAAGAAGGGAATCGAAGCGTTTGAGATATTGCGCTATGGAAGGATGTTGAAAATTAAGTGGACTGATAAGATGCATAATAAGGAGGTTTTCCGCTGCGTCGGCGAAGAAAAGATCATATGGAAAACATTGAAAAGGAGAAGGGAGGGGATGATAGGGCATGTAAAATACACCACAGGATAGCCATTCATGGTAATAGAGGGAGCCGTAGATGGTAAAAACTGTAGAGAAGGCATAGACTGGAATATACCCTACAAATACCCGTAACTGAGGACGTAATTGTTACTGTGAGATGAAGATTTGTCGGTCAAGACAAAGTTCGTCCCACAAGAGCAAGGGACGTCACACGACGCGACTTCAGCCGAGTGCCAGACATACTTCCGATTCTTTGTCACAAGTACTATCAAGCTATGATTATGTGAAGAGCTTTCGGTTTCTCGTGGTCTCTCAGTCCTCTCTCATTGAGTTTCCCAGCGAGATGGTTCCCAGACTACCTGTCCGCCGGCAGGAGCGCATGTTATCTGCGTGACCTAATGGCGGCCTGGACCCGTAAAAGATGGATCGCCAGCAGAAAGGAATGGTCGCGTTATCTGTGGGGCCCCGGATCCATTAGCAGGGAGGGCTATCGTGTGCCTCCGGGGAGGTCGTGGCGCTCTGCATATATCTGGAGGTCACCAGGCCCGAAAGGGGACGTCTCTCCTAATTACCTGCTCCCTTCAGCGCGAGCGGCCTGCACTCTGAGCACTAGGAGAAAGACTGGCCACGCTTCTTTTAAGATTGTAGTCGTTTTTATACGTACCAAGGCTCCGTCGTGCGTAGCTTGAAAGCGTTGTCCACACGAAAACGATTTGCTTGCATGATCTGTTCTCTACAACAAAACTCATACTAAAAGGTTTGTGGTAATCACATTTCACATTTTAGCTTCTAGATTCGGAATTTTTTTCAGAAATAAATATTTGGAAATTAAAAATTTCAGTTGATTAAAAATGTAGTTCTAGTGCAAAGGCATGCTGCTAAAACATTGAGAGGGAGATTATAGTACGTTCCAGAGTGGCTGGGTCACCCATTTTTTAATTTTTTATCTGTAGCTGGGTCATCTGTTCTCGCATACACTTAACACTTTGAGTTCCAATTTTTTCTGCCTGAAACCTGCAATTTTATTTTATTTTTTATGTACCAGTGCCTTTCACATGAAACCACGAATGCTGTTGGAAAGCAGAGACATCTAGTGATACACTGAGGTACTTCTACGAATGTATTCCACAGTAGCAGTTATGTACAGCGTTCTATGGAACAATCGGCGCGGAGATCGTGCTAAGTGATTGTAAGAAATTGTGACAAGTGTTTCTCCTCATTTTTTTAAAATGGTGATCCTACTCAGAACACCATTGACATTGTAACTAAGTATATCTAAAATTATTATAACGTATATTTTAGTTTATTGCTTTTACGAGCACCACTGGAGCAGAAAGTATTTTTGATAAAAATTTATTAAATTTTAGGCCCAGTTTTGCTTGTTATTCAGGACTATCATTTGTTTTAGGCATTATGAGTTCATGAACGTTTTGAGATGTGGGATTGTGTCTAAGAAAATGCGGAATTCCTTTAAAATATAGCTCATGAACTCATGAATGGTCGACACTATATATACCAGTGGTTCCAAAGTGAAACCAAACGCTTAAAATAATTTCTTCCAGTATTAGTTGCATACTATGATGATTTTAAAGTTAATTTCTTTGTATTAAAAATGGCTCTGAGCACTATGGGACTCAACTACTGAGGTCATTAGTCCCCTAGAACTTAGAACTAGTTAAACCTAACTAACCTAAGGATATCACAAACATCCATGCCCGAAGCAGGATTCGAACCTGCGCCTGTAGCGGTCTTGCGGTTCCAGACTGCAGCGCCTTTAACCGCACGGCCACTTCGGCCCGCTCTTTGTGTTATTGGGACTCATTTTTAAGGGTTGAGGATCACTTGGATCCACAGGACCAGTGCCATAAAGTAGGGTGTGGCAGTCAGGGCGCATGCCCGGGACTCCTTTTGGTACGGGTGCATTTTTGTGACAGGTGAAAAAAATGAGGAAGCAGAAAATCAAATGAGGAAGACGTTGAATGACGTAGGAGGGGGAAGACGATGAAGGAGTAGTAGATGAAGAAGAAAACTGATTAGGTGGAACCAAAATGGGAAGAGGACGAAGATATGTGATAGGAAATCATCAGGAGATTCGGAACGGGCAGCGCTGAGCAACAGTTCGTAACGCCTACCTCTCTCTGGTACGGAGACATCTGTCCCTTGTTTTCGTCTAACAAATTCTTAATGTGGTGCTAGTGGAACGAAAGTTTAGAATTGTGAATTTTCCGTCTGTTTTAGGCCTTTGCTTCGACCGGTAATGAAAAAATGATGAAATTACTATGACAGGCAGTGCGAGTATCGTAGCAGATTTGCTATTGGATACAAGACTTCCTTGCAGATAGAACTCAACACGTTGCTCTTAACGGAACAAAATCAACAGGTGTAAAGGTAGTAATAACCGGAGCACCCCAAGAAAGAGTGATAGGACTGTTACTGTTTACAATATACGTAAATGATCTAGTAGAAAGCGTCGGATGCTCTTGAAGGGTGTTCACAGACGATACTGTTACCTATAACAAAGTAGCAGCGCTAGAAGATAGAAACGATTTGCAGAATGACCTCCAGAGAAATGATGAATTGTGCAGGATCTGGCAGTTTGCCCTGAAAGTAAATACATGTAATATATTGCGCACACACAGCTGAAGAAGGTCTACTATTGTACAGCTACACTCTTGATGACAAATCGCTGGAAAAGTATCCGGGAGTCACTATCCAGAGCGAGCTACAGAGGAATGACCACGGAAAAAAATAGTGGTGAAAACGAAATGGCGGACTCAGATTCATAGGAAGAATCTTAAGGAAATGTAACGCATCCACAAAAGAAGTGGCTTATAAGACGCTTGTACGACCGATTCTTGAGTACTGTTCGTCTCTCTGTGATTCGTACCAGACAGGACTGATAGAAGACATAGAGAAGATACAACGAAGAGGGGCACGTTTCGTGATGGGATCGTTTAGCCGGCGCGAGAGCGTTACGGAGAGCTCCATTGGCAGACGTTATGAGAGAGGCGTTATGGATTACGGAGGGATTTACTATCGAAATGTCGCGATAGCACTTTCCGGGAAGAGTCGGACAACATATTACTTCTTCCCACATACGTCTCGCGTAATGACCACGAGGAGAGAATCCGAGGAATTGGAAGCAATACAGAAGCTTACCGATAATCATTCTGTAATATTTCCATAAGGTAAGGTTCAACAGCAGTAAGGTATTTTATAAAATGCATTTTAATGACCAGCTGTTTATTTGGCCCATTAGTCATCTACCGGTTTCGGTTACTATGCATCATCCAGGATGTAGGTCATTCCATATTCCTTTGAAGATGAACAATGTCGACATTATCCAGTGAAATTGTACAAATACCGCACAATAATTCGTCTGCGAATACTAGAGAATGATAAGAGTATTCTAAGACAAATTATGTCATTGTGTAAAATTTCACTGGATAATTTCGCTAATGTTAAGCTTCAAAGGAATATGGGATGCTTTTAACCAATCTGTTGTAGCCTACAGCCTTGTCGATGGTTAATGACTGAAACCGGTAATGACTAATGAGACACGTAAACAGCTATTCGCGAGTGGAACAGGGTTGGAGCGCCAGGTTAGTGGTACAAAAGTACACTCCGGCACACGCTATTAGGTGGCTTGCGGGGTATGATGTAGATGTTAGGACTACGTTTTGTTCCAGGTCTTTTATTCTCATCCTCGCTTAGCCCTGTTTTTCGTTCATAGAGGCCATCAGGCCATTACAATGAAGTAAAAGGTACACGTTTTTTAACATTGATAGAACAGTATTAAACAGGAAACACTTTGATGATGTTTTCCAGTATTATTTAGTTGGTCACGAGCTGTCTTTCGGCTTCTTAAGTGACCGTCAGGCGACAATTGAGTGTCGACACCTAAGACAAAATGACATGTGGCTCATAAAGATACAGAGGATATATAAAATTTTTACTTGAATGTAACCATTCCTGCATGACATAAAATTAATTCTTTCCTTTGCCAAGAGTGAATTTTATGCATCTTCTATATCTGTATCGGGTCGGAGATTTTCTCCGCTCGGGGCTGGGTGTTGTGATGTCCTGACGTTCGTTTCGTCGTAATTCACATTCCACTACTGAGATGGCTACATGGGTACGTCCCGAACAGAAAGCCAGTAGACTGAAACTCGGACGACATTTCCTCAGGATAAAGGGAGCGATGCTCTCGTGGAAAGTACATATAATATAATAAAATAATGGAATAGATGATAATAACCCCCCCCCCCCCCCCCCCATGAGCCATGGACCTTGCCGTTGGTGAGGAGCCTTGCGTGCCTCAGCGATACAGATAGCCGTACCGTAGGTACAACCACAACGGAGGGGTATCTGTTGAGAGGCCAGACAAACGTGTGGTTCCTGAAGAGGGGCAGCAGCCTTTTCAGTAGTTGCAAGGGCAACAGTCTGGATGATTGACTGATCTGGCCTTGTAACAATAACCAAAACGGCCTTGCTGTGCTGGTACTGCGAACGGCTGAAAGCAAGGGGAAACTACGGCCGTAATTTTTCCCGAGGGCATGCAGCTTTACTGTATGATTAAATGATGATGGCGTCCTCTTGGGTAAAATATTCCGGAGGTAAAATAGTCCCCCATTCGGATCTCCGGGCGGGGACTACTCAAGAGGATGTCGTTATCAGGAGAAAGAAAACTGGCGTTCTACGGATCGGAGCGTGGACTGTCAGGTCCCTTAATCGGGCAGGTAGGTTAGAAAATTTGAAAACGGAAATGGATAGGTTAAAGTTAGATATAGTGGGAATTAGTGAAGTTCGGTGGCGGGAGGAACAATACTTCTGGTCAGGTGACTACAGGGTTATAAACACAAAGTCAAATAGGGGTAATGCAGGAGTAGGTTTAATAATGAATAGGAAAATAGGAACGCGGGTAAGCTACTACAAACAGCTTAGTGAACGCATTATTGTGGCCAAGATAGATACGAAGCCCACACCTGCTACAGTAGTACAAGTTTATATGCCAACTAGCTCTGCAGATCACGAAGAAATTGAAGAAATGTATGATGAAATAAAAGAAATTATTCAGATAGTGAAGGGAGACGAAAATTTAATAGTCATGAGTGTAGGAAAATGGAGAGAAGGAAACGTAGTAGGTGAATATGGATTGGGGCTAAGAAATGAAAGAGGAAGCCGCCTGGTAGAATTTTGCACAGAGCACAACTTAATCATAGCTAACACTTGGTTTAAGAATCATGATAGAAGGTTGTATACATGGAAGAACCCTGGAGATACTAAAAGGTATCAGATAGATTATATAATGGTAAGACAGAGATTTAGGAACCAGGTTTTAAATTGTAAGACATTTCCCGGGGCAGATGTGGACTCTGACCACAATCTATTGGTTATGACCTGTAGATTAAAACTGAACAAACTGCAAAAAGGTGGGAATTTAAGGAGATGGGACCTGGATAAAATGAAAGAACCAGAGGTTGTACAGAGTTTCAGGGAGAGCATAAGGGAACAATTGACAGGAATGGGGGAAAGAAATACAGTAGAAGAAGAATGGGTAGCTTTGAGGGATGAAGTAGTGAAGGCAGCAGAGGATCAAGTAGGTAAAAAGACGAGGGCTAGTAGAAATCCTTGGGTAACAGAAGAAATATTGAATTTAATTGATGAAAGGAGAAAATATAAAAATGCAGTAAATGAAGCAGGCAAAAAGGAATACAAACGTCTCAAAAATGAGATCGACAGGAAGTGCAAAATGGCTAAGCAGGGATGGCTAGAGGACAAATGTAAGTATGTAGAGGCTTATCTCACTAGGGGTAAGATAGATACTGCCTACAGGAAAATTAAAGAGACCTTTGGAGAGAAGAGAACCACTTGTATGAATATCAAGAGCTCAGATGGCAACCCAGTTCTAAGCAAAGAAGGGAAGGCAGAAAGGTGGAAGGAGTATATAGAGGGTTTATACAAGGGCGATGTACTTGAGGACAATATTATGGAAATGGAAGAGGATGTAGATGAAGATGAAATGGGAGATACGATACTGCGTGAAGAGTTTGACAGAGCACTGAAAGACCTGAGTCGAAACAAGGCCCCCGGAGTAGACAACATTCCATTGGAACTACTGACGGCCTTGGGAGAGCCAGTCCTGACAAAACTCTACCATTTGGTGAGCAAGATGTATGAAACAGGCGAAATACCCTCAGACTTCAAGAAGAATATAATAATTCCAATCCCAAAGAAAGCAGGTGTTGACAGATGTGACAATTACCGAACAATCAGTTTAATAAGTCACAGCTGCAAAATACTAACACGAATTCTTTACAGACAAATGGAAAAACTAGTAGAAGCCGACCTCGGGGAAGATCAGTTTGGATTCCGTAGAAATACTGGAACACGTGAGGCAATACTGACCTTACGACTTATCTTAGAAGAAAGATTAAGGAAAGGCAAACCTACGTTTCTAGCATTTGTAGACTTAGAGAAAGCTTTTGACAATGTTGACTGGAATACTCTCTTTCAAATTCTAAAGGTGGCAGGGGTAAAATACTGGGAGCGAAAGGCTATTTACAATTTGTACAGAAACCAGATGGCAGTTATAAGAGTCGAGGGACATGAAAGGGAAGCAGTGGTTGGGAAGGGAGTAAGACAGGGTTGTAGCCTCTCCCCGATGTTATTCAATCTGTATATTGAGCAAGCAGTAAAGGAAACAAAAGAAAAATTCGGAGTAGGTATTAAAATCCATGGAGAAGAAATAAAAACTTTGAGGTTCGCCGATGACATTGTAATTCTGTCAGAGACAGCAAAGGACTTGGAAGAGCAGTTTAACGGAATGGATGGTGTCTTGAAGAGAGGATGTAAGATGAACATCAAGAAAAGCAAAACGAGGATAATGGAATGTAGTCGAATTAAGTCGGGTGATGTTGAGGGTATTAGATTAGGAAATGAGACACTTAAAGTAGTAAAGGAGTTTTGCTATTTGGGGAGCAAAATAACTGATGATGGTCGAAGTAGAGAGGATATAAAATGTAGACTGGCAATGGCAAGGAAAGCATTTCTGAAGAAGAGAAATTTGTTAACATCGAGTATAGATTTAAGTGTCAGGAAGTCATTTCTGAAAGTATTTGTATGGAGTGTAGCCATGTATGGAAGTGAAACATGGACGGTAAATAGTTTGGACAAGAAGAGAATAGAAGCTTTCGAAATGTGGTGCTACAGAAGAATGCTGAAGATTAGATGGGTAGATCACATAACTAATGAGGCGGTACTGAATAGGATTGGGGAGAAGAGGAGTTTGTGGCACAACTTGACTAGAAGAAGGGATCGGTTGGTAGGACATGTTCTGAGGCCTCAAGGGATCACCAATTTAGTATTGGAGGGCAGCGTGGAGGGTAAAAATCGTAGGGGGAGACCAAGAGATGAATACACTAAGCAGATTCAGAAGGATGTAGGTTGCAGTAGATACTGGGAGATGAAGAAGCTTGCACAGGATAGAGTAGCATGGAGAGCTGCATCAAACCAGTCTCAGGACTGAAGACCACAACAACAACAACATGATAATAAAATGTTGAAATGCGTGGCTTTTTAAAATGTATTGAATTAATGAGATGAATTTGTCGGCATGAATGACAAGCACAATAAGCTGAGCTATGCCTGGAAATAAGTTCGTATTAGTTCATATAATTTTGCAGTGCGAAGTAGTTTCTTTCTCCGCTGTAGATTTGTGCTTACCATTCTTTATAATGCTACGTTTGGTCGCCGTGTTCACCTTTGAAGTCTTGACCATGTTCCCATTGAGCTTATCGGATCTGCGTAATTTTCCAAAGCACACATGTGGGCTTCAGTTCTTGTCATTATCGTACTATTTGAAATAACAACTCACACGAGCTTTCTGTTAATAAAACAATACTGTATTTTCTAAACGGTGCACATATGAAATAGATACTTCTCACTTATTCATAGCGACCCCAAAATGGCGGTCTACAATTACTCGCTAAAAATGGCGTGCTTCTCACTCGTTCACTAGCTGAACGCGAATCCTCCCTTCCTCATACTGGTACAAGAAAAACTCCTCTGTTTTTTAACAATTGAAAAATCAAAAATACCTGACGGTAGGCATAGGCTCTATGATGGGCTACCGCTTCATCTTTTCTCTTTACCTTTAAAGAAGACGAAAACATAAAAGAAATGCGAAAGGTTTATCACATACACAACACATCTGGACCGGACTACAGACATTTCGACATCGTTTGTTTTCCAGGAGCAATGTACCTGAGCTGAACATCTGAATTGGCACCTGATGATAAAGCAAAGCCTCTGAGAAGCGTCGTGAACGAAAAAAGTTAAATTCACTGACAGGTTACGTTGGCTTTCTATTTATGTTTCAAACAGTCAGCCTACCAAACATATTTATAAAGTTGTACCGTTTTGATTTGACTAACCCTCCTACGACAAAAGTTTGTATGGCTTTACGATTGTAGCGTGAATCGCGGACGATACCGCCATTTCTGGAAATCCGTCCATGATGAATCAGACTGACCCCTGGGCTGTAGAGCATGAGAGGGGGAGCGAACAGATAACGAGAGAACTTCGTCGGACTCTGATAACCCCGAAACAAGGGCATGCCTCGATTAGTTCTCCTAATATGGCGCCCAAGACCCTCCGTCGTAATCAATTTATAAATATGGAGCGTGTTTGTGCGGGCTGTTTTAATGTTTCAGCCACTAATTGGTAAGTACACACGGCGTGTGTGTGGGGTCAAGCTGGTTCCGCAGAGAAGTTACTGCGCGAGAGGCGTCCAGCGTTTGGGAGACGTCAGAATTGAAAGCTGGCAGGGGTCAATAGAAGACTCGGGCGGGTCCCGTTCTGCTGTATTTGCTTCCAGCTTCTAAATGGAGTCTACAGCGAGGCTGCCCCGCTTTTAGCCGCTGTGTTTACGGTGCGTCGCCGGAGCAGTGATGCGTTTCAGAACGCTGCTAGAGGGCTCAGAAGAGTCCTGCCATCTTTTAATGCTCTCGGCAACTCAGATAAACAAAGGTGCGCTGGTTGATCACCGACGTGCTGCAGCGTTAGGAAACATCTACACCTATACTCTGCGAATTACTTTGAACTGAATGGTATAGCATCCTTGCTATCGTACCATATATTACGATTTTTATCCCGTTCTGTTCACGTTTGAAGTATGGGAACAAATGACTGCTTGTACGGCTCTGTGCGAGCTGTTATTTGCCTCACTGTATACGCGCGGCCAGTACGTTTTGGGTACGTAGAGGTTAAAGAATATTTGTCGTTTCTCCTCTGATAGAAGTTTCTTGAAACTTAGTAAGCAGGTTCACGTCAGGTTTACGCTGGTGTCTACCAGTTAATGATATTTCAACATTTCTGTTAGACTCTCTCAAGTCAGACAAGCCCGTAATCATTCGTATCGTCGTTCTTTGTGAACCCTCGCCGACCGTCGTTTCTTTTATACTCTCCAGGATAACGTGCATCATCCTGTCTCTGAGGAAACATTCGGTCCAGTCGCACTCCTCGAAACGGATAGTTTTTTTTTAAACATTTACGCGTCAATCTATATGTTCAATCATTCGTTCTCCGATTTCGTTGTGCAAAATATTGCTTATTTTGTCAATGTATGTCTGGTGACAGCCATAGAATTATATTCTGTTTTTCACACGTATATGTATTGTCTAGGCTGTAATTATAATATGATCTAAAAATATTATTCTATATTCGAGGTAACGTGCCGGTCCAGTTAGAGATATATTTTATCTATGCAAAATGTCGTCAAGATTTTGGCGAAGAAAATCATGAGAATGTAGGTGGCTTTGGGGGAGAGGACGTTGCAGACGCGAAATACGGACAGTTTATTTGATTGTGACACACTTTGGTAACCGATCTGAGCTTGACCTATGAGCCGTTTTGAAAGTGGTCCCACTGAGATCTATTTTGTAGTGCTTGGCTAAGGGAAGACAACCTGGAGGTTGTGAATCATCAGTTTTGTGCACTGACTGATTATGGAAATGCAGGTTACTGTTGTGTTAAACCCCGGAGATTATTAAAAGATTGCGCTAGTGAATTTGAATATTGTGGGAGATGGAAGTCTGACATGTTAGAGTTTCAAATGGCTCTGAGCACTATGGGACTCAACTGCTGTGGTCATTAGTCCCCTAGAACTTAGAACTACTTAAACCTAACTAACCTGACATCACACACATCCATGCCCGAGGCAGGATTCGAATCTGCGACCGTAGCAGTCGCACGGTTCCTGACTGCGCGCCTAGAACCGCGAGACCACCGCGGCCGGCTGTTAGAGTTTCTAATAAGAACTATGAACATGTTAATTAGATGCTGAAGTGTATTGAACTTTGAAATCTTCTTGAGGGTAGTATTAGGGAGAGCTTGTAGGCAATCGACTAAGATTTAAACACACAGAAGCTAACTGACTGCATCGGCCTTTCGCACATTTTACGCGGTGTCTCTGAGGGATAAAATATATGTGAACGCTCTGATGAAATAAACTTGGAACGGACGTATGCTGTTGCTGTGTTAACCTTGTGTTGTCATAATTAGACGTCAAACTCCTATCCTAGCATCCGTTCGTGATTGTCGAGACTTTCAGCATATCGCAGAGTGTCGAACGGTGGATGCTCTCCGCAAAAATTCTTATCGTGGACTTTCAATCTACTCTTTACCGATATAAAAAATTGGTGACGAGCCATTACAAAGATCGCCAATTTTGTCTTTGGGTAGTGGCCCACATAGGTTTTGTTGCAGCACCAGCGAGCTTACTTCATCCCCAGATATATCCTCTCTGACATATCTCTAGTCTTTGACGGAAATGATCGGTGGTAAGAAAAGACTGTGCAGCTATTGAGAATTTCATACGCCACTGCTTATGTATGGGAATGAACTTCACAAGCAATGAAGTAGACTCAGAATTGGAGCTAGTAAAAGAGAAAAAAATATCACTTTAAAAAAAACTCGTTTATAATTATACATTAAAATAACCCATTAACTGTAGAAGGTTACATAACGCAATCAACATGTAGAGAGCTAAGTATTGGACTGAGAACTAGATAATTGCATTTGACAAACCATTGAAACTAAATAGCACTGCAATATCATTTAAAATTTGATATTTATAATTAAAAGGGAGCAGAAAACGATGTTTATCAAATAGTTTTGAAGTGCCGGACATTAAACGACTTACAGAACTATTTGTCGAAGTCGCTGATATCACAAGCCATCATACAACCAGGCGCCACAATTACATTTTCGTTGCATCACCAATCTTCATTTATCTGTTACTGTAAAACAGTTGCATATTATATAAGTACTTACTGTGTAGCATATAGAGAGCGTGTATATGTTGTGTGTGTGTGTGTGTGTGTGTGTGTGTGTGTGTGTGTGTGTGTGCTGCTATGGTCGCAGGTTCGAATCCTGCCTCGGGCATGGATGTATGTGAAGTCCTTAGGTTAGTTAGGTTTAAGTAGTTCTCAGTCTGTGGGACTGATCACCTCAGATGTTAAGTCCCATAGTGCCTAGAGCCGTTTGAACCATTTGTGTATGTATGTGTGTGTAACAGGTACGCTTATGTCTGAGAGACAGGAAGTGAATCCAGCACAAGCATTGTGGTAGAAAATATATTGGGGGACAACGGCGTTACTGACAGGCATTAACAATCGTAGAGTTAAAGCGTCATTAGATGTTCCATACAAACGTGCCTTCTTTACACGGGACTTGATACTGAATCAAAAAATTTCGAATCACTCTGACGTCTTCTCTCCATGCTACTGAAGACTTCGTGTACGAAGAGAACGAGCCGGCCGAAGTGGCCGAGCGGTTCTAGGCGCTACAGTCTGGAACCCCGCGACCGCTACGGTCGCAGGTTCGAATCCTACCTCGGGCATGGATGTGTGTGATGTCCTTAGGTTAGTTAGGTTTAAGTAGTTCTAAGTTCTAGGGGACTGATGACCTCAGAAGTTAAGTCCCATTGTGCTCAGAGCCATTTGAACCATTTGAACGAAGAGAACGAATTGATTTTCACATGAACGATTTTTATGGCGCCCGTGATCATTTCCCCGGCGAAGGTAATGTTGTTCCAAGTAGGCCAAAACATGTTATTTCACAAAACATTCTAGAGTTCTGCAGCAAACAGACCTGACTGGTGTAGAACGGTTGCGATATTTCTTCTTCCTTTTTCGTAGATGGGTGTGACATGTACTTTTTTCGAATCACAGGAAGTGTGCTTCTGTTTAAGGGATTAACTGTAAATTATGATCAAAAGAGAAGGTAATGTTGTTCCAAGTAGGCCAAAACATGTTATTTCACAAAACATTCTAGAGTTCTGCAGCAAACAGACCTGACTGGTGTAGAACGGTTGTTCCGTGCGATATTTCTTCTTCCTTTTTCGTAGATGGGTGTGACATGTACTTTTTTCGAATCACAGGAAGTGTGCTTCTGTTTAAGGGATTAACTGCAAATTATGATCAAAGTGGAGCTCATTACGTAAATTCTCTGAAGAATTTGACGGGGACTCATTCGGGCCTTGCGGTCCTATTGAGTTTGAGTTTTACTGATTTAAGCTCCGACTTCAATGCCTCCTGACGAGGTTGTGGGAGGCAGTCGAAACGAAGTGTCGTGGGAACGTGTCTAAGGGAGCCTTTTTTTGATTTTATTAGCACAAAGATTCGGATCTGCCTTCAGACTTCGTTGCAAGCCGGTTTGGGAATATCCGATCGTTGCGAACGTCGGCGAATAGCTTTTACCGGACTTGCAGCAACGTTATTTCCCACGATGGCGATGTTTCCCGCAGAACGACAAACACGAGGGTTCAATGTCCACAACCGAACCGGTTGTCCTAAATTTAGCAATCAGTCTCATCACAGTCGACTTATTCGGTACATACCATTGACCAAACTTTCCACAGAGCTTGCGAACAGTCTCTGTATCATAGCAAATCTTAGTGTTCGTTGGGTCAGTAATGCTATCATGTTGAGCTTATAACCGAACTTACACCTGTCTAAATATATCTGTTTGATTTTCGTTCATCTTCTGTTTTAAAACAACGTATATAGTGAAGTCCCCTTGTTACCGTTTTGTCTCGCAACTGCCTTCGTGTAAGGATGGTTTTCCTTGTTCTCCGTAATTTTAGTTATAATAATAATGTTAAACTTCATCTATGTTTTTCATTAGAGGCAACTGGTCCATATTACATTACTAACGGTGTACACAGAGTTTGTTTGTCTATTACTGTTTCTGTGTAAGATAAATCATTTGTTGCCTTTACTTCATGTTATCACGGTCCGCCGTCACCAAGCTTTCCCGCTTCCCAAAGACAACTCTGCACCTGACACTAAAAGAAATCCAAAAACAGCAAGTAATGGAGCCGTCTCTGGCCACGTAGGACTTATAATTCCTTTTAACATTAAAATTATTAGTTACTTGTTTCCAGGATTCCGGAGTGCATGACCTCAGCAGCTGTAAATTGCAGTCAATCATCGAAGTTGCAAGATTAATTTTCTTTATTATTCGATGACTAGTTTAGAGCCTAAGCTAATTATCATATCAACCGCTGAGCCATGGAATAACATTCATTAAGACAGCCACATGACAGTTCACTCCAGTTAAACACATCTCGTAAATTGAAGCAGGGTCGAACTTCATTCACCTAGCACAGACAAAATTCCGATTATTCATATTTTTCAATACGCTCCTGCTGTGCTCACTGTGATGTGTCCCACATCTGAAAAATTAGTCTTCGCGGGATTAAAGTTCAGTCATTTTATTTAACATTCATTCCTTGAGGGATACATTGCAGCACAACACCCACCACGTCTGTTGTAAGTTTTCACTATGACAACACGCTTTTCTATCGCGAAGCGCTCTCTTACCAATTACGAAGGAAACAGACGAAAACTGTGCAAGTTTCAGCGTTGCCAACATACTGCACAACTGGCCATTAAAATTGCTACACCAAGAAGAAATGCAGATGATAGACGGGCATTCATTGGACACATATATTATACTAGAACTGACATGTGATTACATTTTCACGCAATTTGGGTGCATAGATCCTGAGAAATCAGTACCCAGAACAACCACCTCTGATCGTAATAACGGCCTTGATATGCCTGAGCATTGAGTCAAACAGAGCTTGGATGGCGTGTACAGGTACAGCTGCCCATGATGCTTCAACATGATACCACAGTTCATCAAGAGTAGTGACAGGCATATTCTGACGAGCCAGTTGCTCGGCCACCATTGACCAGACGTTTTCAGTTGCTGAGAGATCTAGAGAATGTGCTGGCCAGGGCAGCAGTCGAACATTTTCTGTATTCAGAAAGGCCAGTACAGGACCTGCAACATAGGGTCGTACATTATCCTGCTGAAATGTAGGGTTTGGCAGGGATCGAATGAAGGGTAGAGCCACGGGTCGTAACACATCTCAAATGTAACGTCCACTGTTGAAAGTGCCGTCAATGCGAACAAGAGGTGACCGAGACGTGTAACCAATAGCACCCCACACCATCACGCCCGGTGATACGCGAGTATGGCGATGACGAACACACGCTTCCAATGTGCGCTCACCGCAATGTTGCCAGACACGGATGCGACCATCATGGTGCTGTAAACAGAACCTGGATTCATCGGAAAAAATGACGTTTTGCCATTCGTGCACCCAGGTTCGTCGTTGAGTACACCATCACAGGCGCTCCTGTCTGTGATGCAGCGTCAAGGGTATCCGCAGCCATGGTCCCCGAGCTGATAGTCTATGCAGCTGCAAACGTTGTCGAACTGTTCGTGCAGATGGTTGTTGTCTTGCAACCTTCCCTATATGTTGACTCAGGGATCAAGACGTGGGTGCACGATCCGTTACAGCCATGCTGATAAGGCGGGTAAGATGCTTGTCATCTCGACTGCTAGTGGTACGGGGCTGTTGGGATCCAGCACGGCGTTCCGTATTACCCTCCTGAACCCACCGATTCCATATTCTGCTAACAGTCATTGGATCTCGACCAACGCGAGCAGCAATGTAGCGATAGGATAAACCGCAATCGCGATAGGGTACAACCCGACCTGTATCAAAGTCGGAAACGTGATGGTACGCATTTCCCCTCCTTACACGAGGCATCACAACAACGTTTCACCAGGCAACGGCGGTCAACTGCTGTTTGTGTATGAGAAATCAGTTGGATACTTTCTTCATGTCAGCACGTTGTAGGTGTCGCCACCGGCGCCGACCTTGTGTGAATGCTCTGAAAAGATAATCATTTGCATATCACAGCACCTTCTTCCTGTCGGTTAAATTTCGCGTCTGTAGCACGTCATCTTCGTGGTGTAGCAATTTTAATGGCCAGTAGTGTAGAATGGAAATGATACGCATTCCAAAAGTTGCGTTCTTTATGGGACACCCTCCATAACAAGTTCGTTACTGCTTCTCTGAATCTTTACTGTTTCCTCGTACCGGTTACGCCACTGTCAAACACAGCCATCTCGAGTCGCAGTGTGCACTCGGAGCTCTGCGGCGCTGGTGTGGAGTGTGTGGTCCTCGTGGCGCGCCGTGCTGGGAGGTGCGTTCCGGCACGCGCTCCCATCATCAGGATGCAGACCGCGCCGCTGGCTCCGAGCCAGGCGCCACCCGCCGCACCCCGTGCCGACGCCCTCGGGGAGCCACAAGCTAAGGGGCCCTTGCAGTCTCTCGTCGCTTTGTCCTGCGCCAGCAGGCTAAACCTCGCAACGTGCGCCTCACACAGGGACGAAATTATTGGGTAATATACCAACTGAAACGAACTTTTTGACCAAACTTTAACCGAAATTTAACAGCGAAACTTGGAAAATGCTGAGGAAGCAGAGGCTGTTGCATTCTCGGTTCAAAGCAGGACGTGCAAATGACAGCAGGTTAAAGTTAGTAGAGATTCGTACGTCTGTAAAAAGATATATGCGTCAAGTACACAGCCGGCCGCGGTGGTCTAGCGGTTCTAGGCGCGCAGTCCGGAACCGTGCGACTGCTACGGTCGCAGGTTCGAATCCTGCCTCGGGCATGGATGTGTGTGATGTCCTTAGGTTAGTTAGGTTTAAGTAGTTCTAAGTTCTAGGGGACTGATGACCACGGTAGTTAAGTCCCATAGTGCTCAGAGCCATTTGAACCATCGTCAAGTACACAATTACCACAGTCATGCCTTAGTAAAAGAACTTGTAAAAAACCCGACAAAATTCTGGCCCTACGTGCAATCCCTAAGCGGGTCTAAGACTTCTATCCAGTCACTTGTTGACCAGTCGGGTGTGAAGGGAAATCCGAAGTTTTTAATTTCGCGCTCGTTCAAACAGGAGAATCGTTTCACCGTCGTACCGTCGTATGGAGCGCATAGTAATCACTGACGTAGAGCAACAAACGAAAGAGTTGAAAACAAGTAAGTCGCCAGTTCCGGATGGAATACCAGTTCGGTTTTACAAAGATTAGCCTACTCTACGGCATTGGCCCCTCAACTTAGCTTGATTTTATCGCGAATCTCTTGCCCAGTCCTACACGACTGAAAAAGAAAGAAAGAAAGCAAGAAAGCCGGCCGCTGTGGCCGAACGGTTCTAGGCACTTCAGTCTAAAACCGCGCGACCGCTACGGTCGCAGGTTCGAATCCTGCCTCGGGCATGGATTGTGTGTGATGTCCTTAGGTTAGTTAGGTGTAACTATGTTCTATGGGACTGATGACCTCAGAAGTTAAGTCCCATGGTGCTCAGAGCCATTTGAACCATTTGAAAGAAAGAAAACGCAGGTGACTCTTGCATCTAACATGGATAAAAGAACGGATCCGGAAAATTATAGACCAATATCCTTAAAATTGGTTTGCTGCAGGACTTTTGAACATATTGTCAGTTCCAGTGTAATAATTTTCTTCTAAATTACATTGATTTGGTCACGAACCGGCTTTCGGCTTCCCAGGCCCATCTACAGGCGACAACTGAAAGTCACAAACAAAGACAAACACAATGTGCGACTTACTCGAGTATTGTACAGGAGATACAAAAATGACGAAGTGTTTACGTAGGAAAATATTAAAATAATTACATTAACTAAATTCTTCTAAATTACATTGATTTGGTCACGAACCGGCTTTCGGCTTCCCAGGCCCATCTACAGGCGACAACTGAAAGTCACAAACAAAGACAAACACAATGTGCGACTTACTCGAGTATTGTACAGGAGATACAAAAATGACGAAGTGTTTACGTAGGAAAATATTAAAATAATTACATTAACTAAAAAAGGAAAAGAAGTTTTTATGTGAAGTTTACCCTTTTTTTATTTAATGTAATCATTGGAATATTTTCCTATGTAAACACTTCATCAGTTATACCTTCTGTACAAATAATATCTGTGTAAGTCGGACATCAGTTTTGTTTCTGTTTGCGACGTTCAGTTGTCACCTGAAAATGGCCTGAGAAGCCGAAAGCCGGTTCGTAACCGAATAAACATAATTTTGCAGAACGTTAGGAAGTGTTTTTCCTTTTCAATATTATTATCATGTTCTGCCAAACATCGATGGAAATTTCAGCAATTTTCTCACTAACAGGATCAGCAACATCTACATCCACATCTACATGGTTACTCTGCAATTCACACTTAAGTGCCTGGCAGAGAATTCATCGAACCATTTTCATACTGCTTCTCTACCATTCCACTCTCGAATGGCGCTTGGGAAAAGGGAACACCTAAATCTTTCCGTTCGAGCTCTGATTTCTCTTATTTTATTATGATGATAATTTCTCACTACGTGGGTGGGTGTAAACAAAATATTTTCGCATTCGGAAGAGAAAGTTGATGATAGAAATTTCATAAATAGATCTTTCCGCAAAGAAAACCGCCTTTGTTTCAGTGACTGCGAGCCCAACTCGCGTATCATATCAGTGACAATCTCACCCCTATTGCACGATAACACGAAACGGGCTGCTCTTCTTTGCACTTTTTCGATGTGCTCCGTCAATCCTACCTGGTAAGGATCCCACACCGCGCAGCAATATTCCAGCAGAGGACGGACAAGTGTAATGTAGGCTGTCTCTTTAGTGGGTTTGTCGCATCTTCTAAGTGTTCTGCCAACAAAGCGCAGTCTTTGTTTCGCCTTCCCCACAATATTATCTATGTGGTCTTTCTAATTTAAGTTACTCGTAATTGTAATTCCCAGGTGTTTAGTCGAATTGACAGCCCTTAGATTTGTGCGATTTATCGTATACCCAAAATTTATAGGATTTCTTATAGAACCCATGTGGATGACCTCGCACTTTTCTTTGTTTAGTGACAGTTTCCACTTTTCGCACCATACAGAAATTCTCTCTAGATCATTTTGTAATTGGATTTGATCGTCTGATGATTTTATTAGACGTTAAATTACAGCGTCATCTGCAAACAATTTAAGAGGGCTGCTCAGATTATGACGTAGATCATTTATGTAAATCAGGAACAGCAGAGGGCCTATGACACTACCTTGCGGAACGCCAGATATCACTTCTGCTCTACTCGTTGATTTACCGTCTATCGCTACGAACTGTGACCTCTCTATGAGAGGAAATCACGAATCCAGTCACACAACTGAGACGATACTCATACAGATGAATGGGAAGACCAAACACATAGTGTTCGAATACATCATTAGCAGCGTGCTGCTGGAGACAGCCACTTCGAATAAATATCTAGGCGTAATGTCGCAAAGTGATGTGAAATAGCACGAGCATGAAAAGGTTGTAGTAGGGAAGGCGAAAGGTTAGACGCTTTGATACAACGCCTACATTTTCGGGAGATATTGGGAGAATTTTAGGAAATTGTGGTTCATCTGTAAAGGACACCGTATATTGGACACTACTACGACCCATTCTTTAGTATTGCTCGAATGTTTGGGTGCCGCACCAATATTTGGCGACATGATGCGTTACGTGTAATTTGTTGCCAAATCGTGCGATGCGAGCCCACTTTTTATAAATGTAAACCAAGAGTTTTCCGACATAAACTTTAAACGACGACGTAATTGTAAAAAATGAGGCGTTTGGAGCATGTGCTGTATCCCGAGGAAATTATTACATCCCTTGCTTTTACGATGAATTTCACTCCAGCACTTGTAAATCACAACTGTAAAATAATAAAAGAATTTAATTGGTTTACAATGTTCTCATGTATGCCTTCCAATCCCTTTCTAAAAATTAGTTTGAGATACAAAATTTTTCTTTGCTTTTCATTTTATTCCTTGTATGATACCATTAATAAATTCAATACATTGAGTATTATTTCGGTTTATTTGGATAAGTAACGTAAAAACTGAAAATAGAAACGTTTCCGCATTGGGACTCTAACCCCCTCCCCCCCCCCCCCCCCAATCCTTGGGTACCATTCTTCTTCCGCTATTCTTTCGTTGCTCTTCCGCTGTTCTTTCGCTGCTCATCAGCTGTACATTAGAATGGCGCCAATGAAAATTTGTGCCGGACCGGGACTCGAACCAGGATTTGTCGCTTTAGGCGATCAGTTGCCTTAACTTCTTCGCCTATCCGTGCACGAATGACGTTCAGGCTCAAACTTCGATACGTCGTCGTTCTTCTACCGCAACCTGCACATATCCGTAGGACCACTGAGTATACTTTTTAATAACACAGGCTCTACTATTTCACATGCTAACATAAATGGTTCATGCCTGTTCCGATTCGTGCCAAAAAGCTATTTTTTCTAAACGGTTGGCCATCTGGAGCTCTCAGTTCTGCCACTGTCATTTCTGGCCACGCCCTGCATATACCACAAATTTGTACGAAATCGGTAATGATGAATAGCCACTGTCTCCTTGTTAGACTGAAACACACTAGCGCACATGGTTTACATAAACTAAAAGCGTGCTCCAGACTGAATATTGCTATGCTTTGAGTGAATACAGGTGGCTACTGTTGGGTGAGGATAGCAAAGTCAGGGCAGGAGAGTGTTTCTGGCGCCAGCTGTGATGAGAGAGGCCTGACGGCGCCTAATTCTGGCGCCAGCGCGGCGCCCAGTGCGGGTATTTATATCCAACCCTGGCGCCGGCGAGGGCGGATCACCCCTCGGGCGTGTTCTGAGGGTGGAGGAGAACAGCTCCCTAGAAAGTACTCAATGTGGGTGTCGAACAAACATAACTCTTCCTAGCAGATGCACTTACTGCTACCTGTTCACAAAGCGGCTCACGTTTTCTGGATGTAGATAAGAGGGTCGTTCAATAAATAATGCCCCACTTTTTTTTCCCTCAGAACATATTTTTCGTTAAGAGTCAGAATAAGGTGATAATATACATCAACATTCGAGGGTTGTTTTTTAAGTAAGGGCCGTTCGCGCGTATAGTCCCGTAGTTCGCGCGGACGCCGCAACAAGCCACTGTGCCACTTGACGGCATCCTTCCTGTTCACACTGATGCAAGTTGCAGCTCTGTAGCTGACGTGTACGCATCGCTGTGCTACTTTATAATGTTTAGGATTATTGAATCGCCCGCCGCGTGTGAGATACGGTCAGTGATACGTTTTTTGACCGCGAGAAGCCTATCAGCTGCAGAAATTCATCGTCAGTTAACAGAAGTTTATGGCTTGAATGCAATGAGTGAAGGTAAAGTGCGTCAATGGGTTAGAGAGTTTAAAAATGACCGTCGAAACGTCCATGACGAAGAACGCTCAGGCCGGCCCTCTGTGATCACTGATGATTTGGTGGCTGCAGTCGAAACAAAGATTAGTGAGGACAGAAGATTCACAATTTCCACTCTTTCTTTGGAATTTCCACAAGTTTCGAGATCGGTTTTGTACAAAATTGTGTCTGAAAACCTAAACTTTAAGAAACTGTGTTCTCGGTGGGTACCCAGACTCGTCACAGAGGACCACAAAGGGAAGAGATTTGCCACTTCATTGGACTTTTTGATTCGTTACGAGGAAGAAGGGGATGACATGTTGAGTCAAATTGTCACTGGAGATGAAACATGGGTATCCCATATCACTCCCGAAAGCAAGCGACAATCGATGGAATGGTGACACACAACCTCACCCGTCAAGGTCAAAGCCAAACAGACGCTGTCAAAGCGCAAGATTATGGCAACTGTGTTCTGGGACCGGCGCGTGTTTTGCTAGTGGACTTTATGCCACGAGCAACGACAATCAACTCAGATGCCTACTGTGCAACTCTAAAGAAGCTCCGCAGAGCAATTCAAAACAAAAGGCGCGGCATGCTGACAAAAGGAGTTTTGCTCCTGCACGATAACGCTAGGCCTCACACCTCTCAAAAGACTCGGGATTTGATTGATTCTTTTGGCTGGGAAGTTTTGGACCATGCACCATACAGCCCCGACCTTGCTCCTAGCGATTTTCACCTTTTCCGGTACCTGAAACACCATCTTGGCGGGCAGCGCTTCAATGACGACGATGAAGTGAAAGCGGCCGTGAACTCTTGGCTGTCGGAGCAGGCGGCCGAATTCTTTGAAGAGGGAATTATAAACTTAGTTGTACGGTATGACAAGTGCTTAAATAAACAAGGCAACTATGTAGAAAAATAGGTAAAAGTGTGTAGAATCAGAAAATAAAAGTTTTTTTACAAAAGTATTTGTATCTTTTTTAAAAATAAAAACGGCCCTTACTTAAAAAACAACCCTCGTATCTTGTCCATGTCCTATTTTTCTACGTTGTCTCCATCATGTTCTATGGCAGTACCCCAATGTTGTAGAAGAGCATGTATCTCCTGCTGGTAAAAGCTCTTGTCCTGTCGGCGTAGCCATGTTTTCACTGCATGACTGACACTCTCGTCATCTTCAAAGTATGTTCCCCGTAGAGAATCTTTAAGCGGCCCAAAGAGATGGAACTACGAGGGTGTCAGATCTGGACTCTAGGATGGATGAGGCAGTGATGTCCAACCCAATTTGGCGATGTGTTTCGGGGTTCTCAGACTTGTGTGTGAGGGCGCATTATTGTGCTGGAGCAAGATTTTTGCTGGTTTCTTGTCCGATCGAACACGCTGGAAACTTTTCTTGAGTCTTCACGTATGCCTCTGAATTGATGGTTGACACTCTTGGCGTCACATCCACAACATCACAGTCCTAGAAGAATGTCACCATGACTTTTCCGGCAGACGGGTTTTTCTTGAATTTCTCCTTTCGTGGTGAATGAGGACGATGCCAATCCATGGACTGCCTTTTTGTTTCCGGCGCAAAGTGGTGCACCCAGCTTTCGTCCTCCTAACGATCCGTGACAGAAAGGTCTCTCCGTCGGTCTCAAAACACTCTGACAATTCAGATGAAATGACCTTTCTTTGAATCTTGTGGTTCGCTGTGAGAATTTGTGGAACTCGTCGTGAGCACCTCATTGAATATCCGAGAGTCTCGATCATTGCAGACGCACTTACAGCGCTGACCGACAACTGAAGAGCCAATTGTCGAGTTATGCGACGGTCGGCACGAATAATGGCATCCGCACGATTCGGTATGTCTGCAGCAGGACGTCCCGAGCGTGGTCGATCATAGAGCTCTGTTTCTGCATTTCCTGAGGCTGTTAACTTAGTGTACCCATCGCCCAACTGTAGCCCTATAAACTGCAGCATCGCCATAAACTGCACACAAACGTTTATGGAGGCTGACCACTGTTTCTTTTTCTGAAAACAAGAATTCAATAATAGCACGCTGCTTCAAACGTCAGCCGCATGTTGACGCCATTTTGACGCTGTACGACAGCTCTGCCATCTACCAGAACGGTCCGAAGCTTCACCGGCGCACAGAAGAAACATCAAATGTGAAGCACCAACAAGGACATTTGGCTACTTATATTAATGGCTATTTAAAAAAAAAAATGTGGTGCATTACTTATTGAACGACCCTCGTAATTCCCAGCCAATGACACCAAAGATGGTATTTCTGGCTGTTAGATTGGTCAAGGCAACGAACATCTTCTTTATTTGCAATCTTAAGTGACAACTGGATTTGCCAAGGCCGAACACACATCAGCACTAAGAGAAGGTGTGCAGTTATTGGAAGAATATTACTTATTTATAACGTTAAGTAAGGAGTGGAAAGAAGCTGTCTTGGAGGTACTCTATATTTCTTTGCATTCTCGTATAAAAACTACCAGTACCAGGGAACAGAGCTCGTTTTTGTACATTACGCGTGTCATGTAAATATATTAAGAAATACGAGGGGCAGCAGTATCTGTGTTCTCATTGGCCTATTTACAGTAAGCTGTTGTACGGAGCTACCAGATTGATGACTCGTTCGTCGCATATTTTCAACGTTAGTGACCATCGCGTATTGTTTCACAATACGAATACTACAGTATACCATCACAACATTGCGGTTTTTTCTTCCTTTTTGTTTAGGTGATTTGTACATTTACATTTGGTTCTCTTTCATTAAATTTCCTTCAGCTTCTTTATTCATCAGATGTCGATTATTGTGACAGCAAGTGTGACCATCCGGCAGTGGAACTACGGTAGATGTGGAGATTCTGAGACCGCCACGACTTCTCGTAAGAGAATCATGCAGTCCCCAAAGTCGCTTTCTTGGTGAAGGTGGGAGGGAGGAAAGGGGTGCATGTGTTTGGATGCAGTTGCACTGTCCTCCACCATTGCATTGGAATTCCGTAAATATGGACGGGTTATATCGTTGGGGTTGGACATAGATGTGGGTTTGAAATGTGCCACTGTGTCTTCTATAAACTCACTAGTTGATGGAACAAAGAAAATTTTATGCATTGATCTTCAAAACGGCAAATCACGTTACTCTTTGAGATGTTACGCATAGCAGTGCTACAGTGGCGATATTGCCAAAGGATCACATATACATCCATAGACACTTGATATCAAGTCTGTTTTAATCCCAGAACATCTTCATACTAGCGATAATGGTGATACGTGAAGCCATTAACGATGAACGATACAGATAGCATGATTTCCTGACGACTTGCTCAGCGTCCAACTGTGCAAAACCTCTCAGCAAATATTGTGAGAAGAGTCATGCACAGTTTTTTCTCTGTGCATACAGATAGAATCTGAGGCGTAGCGCCGTATAACGATCCTGTCTTGGAGGCGGTTAAGTGGGAGATGTGTCTCAGAGCTGGAGAGTGACAGATGGTGACGCGAGACTGGACGCGCACGTAGTTTATGTATCAGCCCATAGAGGACAGTACTGGATAGGGAGACTGTGATTTTAGTTTCGATTGTGCCCACTAGAGTGCACTAAAGTAATTGAATGTTTTTCATAAACTGTTCTAGTATTTTCATAAAGTGTGATATGTCTTTTTGTGTATGTAAAATGTTATAAATGTGTTTTAGCAGTATGAATGATGCGTGAGTGTGGTTTAAGGTTAATATAAGATAATTGTTTAACGAGTTATGTAGTAGGATTTACCGTGGGAACATTTCGAAGAAGTATGGATATGGACAAAGGGGATTTTTGGAGAACAGATTTGTAAAGTAAGTTTATGGTAAAGGGAAAGTTAATTCGGGTATAAATAACAATAGTAAATAACTTTATGCATAAACAAAACTTTAGTATATCAGATAATTACGTCGGTAAAAAGTGCAGTCGTGAGGTTTACTATTTTGCGATTGGTTATGGATGAGAAGCGCGGACTGACGCGGGAGAATGTTGACTTGCTATTGGCTGTTAAGTAAACTGACCAATGGTAAAGCAATATTCTTCGCGCGCCTTTCTCTGCTGGTAGAGAAAGAGTATTCTAGAGAGGAGTCGAAGCCTAGCCATGAAAGAGATCGGAAGTGTGCAGTAGTAGTTCCGATGGAAATGATAAGTTGCCGGATCTAGCAGTGTTTCATACATCAAAACTGTTGGAAAGTGACGGCATAATTATTCCGATGTGTGTGTAGAAATTTCGGAATTTCTAAGTGAATTTTGAGACGAGAAAAGACATAAATTCCGCGTGGCGTATTGAGCAGGTCGGTGGCTAAAAACTGTGACTGCATTTGGTACCGACAGACTTAATATTTGGCGAGCATTAACGATCTAAAACAATCAGTATTTTTGTAGCTATTACGTTTTCGGGAAATGCAACACCATAAACTTGCTAACGTGAGTGAAAGGGATTGTGAGTGACTGTGTTAAGACTAGCACGGGCTTGGCAGTGATACTTGTTCACCTAAGTTTCAGAATACAGGGTGTTACAAAAAGGTACGACCAAATTTTCAGGAAACATTCCTCACACACAAATAAAAAAAAGATGTTATGTGGACATGTGTCCGGAAACGCTTAATTTCCATGTTAGAGCTCATTTTAGTTTCGTCAGTATGTACTGTACTTCCTTGATTCACCGCCATGATTTCATACGGGATTCTCTACCTGTGCTGCTACAACATGTGCCTTTACAAGTACGACACATGTGGTTCATGCACGATGGAGCTCCTGCACATTTCAGTCGAAGTGTTCGTACGGTTCTCAAGAACAGATTCGGTGACCGATGGATTGGTAGAGGCGGACCAATTCCATGGCCTCCACGCTCTCCTGATCTCAACTCTCTTGACTTTCATTTATGGGGGCATTTGAAAGCTCTTGTCTACGCAACCCCGGTACCAAATGCAGAGACTCTTCGTGCTCGTATTGTGGATGGCTGTGATACAATACGCCATTCTCCAGGGCTGCATCAGCGCATCAGGGATTCCATGCGACGGAGGGTGGATGCATGTATCCTCGCTAACGGAGGACATTTTGAACATTTCCTGTAACAAAGTGTTTGAAGTCACGCTGGTACGTTTTGTTGCTGTGTGTTTCCATTCCATGATTAATATGATTTGAAGAGAAGTAATAAAATGAGCTCTAACATGGAAAGTAAGCGTTTCCGGACACATGTCCACATAACATTTTCTTTCTTGGTGTGTGAGGAATGTTTCCTGAAAGTTTGGCCGTACCTTTTTGTAACACCCTGTATACTAATTGAAGACAAAATTTCCAACCTTTCATTTCGTGGCTCTCCCGAAACGTAGATTAGTGACTTTAATTGCAGCCTGGTTCACGTCGAAGTACAGTAGGTTTCACTCGGCTTTCCTACTGATGATCTGGTGAGACAATGTTCACAGGTAGGTGCAGGTTCGTAAAGGGACGGTAAGAACCGCGCCGCCGCAAATCGACATAATGGCTCTTACCTCCTAGTAACACAAAAGGCGCTCAATATCTACTTTAACGATACCATATTCAGAGGCAAGAGTTATTTATTGACGTATTGCGGCAATAACTGTAGCTGAAGATTTAGCGTTGTGGTCTGGAGGCGTATCGGCGTGCCGGTCTTCATTGCTCGTCAGGGTCGAGGTCGACGGATGGCGCGAGCTGCGGCGGTAGCTGCACCTGGACTGGCCTCGGGCAGTGGCTCACCGCAGTGTCGTACTGGTCCACCACCCAGAGCGCGTACACGAACAGGAAGATGAAGAACATGGTCATCACCAGCACCAAGCCCACCAGGGCGCGCACTGCCATATGCAGCGTCCTGACTAGGAGTTGCAGCATGGCTGCCCGGCCGCCGCTCCCTGTAGAGAACACACTCCACATAAGGTGTCCTCTCCAGAAGACATAGCTATTCTACGTTTCATATAAACCAGCATAATGTGGCCCCTTGGAGAACGTACCCTGTGTAACATGTCGCCACTGGTGAGTACCCAACATAGCATGTTCTCCCTGGAAGATAGTTCCAGTGTGACGCCTCACGTGTGATTTGTTCCCATTCGTGAAAGTACACTGCCTGACAAAAAGAATGAAATTAAACTTCACAGGTTGAGAGTTTTGTTGTAACAACGACGACTCTGTAATATTATACATATACGTAATTCTTCCCATCTGATTTTTCGATAAACTTGTGTAATTGATGCTCTGATTTCAATTTTTTTTTGTTTCATGCCATTGTGTTAAGAAAACTGTAAACAAATGGTTCAAATGGCTCTGAGCACTATGGGACTCAACTGCTGAGGTCATTAGTCCCCTAGAACTTAGAACTAGTTAAACCTAACTAACCTAAGGACATCACAAACATCCATGCCCGAGGCAGGATTCGAACCTGCGACCGTAGCGGTCTTGCGGTTCCAGACTGCAGCGCCTTTAACCGCACGGCCACTTCGGCCGGCTAACTGTAAACAAGTTTCAATGTGAATATTAATGTTTATGTCAAATATCAAGTAATATTGTAATAGGATTGAAATGTAACAAATGTTGAAACTGAAGGATATGTAGAATGCAAAACTTTGGGTGAATACCCTGCCTGTCAGGGACCGGTAAAAGGTGGATGGCAGGCGAGCGCGGGAAAATGCACGCGGGCACTGCACGGTACAACGGGCTCAGCAGTAGTAGTTGGAGTTTGGCATTGGTTTGAGCAACACCTTCTGGAGCGACGAGGCTCTCCTGGAAGACATAGCTTCACTGAGCCGCGGGTATGCTGTTCCAACGCCCACACAGCATGGCAAAATTCCATAGGCACTAAATGGAAAAGTTTTGCGACGCTAAGAAGAACCAAAGTGCCGATACATCAAGAGCCACAGCTGTGGTTGTATGTGTGCTCTGTGCCTCGCCATCTTGCCTCCCGCCAACCGCCGCATCGATACTAGCAGGTTGAAACTTTTAGTACTGTATTCCTGTGGATCAGAGAGTGAACTGTGTTTGTTTGGTGCAATAATAACCTAAATTTTATCAGAACTTTTCCATCATTTAATTAGCCTCACAACTAACCTAGACAGGGTCCTTTCCAAATGTTGTGCAATCCGAGTGTCCCGAAATCAAAATTAAAATTTGTGTTAATAATAATTATTTGCAGAACTAGCTATATTAGAATCGTGTTTAAAGAAATGTTTTGTTAGTGAACCAGTAAATTAATAACGAAGGTCTAACGAAGTCGAAAGATAACTTTAGTATTGATATAATAGTGAAGTTTATTATTTCGAGACAGATTTAAAGGCATTTAAATGAGCAGTAGATAAGATGAAAAGAGTAGTAACTTATATACTGGAAATCTTGAACGCACAGTAAATTCAGTAATCAATTTTTTAAATACAGCGATCATAACAGTTTCGGGGTCCCCCCTCATTCATTTGAATTCTGAAGTGTTCTAAATTGGTTTGACCAGCAAAAGTTAAAGTCAATATAAAAGTCAAAATTTATCAGTGTTTTATCTTTATCAAAATTGAGATTTTGTGTGTGGCACGAAAGTGCAATTTCTAGGGTAACCTTTACCCGATTTTAATCAGATTAATAGACAGTATAAAGTTTTGTAGTATACATTATAGTGTAGTATTATGTATTCATGGTTGTCCATATCGGTACAGAACGCGAAACTATCAGTTCAATAGATTTTCTGGTTCTAAAATTCCACTATATTATGCAGTGTTACAACTTGTTGTTTTGCATGAATATATAGCTACCAAATTTGTACAGGGAAGAAACTCAGTTAATGCCTAATTAGGCTGGCGACCGTATTATTATCTAATTGGTAGCATCTTCTGGGTTGATTTTGATCCATCCTGACGTGTAATTGCATTTCCAACTTACTTGACGGATCATTGTTATTACAGAGTGGATGTGAGTCTGATTTGCCACCATTCAGGTACACGCGGTCGATATCTATACGAAAATCCTTTCTCATAAGGTGAATCCCGCTCGCTTACCATAGGACAGGCTTTAACGAGTGCTGTGTCAGGGATTACATTGTCTTGTTATTTCAGCGATAGCAAAATCAAATAAAATTTACAGAGAACTTGACAATATGAGCCTGCTTATCGACACGATGTTGCACCCCCTCTATACCTGTGTGCATGCACTGATTTGGTCAGGGAGGTTGTCATTAAGCCATTGCATCGCCTACTGAGTCAAGCTGGCTGACAACTTTTGTAACTGGTTCATGATATCCCGGGTACTGGTACTGCCATAGATATCCACTCTGAGCTGGTTCCACACATGTTCATACGTGCCAACTCTCCCGATTTAGGCGGCAGACTCCCGATTTTCCACTTTTTCTCCCGCCTCCCGATTATTCCAGTATTTCTCCCGATTTTTACTAGTTATCGTCAAACTTACGATATTTGTTTTGAAAACCCGCCATTTCAGTTTTTTTTTCTTTTTTTTTTCTCGCCAGTTGCCGGAATTCGTTGCGTATTAGTTGACCTTAATCGATACGTATCGAAGTTTCTAGAAATCAGGAAGTCGCGCGCGATTTATATATCGATAGTTATATTTCCTCTTTCCCGCGCATTTTGTCGAACATGTACCCTTGTCCCGTAGTGCACATGTAGTAACCTCGGTAGTGCACAGTGTTCTGCTTGGACGTGTGTTGATGCATATTGTCGTAGTGTTTTGATTCGGGGCTTTCTTTTTAAACATGGCCAAAAACAATTTTCGGAACTGTTTCCATGCATTATCGAGTCGAGGAAAGGCCCGTTGTTCGCATTTTGACCGTTTGCCGATGTGATATTTGTGTATCACATGGTGGAAAAAGTGATGTTTCCAAACATGTGGAAAAAAACAAGCACCGAGACAATTTGAAGTGCGTCAATAACAATAAAAAACTGGAATTCAGCGACAAAAGTGAAAGGGATGGAGTGATAAACGCTGAATGTTTATTTACATCTTTTATTTTAGAACATAATTTGCCGATTAATTGCGCTGACCACGCGATTCACCTGTTCCGGAAAATGTTCCCGGATAGCAGTATAGCGAAAAAATACAGCTGCGGAAGGACAAAAACTGTCCAATTATCGGAGAAATTGCAAAAAGGGGAAAAGAAGAAATCGTAGACATTTTGAAAAAAATGGCCATTTTCTATTGCAACGGACGGTAGTTTCTATATGTTTTTTTTTTTAGCCATTATATAGCTTTGTGGCGCCTTAAAGGAAAACTTTACAGTTGTCTTAGGTGTATACAAAAATAAGCCACAGCTTTTTTATCTTTCATATCTCCTGATTTTTAAAACTGAATCTCCTGAATTTTTGGTTTTTTAAGATTGGCAGGTATGATGTTCTATCAGGGACATATCTGGGGATCTTGCTGGGCATTCGAGTTCCTCATCGTCGTGCTGACAGGTCATAGAGACATGGGAGAATACAGGATGTGCGTGACATACCACCATCTACATCTACATCCATACTCCGCAAGCCACCTGACGGTGTGTGGCGGAGGGTACCTTGATTACCTCAATCGGTTCTCCCTTCTATTCCAGTCTCGTATCGTTCGTGGAAAGAAAGATTGGTTCAAATGGCACTGAGCGCTATGGGACTCAACTTCTGAGGCCATCAGTCCCCTAGAACTTAGAACTACTTAAACCTAAGGACATCACACACATCCATGCCCAAGGCAGGATTCGAACCTGCGACTGTAGAAGAAAGATTGTCGGTATGCCTCTGTGTGGGCTCTAATCTCTCTGATTTTATCCTCATGGTCTCTTCGCGAGATATACCTATGAGGGAGCTACACTCCTGGAAATGGAAAAAAGAACACATTGACACCGGTGTATCAGACCCACCATACTTGCTCCGGACACTGCGAGAGGGCTGTACAAGCAATGATCACACGCACGGCACAGCGGACACACCAGGAACCGCGGTGTTGGCCGTCGAATGGCGCTAGCTGCGCAGCATTTGTGCACCGCCGCCGTCAGTGTCAGCCAGTTTGCCGTGGCATACGGAGCTCCATCGCAGTCTTTAACACTGGTAGCATGCCGCGACAGCGTGGACGTGAACCGTATGTGCAGTTGACGGACTTTGAGCGAGGGCGTATAGTGGGCATGCGGGAGGCCGGGTGGACGTACCGCCGAATTGCTCAACACGTGGGGCGTGAGGTCTCCACAGTACATCGATGTTGTCGCCAGTGGTCGGCGGAAGGTGCACGTGCCCGTCGACCTGGGACCGGACCGCAGCGACGCACGGATGCACACCAAGACCGTAGGATCCTACGCAGTGCCGTAGGGGACCGCACTGCCACTTCCCAGCAAATTAGGGACACTGTTGCTCCTGGGGTATCGGCGAGGACCATTCGCAACCGTCTCCATGAAGCTGGGCTACGGTCCCGCACACCGTTAGGCCGTCTTCCGCTCACGCCCCAACATCGTGCAGCCCGCCTCCAGTGGTGTCGCGACAGGCGTGAATGGAGGGACGAATGGAGACGTGTCGTCTTCAGCGATGAGAGTCGCTTCTGCCTTGGTGCCAATGATGGTCGTATGCGTGTTTGGCGCCGTGCAGGTGAGCGCCACAATCAGGACTGCATACGACCGAGGCACACAGGGCCAACACCCGGCATCATGGTGTGGGGAGCGATCTCCTACACTGGCCGTACACCACTGGTGATCGTCGAGGGGACACTGAATAGTGCACGGTACATCCAAACCGTCATCGAACCCATCGTTCTACCATTCCTAGACCGGCAAGGGAACTTGCTGTTCCAACAGGACAATGCACGTCCGCATGTATCCCGTGCCACCCAACGTGCTCTAGAAGGTGTAAGTCAACTACCCTGGCCAGCAAGATCTCCGGATCTGTCCCCCATTGAGCATGTTTGGGACTGGATGAAGCGTCGTCTCACGCGGTCTGCACGTCCAGCACGAACGCTGGTCCAACTGAGGCGCCAGGTGGAAATGGCATGGCAAGCCGTTCCACAGGACTACATCCAGCATCTCTACGATCGTCTCCATGGGAGAATAGCATCCTGCATTGCTGCGAAAGGTGGATATACACTGTACTAGTGCCGACATTGTGCATGCTCTGTTGCCTGTGTCTATGTGCCTGTGGTTCTGTCAGTGTGATCATGTGATGTATCTGACCCCAGGAATGTGTCAATAAAGTTTCCCCTTCCTGGGACAATGAATTCACGGTGTTCTTATTTCAATTTCCAGGAGTGTATATACTGCTTGACTCCTCGGTGAAGCTATGTTGCCGGCCGAAGTGGCCGTGTGGTTAAAGGCGCTGCAGTCTGGAACCGCAAGACCGCTACGGTCGCAGGTTCGAATCCTGCCTCGGGCATGGATGTTTGTAATGTCCTTAGGTTAGTTAGGTTTAACTAGTTCTAAGTTCTAGGGGACTAATGACCTCAGCAGTTGAGTCCCATAGTGCTCAGAGCCATTTGAACCATTTTTGAAGCTATGTTCTCGAAACTTCAACAAAAGCCCGTACCGAGCTACTGAGCGTCTCTCCTGCAGAGTCTTCCACTGGAGTTTATCTATCATCTCCGTAACGCTTTCGCGATTACTAAATGATCCTGAAACGAAGCGTGCTCCTCTCCGTTGGATCTTCTGTATCTCTTCTTTCAACCTTATCTGGTACGGATCCCACACCAGTGAGCAGTATTCAAGCAGTGGGCGAACAAGTGTACTGCAACCTACTTCCTTTGTTTTCAGACCGCATTTCCTTAGGATTCTTCCAATGAATCTGTCTGGCATCTGCTTTACCGACGATTAATTTTATATGGTGATTCCATTTTAAATCATTCCTAATGCCTACTCCCAGATAATTTATGGAATAAACTGCTTCCAGTTGCTGACCTACTATATTGTAGCTAAATGATACAGGATATTTCTTTCTATGTCTTCGCAGCACATTACACTTGTCTACATTGAGATTGAATCGTCATTCCCTGCACCATGCGTCAGTTCCTTGCAGATCCTCCTGCATTTCAGTATAACTTTCCATTGTTACAATCTCTCGATATACTACAGCATCATCTGCAAAAAAGCCTCAGTGAACTTCCGATGATATCCACAAGGTCATTTATATATATTGTGAATAGCAACGGTCCTACGAGACTCCCCTGCGGCACACCTGAAATCACTCTTACTTCGGAAGACTTCTCTCCATTGAGAATTACAGACGGTTAGAACAACAATTATAATCGCTCAAAAGAGGAAAGGCCGCTGGACCTGATGGGATACCAGTCCCTCTCTGACCATTGAGGCGTCATAAGAGCTTCTGTGAAGTTTGGAAGGTAGGAGACGAGGTACTGGCGGAATTAAAGCTGTGGGGAGGGGTTGTGAGTCGTGCTTGGGTAGCTCAGTTGGTAGAGCACTTGCCCACGAAAGGCAAAGTTCCCAAGTTCGAGTCTCGGTCCGGCACACAGTTTTAATCTGTCAGTAAGTTTCACATGAGCCCACGTGCGAAAGAACGTTGGCTTATTTATTTAGGAACAAACTGTTATTTATACTTAATGTAAATGGTCAGAGCGTGACTGAATGTTTATAACATTCTTGTTACTGATTATTGTTATAATTCATTAGTTCAGCGTGGAAGGTGGTAGAGTCAAATCATGTCTGTAGAACACAAGAATGATGTACTTTTGGCGGATATGGCCTTCAGCCAATGATAATTAGGCAGTGATGGAACACTATTGGAGTCAAGTGAAGACAAGCGCTTTTTGAGTGGAGAGCTCAAGGGAACGATTCCGGGCACTTTACAACGAAATCTGGAAGAAAGCAGACCTGCCTGAGGTCACGTGTAATATTCGGCCATGTAGTTGACAGATTCTGGTTGGTGAACGACCACTAGCATACTTTAACTTTCGAAGGGACTTCAAATTTCGCGAAGTCTGTTGTTCAATTCAGAACTCTAGCTTTCTCCCCTTGAGTTATAGAATTCAAACTATTCAGAGCATGAGTTTATACTCTTTATATCTCGTTTCTTTATGTGTAAATCGTCATGCCTAAGTCTGAATTATTTTGAGCTGGCGAATATTTCGTTACTGTGATCACTAAATGGACTTTTTTTCGCACATCTCGGGTGACTGTTTTGCCGGGGATCCTGTTACCATTCTTGTTCACACATAAAACAACTTTTTTGCATTTTAATAAAGTTTTATTTCTGTCTGAATTATAACTTTAATTGTAAACCACTTACGTTTATCTGAGATTACTTACTTGAATAAACATTAATCATCATAATTCCTGGGTTGTCCACATCAATTTGAGGCGTTAGAATAAAACCCTTTCATTAATTATTCATTTATATTTTAGTTTATATTCCTGGGTATTTAATAACTCACGATTCTAGCCAATGCAAGGACTATTTGACTGCAGGTTTACAGGTACGTATTATTATTTGCAGCCAGTCTACCTGCTGAGCATGATAAGAGAAGTGTACGCCTCGAACCTATGACTTTATTAAGCAAACCTTTTTAAAATAGGGTGGTGCATAGTTCAGATACCCAGGTTGGAGGTAAAGTCGCAATGCTTTCCAGTTACGGCACCAGTCCAAACACACACTTCTGTTTTGTGATGTTAACGGCAACCTTTGCGTGGGATGATAATTCCCAAATCCGGCCACTGCGGGGTTCTGACCAATAGGGGGGACGACACAGAATGTTGAGGAGTCCGTTAGTTGTTCATGGACGGCAGACGCACACTAAATAGCCTACGATGTGCTTTGTGAACATAACAGCGATACTCCGTTGTGGTGGTCAGATGCGGTCGACCCGAACCTTGACTATCACTATACCTGCCCTCATGTTCCCAAGCAGTCCAACATCGCGCTATTTTGACATCTGAATATTCCACCATTCGAAAAGCTGACCAAATAAAAACAGTCAGTGAGTCCCTTCCAAACTCTACCGTCTCACATGATTACGTGGATCTCCAGAGGTGACTCAAGATCTAACGCTGATCACGCCTCATACACACCCTACCAGGCCTGGTAACAACACTAAACACGAAAAACACTAATGGATTCTAACCATGATATGGCTGGGACAAGTGGCATGGACGCGGTTCTCTGTTGGCGGAATTTTGGAACAGACGAAAATATTAGGGACTGCAAAAAGACAATGGCAGAGCGCAGTAGAGGGTGAAAGAAGGGGTTGGATTGGAAGGCACTCGGAACGTAAGGTGGCGGAGATGTATGAAAGGGAATCTTCAGGCTATTCCTCTTAGTATTGAGCAACAGTTTCATAAAACCTACCTCTCTCTGGAACAGATATGCTTGTGTTTTCTTTTCGGCTACTATGCACAATAGATACTTAATGGAGAGTATATTTTACGTTTGTTGTTTTGTTTGTTGCGATTTTGCGTTGACCAGCAATGAAACGGTGGCCAAATAATCGTGTTAGTGCTGCAAGCAGTGTGGTTTTGGGCTGTGAGTTATTACATATTTTGAACTATGAGGGCGCAATGTTGAAGTTTGCCCTGGGCACTGGCTACACGTACCTATGCCAATGCCTGTTGTTTCTACCTACTTTCGACAGCCGATAACCGCGAACAGAATGGAATCATGTTTGAATTCATTTGACAGTACAAGGGCTTAAAACGGTTCTCTTGTCACTTGAACTGTGTGTTTGATGTGTAAGTTACCCAGGATGTCACGTAACAGTCGTCAACCACATTTTTCTAGTGCTTCGACAGTTATTTACAAAAATGGTTCAAATGGCTCTGAGCACTATGGAACTTAACTTCTGAGGTCATCAGTCCCCTAGAACTTAGAACTACGTAAACCTAACTAAACTAAGGACATCACACACATCCATGCCCGAGGCAGGATTCGAACCTGCGACCGTAGCGGTCGCGCGGTTCCAGACTGTAGCGCCTAGAACCGCTCGGCCACCCGGCCGACCAGTTATTTATAGTTTTCATGTTTTGACGTTACAGGACCAACAGAGGACATTGATAATATACAAAGAAGATCAGCACGAATGTCATGGGTTTGTTTGACCCATTCGAGAGCGTCACGTAAATGCCGGAAGTACTAAACTGGCATACACTGGAAGAAAGAAGCAGATCGTATCGTGAAAACCTACTTATATAGTTTGAAGAACCAACTTTAAGCAATGTATCTAGTAATATACTAAATCCCCTACGTTTCGCGTCTGTATGATTCGCAAAGACAAGATTAGATTAACTGCAGTGTGCACAAAGGCATTTAAGCAATCATTCTTCCGGCGCTCGATACATGACTGGAACGGAAAGGCGCCCTGATAACTGATATACTGCATTTCACAGTGATTTGCGGGATATACAAGGTGAGTCACCTAACATTACCGCTGGATATATTTCGTAAACCACATCAAATACTCACGAATCGATTCCACAGACCGAACGTGAGGAGGGGGGCTAGTGTAATTGGTTAATACAAACCATAAAAAAATGCACGGAAGTATGTTTTTTAACACAAACCTACGTTTTTTCTAAATGGAACCCCGTTAGTTTTGTTAGCACATCTGAACATATAAACAAATACGTAATCAGTGCCGTTTGTTGCATTGTAAAATGTTAATTACATCCGGAGATATTGTAACCTAAAGTTGACGCTTGAGTACCACTCCTCCGCTGTTCGATCGTGTGTATCGGAGAGCACCGAATTACGTAGGGATCCAAAGGGAACGGTGATGCACCTAAGGTACAGAAGAGACTGGAAAAGCACATTACGTCCACATGCTAGCACCTTTTTATTGGTCTTTTTCACTGACGCACATGTAACATGTACATTACCATGAGGAGTGAGGTACACGTACACACGTGGTTTCCGTTTTCAATTACGGAGTGGAATAGAGTGTGTCCCGACATGTCAGGCCAATAGATGTTCAATGTGGTGGCCATCATTCTCTGCACACAACTGCAATCTCTGGCGTAATGAATGTCGTACACGCCGCAGTACATCTGGTGTAATGTCGCCGCAGGCTGCCACAATACGTTGTTCCATATCCTCTGGGGTTGTAGACACATCACGGTACACATTCTCCTTTAACGTACCCCACAGAAAGAAGTCCAGAGGTGTAAGATGAGGAGAACGGGCTGACCAATTTATGCGTCCTCCACGTCCTATGAAACGCCCGTCGAACATCCTGTCAAGGGTCAGCCTAGTGTTAATTGCGGAATGTGCAGGTGCACCATCATGCTGATACCACATACGTCGACGCGTTTCCAGTGGGACATTTTCGAGCAACGTTGGCAGATCATTCTGTAGAAACGCGATGTATGTTGCAGCTGTTTGGGCCCCTGCAATGAAGTGAGGACCAATGAGGTGGTCGCCAATGATTCCGCACCATACATTTACAGTCCACGGTCGCTGTCGCTCTACCTGTCTGAGCTAGAGAGGATTGTCCACGGACCAGTAATGCATGTTCCGTAGATTGACTGCCCCGTGGTTTGTGAAACCCGCTTCATCGGTAAACAGGTAGAACTGCAACCCATTCTCTGTTAATGTCCATTGACAGAATTGCACTCGATGATTAAAGTCATCACCATGTAATTGCTGATGTAGCGACACATGAAACGGGTGAAAGCGGTGACGATGCAGTATGCGCATGGTACTGCTCGCCGACCGTGGCCCGTGTTTGTTACAACACGCACCTGAACGTCGGAGGTTTCAAGCGTCAACTTTAGGTTACAATATCTCCGGATGTAATTAACATTTTACAATGCAACAAACGGCACTGATTACGTATTTGTTTATATGTTCAGATGTGCTAACAAAACTAACGTGGTTTCATTTTAAAAAAACGTAGGTTTGTGTTAAAAAAACATACTTCCGTGCATTTTTGTATGGTTTGTATTAAACAATTACACTAGCCCCTCTCCTCACGTTCGGTCTGTGGAATCGGTTCGTCAGTATTTGATGTGGTTTACGAAATATATCCAGCGGTAACGTTAGGTGACTCACCCTGTATATTATACACTGACGGAAAATAAAATCCCAACACTAAGAAATAAATAATCTGGACAATGAGCGGGCCGGAGTGGTCGTGCGGTTCTAGGCGCTTCAGTCTGAAGCCGAGCGACCGCTCAGGTCGCGGGTTCGATTCCTGCCTCGGGCATGGATGTGTGTGATGTCCTTAAGGTTAGTTAGGTTTACTTAGTTCTAAGTTCTAGGCGACTGATGAGCTTAGAAGTTAAGTCGCATAGTGCTCAGAGCCATTTGAACCATTTGAAGACAATAAAATTTCGGGAATATATTTGTCTAGGTAACACATTTCAGGGATTAACGTTGCAAGTTCACAAGTTAATGTAAGCGCGAGGAAAGTCATTGCAAAAGTGAATTGCAGGTACATTAATAACTACTGCATCAGCCAGAATACTTAATGCAAGCATGCAAACGTACACGCATTGTGTCGTTCAGGTACCGGATGGCAATTTTTGGGGTGGAACTCCATGCCTGGTGAATACAGGGACGGATAATGATGATTGAGAATGACTCCGAAGAGCATGTCTGGTTTAAGCAGCGGTTTTTGGGCAAGCGTTATCGTGTTTGGAAAACACCCCCTGATTCAAATGGTTCTGAGCACTATTGGACTTAACATCTGAGGACATCAGTCCCCTAGACTTAGAAGTACTTAAACCTAACTAACCTAAGGACATCACACACATCCGTGCCCGAGGCAGGATTCGAACCTGCGAGTGTAGCAGCAGCGCGGTTCCGGACTGAAGCGCCTAGAACCGCTCGGCCACAGCGGCCCTCACTCTCCCTGGAGGCCAAGCGGTTCTAGGAGCTTCAGTCTGAAACCGCGCGACCGCTACGGTCGCAGGTTCGAATCCAGCCTCGGACATGGATGTGTGTGATGTCCTTAGGTTAGTAAGGTTCAAGTAGTTCTAAGTTCTAGGAGACTGATGACCTCAGATGTTAAGTCCCATAGTACTCAGAGCCATTTGTACCATTTTTTCTCCCTGGAATGTTGTTCAATAATGGTAGCACAACAGGTCGAATCACCAGACAGGCGTACAAATTTGCAGTCACGGTGCGTGGCATAACCGCGCGACTGCTCCTGCTGTTGTACGAAATCGCACACAGACCATAGCTCCAGGTGTAGATCCAGTGTGTCCAGGCCGCAGACAGGTTGATTTCAAGCGCTCATCTGGTCTCTTCCCAACTAATCCAAGACCATTTCTGGCGTCGAGGCACAACCGGCTTTCATTAGGAAACACAACAGACCTTTACTCCGCCCACCCATGAGCTCTCGCTTGACACCACTGCAGTCGCAAACGGCGGTAATTTGGGGTAAGTGAAATGCACGCTACGGGGTGTCTGGTTCGAAATTGTGCTTGAAGTAATCGATTTGTAACAGTTCGTTGTGCCATTGTGGTGCCAACTGGGGCTCGAATCGCTGCTGCAGATGCAGTATGATATGACGCCGCCGTACGCCAAACACAACGGCCTTCCTTCTCGGTAGTGCCACGTGGCCGTACGGAGCTCGGCCTTCTTGCGACCGCCCCATCCCAAGACCTCCTCTGCCATCAGTCATGTACAATGGTGTCGTTCCTGCCTAGGCTTTCTGCAATGTCGCGGAAGCAACATCCAGTTTCTCGTAGCCCTACTACAAGCTCACGAGAATAGGGTCAATAAAATTGACATCACGTACACGACAATAAACAACTGTTCGTGCTCTACTGTTAATAGAATAAAGAATACAACTATAAATACCTTACACAAAGCGGCGCAACGCATACAACTGACAACCTTTGGTACGTTTCAGTGTTTCATGCCACGTCCAATGTCAACGGAAGACAGACAGACAGATTGCTTCTTTATGCACTCTTGCGATTTAATGGTCTTATACTGGTCTGATACGATATTTTGTTTAATGATATGTGTTAACAAGGACGCGGAGAAAAGGAGTACTCCAGCAGCTGCCGAGTATCGCTGCAGCACGTTGTTTTCTATAGCAGACAGCGCAGCTCAGGACAGCACACGAAACCAGAAGGGGTTTGTCAGGAAAGGGAGATGTGGCCAGCAAATAAAGGTTTATCGATCTTTCGGTATCTGTTGTTATCGACTGCAGTGGAGACTGGTTGTGCGAAGGCCGCGTAGACTCAGTTTCATTCTAATACAACAACGGGGCAGCATCACTTTTATTCCGCAAATCGACTTCATGCTTTAGATTCCACATCCCTTCAAGTTGAGTAACGATGTTAGTTCCAGCGTATCACAGTCATTCATCTTTATCGAACAGAAATTAGGTAATTAGCATCTCGTTGACGTCAAAGTCATTAGAAATGGATCATCGGCATAGCTGGGTAAGGAAGGGCGATAATTATATTTCACGTAAACAGGTAATGCTGGTGATGTCAAGTGTAAACTGAAGAAGTGCTCTGAATTTTTTATAGATTTTAAAAGAGGAATTTAGGGGTGAAAGTCGTGCACTCAGCCCAACTAGATCCAAGTGACACAAGAAATGCACAAAAAATAAATCACTTCCATTACGAATTCTTCGACGCGAAAGTTTTTACAGCGAAGGATCTGGGTCACAGTCACTTAAAATGAAATGAATACAGGGTGTGTTAAAAAGAATATGCGTATTTCGAATGCTTATATTTATTAAACTTTAAGACATACGAATATGAAACTTTACACACACATTTACAAACCTCTCAAGTTCAGATTACAGACGTCCAATATGTCCTCCATCAGCGACACGAACAATATTCCTCCCATACTCGGGCAAGCATGTCCTTCGTCACTGATGTTACGGCAGTACGGGTTCAGTTCTTCAACTCTTCCGGGTACTGTGGGGATGGTGGTACATAAACGTTGTCTTTAACGAAGCCCCACAGGAAGAAGTCAGAGGGTGTCAAATCCGGTGACCGTGGAGCCCAGCTGAGACATGCTAAGTCGCCAGCTCCTTGATGACCAATCCAACGGTTCGGTAGAGTTTCATTCAGATATTCCCGCACCTGGTGACTCCAGCCTCGGAAACAACCAGTTTTGTAACATAGTGAGATATTGCTGACCGTTAACCGTGTTTCCATCAAAGAAGAATGGGCCGTAAACAGATGATCGAGATATCGCACAAAACACATTGACTTTGGGCGAATCTCGTACATGTTCAATGGCTGCATGTGGGTTCTGTAGGTCCCAGATTCGAACACTGTTTTTGTTTACCTAACCACTAACATGGAAAGTCGCTTCATCTCTGAGCACAGTGCGTTGTGCGAAAGTCTTACCATTGTCAACAGCATCAGGACACTCGTTACAAAATGCCACACATCAGCGTTTGCCATCAGGACGCAGAGCTTGTAACAGTTGTAACTTGTACGGCTACGTAACCAGCCGACGTCTCAAAACACTCCAAATTGTTGTCATAGGCAATTGTAACTCCCGCCTGGCACGATGAGTTGATTTTGAAGGACTACGTTGGAAAGCAGTTTGATTTCGTGCAACATTTTCTTCAGGAACACGAGGGCGGCCAGGACTCTTTCCTTTACATACACGTCCTGTATCTAGAAACTGTTGATACCTTCTGCAAATGTTCCACCCGTTTGGAGTATCAATTTGGTACTTCAACCCCAAACATCTCTGCACTGTAATCACGGAATTGCACTTCGCAAACTCGAGGACACAAAACGAGTTCTACTGCAGAGTCGTCATTTTAAACATATGATTGTTACCAAGCAAAACAGGGGACAGCTGACATATAGCGGCCATTAATATAAACTAGACTGTGTTTTCGTTTCTCCAACAGCCGAGCCGAAGCGCAGCGATCGATAGTTTGGACAAAATAATACTTGGTAATTCGTATATTCTTTTTAAAACACCCTGTAAAACAAAATTATGAAAAATATGACTGGAACAGCCCAGTTTTAAACATGATTTATATTTACAGTAATGAAATATCATGCCAAAGTTTTAACGTTTCCGTACTATTTGGTCACGTTAAAAAACTGATTAGTCTGAAAGCAAAATTGTTGATATAGAGAACCGTAATGTTTCCAGAATGAAGTTTTCACTATGCAGCGGAGTGTGCGCTGATATTAAACTTCATGGTAGATGGTAGCTCAGTTGGTAGAGCACTTGTCCGCGAAGGGCAAAGGTCCCCAGTTGGAGTGCAGATCCGACACACAGTTTTAATCTGCAAGGAAGTTTCATGAACTATAATTTCTTTGGGCGTTACGGAAAATATTTTTTTCTGTCTGAAGTACAAAAAGTCGACTGTGCTTATCGTGCAATAACATCTCATATGCAAGAACAAGGACTACCTACATCATGAGGCACAACAAGAGAGCAAACTAGAATGTATATCACGATATTAGCAATTCGGTCAAAAAACACTGTTGGTGAACAAAAGTAATGGTCACCTGTAAAGCATTTCCCAAATATCCTTATCCAGCACTGTAAGTGAGGACGTACAGACAACATTTCAGAACACACGAGAGAACTGTTCTATAAGCGGTTTTCCGTGCAGGCTACGAACTGCAGCTAAAGCGATGTTGTCTTTTACTTGGACAAATTAAATGTGGGAAACGTGTGTACCGCCCTGGTAGAGAAGCTGTTTGCGAGTAGCCAAAGTCCTGGAAGAGCAGGCTACTGACCGGTTATCCGTTCTGGTCAGTGGCGGTGGATAACCCTCAGCGGCCAAACAGGGTCGCGTTCCAACAACTTGTGTGGCCGCGAGTAAACACTCGTGCCGACTATCTACTTCTATGGCGCTCCATTTCATTGTACTGATGTCCTTTCGGTAACCGGTTGTAATTGTTTGTTCGTGCACTCAACACAAAACAATGCTTTTAAGTGATCCATTACGACTAACTACTGGGAAATTTTGCGATTTAGCGAAGGGTTTTAAGTGTGCTGATGTTAGTCGGAACATCCTGTTTGAGAAGTTTTTAAAAAGAGAAAGAGGTTAGTAACTATAGTACGATTAAAATTGCTTGATAGTTGACATTTGTCACTTGCCGCTGCAGTGTTACCACGTCCGCTGCAGGCTACCGCTTGGTTATAGGCGACACACAAACACGGCGGGTCACTCACAAATGCTGTTGATGTGTAACGTGGAACAATGTTGAAAGCGGCCGCCGCGAGGTATGACGCAAATGGGGGATGCCCTGTCGACAGTTGAGTTTAAGTGATCAATGACTGAACTGCGGCAGACGACGCGTTTTTTAGTCCTGAATTTAATCTCATGTCCTAACCTAACCACAACCTCGTGATGTGCAATGTAACCGAGAAAACGGCATCGACAATCTGCGGCAGAACTGAAATCACGATTGGTTTCTTCGCGGCTTTTACGGGTAACCTTTATGAGCAAACTCGAGACAGAAAATTCCTGTTTCAGCTTTAAAAGTCATGCAGTTTCTTAAATGCTCGTGTCAAGCCTCCAAGCCATCACAATCTGCCCACATTCTGACTCATATACATCGCGCGCCTTCCCCATTCTACCCAAGGACAGCACGTTCACTGATACTATATGTACTGTGCGTGTGTCTGACTAACAATCATTCTTCGCCAGGACGTGGACGAGTTTGTATCGGTAGTAGATCGGTGGTCATATTGTTTTGGTTGATCAATGTATGATTGAAACTTTGTAGATGTGTAGCTAATATCTGACATCCAGACATTCTGTCTATGGCTGTACTGACTATATATAACATCATATAATGTTTCTCGAAGACGAGAGCAGCTGGTTGGCTCACCTCTCACTTGCTGCTGTCGGCTGGGCCCTCCATCTGACTTTCTGGTGATGACTAGGTCCTCACCTCTGGCCTCCTGGTGATGCGTAGGCCCCCAGTTCTGGCTTGCTGGTGATGGCTAGGCCCTCTCCTCTGGCTCCCTGCTGGTGGCTGGGTCCTTACCTCCGGTTCTGTGGTGGTGACTAGGCCATTAGCTCTGCCTCCTTGGTAATCACTAGGTCCTCACCTCTGACTTGCTGGTGATGGCTAGGCTCTCTCCTCTGGCTCCCTGCTGGTGGCTGGGTCCTTACCTCCGGTTCTGTGGTGGTGACTAGGCCATTAGCTCTGCCTCCTTGATAATCACTAGGGCCTCACCTCTGGCCTCCTGATGATGCGTAGGCCCCCAGTTCTGGCTTGCTGGTGATGGCTAGGCCCTCTCCTCTGGCTCCCTGCTGGTGGCTGGGTCCTTACCTCCGGTTCTGTGGTGGTGACTAGGTCATTAGCTCTGCCTCCTTGGTAATCACTAGGTCCTCACCTCTGGCCTCCTGGTGATGAGTAGGTCCCCAGTTCTGGCTTCCTGGTGATGGCTAGGTCCCCTCCTCTGGCTCCCTGCTGGTGGCTGGGTCCTTACCTCCGGTTCCGTGGTGGTGACTAGGCCATTAGCTCTGCCTCCTTTGTAATCACTAGGTCCTCACCTCTGACTTGCTGGTGATGGCTAGGCTCTCTCCTCTGGCTCCCTGCTGATGGCTGGGTCCTTACCTCCGGTTCTGTGGTGGTGACTAGGCCATTAGCTCTGCCTCCTTGATAATCACTAGGTCCTCACCTCTGGCCTCCTGATGATGCGTAGGCCCCCAGTTCTGGCTTGCTGGTGATGGCTAGGCCCCCTCCTCTGGCTCCCTGCTGGTGGCTGTGTCCTTACCTCCGGTTCTGTGGTGGTGACTAGGTCATTAGCTCTGCCTCCTTGGTAATCACTAGGTCCTCACCTCTGGCCTCCTAGTGATGAGTAGGCCCCAGTTCTGGCTTGCTGGTGATGGCTAGGCCGTCTCCTCTGGCTCCCTGCTGGTGGCTGGGTCCTTACCTCCGGTTCTGTGGTGGTGACTAGGTCATTAGCTCTGCCTCCTTGGTAATCACTAGGTCCTCACCTCTGGCCTCCTGGTGATGAGTAGGTCCCCAGTTCTGGCTTGCTGCTGATGGCTAGGTCCTCTCCTCTGGCTCCCTGCTGGTGGCTGGGTCCTTACCTCCGGTTCCGTGGTGGTGACTAGGCCATTAACTCTGCCTCCTTGGTAATCACTAGGTCCTCACCTCTGGCCTCCTGGTGATGAGTATGTCCCTAGTTCTGGCTTGCTGGTGATGGCTAGGTCCTCTCCTCTGGCTCCCTGCTGGTGGCTGGGTCCTTACCTCCGGTTCTGTGGCGGTGACTAGGCCATTAGCTCTGCCTCCTTGGTAATCACTAGGTCCTCACCTCTGGCCTCCTGGTGATGAGTAGGTCCCCAGTTCTGGCTTCCTGGTGATGGCTAGCTCCTCTCCTCTGGATCCCTGCTGGTGGCTGGGTCCGTACCTTCGGTTCCGTGGTGGTGACTAGGTCATTAGCTCTGCCTCCTTGGTAATCACTAGGTCCTCACCTCTGACTTGCTGGTGATGGGTAGGCTCTCTCCTCTGGCTCCCTGCTGGTGGTTGGGTCCTTACCTCCGGTTCCGTGGTGGTGACTAGGCCATTAGCTTTGCCTCCTTGGTAATCACTAGGTCCTCACCTCTGGCCTCCTAGTGATGAGTAGGCCCCCAGTTCTGGCTTGCTGGTGATGGCTAGGTCCTCTCCTCTGGCTTCCTGCTGGTGGCTGGGTCCTTACCTCCGGTTCGGTGGTGGTGACTAGGCCATTAGCTTTGCCTCCTTGGTAATCACTAGGTCCTCACCTCTGGCCTCCTAGTGATGAGTAGGCCCCAGTTCTGGCTTGCTGGTGATGGCTAGGCCCTCTCCTCTGGCTCCCTGCTGGTGGCTGGGTCCTTACCTCCTGTTCCATGGTGGTGACTAGGTCATTAGCTCTGCCTCCTTGGTAATCACTAGGTCCTCACCTCTGGCCTCCACATGATGAGTAAGCCCCCAGTTCTGGCTTGCTGGTGATGGCTAGGTCCTCTACTCTGGCTCCCTGCTGGTGGCTGGGTCCTTACCTCCGGTTCCGTGGTGGTGACTAGGTCATTAGCTCTGCCTCCTTGGTAATCACTAGGTCCTCACCTCTGACTTGCTGGTGATGGCTAGGCTCTCTCCTCTGGCTCCCTGCTGGTGGCTGGGTCCTTACCTCCTGTTCCATGGTGGTGACTAGGTCATTAGCTCTGCCTCCTTGGTAATCACTAGGTCCTCACCTCTGGCCTCCACATGATGAGTAAGCCCCCAGTTCTGGCTTGCTGGTGATGGCTAGGTCCTCTACTCTGGCTCCCTGCTGGTGGCTGGGTCCTTACCTCCGGTTCCGTGGTGGTGACTAGGTCATTAGCTCTGCCTCCTTGGTAATCACTAGGTCCTCACCTCTTACTTGCTGGTGATGGCTAGGCTCTCTCCTCTGGCTCCCTGCTGGTGGCTGGGTCCTTACCTCCGGTTCCGTGGTGGTGACTAGGCCATTAGCTCTGCCTCCTTGGTAATCACTAGGTCCTCACCTCTGGCCTCCTGGTGATGAGTAGGTCCCCAGTTCTGGCTTGCTGCTGATGGCTAGGTCCTCTCCTCTGGCTCCCTGCTGGTGGCTGGGTCCTTACCTCCGGTTCCGTGGTGGTGACTAGGCTATTAGCTCTGCCTCCTTGGTAATGGCTAGGTCCTCACCTCTGGCCTCCTAGTGATGAGTAGGTCCCCAGTTCTGACTTGCTGGTGATGGCTAGGTCCTCTCCTCTGGCTCCCTGCTGGTAGCTGGGTCCTTACCTCCTGTTCCGTCTTGGTGACTAGGCCATTAGCTCTGCCTCTTTGGTAACCACTAGGTCCTCACCTCTGACTTGCTGGTGGTGGCTAGGTCCTCGAGGCACGCCAGCGCTGGTAGGCGGCGAAGAGGAGCAGCAGGACGAACGTGCCAGCCACCACCTCCAGCAGCGTCCCCAGGACCAGCTTCACGATCCACCACACCGTGGCTAATTTGAAGGTTCCCTTATTGTCCGACAAGATTTCTTCGCCCATGTCAGCGCGATCCACATTCGCTGGCCTGTGGGAAAGGGGTTTGTCTCATCACTAACATATCCAGGGTATACAAAGAAGGCGTCGTGACTAGATGTCTAGCTGCTGGTGGTTCTTTCAGGTTGTATGGTCGGGCTCCACGAAACGAAAATAGTGTTTGGACTATGATCATACCGTGATCATACGTGCCGAAAGACTCTCCTGCAACTAGCCATGATATGGCCGGGACAAGTGGAATGCACGCCATTGTTATGTGGGCGTAATTTTGGAACAGATGAAAATATTAGGGACTGAAAAAGAAAAGAGGGAGATAACAGTAAAGGGCGAAAGAAGAAGGGAATGGATTGCAAAGCAATCAGAACGTAAGGTGGCGGCGATGTATGAAAGGAAATCGTCAGTATATTTCAACACTATTACACAGTGTTGAACAACAGTTTCATAAAACCTACCTCTCTCTGTAACAGAGACGCTTGTGTTTTCTTTTCGGTTACTATATGGAGCGCAATGGCCATTTAATGGAGAGTATATTTTACGTTTGTTGTTTTGTTTGTTGCGATTTTGCGTCGATCAGCAATGAAACGGTGGCAAAATAATCCTGTTAGTGCTGCGAGCAGTGTTGCTTTGAGCTGTGTGTTATTCCATATTTTGAACTGTGAGGGCGCAACGTTGAAGCTTGCCCTGGTCGCTGACTACACGTACCTACGCCAATGCCTGTTGTTTCTATCTATGTTCGAAAACGCCGACGGTGACAGCCGATAACCGTGAAGAGAAAGGAAACATGTTTGATTTCATTTGACAGTACACGGGCTAATAACGTTTCTCTTGTCACATAAACTGTATATTTGAAGTATGTTTCCCAGTATGTGACCTAATAGTCGTCAACCACTTTTCTTGGTGCTTCGACAGTTATTTGCAGTTTTCACGTTTTGCAACGTTACAGGACCAACTGTGCGTCTTCATTCTCGTAACGTGAGAGAGTTCCTAGCAAATTTCAAGTCTGTGCGCTTTCATTTCAGGAGTCAGTATCTGGGATAACCATTGTTTACAGATCTTCCGATAGCCAAGTAAAGCTCAAAATGGTTCAAATGGCTCTGAGCACTATGGGACTCAACTGCTGTGGTCATAAGTCCCCTAGAACTTAGAACTACTTAAACCTAACTAACCTAAGGACATCACACACACCCATGCCCGAGGCAGGATTCGAACCTGCGACCTTAGCAGTCGCACGGTTCCGCACTGCGCGCCAAGTAAAGCAATAATGTGACCAACACGTTCTTGAGAAATGCCGATTGTGCTTGCAACTTCTCTCTGAGTGATACGACGATCGTCCTGAATCAATCTGTCAACATTTTGCTTGTGAAACTCGGTGGTTGCTGTCACAGGACGTCCAACTCTTTGTTTATCACGCAGGTCACATGTTCCCGCCTCAACATCTTTCAATGTACACGCCCAACGAAGCACAGCACTCACATCAACACAATCACCATCTCCAGATGGATGGATCTCCTTTGGGGTGACACCTTCTGCTGTCAAGAATTCAATGACTGCACGTCGCGTAAATCGCACTGACCGTCCGTCTGCGCAGGGTTCCATACTTTAGACTGTAACAACACAACCGTTCAATGCTAAGGCTTTCCGCCAATTGGAGCTGTAGAGAAGAGGCTACGGAACAAGCCAGTACCTGCCGCATACCAATGCTGTCTATTGTTGAAGAGTTACGAAGGTCGAGGCATTACTTTTCAGTCAGCCCTCGTAGATGTAGGTTGTAGCACTTACACAGAGATGAGGGTGCTTGCACAGGATATAATAGCGTGGAGAACTGTTGTGACTTAGCAAGACAGCCAAGTCACAACGAGAGGAAGCCGAAAGGCACGCGTTTAATCTCACGCAGGCTGGCGTGAGGTCTGGAACATTACAAGGGAATTAATAGTAGCAAATAAAGTACGTAGTTGATATAATACTTAACTTTAATCCACAATTGTAGAACATCGTTCTTGATGATACATGCTTCAAAATATTAATTATCAAAGCTATGGCGTCTTGCTGGGTCGTAGCCAATGACTTAGCTGAAGGCTATGCTAACTATCGTCTCGCCAAATGAGAGCGTATTTGTCAGTGTGGCTTCGCTAGCAAAGTCTGCTGTACAACTGGGGCGAGTGCCAGGACGTCTCTCTAGACCTGCCATGTGGTGGCGCTCGGTCTGCAATTACTGACAGTGGCGACACGCGGGTCCGACGTATACTAATGGACCGCGGCCGATTTAAAGGCTACCACCTAGCAAGTGTGGTGTCTGGCGGTGACACCACAAGAACTGCATCAAAACAGTATTAGGACTGAAGATCACGACGTTCAGAAGGTTTACGAAATCTGTGATAAATGGCATTGATTGACGTCCTATTTTTCCCTTCTGTAGTTCGTCGTTACAACTCGGTTATCTTTTGTGTATTCATCACGTCTTCAGTCTCTCTAGCAAGGGGGAGCGAAGCATGTTTTGTAAAATGCGTCTACCCCCTTCTCAGTGAACCAATTTTTGGCAGCACTCGTGATACACTAAGAATTACTCCATCTCTGTATATAAAAGGCAATGTCCTAACTGACTGACTGACTGACTGACTCATCATCGCTCACTCCAAGCCGCTAAGGATAGAAACTTGAAATCTGGAGATGGTGTGGATCTTATACTGTAGGCGTCGTTTATGTAGGGATTTTTCGAGATACCAACGCTAAGGGATGAAATAGGGAGTGAAGGTCTTTGTAAAAAATGTCACTATTAAGGCAATTTTGAAGCCGAACTACGAAAATTGGTGTTCGATTTTTCAGTAGAAAATAAAAAATTCGGGTTTCAGAATTTTTGAAAATTCAACCAGTAAGGGGGTAAAATAGTGGGTGAATGCTTTTTTTGAAAATAAATAATTACTGAAGAACCACTAAAGATGTTTAAGGCTACATCTATGACATTTGGTATTATTTGACTTCTCGGTTAGAAAAAAAAAAGTTTTTCATTGTTTCTAGAAATTCAACTCGTAAGAGAGTACAATAGGGAATGAACATTTTTAAGAGAAAGTATTTCGTTACATTAAAAAAATTTTAAAGCTAAATTTATGAAAATTGGCATTTCACTTCTCGGTAAGATGTAAAGAAGTATTTGTTAGGGGATGAAAGTTGCTTTAGAAACATCTCCACAAGAACACAAAAGGCATGATTAACAAAAACTTTGGACTCCAGCTACCAGAATCGCTTTTTGGTCGGAACTACATTCGGAAAATGCCATGTTTATATGGCTTAAAAGGTGTTGCAATTCGTGAAAAATGTAAAAATTCGATTAAATAAAAACAAAAAGAGTCTCTGCAGGTCATACAGAATAAGGGAGTGAAGCACCGTGCGATAAGCTAGTTGTTCTATAAAAATAGTTGTTAGAAATAAGCCTCATTGACTGAAAAGTTCATGGTTTAATAAAGCAAAAACTCGTGATCAGATGGCCAACACCAATCGCGAAATGCTGTACACAAAATATATGTGTGGTGCGAAAAGTGGCAATTGACTCTAAATAATGAAAGGTGTGAAGTCATCCACATGAGTACTAAAAGAAATCCGCTAAATTTCGGTTACACAAATGTAAAGGTTGTAAATTCAACTAAATGCTTAAGGATTACAGTTTTGAATAATTTAAATTGGAAGGATCACATAGATAATGTTGTGGGAAAGCAAACCAAAGACTGCAATTTATTGGCAGGACACTTAAAGTGGAACAGGTCTACTAAAGAAACTGCTTGCATCACGTTTGTCTGCCTTCTACTGGAGTATTGCTGTCCCCGGTGAGGGCTCCACATGAGATGTGACTGACGGAGGACACCGAACAAATTCAGAGAAGGGCAGCTCGTTTTGTTTTATGGCTAAACAGGCGGGGAGTACCACGGGCATGATACGAGAATTGGAGTGGCAATCATTAAATGAAACCCATTGCGGCAGGATCTTCTCGTGAAATTTTGGTCACCAACTTTCTCGTCCGATTGCGAAAATATTTTGTTGGCGCCCACCTATATAGGGAGAAATCATCATCATAATAAAATAAGAGGAATCAGAGCTAACACGGAAAGATTTAAGTGCTCGTTTTTCCTGCTCACCGTTCGTGGGTGGAACGATAGAGAAATAGCTTGAAGGTGGTTCGAAGAACCCTCTGCCAGGCACTGAACTGTGAACTGCAAAGTAATCGTATAAATGTAGATGCATCTAGATATAGATGAAAACTAAATGCCATTTACCTTTCATCATTTGAAAAATGGAAGTGTTCACAGAAAGTTCTTTTCCACTGTAAAGTTTATTTAGGCTCTAAAGATGATGGTTCTGCCGGCCGGTTCTAGGCGCTTCAGTCTGGAACCGCGCTGCTGCTACGGTCGCAGGTTCGAATCCTGCCTCGGGCATGGATGTGTGTGCTGTCCTTAAGTTAGTTAGGTTTAAGTAGTTCTAAGCCTAGGGGCTTATGACCTCAGATGTTAAGTCCCACAGTGCTTAGAGCCATTTGATGATGGTTGTGGAAAGAGGAAGGGGTAATACCTAATATCTGATAGCACTCCAGGGTAATTATCTCAGAAAGGCTGGGAACCACTTAGATAGACTGATTCAAGCAAGGTGTTTTGTGTTTAATTTAGTATCGTTAAGTAATGATGAGTGTATAACATAACTACTTCAATTGTTGCATATTTCAGTGGCATTTGGAGTGACATCTAGAGACAATTATGCGAGTTGCGAGCTGATCACCTAGAGATGAAGCAGCATGTGGCGGCAACAGCAATAAATCAACAGCCGCCGAAAATCCAGAGAACGGCGACAAGAATCTAGTTTGGACCTGATGGTCCACCGATAAAGCTCGTGCCTGGATCAGCTAAATTGCGTTATCGAATCCCGGTCGTCGCACAAATTCAGCCTGCCTTTTAACATATCATTCAGATCTCAATGATTTGGAGATTCGTGATAAAGACACGCGGTCCGGATTCCACGTTAGACTGTTAGACCTCTCTCCACGGTCGAATAAGAGGGGCACGTCAGGGATACGCAAGTTGCCGAAGTGGCGTACAGTTGAAAGACTTTCATCAGGTCACTGAGCCACGCTAAATTATTATTACCAGAATCTACAGATGTCTTCTACCTCTGTCTTCTTCCTTTATGTTTATACTATATGAATCGGTGATTGTAAAAACAACACATGTCCGCTTTTTGGCAAAAATTTGATATATGCAGAGAAGCCTTCAGCATACTTAGATGCAGCATCTATGCAAAAATCACCCTTGTCCTATACATATTGATGCTTTTACAGGCATACAGTTTTTCGTGTTCTTTGCAGTAACAACATGAGTCCAGGACTTATGTTATTATTGCAAGAAATGGCAGATAGCAGCACCAAACGAACACACTCTGATCTTGTTTCATGTAGTGAATAGAATGCATGCCAGATGGCAGCACATCTGATGCCTGTTATCTCGTTACCTGTGTGCATTGTTGTAGCAGCTGCGTATACATTGTCATTTAGTTTCGTTTATAGAACACGTTTCATTCGATTATCTATGCACAATGTCGAAGAAGAGAGGTGCACAATCGGAACCATATAAAAGAAATTTCATAAAAGCTGCCGGAACGAAGGGTTTTGGTTATGTGAATCACAGTGGAAAAGAAATTAATGCTGTAAAAATAGGACCTGACAGTGGGTAAGTTCAAAGTCTACGTGAATTAATCTCTTGTCTATGTATTTTTTACTTCTTAGAGGTTCCCATCTGTTCTAAGTTTTGTGGTACGTAAATATGATATGGATAATTTACTCTATCAATAAAAAATAATTGATTTTACGTAAATAATTTTTTTTGCAACTCTTTTACGTTTCCTGACATTGGTATTCGTGTATTAATATGTTTCAGATGTAAGAAACTGCGTTTCAAGAGGATCTCTGAACATGAACAGATGGATATATTCACTAAATGTCACCATTTTGAGAGTAAGAACACACAAGTTGGTTATCTTGCAGAGCTGATCGAAAAAGAAGGCGTGGTACGCAGAAGACATTGGAAAAGTGATGGCCAGCCTAAGCGAAGAGCACTAAATTACCGATATCACGTGGTAACTGGAGATGCTGTGCGGGTCGAAGTGTGCAAAAAGGCAATTTGTAGCCTTTTTGGAATTACAAATGAATGTGTGCGACGAATTTGTAACTGTGTGAAAAATAATGTTCGCCCATGTCACAGTAGAGGATGTACTGCTTCAACCAGCGCAACACCACAGGAAATCTCACATTATTCAAGCAAAGAAATGTATTACTGAAATCCTGAATTATCTGTAAAAAGTATGTACGAACTGTTCATGAAGTTATATCCTCATACCAGAGTGCCATATGGAATTTATTTAAGGGTTTTCAATGAGCGTTTTAGCTTACGTTTTGGGCGGCCGCAAATCGATACTTTCTGCTCTTGTGAGTCACTTTCAGTGAAGATTAAGAGTCCATCACTGAACGATACTGCAAAGCGTGTGGCTGTAGCGGAACTCATGGTACATAAAAGAAGAAGCAAAAAATTATATTTAAAGATTGATGCTGGTAAGGAGAAGTGTGCAGAAAATGAGCATGTGGTAGCATTGTGTTTCGATTATATGCAAAATCTGCAGTTGCCTAAGCTCCCAGTACAGGAAGCTTTTTATTTACGGCAAATTAACGTTAATACATTCTGTATTACAGACTTAAAGAGCAACAAATCCAAGGTATATCTGTACCACGAAGGTACTGCCCACAAAGGACCTAACGAAGTGTGCTCGTTTTTGGTTGATTACATCAACACAGAAATACCTGATAGTGTTACTGAATTACACCTGTTCTCGGATGGGTGCCCTGCGCAAAATAAGAATGACACAGTGGTTAGGCTAATGAACTGCCTTGTATGTTCTGGCAGATTCAAAGATGTATTCCAGCATTTTCCTGTGCGTGGCCATTCATTTTTACCATGTGATCGTACATTTACTTGCATAAAGCGAATGATAAGAAGAAAAGACAGAATATATTCTTTGTATGATTATGTTCCATGTATGGTGATATCATCCATAAAACAAAATATTAATGTAAAGCTTGTTACCACGGAAGAGATTTTGGGTTAAAAAAAATGGTGGCCCAAATTTTATAAGGGATCCTGTTTGTCTGACGACAGTTAAGGGACGAATGTTGACAAAAGCAGTAAAGTGAAATTCACAGTGTCCTTATTTATGAGCTTCCATCACAGTGAAATGTTTCCAGGTAAAGTTGACTGTTACTATCATATTGATGGTCTCATAAAACACTGCTTTTCATTGCAACAATCATTAGAGACAGAACCAAAGTTGCCTGCAGAAATGGCATATAATAACAAAGTTGCAATCAGTGTCAAAAAATTGAAAGATGTGGACAATTAATGCAATATATTCATGATGAGCACAAAGCCTTTTATCTGGAATTGACTGAGTGGCCTTCTGTGGACACTCCTGAAGATGACTCAAAATAAATTTTTGGTGTAAAATAACCTGTATAGTGTAGTGTTAACCCTTCATTGTCCTGTTAGGTGAAATATGAAATTTAATTCCTAATGTCACGATTTACATCGTCATATCTTTAGTCTTTCCATACAGTGTGTGCATACATTAACAATATTTTTCAATTCCTCTGTAAAACAATATTAGACAATGTACAAGTAATATTGTATATTAAATTTATACAATAAAGTAATTTTTGATAACATAAACAAATGTTGATTTTTAAAATGTCAGTCCAAAAAGTTCATCCTGCAATAACAATATAAGTCCATACAATTAAAAAAATCGTTCATGAAAAGTTATTACATTTAAAGTACTTTGTTTTATTGTTAAAGCTTACCTAACATACACAGTCAATATTAAAATTAATGGATTTATCCTACTCTCCTTTATTTAGCCTGTATACAGTTTTTTGCTTCTCCTGAAATATTTACTTTTTTGGACTAATGTTGTTTTTACAATTACTGATTCATATGTAAACAAACATGCCAAATTTAAACAGACGCAAAATCCCCAAGATTGACGATCTTTTACAGAAGCTCGAAATTTAGCGCGGACTTCAATGCGATATGCTTATATCAGTTTGCACAACGAAACTTTGTCTCGAAACCTGGCAGAAAATGCAAAGAGATTCTGGTCGTATGTGAAGTATGTTAGCGCCAAGAAACAATGCCTTCTCTGCGCGATAGCAATGGAGATACTATCGAAGACAGTGCTGCCAAAGCAGAGTTACTAAACACAGCCTTCCGAAATGCCTTCACAAAAGAAGACGAAGTAAATACTCCAGAATTCGAATCGAAAACAGCTGCCAACATGAGTAACGTAGAAGTAAATATCCTTGGCGTAGTGAAGCACTTAAATCACTTAATAAAAGCAAGTCTTCTGGTCTAGACTGTATAGCAGTTAGGTTCCTTTCGGGGTATGCTGATGCATTAGCTCCATACTTAACAATCATATACAACCGTTCGCTCGACGAAAGCACCGTACCCAAAGACTGGAAAGTTGCACAGGTCACACCAATATTCAAGAAAGGTAGTAGGAGTAATCCAATTAATTCCAGGACCATATCGTTAACGTCGATATGCAGTAGGATTTTGGAACATATATTGTGTTCAAACATTATGAATTACCTTGAAGAAAACTGTCTATTGACACACAGTTAACATGGATTTAGAAAACATCGTTTCTGTGAAACTCAACTAGCTCTTTATTCACATGAATTGTTGAGTACTATTGACGGGATTTCAGATCGATTCCGTATTTCTGGATTTCCGGGAGGCTTTTGACACTGTGCCACACAAGCGGCTTGTAGTGAAATTGCGTGCTTATGGAATATCGTCTCAGTTATGTGACTGGATTTGTGATTTCCTGTCAGAGAGGTCACAGTTCGTAGCAATTGACGGAAAGTCATCGAGTAAAACAGAAGTGATTTCTGGCGTCCCCCAAAGTAGTGTTATAGACCCTTTCCTGTTCCTTATCTATATAAACGATTTGGGGGACAATCTGAGCAGCCGTCTTAGGTTGTTTGCAGATGACGATGTCGTTTATCGACTAATAAAGTCATCAGAAGATCAAAGCAAACTGCAAAACGATTTAGAAAAGATATCTGAATGGTGCGAAAAGTGGCATTTGACCCTAAATAACGAAAAGTGTGAGGTCATTCACATGAGTGCTAAAAGGAATTCGTTAAACTTCGGTTACACGATAAATCAGTCTAATCTAAAAGCCGTAAATTCAACTAAATAACTAGGTATTACAATTACGAACATCCTAAATTCGAAGGAACACACAGAAAATGTTGTGGGGAAGGCTAACCAAAGACTGCGTTTTATCGGCACGACACTTAGAAAATGTAACAGAGTTACTAAGGAGACTGCCTTACCAGATAGGACTGACGGAGTACATTGGAAACGTTCAAAGAAGGGTAACACGTTTTGTACTATCGCGAAATATGGGAGAAAGTGCAACAGAAATGATACAGGATTTGGGCTGGAAATCATTAAAAGAAAGGCGTTTTTCGTTGCAACGGAATCTTTTCACGAAGTTTCCAATCACCAACTTTCTCCTTCGAATGCGAAAATATTTTATCGACACCGACCCACATAGGGAGGAACGATCACCACGATAAAATAAGGGAAATGAGAACTCGTACGGCAAGATATAGGTGTTCGTTCTTTCCGCGCGCTATATGAGATTGGAATAATAGAGAATTGTGAAGGTGGTTCGATGAACCCCCTGCCACGCACTTACATGTGATTTGTAGAGTATCCATGTAGATGTAGAAAGTTTTGCTACGTTTCACGTTAGTAGATAGGCTAATTCACGAGGAAGGTTGGTGTATATGACTACATATTATAAACAAGTCGTCCGACTGTTTTGCGCTACCCGTGCGGAACCTGGGCGAGTCGCTAGTAAATTATAATTAGGCGTTAATTGGCTGTAAAGAGCCACTCTACGTCTACATATACATTTATACTCCGCAAGCCACCCAACGGTGAGTGGCGGGGGGCACTTTACATGCCACTGTCATTACCTCCCTTGCCTGTTCCAGTCGCGTATGTTTCGCGGGAAAAACGACTGCCGGAAAGCCTCCGTGCGCGCTCGAATCTCTCTAATTTTACGTTCATGATCTCCTCGGGAGATATAAGTAGGGGGAAGCAAAATATTCGATACCTCATCCAGAAACGCACCCTCTCTAAACCTGGACAGCAAGCTACACCGATGCAGAGCGCCTCTGTTGCAGAGTCTGCCACTTGAGTTTGCTAAACATCTCCGTAACGCTATCACGCTTACCAAATAACCCTGTGACGAAACGCTCCGCTCTTCTTTGGATCTTCTCTATCTCCTCTGTCAACCCGACCTGGTACGGATCCCACACTGATGAGCAATACTCAAATGTAGGTCGAACGAGTGTTTTGTAAGCCACCTCCTTTGTTGATGGACTACATTTCCTAAGGACTCTCCCAATGAATCTCAACGAGTCACCCGCCATACCAACAATTAATTTTATATGATCATTCCATTTCAAATCGTTCCGTACGCATACTCCCAGATATTTTACAGAAGTAACTGCTACCAGTGTTTGTTCCGCTATCATATAATCATACAATAAAGGATCCTTCTTTCTATGTATTTGCAATACATTACATTTGTCTATGTTAAGGGTCAGTTGCCACTCCCTGCACCAAGTGCCTATCCGCTGCAGATCTTCCTGCATTTCGCTGCAATTTTCTAATGCTGCAACTTCTCTGTATACTACAGCATCATTCGCGAAAAGCCGCATGGAACTTCCGACACTACGTACCAGGTCATTTATATATATTGTGAAAAGCAGTGGTCGCATAACACTCCCCCCTGTGGCACGCCAGAGGTTACTTTAACGTCTGTAGACGTCTCTCCATTGAGAACAACATGGTGTGCTCTGTCTGCTAAAAACTCTTCAATCCAGCCACACAGCTGGTCCGATATTCCGTAGGCTCTTACTTTATCAGGCGACAGAGCAGAACTATATCGAACGGCTTCCGGAAGTCAAGGGAAATGGCATCTACCTGGGAGCCTGTATCTAATATTTTCTGGGTCTCATGAACAAATAAAGCGAGTTGGGGTTCACACGATCGTTTTTTTTCCGGAATCCATGTTGATTCCTACAGAGTAGATTCTGGGTTTCCAGAAATGACATGATACGCGAGCAAAAATATGTTCTAAAATTCTACAACAGATCGATGTCAGAGGTATAGGCCTATAGTTTTGCGCATCTGCTCGACGACCCTTCTTGAAAACTGGAACTAACTGTGGTCTTTTCCAATCATTTGGAACCCTCCGTTCCTCTAGAGACTTGCGGTACACGGCTTTTTAGAAGGGGGGCAAGTTCTTTCGCGTACTCTGTGTAGAATCGAATTGGTATCCCGTCAGGTCCAGTGGACTTTCCTCTGTTGAGTGATTTCAGTTTCTTTTCTATTCCTTGAACACTTATTTCGATGACAACCATATTTTCGTTGGTGCGAGGATTTAGAGAAGGAACTGTAGTGCGGTCTTCCAGGCCGCTTATACTAAAATACTTAGAAAATATCCCGGAACAATCTCCGGAGTTTTATCTGTAGATTTCGGTTCCACCCTAGAAATAGCCAATTAGAACTCTTCTTTTGTGATTTTGCTCCGCTGTAAGTATGCGGACAACGCCAATACTCCATCTCCCCCGCGTTTTATCAGTGAAGTGTTTTTAGACGTCCGGGAAAACCTTTTAGCCGGGATCCCGTGCGCAAGATTGCGGCCCATTGCGGAATCGGGCGTGAGTTATCTGGGGCGATACGAGGTGACCTGCTCTCTGGGAAGACGGGGGAGGTGAGGCGGTCTACACGACACGGAGCGGCAGACAGCAAGCCAGGAGGCTTTTAAAAGCTCTGCGCCTCTCGAGGGGCCCGTATCGCCGCAGACTGCGCGCCGCACGCCATCCACATCCACTCTGAGGGTCTTTGAGAGGCGGCGGCATCCGGGGGTGGGAGGTGGCTGCAGTCCCGGAAGCTGGGCGCTGGCGCCATTACCACGGGAGACGCCCCTCTAATGGAAGGCACAAAAAATTATCGCGACTCCACAGACGCGCCAGACCTCAGGACGTCAGCAGAGCAGAGCAGACTGCTTCCAGACTGCACTTCCCCTACAGGTATGGCGTCACCAACTCCTCTCACACAGTTGTACGAGGGCATTTCGAAAAGTAAAAGATACAATGGCTCGCAGTCCTTATATAGAACATTTATTTAGAAAACGTCAGTTACATCTTATTAACTGGATTATTTGTTATTTTTCGACATAATCCCCCCCGTTATCCAAATATTTGTTAAGTCGGTGCACAAGCTTTTGTATCCCACAGTCATAGAAGGTTGCCGCCTTTTGTTGGAACCACATTTCAACTTCATCTTTGATCTCTTCATCGTCGTGGAATGATTTTCCACCAAGATGTGACTTCAGGTAATGGAAGACATGGAAGTCGGTGGGCGCAAGGTCCGGGCTGTATGGCGGATGATCCAATACGTCCCATTTGAATTGTTTGAGTAGTGCTTTGGTTACGAGCGCTGTGTGAAGCCGAGCGTTGTCATGAAGCGAGCGGACTCAACTTGTCAGCATTCCCCTGCGTTTGTTTTGAATTTCCCTTCGAATTTCGCAGTGTGGCATCACACACACTTGTAATAGAAGTAGCATTCGTAAACGTAAGATCCATTTGTGAACCTCTTTCGAATAACAGAAGCAGATTTCAAGTACTTGTTGAGGTGTATATCGAGCTTCGTTAAATAATCCAAGACTCACATTAGAGGTGCAGTGAAACTACAAGTGACACTTCGATAATTGACACTGGCGACTACCTGGCATCTCTCCAGCATATGTACCCCGTCCCCAAAAGTACAATTTCAAAGTTCTTCTGTGGTGTATCGGATGTTATTTACAGTACCTCAAGACTCATCTGAAGCTGTAATTTTCACTGTTGCACGCCACATTATTTATATAAGTATACGGCAGTTATTAAAGTTATTCTGTACTGAATTTTGGAGCTACGCTAAAATACGCTGTAATATCGTTGGTGATTGTACATTTATGTGCATTTATTAAAGACTACTGTCAAGCTGAAATTGCACTGACGCCAGAAAACTTCCATTTGAACCATACTGCTTTAAAATATCGAAACGTATGTATTTTTGCTCTCCTTGTGCTACTAACTCCCGGCGTATAGGTGAAGTCAGCACGGGAAGTAAGATGACAGCTTGAACTAACAACTGAAACAACAGACATGCATTTGACCAGTCGGTTGTGAACAGGCAGTGTTAAGTAGTGGACTTGGTTCAAATGGTTGAAATGGCTCTGAGCACTATGGGACTTAGCATCTGAGGTCATCAGTCCCCTAGAACTTAGAACTACTTAAACCGAACTAACCTAAGGACATCACACACATCCATGCCCGAGGCAGGATTCGAACCTGCGACCGTAGCAGTCGCGCAGTTCCAGACTGAAGCGCGTAGAACCGCTCGGCCACACCGACCGGCGTAGTGGACTTGCGGCCATGCTGTGGCAACCTTGTTGCATCGCAAGTCACAATGGGACAATATCTCATAACCAAGTGTTCAAGACATTCTCCATAATGCTTTGAGAAAGAGTAAAGCGTTTGCAAAGTTTATGTAGCACACTTTGACTCCCGGATCAAAACAAGGGCGCATGGAAGCCTCCCGCGACTTGACTGAAACGCAAAACGCGGACATTTCTTTATTTGGAAAAATTCGTCACGTGTGACGAGACTTAGTATTAACAGTTCTAACTTCCCACAAAACGACAAAGTGCAGAAATTCATATGAAGGGTCAACGCTTTGACGACATAACCGACATGCAAGACAGTTAGACGCTCGAGCTGAAGAACATCCTGAAGAAGTACTTTTGTGACAGTTTAACATTGTTGTGAACGTTCTGTGCGTTGTAATCAAGCTGAGGCACTATGGAGAACTCTTGAAGCATTAAAACCTCTATCTTAACGTTTCCCAGTTTTTTAAAAATCCATTTTAGAAATTTTTTTGACTGGCAAGATGTATACGTCATTCGCACACAGCACGTGAAAGTTTATAATTGACATATACGTGGCAAGAAGTTTGTATACCTGGAAGAATCCTGGAGATACTAAAAGGTATCAGATAGATTATATAATGGTAAGACAGTGATTTAGGAACCAGGTTTTAAATTGTAAAACATTTCCAGGGGCAGATGTGGATTCTGACCACAATCTATTGGTTATGATCTGCAGATTGAAACTGAAGAAACTGCAAAAAGGTGGGAATTTAAGGATATGGGACCTGGATAAACTGAAAGAACGAGAGGTTGTAGAGAGTTTCAGGAAGAGCATAAGGGAACAATTGACAGGAATGGGGGAAAGAAATACAGTAGAAGAAGAATGGGTAGCTCTGAGGGATGAAGTAGTGAAGGCAGCAGAGGATCAAGTAGGTAAAAAGACGAGGGCTAATAGAAATCCTTGGGTAACAGAAGAAATATTGAATTTAATTGATGAAAGGAGAAAATATAAAAATGCAGTAAATGAAGCAGGCAAAAAGGAATACATGCGTCTCAAAAATGAAATCGACAGGAAGTGCAAAATGGCTAAGCAGGGATGGCTAGAGGACAAATGTAAGGATGTAGAGGCTTGTCTCACTAGGGGTAAGATAGATACTGCCTACAGGAAAATTAAAGAGACCTTTGGAGAGAAGAGAACCACTTGTATGAATATCAAGAGCTCAGATGGCAACCCAGTTCTAAGCAAAGAAGGGAAGGCAGAAAGGTGGAAGGAGTATATAGAGGGTTTATACAAGGGCGATGTACTTGAGGACAATATTATGGAAATGGAAGAGGATGTAGATGAAGACGAAATGGGAGATAAGATACTGCGTGAAGAGTCTGACAGAGCACTGAAAGACCTGAGTCGAAACAAGGCCCCGGGAGTAGACAACATTCCATTAGAACTACTGATGGCCTTAGGAGAGCCAGTCATGACAAAACTCTACCATCTGGTGAGCAAGATGTATGAGACAGGCGAAATACCCTCAGACTTCAAGAAGAATACAATAATTCCTGAGCAAGCAGTAAAGGAAACAAAAGAAAAATTCGGAGTAGGCATTAAAATTCATGGAGAAGAAGTAAAAACTTTGAGGATCGCCGATGACATTGTAATTCTGTCAGAGACAGCAAAAGACTTGGAAGAAAAAAATGGCTCTGAGCACTATGCGACTTAACTTCTGAGGTCATCAGTCGCCTAGAACTTAGAACTAATTAAACCTAACTAACCTAAGGACATCACACACATCCATGCCCGAGGCAGGATTCGAACCTGCGACCGTAGCGGTCACGCGGTTCCAGACTGAAGCGCCTTTAACCGCACGGCCACACCGGCCGGCAGACTTGGAAGAGCAGTTGAACGGAATGGACAGTGTCTTGAAAGGAGGATATAAGATGAACATCAGCAAAAGCAAAACGAGGATAATAGAATGTAGTGAAATTAAATCGGGTGATGCTGAGGGAATTAGATTAGGAAATGAGACACTTAAAGTTGTAAAGGAGTTTTGCTATTTAGGGAGTAAAATAACTGATGATGGTCGAAGTAGAGAGGATATAAAATGTAGACTGGCAATGGCAAGGAAATCGTTTCTGAAGAAGAGAAATTTGTTAACATCGAGTATAGATTTAAATGTCAGGAAGTCGTTTCTGAAAGTATTTGTATGGAATGTAGCCATGTATGGAAGTGAAACATGGACAATAACTAGTGTGGACAAGAAGAGAATAGAAGCTTTCGAAATGTGGTGCTACAGAAGAATGCTGAAGATAAGGTGGGTAGATCACGTAACTAATGAGGAAGTACTGAACATAATTGGAGAGAATAGAAATTTGTGACACAACTTGACTAGAAGAAGGGATCGGTTGGTAGGACATGTTTTGAGGCATCAAGGGATCACAAATTTAGCATTGGAGGGCAGCGTGGAGGGTAAAAATCGTAGAGGGAGACTAATAGATTAACACACTAAGCAGATTCAGAAGGATGTAGATTGCAGTAGGTACTGGGAGATGAAGAAGCTTGCACAGGATAGAGTAGCATGGAGAGCTGCATCAAACCAGTCTCAGGACTGAAGACCACAACAACAACATACGTGGCAAGTAGTTACAAGGTTAATACGCCGGTACCTACAAGCATCATATTTTATTAGCGTGCAAATTGTAGTACGAAAAGCCGAAAAGACAGTAATTTAGGTTCAGAAAGAAGGAATCTAGCATGGCGCTAGAAAAAGTTGGCGGATAGTGCTGCAGGCTAACACTACCAATGAAGCAAGGCAAGCGTTCTAGCAGTACCAAAATCTCAAACTCATTGCGGTAGCACATGTGCAGTAAGGCTGCCGGTGACAGTCTGAGGCCGATATTATGCAGAGATGGAATTTTGTCGAGTATTTAGCTCTAGGTAATCACACTTACCCCACTCCGCTCGTCAGGGAAGCGAAGTGCGCCGACGAGGCAGCGCCACCAGCCGCCTATTAAGGCGTTGCCACAGTTACCTCGCATTGTCGTCGGTTCTCGGCGTGATCTCTGTCGCACACCCGAGTCGAAATGCCAGAGATTTTTACCGAGGTACAGGGAGACCTGCACGGGATCACAGCGTCGTACATCATATACCGGTATAAATTTACCGTTTTGCAGGCGGAAAGACTCGTGTTTGTTCGATTAGACTATTCGTGATCGATCACAAAAACAATAACTACCGTAAAATATCTAAGAATATGCGACCGAATGGATTTAAAGTGGAACGATGACCTAAAACGAGTCGTAGCAAATCAGATGTTGGACTGGGATTCACCGTAAGAGTCCTGAGGAAATATAATTCACTTACAAAATAGGCAGCTTACAAAATGCATGTTCAGTCCGTTCTTCTCTGTTTCTCGTCAATCTGCCATCATTACCAGGTAGGAATAGTAGAGGAAAAAAAAAAAAAAAGCTGAAGAAGAGCGGCGAGTTGCGTCACAGGTTCTATTTGAAAGTGTTAGATTGTCTCGGAGACGCCCATCAAACTCGGCAGAGACTAAAGACAGGCGTTGTACGTCGTCAAGACACTCTCATGATTCTGGAAATTGCGTTTTAAGAAGAGTTCGACAAAATGTAACCCACATCTCTGTATCGAAATCACGGCGTTAATATCAGAGCAATTCCAGGTCATACGTTCTGTGGCTCTAGAAGGTGCCAGACGGCAAGTGCAAAATTCCAGGAGACAGTTCCTAGTCGTTCTTAAGATTTTTTTCTGTGTCGTATCGCATCTTTTAAATCTGGCAATGACCTGAGTATGTGAAAAAAGCCTAGGTGTATTGCAGTTTGGAGTCCACCCTGAACTGCCTTCTTCTTCGTCTCAGGCAAATTTGTCTTAGCACAAGTACGGACTGAACGCTTATCACTTCCCCCTATCCTTTGCCTCTTCCTTCATCTTCTAGTATCTACATCTACATAGATACTCCGCAAATCACATTTAAGTGCGTGGCAGAGGGTTCATAGAAACACTTTCACAATTACCTACTATTCCAATCTCGTATAGCGCGCGGAAAGAACGAACACCTATATCTTTCCGCACGAGCTCTGATTTACCTTATTTTATCGTGGTGATCGTTCCTCCCTATTTTCGCATTCTGAGGAGAAAGTTGGTGATGGGAATCTCCTGAGAAGATCCCGTCGCAACGAAAAACGCCTTTCTTTTAATGATGTCCATCCCAAATCCTGTATCATTTCTGTGACACTCTCTTCCATATTTCGCGATAATACAAAACGTGCTGCCCTTCTCTGAACTCTTTCGATGTACTCCCTCAGTCCTATCTGGTAAGGATCCCACACCGCGCAGCAGTATTCTAAAAGAGGATGGACAACCATAGTGCAGGCAGTCTCCTTAGTAGATCTGTTAGATTTTCTAAGTGTCCTGCCAATAAAACGCAGTCTTTGGTTAGCCTTCCCCACAACATTTTCTATGTGTTCCTTCAAAATCGTTCAAATGGCTCTGAGCACTATGGGACTCAACTGCTGTGGTCATAAGCCCCCTAGAACTTAGAACTACTCAAACCTAACTAACCTAAGGACATCATACACATCCATGCCCGAGGCAGGATTCGAACCTGCGACCGTAGCAGTCGCACGGTTCCGGACTGCGCACCTAGAACCGCGAGACCACCGCGGCCGGCTGTGTTCCTTCCGATTTAAGTTGTTCGTAATTGTAATACCTAGATATTTAGTTGAATTTACAGCTTTTCGGTTTTTTGTTTTCATCCACCATTACAAGCCTTTCTTCTCCAATCCATCCGCCCCCCTCCGCCCCTCTTCACTGCAATCTTTGCTCCGAAAACTCTTCGTTACAAGAAATTACTTCGGAATATACACTGCCTGTGACCCCCCTCTGGGCTGGATGCATACACTAGTGCGGTTGGGAAGGGTACCAGAAAGTCGTTGTATTTTCTCCCAATGAAAGCTCGCTCACAACTGTTGTATCTGATCGTTGAAATCCTGAATACTGGCGCTCGTGAGGAGTTAATGTCTGAACTGGTCGCTCGCGTGTTCTATGGGAAACAGATCAATGGATATTGCTGTCCATGGGAGTACCTCAACATGACGCAGATAAGAGACACGAGCCATGTATTCACAAGCGCTGTCAAAAAAATGGTTCAAATGGCTCTGAGCACTATGGGACTCAACATCTGTGGTCATAAGTCCCGTAGAACTTAGAACTACTTAAACCTAACTAACCTAAGGACATCACACACATCCATGCCCGAGGCAGGATTCGAACCTGCGACCGTAGCAGTCACGCGGTTAAGCGCTGTCCTATTGAAAAATGGCACCACGATAATGGCGCACTAGAGGTGAGACATGGGGACGTAGAATGTCCGTGACGTACCGTTAAGTCGTCGAAGTTCCCTACCAACAGTTGTCTGTAGTCATATCTGATGCCCCCCCCCCACCCCCACCCCACCTAGATGCCAGAATAACACACTGTACCCCACGAAACACTGAAAGAATGGAACAAACAACAGAAGAACGGGATCTCTCGCAGGGTCGTCGTTGAACACAGTGCAACACCATTCGTCAGCACTCTAAGCTTACCGGCCACGGCATCGCTTCAAACGCAGCCGTTTGTGTTGTGGTGTTACCGGCAGCCTACGCATGTGACGGTAAGTCTCTAGTCCGGCGTTGCTACTCTCCGACCAGTCGTGCGGAATGATACAGAATGTTCAGAGTAGTCTATTACTTGTTCAAAAATGGTTCAAGTGGCTCTAAGCACTATGGGACTTACCATCTGAGGTCATCAGTTCCCTAGAACTTAGAACAACTTAAAACTAACTAACCTAAGTACATCACACACATCCATGCCCGAGGGACGATTCGAACCTGCGACCGTAGCAGCAGTGCGGTTCCGGACTGAAGCGCCTAGAACCGCTCGGTCACAGCGGCCGGCTTATTATTTGTTCTCGGATAGCAGTTTCAGGTGTGAAGGGGTTACGTTGTGCTTGCTGCACAACACGGCAAACCTGCCTTGCTATAGTCAGGCGTGATCGAAAGAAATCTTAGCGACGGGTATGCCTGCCATCGCGTCCATAAGGAGCTCCTCCCATAGTCTGTAACACGCTGATAACGCTGCCTCGCGTGAATACGTGGCATTTCCATGTCCTTCACAGTGATGACTCAACATATGACGCCGATTAAGGCCCCTGTATATCCTAACACGCCTCGTAACGACACTAAACACGAATAACACAAAAGCACTCAGGTGGGTTTCATACCGGTCACAGAGAGTTGGAACTCGTTCGCAAAATAACAATGGTCTTTCTGCCCTTAGTTTCACGAATGTGCGACCGTTTAGATCATGATTACGTGACATGTGGAGGTTTTGACCGGCACTGGGGGCGTTTTCCGGTAGCTGAAATGTTTAAGACGGTTTCGTGTCCCGGTCCGGCACAAATTTTCTTTTGTCAAATGGTTCAAATGGCTCTAAGCACTATTGGACTTAACATCTGATATCAGTCCCCTAGAACTTAGAACTATTGAAACCTAACCAACCTAAGGACATCACACGCATCCATGCCCGAGGCAGGATTCGAACCGTAGCGGTCGCGCGGTTCCAGACTGAAGCGCCTAGAACCGCTCGGCCACACCGGCCAGCCCTGAATGCTGTGAATCAAGAAACGTCGATTATGTGTGTTCTAAATTTAAATAATACTGATATCTTTACTCAACTAATTTAATGGGATAGAGAAAAAACCTACTCACAATGCGGCGGCAGAACACACACTTAAAAGAAAGTTGTAATTAGGCAAGCTTGCGGAGCCAATGGATCCTTCTACAGGCAGAAGGGTTGTAGGGGAAGGAAGAGGCGTGAAGGAAAAGGACTGGAGAGGTCTAGGAAAAGGGATAGATTCCGGGACGTTTTTACTCGTGTGTTACGGTAATGTAAGGAAATCTGATTACTTAATCATACATAATGCTACAGACTTACATAAATTAATCTGTCTGTGCAACATTTCAAAGCATAGCCCCACTGACAAACACAGCAAAATACCTCTTCGCACTTCAGCACTCCGTATGATTATGTTACAAGAGCTGATATACGAACGAGAGTTAGGCCCCTGGGGAGGGGACGAGGAGTGTCACCACGCTGCCGAAACGTGTAGTGCCAATGAATATTGGAAAATAAACGTGACTGAAGCTGAAAAACAGTTATTTTATAAATTACTTAATACAGTCGCAGATCTCAACGAATTTAATGCAACGTGGACAAATTTAAATCTGCTATCATTGCTACACCTGGATCACAAAACAAAGTGAGTGACAGAAAATCGTTTACAAGACAAGCGTGTTAGTGACAAGCAATCTGAGAATAGCTTTAGTCATATCTTCCGTGCACAGTTGTAATGTCGCTCTGCTACCACTTACCAGTCAGCTGCAGACGACAATTGCGGCCGATAAATATAGTAACTGCTGTGATTCGGTCTAATGCGCTTTGTTTCTCTTTGTACTATGTTTCTTTTACGTGATGTGTGGTGCCACAGTAACAGTGTAGTAGAGAAAGTGATAAGACTAGTAAGATTCTCCCAAGCGGACTCAGTACTGCACGTTAACGGGGGAACACGCGAATTTACTCAGTACGGAACCACACAGCTGTTTCTTCTGGAACCAAACCGTGCTTGCGCATAAAGGAGATGTGCCAACTTCTCCCCACCTTCCATGATCATTTGTCAATCACTTTATTACTCTCATCCAGATCGAGTTCCATTAGTAATCTCTTTGATGACTCGTTCAGACTCATCACCTCTGTAGCTCAGTATATTACGACTTTTTCTAAGTCGTACGATGCCTCACAAATTCACCTTCGCCACTCAATACGGGGCTCAGCGACGTGGCGTTGTGCAGACTGTCCCTTCCGTCCTTCCTCACACGCCGGGAGAAGACGCAACTCGTAACGATGTTCTTCCCCGTCGGTATGACGTGGAACAGCACCTGTAACTCTCATAAGAACACAACTCCTCGCGTGGTTTGGAAATATTCTGTTATCTGTCCGCAACAGTCAACTCAGCTTGTGCAATCGTTTATTTTTATTTTTATGCCCGGTTAGTTCCGTGATGAAATAAAATCTGATTCTTGATTTAATCATTACGGTCATTTTTCACATTATACATAGCGAGGAAGAAATTTTCCTGTCTACTATACCGATGCTATGCCGTTGCTACGTCAAGTTATTAACAACGGTCCGACGTAACTCCACAGGTAACTTATGTTGGAGTAAATGTTTTCTTCTCGTTTTTTTAATACGCCGTAATACTGGTTTAAACTAATCACTTTTCACTGTCCATTATTCATGTACTCACTTAGTCACTTAAAATGCTTAAAGAGTCAATCAACTTGCAGTAATACACATTGCATTGTCCGTTTAAAGAGTTAGGCGACACGTAAGATTTATCTTTGGCTCAGATTTTACTGTTCTTTCTGTAATTAATTGTTTGTCCCTACAAAACACGCACACCGATATATCATTAAAGATTAACTTCTGTTCAGTTCAGTAATCGTGGCGCTGACGACAACTTTTGACTAATCGGCATACTTGTCTTTCTTCGTGTCTTCGTTTTATTCTGTCCTACTCAAGACTACCAATTGTTTTTCTGTCGTTGATCCATTGGTCTCAAGGTTTGTAGCTGTTTATCGGCGCGAAGGCTAAGTCCGATAAACCAATATCACTCAATTGAAGTCTAACGCTCGTCTTACTATATCGTCGCGTTGAGAACGGTAAAGATTAACTGTCATCAGTCGAATGACTGAGCAATACTTCAGTCTCTACCTCACGAATTATCAAACTTCCAAAACTGAAACAATCTAATAGCGTTTGCGTCCAGACAACTATCGCAAAAGTACTCTAGAGCGACTCAAGAGCAACTAACTAACAACATTTCTATATCCGAGTTGCATTGTAGTAGCCGGCCGAGGTGGCTTAGCGGTTCTAGGCGCTACTGTGTGGAGCCGCGCGACCGCTACGGTCGCAGGTTAGAATTCTGCCTCGGGCATGGATGTGTGTGATAGGTTAGTTAGGTTTAAGGGAGGTAGGACGTTAAACGGGCCGTCTTGGTGCAGGAGAGACACCACAGGACTTTTTAATTCCTACTGTCTATACTTTTACGAATAAATTCATAAAACTTTGTCAGCATCACCAGGAAGGATTCAGGATTCACACTCATAGCAGTGGAAGTTCAAAAACATAACAAAATTAATTTTGTTTTACATGTGAAAGTTCATCATTTTTTCACTCACTATTGGCTGCGTTTGTTGCTGTAGGTACACGTATCTTCATAAGTAAGAGAAATTCTTCGATGAATTTTGCACAGTATACAAACCATACTTACAGGTGTATGAAAGTCTAGAAATTATTTAATTTATGAAAAAATGAAGGTGCTGTTACATTTTAAACTTCATGTTTAGAAAAAACTCAAATTTTATAGTTAATTATCTCAATTTTTACCACAGTTGTCAATAGATTTGGAAAATTCTAGAGTTTCATACACCTGTAAGTATGGTTTGTATGCTGTGCAAAATTCATCGAAGAATCTCCGTTACTTATGAAGAAAAGTGTACCTATAGCAACAAATGCAGCCAATGGTAAGTGAGAAAAAGGTCAAATTTCAAATGTAAAAAAATATTTTCTTATATTTTTGAACTTCCACTGCCATGAGTGTAAATCCCGAATCCTTTCTGGTCATTTTGACAAACTTTTATGAATTTATTCGTAAAAGTATAAAAGTATAGACAGTGGAAGTTAAAATGTCCTCTGGTGCCTGTCCTGCTCCAAGTCGTCCCGTTTGACGTATTCCCCCCCCCCCCCCCCCCCCCCCCTTAAGTAGTTCTAAGTTCTAGGGGACTGATGACCTCAGAAGTTAGCCGGCCGCGGTGGTCTCGCGGTTCTAGGCGCGCAGTCCGGAACCGTGGGACTGCTACGGTCGCAGGTTCGAATCCTGCCTCGGGCATGGATGTGTGTGATGTCCTTAGGTTAGTTAGGTTTAAGTAGTTCTAAGTTCTAGGGGACTGATAACCATAGCAGTTGAGTCCCATAGTGCTCAGAGCCATTTGAACCATTTGAACCTCAGAAGTTAAGTCCCATAGTGCTCAGAGCCATTTTTTTGGCATTGTAGTCGCATTGAATGTCCTTTTCTATGCAGCTACAACTCTCTTCCATGGCAAATGTTATCTTCGACTGAATTACTTTCTTGGATTTAACCTTCGTTCATATGATTTTGAATTTATTCTACAGATGTTTGATATAGAACCTCTGATAATCCTTTCCTTTTATCTCCCCTTTTTGTATGCTATTCTCAGTATTTGAATGATATAGGTGCTAATCAAAATATTACCAGTGTAGATTTTATCGTCAATAGTTGCCGTCACTGTCAAGATGGCTCGCTTCCCTACTTTAAGTTTCCACAAAGTTTGTTAATTGTGGTTTTCTGTCCTTGGGGCGTTGTGCAGACGCTCCCTGCAGGTTTCCGCAGCTGCAGCAGTGGCGCCTCCACAGCGCAGCGGAGCCCGTATTGTTCGCGGAGGGTTTGGGGCAGGTCGCGCCATTAGCCGCGGCCTGGCGGCAGGCGATGCTATCTGCGTACACGGTCCGCCACTCCGAGCCGCCCTGTCGGCGCAGACGCATGTGTCTGCCCCACCCCAGACCAGACCGCACCGTCTCTCTACCTGCACCTCCCTCATCCCACACCACCCCCACAGCCCACATTCCACGCACGGATCCAGCCCAAACCAGGAGATTGCTCACATTTTTCGACCCAGTGACCTCTACAATGCAGTTCACACGATCACTGCTAATTTTACGTGCTCAACACAACTTGTATAAAACTGTCCTTCCCGCGAGTACCGAACTCCACCACTAACAGCTGATCTGACATCTCCTCTTGGTCACTTCCCACGACACGTTGTCAGAATCTAGCAGTGTTAAGCTGAAGAGCATGTAATCTTCCACATCCTTCCTAATTCCATTTATTGTCCACGTTAGTCTTGTATGAAGATCTTAGAGGAGCGAAGACTACAATAAACTTTCTTGTTTACTTGTCTTTTCACGCAGAGTTGCCTCCAGTTCTTCTTGTCCAGGGACCTGATTCTTGAACCTGGAATTCTCACATTTTAGGTTCACACAGTTGATCTAAACAAATTTGAAGATTGTTGTTGCAGAATTTTTGTCGTTACTTTAATATATTTTGTCACATTTTCGTATATCATACAGTCCTTTGATTTTTCACATTAACAAAGCCGAAATTAGTTTGTTCGCACAAAATAGAAAAATACGTCCGACCACAACAGAGCTATATTTACTACTGTCTCACTCAGCGGAAATAACAATATTCCAAAGACTCTATCAACTGAGCTACGCAAGCTCGTCCTCACAGCTTTACTTCTGCCAGTATCTCGTCTCCTACCTTCCAAATTTTACAGAAGCTCTCCTGCGAACCTTGCAGAACTAGCACTCCTGAAAGAAAGGATATTGCGGAGACATGGCTTAGTCACAGCCTGAGGGATGTTTCCGGAATGAGATTTTCACTCTGCAGCGGATTGTGCTCTGATATGAAACTTCCTGGCAGATTAAAACTGTGTGCCGGACACAGACTCGAACTCGGGACCTTTGCCTTTCGCGGGCACGTGCTCTACCAGCTGAGCTACCCAAGCGCGACTCACGCCCCGTCCTCACAGCTTTACTTCTGCCAGTATCTCGTCTCCTACCTTCCACACTTTACAGAAGCTCTCCTGCAAGGTTCGAAAGAGAGCTTTTGTAAAGTTTGCCGGCACGGTAGCTCAGCGTGTTCGGTCAGAGAGCTGGTTGGCTCAAAAAAATGGTTCAAATGGCTCTGAGCACTATGGGACTCAACATCTTAGGTCATAAGTCCCCTAGAACTTAGAACTACTTAAACCTAACTAACCTAAGGACATCACACACACCCATGCCCGAGGCAGGATTCGAACCTGCGACCGTAGCAGCCCCGCGGATCCGGACTGCAGCGCCAGAACCGCACGGCCACCGCGGCCGGCAGCTGGTTGGCCTCTGTAATATAAAAACTGAGTGGAAGGATCAACAAAACGAACTTGAACGGATGTCATGTGATGTCCGCAACAACCAAACACAACGATAAAAAAAAAAAGAAAAGTTGGTAGAACACTTGCCTGCAAAAGGCAAAGGTCCCGAATTCGAGTCTCGGTCCGGCACACAGTTTCTAATGTGCCAGGAAGTTTCATATCAGCGCACACTCTGCTGCAGAGTGAAAATATCATTTTGGAAATATTCCAAAGGGTTCACAATTTTTCATGTCAAATGAATTTCTACGAGTTTCTGGTACATTATTGGTTCAAAAAGGGTTCAAATGGCTCTGAGCACTATGGGACTTAACATCTGAGGTCATCAATCCCCTAGAACTTAGAACTACTTAAACCTAACTACTTAAACCTAACATCACACACATCCATGCCCGAGGCAGAATTCTAACCTGCGACCGTAGCGGTCGCGCGGCTCCAGACTGTAGCGCCTAGAACCGTTCGGCCACCGCGGCTTTCGATTATTATTTCATAAATTAATCCAGAAATAAACATAGTAATCAGTACAGTATTGCGTAATTAATAATAAAAAATTTAAGTGCTCCAATATTTCGTAATTTCATGTTTCTAAAAAAGAATAATTTTAACTACACGTTCAGAACTAGTACTTATCGATCATAACATTAAAAATAAAGTAATTCCTTTTCATAAATTTTAGCTTGAAGTGTAACATACTCTGTATAAAACTATATGAAAGTTTTCAGAAAAGCAGCTGAGATAATGCTGACGTGTTCAAAATTCGAAAAATAATAATGGTATCGACAACTAAAGTTGAGGAAAAGTAATGCTAGAGGAGTATGCCCCGTTACAAGGAGAACTACATTTTTATTACGTGACTAAGTGAGTACTCGGCCTTGCCTGGATATGCATAGATTTCAGTTTTCTATTAGTCTATCTCCTCTAACCCGTCACCCTGTCCATTTGCTCCTCTGTCTACGTGCTCCTCCCCCTCTTTGTCCATCTGCTCGTTCCCCCTCTGTCTATCTCCTCCTCCCCCTATCTCTGTTCCTCTCCTCTCTGTCCTTCTCTTCCTCAATTTTCCCCTCCTGTCCCTTCTGTCTATATTCTCCTCCCCCTATCTGTGTCCATCTCATTCTTTCCCCCTCCCTGTCAGTCCATCTCCTCCTGCACTCTTCTCCCCCCACGTTATCACCACTCTTCCAATAAGATATTACTGGTTCATAACCCCACAGTATTTCCTTCCAGACAGTAAGTAGTGTGTGTACCAAGTTTGGATAAAATCAATCCAGGGCTTTAGGAGAAGCTTTCAACCCGTGACTTTGCTAGTTTACGCACATGTCACGTGTATTTCGCATGTATTTAATGTATTTCACACATATATGTACACATAGTTTACCTGTATTTCAGGCGTATTTCGCCCTCCAGTTTCATTTTTCACACAACCTAATGTTTGACGTCATTTCTCCTGAACTGTTTGGCGCACCGTGATATAATTTTGTAGGTACATTCAGCGGCATATGTAAGTACTGTCTGCGAAATGCATTGCGAATAGAGTTAGTAGCAAAGAGGTAATAAATTTAAACGTCATGCATGACGTTATAGATTTACACTCATATCCGTGTTTATTACGTCACCTCTCCTGAGCGATGTGTCGTGCAATGAAATAATATTCAGTAGTATATGTGAATACTGTCTACGAAATCTGTCGCGAATACAGATAGTAGTATAGCTGTAATAAGTAAAAACTTCATTCCTGATGCAGCAGGTTGACTGCGTGAACAGCGAAAATGGAGTAAACTAGCTTTACTTCTGCCAGTATCTCGTCTCCTACCTTCCAAACTTTACAGAAGCTCTCCTGCGAACCTTGCTTCGGTAGCTCAGTTGGTAGAGCAGTTGCCCGCGAAAGGCAAAGGTCCCGAGTTCGAGTCTCGGTCGGGCACACAGTTTTAATCTGCCAGGAAGTTTCAGTAATTTACCTTCTTTGAATCCATACATATTATAAAAATGTATATATGTCAGTACCATGAATATTCCAAATCTCCTCCAAAACCACTGTACGGATTTCAACCAAATTTCGTCTACATATGACTTACTGTCTGGAGAGAATCGCTGTCACGGTAAGAACCACCTACCTATCAAAGTGGTGGGCATGGGGTTGAAAAAGAAGTGTAGGTCACAACTCACGAATACACAGACTGAGAGCACTTAGTGACTTGCAACAAACTTTACACTTAATTTCAAACCTTTGCGAAAATTTTTCTCCCTGACAATTCCCACAAAATGAAAGGAAAAAAATTATAGAGAGGGGGAGGAAGAGAGGAACAGAGATAGGGGGAGGAGGAGATAGACAGAGGGGGAACGAGATACTGGCAGAAGTAAAGCTATGGGTACCGGGCGTGAGTCGTGCTTCGGTAGCTCAGTTGGTAGAGCACTTGCCCGCGAAAGGCAAATGTCCCGAGTTGAGTCTCGGTCGGGCACACAGTTTTAATCTTCCAGGAAGTTTCATATCAGCGCACACTCCGCTGCAGAGTGAAAATCTCATTCTGGAAGGTAAATTACTATCTTTACATCCTGACTGAAGGACGACGACAGTGTTTAGAGACAGGAAAATATAACAACAAGCTTAAATTGTAAGTACTTTCATGCAGACTACACTTAAGGTTTTGTGCGAAACACACTTCAGTGCGTGCTCTCTGTCCATTTTATCATTTTTCTTTGTTCTGGATGAATATACTTGACCTTCTTTGGTTTACTTGTCTATTTTTTGGTATGGAGCCAGAGCTACATAGCCGAATCCAAGATCTCTTGTAGCTTTTCTCATGTTACTCACAAAAATATAAATTTTAGTGAGACAATTCAAACACTTAAAACGAGTACGAAAACTTTCGCACGCAGTTGCCCATCTCCAAATCACAAAGGACTCGTCCGCCCAGACATATTTACGTGCCCTTTTATCTGAAGGGCAACTTGCGGAATTAGGGTCGGGCGATTAGTGGACCCTTCCTCGACCTTTCCTGAATTGCGGGCTTCGCTCCCGCCCCTATAATGACGAGACAAAGACGTGGAAAAAAATTCTCTCTAACCACTGAGAGTCGTCGAATGATCGATGTTTTAGCCGTAACTGCATACACGGACTGAGCCCGAACTCCACCCACTAAATTTTGGAGGTTGTTCAGGGATGTTTTTTGAATACGAGGGACCCATCGTCTATGGTATTACTACAGAGTAATTGCATGTCGTCCCATTTTTTAGCACCCTTCATCTTTGCACCTGTATTGCACACAAAAATCTGGTACAACACCGCTAATGTCGACGGAATGCGCTCTGTATATTGTCTGGAAACCAACTTGCTTCATTCATTAATGGCATTTGCTGTTGAAAACAGTAAAGCGCACTTTAAATGCGAACATTTTATGTTAGGACTTACCGTCACAGTTCTTGAAACTTAATGGCTAAAATGGCTCTGAGCACTATGGGACTCAACTGCTGTGGTCATAAGTCCCCTAGAACTTAGAACTACTTAAACCTAACTAACCTAAGGACAGCACACAACACCCAGCCATCACGAGGCAGAGAAAATCCCTGACCCCGCCGGGAATCGAACCCGGGAACCTGGGCGTGGGAAGCGATAACGCTACAGCACGACCACGAGATGCGGGCGAAACTTAATGAAACACTTTACTGTTACAGTTACTGTTTGTTTATATCCACTACACGTTTCAAAGATTTAAACCTCCATCATCAGGTGGGTTAATATGTGTTAATAAGAAATATGTGTGTTGTGTTAAGACTTTGGGGCCATCTGTGGCACTGTCTGGTGGAGAGACAAAACACTATTTCAGAACATGTTTTGAGAAGGTGTTTGACTAAAAACTAAGCGGTAACGTGTGAGAATAAAACAATTAAAATGTCTCGAGTGGTCACAGACTCGTTCTTCTGTCGTAATACATCACACATTTTCCAACTGAACAGTAACTTTTGTAACTCATAAAACTTAATAGATCCACCCAAATGAAACAACAGTTTGTACCTCGCATCAGCCTGCTACTGCATATATCTGTTTATATTATGAAGAGTATATATATATATATATATATATATATATATATATATATATATATATATATATATATCTGCAAATCTTTAACTCGCTACCAAAGTATTACATCAGTATTTACTTTGTTGTAACACGTAAGAAATGTCAGTGTAACAAACCCACAGCTCCAGCATATCCGAAATTTAGCTCTATTTCTCGTAATCCTTCCATCTTTCTCTGAATCCCAACCAAAACTGTTATTTATGTGTAATTTTACCACTGTTGGCAACATAATTATTCCACTCAAGGTTGCAACATGTCACCTGATTACATAAACGAGTACGAAAGTTAAGCTACATAAGCTATGTAAACTTGACACAAAAGGACTTGTATACCATTTGAAATATTTATTCTAACGTATGTATTCATCAACTCAAACAAAGATTGTGACAATGCTTAAAAACTTACTTTGAAATAATAGTGTTGTTTTGCTTTATGTTTTTGGTACTTAGAAATAATATTTCTGTTTTCCCTAGAGAAAGGAACCTGAGAGTACTGGAGGTACTTCTGTTATAATTATTTTTTCTCACATTTACTTTTATGTTAGTTTTTTGTCAGAAATCTCCAAAACCATGTTCAGAAATAGTGTTTTGTTGCCTCAGTTGACCTCAAAGTTGTAACACAACCCACACATATATTAAAACATATTAATCCACGTGGTGATGGAGGTTTAAGCACTTGAAACGCGTTGTAGATATAAATAAATATCAACTGGTAACATCCGAGTGGTGCCCACTTTGCTCTCCAACATATAGCTCGCATTCAGTACTGAACTGGTCTTTCTCGTGCTTGCTTTTTCGGCAACGTTGGTTGTAAGTTATCAGTGGTACGCACCAGAAGGTACAGGTTTACTAGTCATGAATTACGAGATGTGCACATCCGTTATGTATTCAGTGAATGCAATGCGAGAGCGACGCAAGGACGCTATGCTCAGCTATTCACGTAACTACGGCAACTGCAACATAGTGCTTTTGGAAAACTGGATTCTTCCTTAGAATGGAAGACAGTGGCCAAGCGAGTTATGCAAGAACATCCGATGCGAAAGAGAATGTGTAAGGACGCGATTGGTGAGAAACGAGACACCAGTGGTTTGCACTCTTCACGAGCTGTGAACACATCACAAAAAACCGTCGTTGCATCACTTTGTTTTGTGTTGTACGTAGGTTGTAGGAAATAAATGGAAAAGTTCTGCGCACAATCGACAAGGAAAGGAATATGTGAGAAACATTAATAAAAAAGAAGAGTGAGCATGATCGACGTGTGTTGAGACGTCAGAGCACAACTTCCGTGATGCAGGAGCGAGGCTTAGAGGACGAAAATTGTAAGGGAGGACAAAGACTGAGGTGAGGTGTCGACAACAAATAAGTAAATGAAATCATATGGATCCAGAGACCTTTTCGAGTCTCGAACAACTATGATGTATTTCTGCAAACTGAAGCGACGAATGAAAAATTGTACCAATGTCAGGATTCGAACGCAGGTCTTCTGCTCACTAGGCAGATGTGATAACCACTAGGCTACCATGGCTCTTTGTACAGGTGCGCATACCAACCTAGCACGCTTCCCTCCTGACTCCAAATTACCATTCACACCTCAGCTCACTTGGTTTTTCCCCCTAAACTTGAAGAGTATTGCGGTGGCTCTAAAACTGTATTGGAACAGCACCTAGTTTTGGGGGAAAGAGCAAATAGACTGAGGCATGAATGGTAAATTTCATTGACGACGGAGTGTCGTGTCCTGACATAGGTGGGAGAGGGAGAAAAGGGGTTACTGGTCAGTCTGCGCTCCCGAGCGGTGAAGGCATTTGATTGTTTTCTTCTATCTGAGCCAGCACTGGTACAGGCATTTACTAGAAATGCAGGTGGTGAGACTTGGTAGGGAACTCATTGTGGAGACTCTTGGACAAACATGGTTTTGAAAGAGTTGCTTATTCCAGACAGGACTAACTAATACACTGGAGGCTAGTTCTAGGGTTAGAAAGAGCATGAATAACACTGTTACAACAGAAGCCAGAGCAGAAGTCTCAGGAGGGGATGCTAACCACAGTAGCAAACACTAGCAGCATCTTAAGGCAACAACTTAGTTGCAAAACAAAACATACTGAATGTGGCACTGTTCACTGAGGCATTCCAAGTGAGAGAGCAGACTTACGCGGAGCTGGACCAAGGCTGCAGTCGACGGACGCGGATTCGGATCCCAGATCGTCTGACTGAGAACTCCGCCAAAATGCGGAATCTAGGGGTTTTAAAGAGTGCGTGGGGGCACTGTTTTTCCCACTTAAAGCCACCCACCCAATCCCGCAGGTCTCTTGCAGGCGCCTGCGAATCACGGTTTAGTTAGGTCCACTCTACTGCTCCTAAGGCGGGGATGTTAATGCTGTTGCACTAACTAAGTCCGTATTTGGTATCAACATTGTTCAGCTGAAAGCTAAACGTAACTGCTCTGCCAAATAAGGCTTGCAACATTAATGTTATACGTCATTTAGTCCCGCCCCTCGGGCTCCCCGGAGTAGGGACTGCTAGGTCAACAGTTTTTTGGCATTTTCGCTCTCTTTCTAACCCTTGTGAGCCTACTGACGTTGCTGTTCTCAGGGCTGGTATCAAGCTGGCTTTATACGCTAATAGGTGCCTGTTAGTTACAAAATTCCACTGTGGCAACCTACCACAGCGTCCAGACGACATATGAGGTTACATGTTAATTCCTTGAAGAGTAACTAGCGCCCTGAGACCGCGTCTGGGGGCGTCTGCATTTTCGCAAGGCTCTCCCCTTATGATTTACTTCATGTAACAATATCTCTCCTAGTCTCATCTGCCCTCAGCATCGTCTCTGCTTCCGCGCCTTGGAGCGCCTGTCCTCCTTTCTCACAGCTTCAAGATAACACTACAGTAGCAAGGAATAATCAATATATTACAGGATGCGTACTAGGATAGTCCGTGCAGCTGTGCAAACCCACTGTACCAGAGTGGCCTAGTAAGCAGGAAAACTTTTTCGCAATGTCGGCCTTGGTACAAATTTTCATTCGTCGCTTCAGTCTCCATATGTTGTTGTTGTGGTCTTCAGTCCAGAAACTGGTTTGATGCAGTTCTCCATGCTACTCTATCCTGTGCAAGCTGCTTCATCTCCCAGTACTAACTGCAACATACATCCTTCTGAATCTGCTTAGTGTATTCATCTCTTGGTCTCCCTCTACGATTTTTACCCTCCACGCTGCCCTCCAATACTAAATTGGTGATCCCTTGATGCCTCATAACATGTCCTACCAACCGATCCCTTCTTCTAGTAAAGTTGTGCCACAAACTTCTCTTCTCCCCAATCCTTCTCAATACCTCCTCATTAGTTATGTGATCTACTCATCTAATATTCAGCATTCTTCTGTAGCACAACATTTCGAAAGCTTCTATTCTCTTCTTGTCCAAACTATTTATCGTCCATGTTTCACTTCCATACATGGCTACACTCCATACAAATACTTTCAGAAACGACTTCCTGACACTTAAATCTATACTCGATGTTAACAAATTTCTCTTCTTCAGAAACGCTTTCCTTGCCATTGCCAGTCTACATTTTATGTCCTCTCTACTTCGTATATACAATAAATAATTAGTTGGTTGATCCAAAGGGCGTTCAGATATTTTATTGCCTTTATTAAGACCTCTTGAGGACATCTGTTACTCTTGTATTTCTGAGGACTTTGGTTCTGATGTTGTCCCAGCTTTCTGATGTCCAGCATTATCCTCTCCATTGCTCTTTGTGCACTCTGTAATTTACGACCAGTCGACTTTGTCATAAGGTGACGTAAATCAACAGGGCTTGGCACTATCAGAGCTCAGGTTGTATGCGTCTAAACGATGGAGACAGCTTTAGACACTTACAGAAACCGTTTTGAAACGGCCCTTGAGGAAGCTGGTATGGAGTGGAGTTGCGCCGCCACAGAGGTACCTGTGTGCTGCCGCGGCTCGGCCACCAACGAGGCGCCCCGCGTAACAAGAGCCTTCTGTTGTTGGTGGTGCGGGGGGGGGGGGGGGGGGGGGGAGCAGCAGGTACTCATTAGGGGGCAGCGCAGGCAGGGCTGACCAGGCGCAGGTGGGGGCGCCCCGACAGCTGACCAGCGGCGGCGGCGGGCGTGGGCGCTCACCGCAGCTTCCGGCAGCGTGCTACCCAAGTCCTACACCTCATCCAGCTGATGACCGTGGGGCGTCGAGATTCTCGTTGATAACTATACCTCTATTACGCAATGCGATAAGGAGAAAATAGGCTGAGATGTTCAATTTTGTCATATGGTCCCAGAACTAAACATGAAGTCTTAATAATCACCTCAAAAAAATCGGGCTGCGCCCAAGAATCTTCATAATGGTGAGAATCCTTTTCTCCATGTTCACAGTTCAGTGGCCACATTTTCTCCCATGATGAATGATTTAGCGGTGCCCTTCATCTACACTGCTGGTCATTAAAATTGCTACACCACGAAGATGACGTGCTACATACGCGAAATTTAAGCGACAGGAAGAAGATGCTGTGGTATGCAAATGATTAGCTTCTCAGAGCATTCACACAAGATTGGCGCCGGTGGCGACACCTACAACGTGCTGATGTGAGGAAAGTTTCCAACCGATTTCTCATACACAAACAGCATATTAAGTGCATCAAAATGTGCAGTAACACACATGGGTAAATTACTAAACTTTGAAAAGGAGAGAGAACTCAATAAATTGATTTAGAAAAATCTGCCATAGATGGAAGGGTACACAAATGGAAGCCGTGTATAGATTAATTAAGAATGTTTACAGTAAGAAGCCCATATCGAGAAGAGCAAAAATAGCCCATCATTCATCGCGATAGTGAGACTAGAATGTGTGTATGTACGCAAAAACCCATCCCTGAAGTTAGACAAACTAGTATAATTGTAGAGAGAAAAATATGGAAAATATCTTGTGTTTAATAAGAAGCACGGAGTTCTGGAAATTAAAAATAATAATGAAAACGTACAAAATGACAGAAACAAAAAGGAAAAGATGACTAATATTTGTTAAACAGTTGTGCAGAATGAACGACAATAGGCGAAGTAATCAGAGCTTCTGGTACCTCTGCGATAAGAAGTTAACAAGAATCAGATCCAAGAAGCTAAAAAGAAGATGCAGCAATGTCCAATATAAAAGAATAAGAAGTAGCAGAAAGGAACCTTTTAAGGAGGGAAGTATTAGAATCAAACAGATTCCAAGGTAGAAGAGGTTAAAGAATAGCTGTGAAATGATCCAAAGATAAATAGACGTCGCGAAGAGATTAAGCAATATTGGAGAAAGAAGAAGCAGTTGAAACTTGAACTTGGTCCCTAGCTGGCCAGAACAAGAACAAATATGTCTTTCGAAATACCTATATTGTAAAAGCAACGCTTTCCCATTGTTACACCGGAGCAAAAATTACAGATATAGAAATAGATGAGCGCATTATTGAAAAATAACAGAAGTTTGATTCCACGTCAAATATGCGGAAGAAATTGCCTTTCTTCCAGCAAAGCAGTTTATCAAGGCAGGCGTTAGAACGGGAAGTCTCGCGTAACGGGAAATAGGCGAAAGTCATCCTAGGATAGGATGCACAGACCTATGTCACTCTCGTCAAGGATGAGAGCAGATTCAGTCTGAGTTGTGATTCTGGTACCGTTATATGGCGAGACATGGGAACACGTAATGCACACAGGAACATTGTCGAACATGATCGTACTGGTGATCCAGGTGCTATGGTGTGTGGAGGCATAATGTTGCATGAGTGTACCGAACCCCAAATCTTTCAGCACGCCACATTCATTGGTCAATGTTATTGTGACACTGCACTCCTTCTCCCGGTACGTCTTGTCAGGGGTGAATTCGCCCAGACTTCTTCTTTTTTTTTTTTTTTTTTTTTTTAATGTCAGTGCACGACCGCACCAAACAGCGTTGGTGGAGGAGCTCTTAGAAGAAAAGAATATTCGGCAAATGGAGTGACCCGCCCGTTTCCTCGACTTAATTCTCATCCAGGACGTGTGGGATGCTTTGGGGGGACGTATTGTAGCACGTGCATATGCACAACGACGTTGTCAACGACGCTGGTGTGGAAACGGCATGCCAGCCACGAGAACTCCTTACCGACCTTGTGGCAAGCATTGGAGCACGTTGCAAAGAACCAAGGCCCGCCTCAGTGTTGTCCATGGGATCATTATGAGTCGGTGTGACTTTAGTGTAATAACTTTTTATATATATATTTTTTGGCTTAACTGCTAAGGTCATCAGTTCCTAAGCTTACACACTACTTAACCTAAATTATCCTAAGGACAAACACGCACAGCCATGCCCGAGGGAGGACTCGAACCTCCGCCGGGACCAGCCGCGCAGTCCATGACTGCAGCGGCTGAGACCGCTCGGCTAATCTCGCGCAGCGATGTAATAACTGCCTTGAATAAAAGTGTCATTTCCGGTCGTCTTTGGCGTAATGATTTCAGTTAGCATATGTACTGTACTGTAGAAGCTCTTTTTGCGTATGGTTGAGTTTCATCGAACGATGTAACTTGGAAGTGACATATCATACGAAACTTACTTCTGTCCTTAAGTTTCACACACTATTTAAATCATGTAGTGAATAACAAGGAAAGCTGTTCGAAAATGATGGTGTTGTATATGGCAAAGTCACAAACCAAGAAAATTGTAGCGAAATGCAGGGTGTGACATTTGACCAACAACGTTAACAAACGTAACACAATGCGAATTAGCAGGCGCAAACACCAATTACTCTTCGATTAAACCATCGAGGAGTAGGGTTCAACGTCACTTCGGCGAGGAGTTCAATGGAGATGGCGTACAAGTTCAGATTGTGTAAAGATGGGGAGAAGAAATCGACTGCTCCCTTCTCAAACGAATAATCCCGCCATTTGCCTTAAATGGTTTATCAAAACCACGGAAACCTAAATCTGGATCATCAGACTGAGATACTCCAGAATGCGAGTCAAGTATCGTAACAACTGCGTCACTTAATGTGGTAAAATGTGCGGGAGGAAGTGGCTGGATCGATCGAAACAAGACTGACCACATGAAACTAGTGGCAGGAAATGCAAACGTCAGGCTGGTTCACTGGAAGAATTCTAAGGAAATGTAATGCATCCTCGAAAGAAGTGGCTCACAAAACACACCTGCGGTCGATTGTCTGTGAATGGGATCCTTACCAGCGAGGACTTATAGACGATTCAGGGAATATCCGTCGAAGAGCCGTTCGTTTCATCAGGGTTTCGTTTAGTACGCCGAAAGAGTTAGAGAGACGCTCGACTAAACGCAGCGACAGAAAGTTCTGAAGAGGTATCCTGCCTCATTGAGAAGGGGTACGTTACAAGAAGATCGAGGAAATTACTTCAATTCACATACATCTCATGGGAAGGTCACGATGGGAAAAATCAAAGAAATTTGATCTCATACAAAGGTTTACCGGGAGTCGTTCTTGTCACGATTGGAACAGGAAAGGGGGCTCATGATTGGCGCATCAGCAAAGCGCCGCCGCAGACAGTTCGGTGCTTGCTTGCGCAGTGCGGTAGTAGATACAGTTAGGCACTGTAGTTTAGTAAATAATAAACAGTACGTATTTACGGAGTATTGGAACGGCTATTCCGTTAGACCGAAGGCTACACCCATCGCTGTTCTAAATGAGGGAACAGTGTCAGAAGCGTAAGTTATGTTCGGTGTACCTCAAAGGCAGCAAAACCTCATCGCTAACGGGGTATAATGCGTCTTTCTTAATGGACAGGCATTAGCGTCCAGTGTGCCTCAAAGAAAGTGTGTTACTGCAACATAGTCATGACGCCACTGAGAACAGGAAGCTAACATCGTTATAAAATTGCCACGCAGTACGGGATCCTCATCTACGTCAGTATCCTGCGGATCACGATGAAGTGCATTCTAGGGGGTACATTTTATTGGATGAGGTTATAAGAATCTGTGTCAGCTGACGCTCGACATAAATAAATATAGTGAAATGCACCTGTTTGGGTAAACAACCTCCTCATTGGCGATTATCGTTATAGTGCTATATGTCTCCAACAGTACAAACATGTACATGAATGTATAAACAGCTGAAGATGGGCGCAAGCCCGAAACCGGTCGCGTGACAAATAAATAACCTTTTATTGTGACTGGTAGCGGATATTTTTCTACACCCCATAAAGGAACAATCCGGAGTTCGACAGCATCCACTATGGATAAAATTCATACTATATGTCTTATTCATACCGCAAACTGAAACAGTTTTTCACTGGAAGCGCTTCGATTCTATTGACAAGCGTCTAGAATGGTTATACTCTAAACATAAACGGATTCATAATACAGGGGGTTTCAAAAAGAATGTGCGGATTTGGAACACACATTTATTAACTGTAAGACACAGAACTGTGAAACTTGGAACACACAAGTTTAGATTACAGATGTTCAACATGTTCTCTACCGGCGACTTGAGCAATATCGTATCGGAGTGAGCATGTCCATCGTCGCTGATATTAGGCAGTACGGGTCCGCTTCTTCAACTCTTCTGGGTTCTGCGGCAGTACCGGTTCATACCCGTTGTCCTTAATGGAACCCCACAGGAAGAAGTCACAGCGTGTTAAACCCGGTGACAGTGGAGGCCATGTGAAAAGCGCTACGTCGACAGCTGTTTGATAACCGATCCAATGGCTCTGTACAGTTTCATTCAGATATTCACGCACTTGGCGACTTCGTCGAGGGGGTGCCGCACCTTGTCGAAAACTGAAGTTATACCCGTTCAATATGGGAAACAAGCAGTTTCGTAACGCAGCTAGATACTGCGGACCGTTAGGTTTTACCATCAAAGAAGAATGGGCCGTAAACAGTTGAATGGGATATTGCACAAAAGACGTTGACTTTGGTTGAATCTCGTACATGTTAAGTGTGTGTATGTAGCTTCTGTAGGCCGCAAATCCGAACATTGTGTTTGTTTACTTTACCGCTACTGTCCAAAATCGCTTCATCACTGAATGCGATGCGTTGGGTGAAAGTGTTATCATTGTCAATAGAATTCTGAAGCTTGCCAGGAAATGCCACACGTTTTCGTCTGTCGTCATGACGTAGAGATTGTAAGAGCTGCAACCTGCATGGCTTCATAACCAACCGAAGTCTCAAAATACGCTAAACTGTTGTTGAAGTCAATTGTAACTCGCGACTGGTTGGGTGAAAGTGTTATCATTGTCAATAGAATTCTGAAGCTTGTCAGGAAATGCCACACGTTTTCGTCTGTCGTCATGACGTAGAGATTGTAAGAGCTGCAACTTGCATGGCTTCATAACCAACCGAAGTCTCTAAATACGCTAAACTGTTGTTGAAGTCAATTGTAACTCCCGACTGGTACGACGAGTTGATGTTATAGGACTACGTTGGAACGCGGTTTGAACTCGTGTGACATTTTCGCCGGAAACACGATGATCGGCCATGACTCATTTGTTTACACACACAGCCTGTGTCTACAAACTATCGATACAATCTGCGAATGTTCCATTCATTCGGAGGATCAGTTTGGTAACTCAGTCTGAAACGTCTCTGGGCTGTAATCGCAGAGTTACACTTAGCAAACTTGAGAGCACAAAATTATTTCTGCTGCGGAGTAGGCGTTTTGCAACATACAGCGGTAAGCAAGCAAACATAACATAACCGCGACATCTAGCGGTAATGAATATGAACGACACAATATATCAATCCATACCCCGGTGAACTTACCGATGGAAGTGGGGCAGTGGTTAGCACACTGGACTCACATTCGCGAGGATGACGCTTCAAACCAGCGTCCGGCCATCCTGACTTAGATTGGCCCTGATCGCTCTAAATCGCTTCAGGGAAATGCAGGGATGGTTCCTTTGAAAGGGCGCAGCCCATTTCCTTCCCCATTCTTATCTAATCAGATCTTGTGCTCCGTCTCTAATGCCCTCGTTGTCGACGGGACCTTTAACTCCTCCCGCCGGAGGTTCGAGTCCTCCCTCGGGCATGGGTGTGTGTGTTGTTCTTAGTTTACGTAGTGTGTAAGTCTAGAGACCGATGACGTAAGCAATTTGGTCCCTTAGAAATTCACACACATTTGAACAACTAATCTCCTCTTCCTCTATATGAACCTGGTTACTGCATTCAAGTTTCAGTCTCCCTCTACAATTTTGACACACTAAATTACCTTCCATTACCAAACTGGCTAGTCTTAGGTGCTAAAACATGTGTCCTGTCTAGGTATCCTTTCGTTTAGTCAAGTTGCGCCATAAATTCGTTTTTTCCCTGATTCTATTCAGCACATCTTCATTATCGAATGAAACAACAGGTTTACTGTTCCCAGTCACTGTTTATATAATCCATAAAGCGATACAAAGGTTTAAACTTTCGCCATCAGGTGATTTATAGCTGTTAATACGACTTTTGTGTGTGAGGCGTTACGTCTTTTGTTACCCCAAAATCGCAACACAATACACACATGTCTTATTAACACATATAAATCCACCTGATGATAAAGGTTTGAACTTCTGAAACCCATTCTGGATATAAATAAACAGTGACTGGTAACAGTAAACTTGTAGTTTCACTCGATATCAGTAACAATCACGATAAAGCCTAAGCAAAAATTTCCGCATTTGGACGTCTCCTGTAGTCATCCATCTACTGTTTAGCCTTCTTCTGTAACACCACGTATCAAATACTTCTGTTCTCTTAGTAATGGCATTTTTCACCGTCCACGTTTCATTTCAAAGCAATCCAGACAAATACTGTCAGAAAAGGCTTCCGAAAAAAATTTATATATGATGTGTACGTTTTCTTCTTCAAGAAAGTTTGTTTTACTATTCCCAGCATATATTTTATACTCGCTTTACTTCTGCCATCCTCAGTTATTACTGAAGCGTATCATTTCCTGATCTAATTTCCGACCTTCGCGTAAATTAATTCGGTCACATTCGATTACCAACTTTGTAAAATTTTTATTTAGTTCCTCTTATTTCTTTTCAAGACACTATCCATTCCATTCTGTAGATCTTCCAGATACACACGTTAGAGAATAACAAATTCATTATCAAACATTAAAGTTTTTATTTCTCCTGTGGGACATAAGAACGCGAATATAAGCAAAGTAAACTTTCATTCGTGTTTTATTCTCAGTGTAAATTATTATTATAGTGGAGACAGCGCAACCCTTGTTTCTGTACAAGATACTGAACGCGATACTGTCAAGAAAACTTAGCATCTTACTTCTGCGTAAAGGAGTTAATAATGCTGGAAACTTTGCCGATTATTCCATCGCCCGGTGATAATGGCTTTCGTTCCTTTTTTGACGTGTGCTCGTATGGGCGGACGGCTGGCCGCAAAAGGCAAGGATCCGGGTTCGAGTCCCCGAGAGATGGCGCTGATTAGGATCTCCGCCGGCTGGTTTATATGCGGGGATAGAGGCGGTAATTACCGCTTGGAATGCGAGGGACTGGCCAGTGCGGACGGAGAGGTGGAGAATGGCCGGCGGAGGAACACAGGCCCGCGATGGGCTGGCACGGGACGGGTCGCGATTTGCAGGCAGCGGGCAGATGCCGGACAGAGCCCCGCGCTGAATATTCATGCCGCGGCCGGCGCAGCCGCCGGCGCGCGTTGTCTTCCCCTCCCCTCCCGCCCCCCCCCCCCCCCACCTCATGCAGCCGGCTCCCCTCCCCCACACGCGGCCATGTATCGGGCGTTCATTAGCCGGCCAGCGCCAGGGATGGCCAAGAGACACACGCATTCCAGCAGGGCCTGGAGGTGGGCGTCAATAAATCGCGAGAGTGCAGTGTGTGTGTGTGTGTGTGTAGTTGACAAAGTGAGAAGTAGATTGCCCGTGCCGTCACAACGAATTAGTAGCGAAGTTATCATTACGCTGCACGACAAACCGGCAGCAGCGAACGGTGTCCACCAGAGTCGATCCTGCGCCCTTTTCCATTGTCTTCCGCAGACTGGAAACGTGCTACGAAAAGTTGAACGAATAAGAGCCAAGAACGCTCTCTGCGTCACAGGCAGAACCTGACACGCCATATTGTATTTGTCCTTTTCAGGTGATACCCATATTTGATTGGTCTTATATTAGAACTTACACCCTATAAATACACTACTGGCCATTAAAATTGCTACACCACGAAGATGACGTGCTACAGACGCGAAATTTAACCGACAGGAAGAGGATGCTGTGATATGTAAATGATTAGCTTTTCAGAGCATTCATCCAAGCTTGGCGCAGGAGGCGACACCTACAACGTGCTGACATGAGGAAAGTTTCCAACTGATTTCTCATAGACAAACATCAGTTGACGGGCGTTGCCTGGTGAAACGTTGTTGTGATGTGTCGTGTAAGGAGGAGAAATGCGTACCATCACGTTTCCGATTTCGATTAAGGTCGGATTGTAGCCTATCGCGATTGCGGTTTATCGTATCGCGACATTGCTGCTCGCGTTGGTCGAGATCCAATGACTGTTAGCAGAATATGGAATCGCTGGGTTCAGGAGGGTAATACGGAAGGCCGTGCTGGATAGGAGGGTAATACGGAACGCCGTGCTGGATCCCAACGGCCTCGTATCACTAGCAGTCGAGGTCACAGGCGTCTTATCCGCATGGCTGTAACGGATCGTGCAGCCACGTCTCGATCACTGAGGCAACAGATGGAGACGTTTGCAAGACAACGACCATCTGCACGAACAGTTCGACGACGTTTGCAGTAGCATGGACTATCAGCTCGGAGACCATGGCTGCAGTTACCCTTGACGCTGCATCACAGACAGGAGCGCCTGCGATGGTGTACTCAACGACGAACCTGGGTGCACGAATGGCATAACGTCATTTTTTCGGATGAATGCAGGTTCTGTTTACAGCATCATGATGGTCGCATCCGTGTTTGGCGACATCGCGGTGAACGCACATTGGAAGCATGTATTCGTCATCGCCATACTGGCGTGTCACCCGCCGTGATGGTATGGGGTGCCATTGATTACACGTCTTGGTCATCTCTTGTTCGCATTGGCGGCACTTTGAACAGTGGACGTTATATTTCCAATGTGTTACGATCCGTGGCTCTACCCTTCATTCGCTCCCTGCGAAACCCTTCATTTCAGCAGAATAATGCACGACCGCATGTTTCTGGATACAGAAAATGTTCGACTGCTGCCCTGGCCAATACTTTCTCCAGATCTATCACCAATTGAAAACGTCTGGTCAATGGTGGCCGAGCAAATGATTCGTCACAATACGCCACTCTTGATGAACTGTGGTATCGTGTTGAAGCAGCATGGGCTGTACCTGTACACGCCATCCGAGCTCTGTTTGACTCAATGACCAGGCGTACCAAGGCCGTTATTACGGCCGGAGGTGGTTGTTCTGGGCACTGATTTCTCAGGATCTATGCACCCAAATTGCGTGAAAATATCAATTCTGGTATAATATATTTGTTCAATGAATACCCGCTTATCATCTGCATTTCTTTTTGGTGCAGTAATTTTATGGCCAGTAGTGTATATGATGTTTCTAAGCATCAGCACAATGAGCGTCCCTCGAAAATGCATTGTTGTTAGTGTGATTTATTGTAACAAAGTGTCGGGAAACGCCACATCTGTGGTTAAGGAATTTTCGTATTTAGTCATTTTCGTGCCATAACTTGCGCGTCATGAAAGTACGCCATTTCAGGGCAACAGCACATTGAATATTCAACAAAAAATGGCTCTAAGCACTATGGGACTTAACATCTGAGGTTATCAGTCCCCTAGACTTAGAGCTACTTACACCTAAATAACCTAAGGACATCACACACATCCATTCCCGAGGCAGGATTCGAACCTGCGACCGTAGTAGGTGCGTGGTTCCGGACTGAAGCGCCTACAACCGCTCGGTCACTGCGGTCGGCGAATATTCAACAAATACGCGTTATTCTTGGTAGGATTTGTTGCAATTAAGCCAGTTAAGAACACGTCAGCGATTAAAGCTTTCAGAATACTGTAGCTCAAATATTAGAGAAGTTCAGCACAGCGTAGGTGACAGGGACGCTGAATTACGTAACAAAGTCTAGTGGCTTCGCGTCTGCTATATCCAGTTTTCTTTCTTTTTCCACCTACGCGTTTTCTGAAAGGTTGTGCGACATTCTTATTCCATTAATAGAAATATTTTCTGTAATATTCGATGTTGTGCAAATATAAGTGCACTGTCCTTAAGAACTGATTTTATCTGATTTTGCGAAGAATTATAAGCTAATTAGCCAATGACGCCGTCATTGCTCGGGTATTCTTTTTGCCAATTTTCTATTAGAAACGAAAACAAAAGCTGGACTGTGTTTGCAGTGAAGCATCGAAAACGTTTCCTTTCCAAGTGTTCCAGAGACACCTATGAAATTACGGAAGAGTCGTCCAAAGAAATATGCATAATGTACAAATTATTCGGTACGGTATTCAAATTAAGAAACACGGTCCTGGACACCCTCTGAACGCTGCCCGCGGCTGCTTCGCGTGTCTACAACGCGACTTTGTAAAAGTCTGTATGGCAACGCCTTTCCATAGCTATACGGACGGCTATCATTCTCACCTACAGCCGTTTGCGATTCGCAGTTGAAAGCTGACAAAAGCATTGCAGACGTCAGGTATTTCCTTAAGCCGCTATGACTATTGGTGCGTCTTAGTAGTGAAGAATAAATGAATTAAAACTTCGTGCTTGACACGGCACTCTTTTAGCTATCTCAGTGGTTATGACATCGTATCTCTTGACCTATGTGTCCTACATGACGTATCTGTGTAGGTATATTCAGCTACTTATGTGGATACTGTTAGCGAAATATGTTGAGAATAGAATTAGTGGTAGAGAAATATTAAATTTAAACGTCAAGCACGAGGCGGTAGTTTTTCACGCATCTCACTGTTTATGATGTCGTACATCCTGAACTCAAGGCCCACGAGAAAGACAGGCGGCGGCGCACACGTCACGAATTTGTAATTTGCGTGTTTACGTACAAATGAGAATTGCATCTCCTACTGTGAACATGCTATTATGGAGGCTTGTTTGTTAGTCCCACAACCATCAAAAGTCTATATGGCTACTAATAATTTGTTACGGCTGTACTGTGTATAACAAAATTTTATCGGTTGGATGAGGCACAACGTCTTCTATGAAATGAGGACCGTTAAGTAGTAGAGACTAAATGCTATAAACGAGCTGTTATAACATTTATGCAGGGCATAGATCTTAAATTATAGCCACTGTACAGTTGCGTATTTTATTGTTGTACTAGTAATCAGCAAGACTCTATAAAGGCATACTTCAGTAGAATATGCAATTCTCGTTAGCACGTAAACACCCAGTTACGAGTTAACACTATTAGAAACGCATTTCGTGTGCTGAACTGAGCGAGCGAGCTAGCTCAGGCCTATCCTCGTGACGTACGCGCCGCGGCCTGTCTTTCTCGTAGACCTCGCCTGAACTATGTGTGGTGTCATGATATATTTTCGAAACTGCGTTATGCGACATATGTGGATACCGTCTGCGAAATTAATTGCGGATAAAATTAGTAGCACAGAAGTATTAAATTTAAATGTTATGCATAATGCGGCAGTTCCTCATGCATCCCATTGTTTATGACGTCATAGATTCTCACCCCAGCGGTGGTTGTTGCCTGACAGTAAAGGATACGTGTACCAAGATTGGTTGAAGCGGTCAGGTGGTTTAGGAGGAGATGTGGAACATACAAACACTCACACACATACGTACATACATACATACTCAGTGCAACATCCAGAATATCAATATTAAGCATATTCAAACTAACATTAGACGCTAAAAGCTGGTACAGGCATGCTTATTCAAATACAGAAATATGTAAACAAGCGGAGTGCGGCGCTGCGGTCGCAACGCCTCTGTCAGACAACAAGTGTCTGGCGCTACTGTTACTACGTGGGAGGTTATCAAAATTTAAGTGAGTTTGAACTTGGTGCTATAGAGGGCGCACGAGCTACGGGACACAGCATATCCGAGGTAGCGATGAAGTGGGGATTTTCCCTTACGACCATTTCACGAATGTTCCGTGAATATCAGGAATCCGGTAAAACATCAGATCTCCGATATCTCTGCGGCCGGAAAAATCCTGCAAGAATGGGACCAAGGACGACTGAAGAGAATCGTTCAGTGTGATAGAAGTGCAACCCTCCCGCAAATTGCTGCAGATTTCAATCCTGGGCCATCAAAAATTGTCAGCGTGCGAACCATGCAACGAACCATCGATATGGGCTTTCGGAGCTGAAGGTCCACTCGTGTACCCTTAATGATTGTAGGACACAAAGCTTTACGCCTGGCCTGGGCTCCTCAACATCGACATTGGATTGTTAATGACTGGAAACATGTCGCCTCTTCGGACGAGTCTCGTTTCAAATTGTATCGAGCGGATGGACTTGTACGGCTATGGAGACAACTCCACGAACTCATGGACTCTGCATTTCAGCAGGGGACTGTTCAAGCTGGTGAAGGCTCTTTAATGGTGCGGGGCGTGTGCATTTGGAGTGATATGGAATCCCTGTTACATGTAGATACGAATCTGACAGGTGACACTTACATAAGCATCCTGTCCGATTTCCTGCATCCATTCGTGTCCATTGTGCATTCCGACGGACTTGGACAATTCCAGCAGGACCAATACGATACCCCACATGTTCAGTATTGCTACAGAGTGGCTCCAGGAACACTCTTCTGAATTTAAGCACTTCCGCTGGCCACCAGACTCACCCGACATGATTCATGATGACGATTCCCTCCAGCACTACTTGAGAAATTAGTAGAGTCCATGCCATGTCGTGTTCCGGCACTAGTGAGTGCTCACAGGGGCCCTACATGATATTAGGCAGGTGTTCCAGTTTCTTTGGTTCTTCAGTGTATCTTCAATTCATAATCGAAAATGGGATGAAAATGCAATTGAGTTAACGAATAGTTTGTACTAATATGTACCTCAAATCGCTGTACAGCACTATGTACCATTACTCAACCAACAGTTCGCTGTTCAAGCCATCGACAAGTCCAGAATCTTCTTCCCAATTACCTCCGCTTTTCTTTGACAATCGCCAACAGAGTTGACGCAGCTGTTTCCCTCGTGGCCATTTTCGGAAAGAAACTGTGTGGTTTTCGAACCAATTAAAACCGACAACGGCCGCTGGAGAGCGCTGAGAGCGCAAACCACGTTAACCAGCTCGTCCCGTGTGTCGAGGGCACTGTCTCTTGTGACGTCGTACGTCCCGTCCGTGACCACATCAACGTTAGCTGCCACTTCCCGTGGGAGGACGGCTATAGGGTCTCGTATAATGATAATACACTACTGGCCATTAAAATTGCTACACCACGAAGAAGACGTGCTACAGACGCGAAATTTAAGCGACAGGAAGAAGATGCTGTGATATGCAAATGATAAGCTTTTCAGAGCATTCACACAAGGTTGGCGTCGGTGGCGACACCTACAACGTGCTGACATGCGGAAAGATTACAACTGATTTCTCACACAAACAGCAGCTGAAAGGCGTTGCCTGGTGAAACGTTGTTGTGATGCCTCGTGTAAGGAGGAGAAATGCGTACCATCACGTTTCCGACTTTGATAAAGGTCGGATTGTAGCCTATCGCGATTGCGGTTTATCGTATCACGACATTGCTGCTCGCGTTGATCGAGATCCAATGACTGATAGCAGAATGTGGAATCGGTGGGTTCAGGAGGATAATACGGAACGCCGTACTGGATCCCAACGGTCTCGTATCACTAGCAGTCGAGATGACAGGCATCTTATCCGCATGGCTGTAACGGATCGTGCAGCCACGTCTTGATACCTGAGTCAGCAGATGGGGACGTTTGCAAGGCAACAACCATCTCTACGAACAGTTTGACGACGTTTGCAGCAGCATGGACTATCAGCTCGGAGACCATGGCTGCGGTTACCCTTGACGCTGCATCAGAGACAGGAGCGCCTGCGATGGTGTACTCAACGACGAACCTGGGTGCACGAATGGCAAAACGTCATTTTTTCGGATGAATCCAGGTTCTGTTTACAGCATCGTGATGGTCGCATCCGTGTTTGGCGACATCGCTGTGAACGCACATTGGAAGCGTGTATTGGTCATCGCCATACTGGTGTATCACCCGGCATGATGTTATGTGGTCCCATTGGTTACACGTCTCAGTCACCTCTTGTTCGCATTTACGGCACTTTGAACAGTGAACGTTACATTTCAGATATGTTACGACCCGTGGCTGTACCCTTCATTCGATCCCTGCGAAACCTTACATTTCAGCAGGATAATGCACGACCACATGGTGCAGGTCCTGTACGGGCCTTTCTGGATACAGAAAATGTTCGACTGCTGCCCTGGCCAGCACATTCTCCAGATCTCTCACCAACTGAAAACGTCTGGTCAATGGTGACCGAGCAACTGGCTCGTCACAATACGCCAGTCACTACTCTTGATGGACTGTGGTATCGTGTTGATGCTGCACGGGCAGCTGTACCTGTACACGCCATCCAACCTCTGTTTGACTCAATGCCCAGGCGTATCAAAGCCGCTATTACGGCCAGAGGTGGTTGTTCTGGTTACTGATTTCTCAGGATCTATGCACCCAAATTGCGTGGAAATGTAATCACATGTCAGTTCTAGTATAATATATTTGTGCAATGAATACCCGTTTATCATCTGCATTTCTTCTTGGTGTAGCAATTTTAATGGCCAGTAGTGTATTAGCAGAAGAAAAAGTGTAGTCGTTAAAATTTTTCTTTTCGTCGTTCTGAATTTATTTGTTTATTTATTTAATTGTAATTGTGGTGACGTACAGCGATTCTCTGAGTTTACTGATCCAAAGATATTCCGTAGCTCATACCAAACTAAAGCTGATTCTTTGATGTGTAGTCTGAGCCACCGAGCTCTAACGCGATTTAGTACGGATGCACAAAGACAGAAACAACTGCGCCTGTACTTGGGGAGCAGCTATTGTTACGTGTCCGGTTACCAGTGAGTGACTAACGTTAAGCGTTGCGAGGAAGAGAGAGCCGCAGGTGAGCGTGCGTGACTGTTGGGTTCGGCGTGAGCCCGGGGCCCTTGGGCAGCGGGCCGGCCGCATTAGCATGGGCGACTCGCGCTGGTATTGGCACTGTCCGGGGAACGGGGAACGCGTTATGCAAATACGGCGGGCAGAAGCGCGCGCTTTCAAGTCGCCGCTGCCCGCCCCTGTGACGGCGGCTGCCCGCGGGGCAGACATCGCGGCAGCAGGTAGGCTGGCGAGCGGCGCAGCAGTAGCCATAGTCTAGAAGCCACGCTGCCCTGACAACAGGCTGCTGCCGCTCCCCAGGAAAACGACGCGGTGGCACCTTCGTCTCCAGATACACACAAGGTGACGAGATAACCAAATGAAACTCCACATACTGAGAGATTACACTGGTCTATTAAAAAAGAAAAAGTGCTATTTTGTCTAAAACTGACATGGTGAGACTGTGGCTGTGTACAATTAATGTAGGTTAATTCTTACAAAGAAGAAGGCAGCAACCAGCCACTGTTAATACTGCTATTTATTTAGGTAAATAGCGCCGTTACCCGTTTCGAACTGGCAAGTTCATCATCAGACGGCTATTCACATGATTTGCAAGATAGACTTTATATTATCGTCCTTTTTTCAATTTTTATTCTTCCATTGTGGCGAAATATTTTTGGTGTGTTGGTGCCCTACGGTAGAAAACAGTGTTAGAAGCGCCCTATGCGAAAATAACTAACCTCCAAACGATGAAACGCAGCGTAAATAAATATGTGAGGTTAATAAAAATACACTCCTGCAACTTCGCAACAAAATCGTGCGGAATTTTCGACGTAAGTACGATAACCACTTAACCTCACATATTTATTTGCTCTGTATTTCATGGTTTGGAGGTTAGTTATTTTCACATAGGGCGCTTCTAACACTGTTTTCTACCGTAGGGCACCAACACACCAAAAATTTTTCGCCACAGTGGAAGAATAAAAATCTAAAACAGACGATAATGTAAAGTGTATCTTGCAAATCATGTGAACAATCGTCTGATGACGAACTTGCCAGTTCGAAACCGGTAACGGCCCTATTTACCTAAATAAATATCAGTATTAATAGTGGCTGGTTGCTGTTCAAATGGCTCTGAGCACTATGGGACTTAACTTCTGAGGTCATCAGTCCCCTAGAACTTAGAACAACTTAAACGTAACTAACCTAAGGACATCACACACATTCATGCCCGAGGCAGGATTTGAAGCTGCGACCGTAGCGGTCGCGCGGTTCCAGACTGTAGCGCCTGGTTGCTGTCTTCTTCTTTGTAAGAATTAACCTACATTAAAAAGAAAAATAATTTTCAGTAAAAAAAAAAGCACGCTGTTTCTGGAAGATAAATCATCGCTGAATCTATATGTAATTTTAGAATTTCTGTATCAGCCTCAGCATCCACGTGATATTGGTTTTAGTAAATGCTTACGTCAGCCTGTGCATTATAGCGTTTTGCAGGGCGAACCTGAATTGTCGTTGTGGGTGTATGTTTGCTGCCGATTCTGATAAGAACAGTGCTATCACTGAACTGTTCACAGTAACTCACTCTCTGCCCTACCTTCCTATTCTTAACGAATCCTACTCCCGTTATTTCATTTTCTGCCGCCATTGATATTACCCTATACTCATCTGACCAGAAATCCTTCTCTTCTTTCCATTTCATTTTACTGACACCTACAATATCTATATCATACACAGTATGTACAAGAGCCAAGAGTAAATAATCAGAGGTCGCCGCCGTACTTGTCGACGATTGTCATCCGGAGTAGTACAGAACAGCGACTCATTACTGAAAACTACCTGACGCCACAGAAGTCCATGCTTCTCGGTCAGGGCACCACGTCAGGCGCAGCCATTCGTGGTGGTAAGGTCGCATGGGACCAAACTGCTGAGGCCATCTGTCATTTGTGTTGTGTTAACAGCAGCCTACGCATGGGATGGTGATTCCCTAGTCTGGCACCTGTTAGTCTCTGACTGATGGTACTGGGTGAAGTATACTATTCCAGTGAGTGCATTACTTGTTCTCGAATGCCAGACGTGAAGGGGTCACGATGCGCGTGGTGCACAATAAGGCAATCCACCGATCTGGCAGCCAGGTGTAGTCCGCCGGAATCTTGGCGGCGACTGTGCCTGCATTCACGCTTCCATCAAGTCCAACATCGGGCCACTGTCACTTCTGAATGGCCTTCAGATCTGTACACTGCGCTATTCGACCAGTCAGCCAATCTGAGACCCACAACGAAGCCCCTTCCAAACCCTGTGAGGCACTGACAACGCTGTCTCATCTGAGTACGCCTCAGCTCCTTGTCCTTCAGTCATCATTTCAACATCTGACGATGTAAGTGCCACTTATACGAGGTGGAATCCAAAATTTTCGGGACTGGTGCTGCCATCTGGAGAGGAGGAGTAGTAGATCTCTGCACCGCTAGGTGGCGAGAGTTGCATATCTGATGAGTCAGTGTGCGGACTGGCATTCAGCTGGGACGACATGTGGCGGGTCCACAGTGATTTCCGTAATACTCTGTGTTTGGTGTGTGGCGATTTTACGATGGATCTGCGAACAGCGCGTGTGTGTCAAATTCTATGCGAATCTCGGGAAAAGTGCTACGGAGATCCTTGCAATGATTCAACAAGTGTTTGGGGGACAGAGCATGAGCCGTAGGCGTGTGTTTGAGTGGCATGCTCGGTGCAGGGCCGGCCGTACAGACATCGAAGATGATGCTCATACTGGAAGGCCCGTTAGCCACACAACGCCAGACATTGTTGCCAAACTTCAACAATTGGTTCGTGTGGATCGACGACGAACCATTCAAGACCTTCCGGATGAAGTGATAACATGTCAACGAATGTTGACTGATGAATTGAGCATGCATCATGTCGCCGCAAAATGTGTAACAAGAATCTTGACTGGCGCTCTAAAGGCACAGTGTGTTCAAGTGTGCACGGACCTTGGTCAGAGCGCATCTGATGATCCGACCTTCTTGTCACGGGTTATCACTGGCGACGAGAGATGGATTTACGGTTATGACCCAGAGACAAAGCAACAACCGTCCCAGTGGAAGAGCCCGGGCTCTCCAAGGCAGGTGAAGAGGAAAGTGAAGAGCATGATCATCGTTTTCTTTGCGCACAAAGAATTCGCCCCACCCAACCAAACAGCGAATTCCGCGTACTACTGTAACGTTTTGCGACGGCTCCGTGAAAACGTGCGGCGACGACGGCCCGAACTTTGGCGTCAAGGTAACTGGCTGCTGCATCACGACAATGCGCCGTGTCACACGTCCTTGCTCACTAGGACCTTTTTGGCAAAAAACAACATGGCGGTTTTACCCCACCCACCATACTCGCCAGCTTTGGCGCTTTGCGACTTCGCGCTATTCCCAAAACTGAAACTCAAGTTGAAAGGCCGTCGGTTCGACACTCTAGAGAGGATTTAAGAAGCATCACTAGTAGTGATAAACACCGTCAAAAAACAGGGTCTCCAGAAAACGTTTGACCAGTGGCAGAAAAGCTGGGACTGGTGTGTACGTGCAGATGGGAACTATTTCGAGGGTGATGGTGACCGCTAGTCCAAAGGTAAGGTTTTCCCAACAGATGGCAGCATCAGTCCCGAAAATTTTTGATAGCACCTCGTTTGCCCTACCAAGCCTGGTAACAACATTAAACACAAACACGACTAATCCCCTCCGGCGGCCGTTTTAAGTGCTACTCCTATAATTGACCTTTCGCTACTTGAGAAAGTTCCCATGAAAAACGAGTGATCCTAAGACCATGAAATATTGTGGAAGAGAAACAACAAATAAACCATTGAAAGAAACACATTCTATTTTCCACAGGACAGGGTAACGTTTGTTAATCACGTGTCATGTTTCTTTTTTACGCTCCAGGTTACAAACGTTGCTCAGTGTGACGACCATCTACATCCACGACAGCCTGGAACCGAACCAGAGATAACATTTTGCTACTGTTCGAAGCACATATCGAACGGTGGTCCATGGAATGTTCAGCTGTCGTGACACAGCTCGTGCGCTGTTCGGAAGTCACACATTGCGTGCAGCATTCTCAGCCATCGCAACAGTAGCTTCTTGAACAATTTCTGGGGCAGTTGGCCGTCGGCCTGTCCCAGGCAATTCCGAAATCTCTAGTTAATTTGGTCTTCCGAAACACGTTCTGACAACATCGGTGCGGAGTGAGGATCTCTCCTTATTCCTTTAATGAACCACACTCGCGAAGTGCAGCAACACTATTGCTGTTTTGAGAAAGCAGCTTTACGAGTAAAATCCTGCTTACTTCGTCCAGGCTCATGTTGACCGGCCGTCTGCAACTACGATGCACAGCGAAGCTTCTGTTTCAATCCCGCGTCGCCGTACCAGTACCGGCGCCTGACACTAACACCATTCACAACGCAAATCGTGCAGCTCACTGTCTGAACATCGTTCCTATAAAGTTGAGCACCTATACGGTAAATGGTTTTCCGCCTACACTTCTCTAAGTAGTGAAAATTTAATTATAACGGCTCTGTACATACCAGCGAAAATACATTGGCATCCTGGGGGTTTCACTTTTTTGCCGGACAGTGTAGCTATCTAGCAGGGATCACAATGGAACTTCTGGATGAAAATTAAATAAAAATGGAAAAATTAAATGTTAGCCGACACAGTATAGTTTCTGGTCCATTGATAATAATCATAAAACTTGGATGAAAAAATACATCTAGGAAAGTGACCCTGTTATTATCATTAATAAAATGGGCTTGTTAATATTTTGTTTCTTGTCTTAGCTTTGGCCAACGGTTCAACGAATGATACTAACTAACTTAAGAGTAACTACTATCAATTTAGATGTAGACCAATTTTTTGAAATTTTATGGAAATAAAAGCAACTGACAATTACTTTACTTACATGTCTGCAGCCGGTAAACCTAACTCGTTTATTTTTTATTGCAGCTGACATTTTTAAGTGTATTGTTTATAAGCAATACATATAATTAAATTAGCTGCCCAAGCGGCAACACAGAAATATGTTCCCAATGTGGGGCTAGCAAGTTGCCCTGCACATGAAATGGCACCCAATGCGAGACTAACAAATCACTACAATATTTAAACTGTAAGTAGGCTGTTTAGGTTTTTATATTGGTAACGCCATGTAGCACTCTATATGAAAATCACTGACTGTGCTGTGTGAAGGCTGTGGTTGGTTTGCATTGTTGGAGTAATATTCGCCATTGTAGCGTTGGGCAGTTGGCTGTTGACAGCGCGTAGCGTTGCGCAGTTGGAGGTGAGCCGCCAGCAGTGGTGGATGTGGGGAAGAGAGAAATGGCGGAGTGTTGAGAGCAGATGATCTGGACGTGTGTCCATCAGAGACAGTAAATTTGTAAGAATGGATGTCATGAACTGCTATATATATTATGACTTTTGAACACTATTAAGGTAAATACATTGTTTGTTCTCTATCAAAATCTTTCATTTGCTAACTATGCATATCAGTAGTTAGTGCCTTCAGTAGTTTGAATCTTTTTATTTAGCTGACAGTATTGGCGCTCGCTGTGTTGCAGTAGCTTAAGTAACGAAGATTTTTGTGAGGTAAGTTATTTGTGAAAGGTGTAGGTTAGTGTTAGTCAGGGCCATTCTTTTGTAGGGATTTCTGTGCAACCATGAGGGTACTTCTACACTGCCGGCCGCGGTGGTCTAGCGGTTCTAGGCGCTGAGTCCGGAAGCGCGCGACTGCTACGGTCGCAGGTTAGAATCCTGCCTCGGGCCTGGATGTGTGTAGTTCTAAGTTCTAGGGGACAGATGACCACAGATGTTAAGTCCCATAGTTCTCAGAGCCATTTGAACCATTTTTTTTTACTTCTACACTCATGCTCATAAATTAAGGATAATGCTGATACATGGTGAAACAACGCTCTGGTTGGCGGTTTGCGGGTTTAAATCAGCTCGGGGTATGACCATGTGGTGCATTTGACCTGCGGTCGTCGCACGGTGGCGCTGGCAGCAGTCCACATACACGAGGTGTGTTGGTGCATTTCAGCGTACGGTGCAGCGAGTAAGTGTGCAGACGTTTTCAGACGTGCTAATGGTAACTGTGTGTTGAAAATGGCTCAGAGAACACATATTGATGACGTTATGAGGGGTAGAATACTAGGGCGACTGGCGGCTGGTCAAACAGCAGGTCATAGCACGGGCCCTCTGTGTGCCACAAAGTGTGACCTCAAGATTATGGCAACGATTACAGCAGACAGGAAACGTATCCAGGCGTCCACAGTGTACAACACCACAAGAAGACCGATATCTCAGCATCAGTGCCCGCAGACGGCCACGGAGTACTGTTGGTAGCCTTGCTCGGGACCTTACCGCAGCCACTGGAACAGATGTCTCCAGACACACAGTCTACAGACGACTGAACAGACATGGTTTATTCGCCCGGAGACCTGCAAGGTGCATTCCACTGACCCCTAGTCACAGGAGAGTCCGTAAAGCCTGGTGTCAAGAACACAGTACATGGTCATTGGAACAGTGGTCCCAGGTTATGTTCACGGACGAGTCCAGGTATAGTCTGAACAGTGATTCTCGGTAGGTTTTCATCTGGCGTGAACCAGGAATCAGATACCAATCCCTTAATGTCCTTGAAAGTGACCTGTATGGAGTTATTTAAAGGAAATAGGAAGCCCCGGATCACTGGTGATGGACAAGCTTGTAATTGTTTTACAGTTTTAATTTGACTCAAAACAGACTTTATTATAATCTTCAATCCGGACATTTGCCCTCTTACTGATGCAAGATACAAATCTTCACTTTGATTGAATTACATAAACACGAATAAAAATCATATTATTTTGCGCCCGCAACCAAAATCATAGTAGGCACGGTGAATAATCAATCACAAACAATCGTTCTTGTTTAACCATGTCTCAAGAGACCAATAACGCTATACACAGCCACATAATACCACAACTTCATAAAGAACAAAGAGATCTTAATGCTTAATAAAACTGAACTGCCCACATAAAGGTCCACAGTGAAACATGCTTATACTAAAAATACAAATTGGGCCAACCAAGGTCGCAAACCTTGCACACAGGAAAAATAACTAGTTGCACGTTCATTAAAGAAACACAGCTGATTAACATAAGTGTTAAATAAGAAGGTCTAATAATAACTCAACCAATAAAATGACCGGCCGGCCCTGTGGCCGTGCGGTTAAAGGCACTTCAGTCTGGAACCACGTGACCGCTACGGTCGCAGGTTCGAATCCTGCCTCGGGCATGGATGTGTGTGATGTCCTTAGGTTAGTTACGTTTAACTAGTTCTAAGTTCTAGGCGACTAATGACCTCAGAGGTTAAGTCGCATAGCGCTCAGAGCCAATAAAATGACTTACAGAAACAGCAATATTAACAAGGTGGCCTCACTTAATTAAAGGACATAATGGCTCAGAATGATTCCCAAATTGCACTTAACTTTAGAGAACAGCATTAAGGCCCATAGCAGTGTTTGGAAGCAATAACGCTAAGCCAGGCAGCCAATACGAGCGTTCACTCCACACGGCTTGTGCACAGGGTCACATAACAGGCGGTATATATTTATATATGGTCCGACCGGCCCCACAATGAGCGGTCCTGACAAGAATCCATAACCGCGCCGACGCCAGGGAACGAGCAGTCTTAACAAATGTCCTGCACCACAAATAGATTGCAATGAAAACAAGGTCAAATCACAGCCACACTGGAATATATAATAAGCACGCCCCCAAAATTCTTAAGGAACAATACTCTTAACATTACCCGTCTCTCAGTAAATTAGCAGGAAACTCAGAGATCATTTCCAGTTGCCTTAAGGCACTTTCAGCATTAAATAAACATACCAAATGCGGCCTTGACATACGATCAAACCATTAACTCTACGGCTGCCGGACACGTACAGAACCGCAGCCAGTTCCAAAGCGGACAATGTGTCCTAAAACAAGTTAAGATTTGCATGAAAACCACTTAATACACACACTCCACGGCTAATCAAAACGGAATGAGGAACATCAGCCTCCTTAAAATAGCCACTGTGGAACCACGTTCAGAATCATCTCCGACAGTTATCCACGCCACAATAAGTTTCAACAATCTTCTTAGTTAAACACAGAATAAAAGTCATACGTAACTTGAAGCTGGGAAGCTGTTCAGCGTGAGACAACGAACCACAATTTTGCACTTCAAGGCGCCCAATGATCGGCACCGTACCTCCGGCGCGCCCCAAAAGACAAGGGCGGCGAGCACGGCGAGGCCCATGCACGACCGTTAGGGACGCCGGCTTGTTTTCAACACAAGTTGGCTCGTTGAAGGCAGACCGGAGACTTTCTCGTCACACGTTCACCCGGAAAACCCGCGGGGGGAGCAGTCAAAGATAGCAGGACAGCCGAATATCGATATCAGCGATGCAAGTCGAACGCCCTGGCACCAGCCGCCACTCCTCATATAGAGTAACACTTCAACATCTGAATTGCTATCTAGGGGGAAATAATGACAAATTGCTTGCTCTTGTCACATGTACTTGGAGGTACTATACTACCTAAAAACATACGGTTTGTGAAAGCCACAATTATGTCTGCAAATGACGTAAGTATTAATGTAAATGTTGTTCGGTACAGCGTCCTCAGTCACCAGTAGAAATATCTGCATTTATACCGGTTACACCCTTTATATGACACTGAAGATGATATCCAAATACCAGTTTGGTAATTAAATATTTTGTCATGCAGCTCATGAGCTCATGGTGTGCTGCGAGATGACTTTTAACAATGTTTGTATGATTATGTTATTCAGATTGGCGAGAGTTGCATCGAAAACTTACTGTAAACGTATTAAGTAAGAATGTAGTTGGGTAAATAGCTGGACAGCTACAGGCCGCGTAAAAATTAAAAATAATTTAAAAAATGGTTCAAATGGCTCTGAGCACTATGGGACTTACTTCTGAGGTCATCAGTCCCCTAGAAATTAGAACTATTTAAACCTAAGGACATCACACACACCCATGCCCGAGGCAGAATTCGAACCTGCGACCGTAGCGGTCACGCGGTTCCAGACTGTAGCGCCGAGAACCGCTCGGCCACCCCGGCGTGCACAAATAATTAAAAGAAAGGGCGATTACTCTATATGCAGTACGAAGAAGGTATCTGCTCTTTCGGACATGCCCGACCATGCAGCGCTCTATAATGAAATAATTAAATGAAGGCCCTACGTTGTCGACGGGCGTTGATATGCATCAAAGGGGAGAGTTGAAAAGGTGTGCCCAGACCGGGACTCGAACCCGGGACCTCCTACTTACATGGCAGACGCTCTATCCATCTGAGCCACCAAGAGCACAGAGAATAGTGCGACTGCAGGGATTTATCCCTGGAACACTCCCCGTGAGACCCACATTCCCAACTTAATGTCCACACACTACATTCGTAGTGCCCCTGCCCATTACACTCATTACTCGCGGCAGACAATCTTACCGAGTCCCGTAAGAGTTCGGGCACAAACTATATGAAGATGGTATCTGTTCTTTCGGACACTTGACCTTCTTCTTCTGTGCTGGATGCACACGCATTGCCCGAACTCTTAGGAACTCGGTAACATTGTCTGCCGTGAGTAATGGGCAGGGGCACTACGAATGTAGTGTGTGGACATTAAGTTGGGAATTTGGGTCTCACGGCGAGCGTGCAAGGGATAAATCCCTGCAGTCGCACTATTCTCTGTGCTCTTGGTGGCTCAGATGGATAGAGCGTCTTCCATGTAAGCAGGAGGTCCCGGGTTCGAGTCCCGGTCGGGGCACACATTGTCAACTGTCCCCGTTGATGTATATCAACGCCTGTAGATAGCGTAGGGTCTCGACTTAATTATTTGATTATATGCGGGTTTTATCGACTAATCGATATCAAAGTTACTGGATACAGAGAAATCTTTAAAAGAAACCATATAGACGTCTGCCTTCACCAGCTTAGTGAACTCACAGAAGACTTGATTCTGAATCACTAGCAGGATATTGGACTGTTGTGCTCGAAATACGAGAGCAACGTCTTTGTTGTTGTCGCTTATACACTACTGGCCATTAAAATTGCTACACCACGAAGATGACGTGCTACAGACGTGAAATTTAACCGACAGGAAGAAGATGCTGTGATATGCAAATGATTAGCTTTTCAGAGCATTCACACAAGGTTGGCGCCGGTGGCGACACCTACAACGTACTGACATGAGGAAAGTTTCCAACCGATTTCTCATACACAAACAGCAGTTGACCGGCGTTGCCTGGTGAAACGTTGTTGTGATGCCTCGTGTAAGGAGGAGAAATGCATACCATCACGTTTCCGACTTTGATAAAGGTCGGATTGTAGCCTATCGCGATTGCGGTTTATCGTATAGCAACATTGCTGCTCGCGTTGGTCGAGATCCAATGACTGTTAGCAGAATATGGAATCGCTGGGTTCAGGAGGGTAATACGGAAGGCCGTGCTGGATAGGAGGGTAATACGGAACGCCGTGCTGGATCCCAACGGCCTCGTATCACTAGCAGTCGAGGTCACAGGCGTCTTATCCGCATGGCTGTAACGGATCGTGCAGCCACGTCTCGATCACTGAGGCAACAGATGGAGACGTTTGCAAGACAACGACCATCTGCACGAACAGTTCGACGACGTTTGCAGTAGCATGGACTATCAGCTCGGAGACCATGGCTGCAGTTACCCTTGACGCTGCATCACAGACAGGAGCGCCTGCGATGGTGTACTCAACGACGAACCTGGGTGCACGAATGGCATAACGTCATTTTTTCGGATGAATGCAGGTTCTGTTTACAGCATCATGATGGTCGCATCCGTGTTTGGCGACATCGCGGTGAACGCACATTGGAAGCATGTATTCGTCATCGCCATACTGGCGTGTCACCCGCCGTGATGGTATGGGGTGCCATTGATTACACGTCTTGGTCATCTCTTGTTCGCATTGGCGGCACTTTGAACAGTGGACGTTATATTTCCAATGTGTTACGATCCGTGGCTCTACCCTTCATTCGCTCCCTGCGAAACCCTTCATTTCAGCAGAATAATGCACGACCGCATGTTTCTGGATACAGAAAATGTTCGACTGCTGCCCTGGCCAATACTTTCTCCAGATCTATCACCAATTGAAAACGTCTGGTCAATGGTGGCCGAGCAAATGATTCGTCACAATACGCCACTCTTGATGAACTGTGGTATCGTGTTGAAGCAGCATGGGCTGTACCTGTACACGCCATCCGAGCTCTGTTTGACTCAATGACCAGGCGTACCAAGGCCGTTATTACGGCCGGAGGTGGTTGTTCTGGGCACTGATTTCTCAGGATCTATGCACCCAAATTGCGTGAAAATATCAATTCTGGTATAATATATTTGTTCAATGAATACCCGCTTATCATCTGCATTTCTTTTTGGTGCAGTAATTTTATGGCCAGTAGTGTATATGATGTTTCTAAGCATCAGCACAATGAGCGTCCCTCGAAAATGCATTGTTGTTAGTGTGATTTATTGTAACAAAGTGTCGGGAAACGCCACATCTGTGGTTAAGGAATTTTCGTATTTAGTCATTTTCGTGCCATAACTTGCGCGTCATGAAAGTACGCCATTTCAGGGCAACAGCACATTGAATATTCAACAAAAAATGGCTCTAAGCACTATGGGACTTAACATCTGAGGTTATCAGTCCCCTAGACTTAGAGCTACTTACACCTAAATAACCTAAGGACATCACACACATCCATTCCCGAGGCAGGATTCGAACCTGCGACCGTAGTAGGTGCGTGGTTCCGGACTGAAGCGCCTACAACCGCTCGGTCACTGCGGTCGGCGAATATTCAACAAATACGCGTTATTCTTGGTAGGATTTGTTGCAATTAAGCCAGTTAAGAACACGTCAGCGATTAAAGCTTTCAGAATACTGTAGCTCAAATATTAGAGAAGTTCAGCACAGCGTAGGTGACAGGGACGCTGAATTACGTAACAAAGTCTAGTGGCTTCGCGTCTGCTATATCCAGTTTTCTTTCTTTTTCCACCTACGCGTTTTCTGAAAGGTTGTGCGACATTCTTATTCCATTAATAGAAATATTTTCTGTAATATTCGATGTTGTGCAAATATAAGTGCACTGTCCTTAAGAACTGATTTTATCTGATTTTGCGAAGAATTATAAGCTAATTAGCCAATGACGCCGTCATTGCTCGGGTATTCTTTTTGCCAATTTTCTATTAGAAACGAAAACAAAAGCTGGACTGTGTTTGCAGTGAAGCATCGAAAACGTTTCCTTTCCAAGTGTTCCAGAGACACCTATGAAATTACGGAAGAGTCGTCCAAAGAAATATGCATAATGTACAAATGATTCGGTACGGTATTCAAATTAAGAAACACGGTCCTGGACACCCTCTGAACGCTGCCCGCGGCTGCTTCGCGTGTCTACAACGCGACTTTGTAAAAGTCTGTATGGCAACGCCTTTCCATAGCTATACGGACGGCTATCATTCTCACCTACAGCCGTTTGCGATTCGCAGTTGAAAGCTGACAAAAGCATTGCAGACGTCAGGTATTTCCTTAAGCCGCTATGACTATTGGTGCGTCTTAGTAGTGAAGAATAAATGAATTAAAACTTCGTGCTTGACACGGCACTCTTTTAGCTATCTCAGTGGTTATGACATCGTATCTCTTGACCTATGTGTCCTACATGACGTATCTGTGTAGGTATATTCAGCTACTTATGTGGATACTGTTAGCGAAATATGTTGAGAATAGAATTAGTGGTAGAGAAATATTAAATTTAAACGTCAAGCACGAGGCGGTAGTTTTTCACGCATCTCACTGTTTATGATGTCGTACATCCTGAACTCAAGGCCCACGAGAAAGACAGGCGGCGGCGCACACGTCACGAATTTGTAATTTGCGTGTTTACGTACAAATGAGAATTGCATCTCCTACTGTGAACATGCTATTATGGAGGCTTGTTTGTTAGTCCCACAACCATCAAAAGTCTATATGGCTACTAATAATTTGTTACGGCTGTACTGTGTATAACAAAATTTTATCGGTTGGATGAGGCACAACGTCTTCTATGAAATGAGGACCGTTAAGTAGTAGAGACTAAATGCTATAAACGAGCTGTTATAACATTTATGCAGGGCATAGATCTTAAATTATAGCCACTGTACAGTTGCGTATTTTATTGTTGTACTAGTAATCAGCAAGACTCTATAAAGGCATACTTCAGTAGAATATGCAATTCTCGTTAGCACGTAAACACCCAGTTACGAGTTAACACTATTAGAAACGCATTTCGTGTGCTGAACTGAGCGAGCGAGCTAGCTCAGGCCTATCCTCGTGACGTACGCGCCGCGGCCTGTCTTTCTCGTAGACCTCGCCTGAACTATGTGTGGTGTCATGATATATTTTCGAAACTGCGTTATGCGACATATGTGGATACCGTCTGCGAAATTAATTGCGGATAAAATTAGTAGCACAGAAGTATTAAATTTAAATGTTATGCATAATGCGGCAGTTCCTCATGCATCCCATTGTTTATGACGTCATAGATTCTCACCCCAGCGGTGGTTGTTGCCTGACAGTAAAGGATACGTGTACCAAGATTGGTTGAAGCGGTCAGGTGGTTTAGGAGGAGATGTGGAACATACAAACACTCACACACATACGTACATACATACATACTCAGTGCAACATCCAGAATATCAATATTAAGCATATTCAAACTAACATTAGACGCTAAAAGCTGGTACAGGCATGCTTATTCAAATACAGAAATATGTAAACAAGCGGAGTGCGGCGCTGCGGTCGCAACGCCTCTGTCAGACAACAAGTGTCTGGCGCTACTGTTACTACGTGGGAGGTTATCAAAATTTAAGTGAGTTTGAACTTGGTGCTATAGAGGGCGCACGAGCTACGGGACACAGCATATCCGAGGTAGCGATGAAGTGGGGATTTTCCCTTACGACCATTTCACGAATGTTCCGTGAATATCAGGAATCCGGTAAAACATCAGATCTCCGATATCTCTGCGGCCGGAAAAATCCTGCAAGAATGGGACCAAGGACGACTGAAGAGAATCGTTCAGTGTGATAGAAGTGCAACCCTCCCGCAAATTGCTGCAGATTTCAATCCTGGGCCATCAAAAATTGTCAGCGTGCGAACCATGCAACGAACCATCGATATGGGCTTTCGGAGCTGAAGGTCCACTCGTGTACCCTTAATGATTGTAGGACACAAAGCTTTACGCCTGGCCTGGGCTCCTCAACATCGACATTGGATTGTTAATGACTGGAAACATGTCGCCTCTTCGGACGAGTCTCGTTTCAAATTGTATCGAGCGGATGGACTTGTACGGCTATGGAGACAACTCCACGAACTCATGGACTCTGCATTTCAGCAGGGGACTGTTCAAGCTGGTGAAGGCTCTTTAATGGTGCGGGGCGTGTGCATTTGGAGTGATATGGAATCCCTGTTACATGTAGATACGAATCTGACAGGTGACACTTACATAAGCATCCTGTCCGATTTCCTGCATCCATTCGTGTCCATTGTGCATTCCGACGGACTTGGACAATTCCAGCAGGACCAATACGATACCCCACATGTTCAGTATTGCTACAGAGTGGCTCCAGGAACACTCTTCTGAATTTAAGCACTTCCGCTGGCCACCAGACTCACCCGACATGATTCATGATGACGATTCCCTCCAGCACTACTTGAGAAATTAGTAGAGTCCATGCCATGTCGTGTTCCGGCACTAGTGAGTGCTCACAGGGGCCCTACATGATATTAGGCAGGTGTTCCAGTTTCTTTGGTTCTTCAGTGTATCTTCAATTCATAATCGAAAATGGGATGAAAATGCAATTGAGTTAACGAATAGTTTGTACTAATATGTACCTCAAATCGCTGTACAGCACTATGTACCATTACTCAACCAACAGTTCGCTGTTCAAGCCATCGACAAGTCCAGAATCTTCTTCCCAATTACCTCCGCTTTTCTTTGACAATCGCCAACAGAGTTGACGCAGCTGTTTCCCTCGTGGCCATTTTCGGAAAGAAACTGTGTGGTTTTCGAACCAATTAAAACCGACAACGGCCGCTGGAGAGCGCTGAGAGCGCAAACCACGTTAACCAGCTCGTCCCGTGTGTCGAGGGCACTGTCTCTTGTGACGTCGTACGTCCCGTCCGTGACCACATCAACGTTAGCTGCCACTTCCCGTGGGAGGACGGCTATAGGGTCTCGTATAATGATAATACACTACTGGCCATTAAAATTGCTACACCACGAAGAAGACGTGCTACAGACGCGAAATTTAAGCGACAGGAAGAAGATGCTGTGATATGCAAATGATAAGCTTTTCAGAGCATTCACACAAGGTTGGCGTCGGTGGCGACACCTACAACGTGCTGACATGCGGAAAGATTACAACTGATTTCTCACACAAACAGCAGTTGAAAGGCGTTGCCTGGTGAAACGTTGTTGTGATGCCTCGTGTAAGGAGGAGAAATGCGTACCATCACGTTTCCGACTTTGATAAAGGTCGGATTGTAGCCTATCGCGATTGCGGTTTATCGTATCACGACATTGCTGCTCGCGTTGATCGAGATCCAATGACTGATAGCAGAATGTGGAATCGGTGGGTTCAGGAGGATAATACGGAACGCCGTACTGGATCCCAACGGTCTCGTATCACTAGCAGTCGAGATGACAGGCATCTTATCCGCATGGCTGTAACGGATCGTGCAGCCACGTCTTGATACCTGAGTCAACAGATGGGGACGTTTGCAAGGCAACAACCATCTCTACGAACAGTTTGACGACGTTTGCAGCAGCATGGACTATCAGCTCGGAGACCATGGCTGCGGTTACCCTTGACGCTGCATCAGAGACAGGAGCGCCTGCGATGGTGTACTCAACGACGAACCTGGGTGCACGAATGGCAAAACGTCATTTTTTCGGATGAATCCAGGTTCTGTTTACAGCATCGTGATGGTCGCATCCGTGTTTGGCGACATCGCTGTGAACGCACATTGGAAGCGTGTATTGGTCATCGCCATACTGGTGTATCACCCGGCATGATGTTATGTGGTCCCATTGGTTACACGTCTCAGTCACCTCTTGTTCGCATTTACGGCACTTTGAACAGTGAACGTTACATTTCAGATATGTTACGACCCGTGGCTGTACCCTTCATTCGATCCCTGCGAAACCTTACATTTCAGCAGGATAATGCACGACCACATGGTGCAGGTCCTGTACGGGCCTTTCTGGATACAGAAAATGTTCGACTGCTGCCCTGGCCAGCACATTCTCCAGATCTCTCACCAACTGAAAACGTCTGGTCAATGGTGACCGAGCAACTGGCTCGTCACAATACGCCAGTCACTACTCTTGATGGACTGTGGTATCGTGTTGATGCTGCACGGGCAGCTGTACCTGTACACGCCATCCAACCTCTGTTTGACTCAATGCCCAGGCGTATCAAAGCCGCTATTACGGCCAGAGGTGGTTGTTCTGGTTACTGATTTCTCAGGATCTATGCACCCAAATTGCGTGGAAATGTAATCACATGTCAGTTCTAGTATAATATATGTGTGCAATGAATACCCGTTTATCATCTGCATTTCTTCTTGGTGTAGCAATTTTAATGGCCAGTAGTGTATTAGCAGAAGAAAAAGTGTAGTCGTTAAAATTTTTCTTTTCGTCGTTCTGAATTTATTTGTTTATTTATTTAATTGTAATTGTGGTGACGTACAGCGATTCTCTGAGTTTACTGATCCAAAGATATTCCGTAGCTCATACCAAACTAAAGCTGATTCTTTGATGTGTAGTCTGAGCCACCGAGCTCTAACGCGATTTAGTACGGATGCACAAAGACAGAAACAACTGCGCCTGTACTTGGGGAGCAGCTATTGTTACGTGTCCGGTTACCAGTGAGTGACTAACGTTAAGCGTTGCGAGGAAGAGAGAGCCGCAGGTGAGCGTGCGTGACTGTTGGGTTCGGCGTGAGCCCGGGGCCCTTGGGCAGCGGGCCGGCCGCATTAGCATGGGCGACTCGCGCTGGTATTGGCGCTGTCCGGGGAACGGGGAACGCGTTATGCAAATACGGCGGGCAGAAGCGCGCGCTTTCAAGTCGCCGCTGCCCGCCCCTGTGACGGCGGCTGCCCGCGGGGCAGACATCGCGGCAGCAGGTAGGCTGGCGAGCGGCGCAGCAGTAGCCATAGTCTAGAAGCCACGCTGCCCTGACAACAGGCTGCTGCCGCTCCCCAGGAAAACGACGCGGTGGCACCTTCGTCTCCAGATACACACAAGGTGACGAGATAACCAAATGAAACTCCACATACTGAGAGATTACACTGGTCTATTAAAAAAGAAAAAGTGCTATTTTGTCTAAAACTGACATGGTGAGACTGTGGCTGTGTACAATTAATGTAGGTTAATTCTTACAAAGAAGAAGGCAGCAACCAGCCACTGTTAATACTGCTATTTATTTAGGTAAATAGCGCCGTTACCCGTTTCGAACTGGCAAGTTCATCATCAGACGGCTATTCACATGATTTGCAAGATAGACTTTATATTATCGTCCTTTTTTCAATTTTTATTCTTCCATTGTGGCGAAATATTTTTGGTGTGTTGGTGCCCTACGGTAGAAAACAGTGTTAGAAGCGCCCTATGCGAAAATAACTAACCTCCAAACGATGAAACGCAGCGTAAATAAATATGTGAGGTTAATAAAAATACACTCCTGCAACTTCGCAACAAAATCGTGCGGAATTTTCGACGTAAGTACGATAACCACTTAACCTCACATATTTATTTGCTCTGTATTTCATGGTTTGGAGGTTAGTTATTTTCACATAGGGCGCTTCTAACACTGTTTTCTACCGTAGGGCACCAACACACCAAAAATTTTTCGCCACAGTGGAAGAATAAAAATCTAAAACAGACGATAATGTAAAGTGTATCTTGCAAATCATGTGAACAATCGTCTGATGACGAACTTGCCAGTTCGAAACCGGTAACGGCCCTATTTACCTAAATAAATATCAGTATTAATAGTGGCTGGTTGCTGTTCAAATGGCTCTGAGCACTATGGGACTTAACTTCTGAGGTCATCAGTCCCCTAGAACTTAGAACAACTTAAACGTAACTAACCTAAGGACATCACACACATTCATGCCCGAGGCAGGATTTGAAGCTGCGACCGTAGCGGTCGCGCGGTTCCAGACTGTAGCGCCTGGTTGCTGTCTTCTTCTTTGTAAGAATTAACCTACATTAAAAAGAAAAATAATTTTCAGTAAAAAAAAAAGCACGCTGTTTCTGGAAGATAAATCATCGCTGAATCTATATGTAATTTTAGAATTTCTGTATCAGCCTCAGCATCCACGTGATATTGGTTTTAGTAAATGCTTACGTCAGCCTGTGCATTATAGCGTTTTGCAGGGCGAACCTGAATTGTCGTTGTGGGTGTATGTTTGCTGCCGATTCTGATAAGAACAGTGCTATCACTGAACTGTTCACAGTAACTCACTCTTTGCCCTACCTTCCTATTCTTAACGAATCCTACTCCCGTTATTTCATTTTCTGCCGCCATTGATATTACCCTATACTCATCTGACCAGAAATCCTTCTCTTCTTTCCATTTCATTTTACTGACACCTACAATATCTATATCATACACAGTATGTACAAGAGCCAAGAGTAAATAATCAGAGGTCGCCGCCGTACTTGTCGACGATTGTCATCCGGAGTAGTACAGAACAGCGACTCATTACTGAAAACTACCTGACGCCACAGAAGTCCATGCTTCTCGGTCAGGGCACCACGTCAGGCGCAGCCATTCGTGGTGGTAAGGTCGCATGGGACCAAACTGCTGAGGCCATCTGTCATTTGTGTTGTGTTAACAGCAGCCTACGCATGGGATGGTGATTCCCTAGTCTGGCACCTGTTAGTCTCTGACTGATGGTACTGGGTGAAGTATACTATTCCAGTGAGTGCATTACTTGTTCTCGAATGCCAGACGTGAAGGGGTCACGATGCGCGTGGTGCACAATAAGGCAATCCACCGATCTGGCAGCCAGGTGTAGTCCGCCGGAATCTTGGCGGCGACTGTGCCTGCATTCACGCTTCCATCAAGTCCAACATCGGGCCACTGTCACTTCTGAATGGCCTTCAGATCTGTACACTGCGCTATTCGACCAGTCAGCCAATCTGAGACCCACAACGAAGCCCCTTCCAAACCCTGTGAGGCACTGACAACGCTGTCTCATCTGAGTACGCCTCAGCTCCTTGTCCTTCAGTCATCATTTCAACATCTGACGATGTAAGTGCCACTTATACGAGGTGGAATCCAAAATTTTCGGGACTGGTGCTGCCATCTGGAGAGGAGGAGTAGTAGATCTCTGCACCGCTAGGTGGCGAGAGTTGCATATCTGATGAGTCAGTGTGCGGACTGGCATTCAGCTGGGACGACATGTGGCGGGTCCACAGTGATTTCCGTAATACTCTGTGTTTGGTGTGTGGCGATTTTACGATGGATCTGCGAACAGCGCGTGTGTGTCAAATTCTATGCGAATCTCGGGAAAAGTGCTACGGAGATCCTTGCAATGATTCAACAAGTGTTTGGGGGACAGAGCATGAGCCGTAGGCGTGTGTTTGAGTGGCATGCTCGGTGCAGGGCCGGCCGTACAGACATCGAAGATGATGCTCATACTGGAAGGCCCGTTAGCCACACAACGCCAGACATTGTTGCCAAACTTCAACAATTGGTTCGTGTGGATCGACGACGAACCATTCAAGACCTTCCGGATGAAGTGATAACATGTCAACGAATGTTGACTGATGAATTGAGCATGCATCATGTCGCCGCAAAATGTGTAACAAGAATCTTGACTGGCGCTCTAAAGGCACAGTGTGTTCAAGTGTGCACGGACCTTGGTCAGAGCGCATCTGATGATCCGACCTTCTTGTCACGGGTTATCACTGGCGACGAGAGATGGATTTACGGTTATGACCCAGAGACAAAGCAACAACCGTCCCAGTGGAAGAGCCCGGGCTCTCCAAGGCAGGTGAAGAGGAAAGTGAAGAGCATGATCATCGTTTTCTTTGCGCACAAAGAATTCGCCCCACCCAACCAAACAGTTAATTCCGCGTACTACTGTAACGTTTTGCGACGGCTCCGTGAAAACGTGCGGCGACGACGGCCCGAACTTTGGCGTCAAGGTAACTGGCTGCTGCATCACGACAATGCGCCGTGTCACACGTCCTTGCTCACTAGGACCTTTTTGGCAAAAAACAACATGGCGGTTTTACCCCACCCACCATACTCGCCAGCTTTGGCGCTTTGCGACTTCGCGCTATTCCCAAAACTGAAACTCAAGTTGAAAGGCCGTCGGTTCGACACTCTAGAGAGGATTTAAGAAGCATCACTAGTAGTGATAAACACCGTCAAAAAACAGGGTCTCCAGAAAACGTTTGACCAGTGGCAGAAAAGCTGGGACTGGTGTGTACGTGCAGATGGGAACTATTTCGAGGGTGATGGTGACCGCTAGTCCAAAGGTAAGGTTTTCCCAACAGATGGCAGCATCAGTCCCGAAAATTTTTGATAGCACCTCGTTTGCCCTACCAAGCCTGGTAACAACATTAAACACAAACACGACTAATCCCCTCCGGCGGCCGTTTTAAGTGCTACTCCTATAATTGACCTTTCGCTACTTGAGAAAGTTCCCATGAAAAACGAGTGATCCTAAGACCATGAAATATTGTGGAAGAGAAACAACAAATAAACCATTGAAAGAAACACATTCTATTTTCCACAGGACAGGGTAACGTTTGTTAATCACGTGTCATGTTTCTTTTTTACGCTCCAGGTTACAAACGTTGCTCAGTGTGACGACCATCTACATCAACGACAGCCTGGAACCGAACCAGAGATAACATTTTGCTATTGTTCGAAGCACATATCGAACGGTGGTCCATGGAATGTTCAGCTGTCGTGACACAGCTCGTGCGCTGTTCGGAAGTCACACATTGCGTGCAGCATTCTCAGCCATCGCAACAGTAGCTTCTTGAACAATTTCTGGGGCAGTTGGCCGTCGGCCTGTCCCAGGCAATTCCGAAATCTCTAGTTAATTTGGTCTTCCGAAACACGTTCTGACAACATCGGTGCGGAGTGAGGATCTCTCCTTATTCCTTTAATGAACCACACTCGCGAAGTGCAGCAACACTATTGCTGTTTTGAGAAAGCAGCTTTACGAGTAAAATCCTGCTTACTTCGTCCAGGCTCATGTTGACCGGCCGTCTGCAACTACGATGCACAGCGAAGCTTCTGTTTCAATCCCGCGTCGCCGTACCAGTACCGGCGCCTGACACTAACACCATTCACAACGCAAATCGTGCAGCTCACTGTCTGAACATCGTTCCTATAAAGTTGAGCACCTATACGGTAAATGGTTTTCCGCCTACACTTCTCTAAGTAGTGAAAATTTAATTATAACGGCTCTGTACATACCAGCGAAAATACATTGGCATCCTGGGGGTTTCACTTTTTTGCCGGACAGTGTAGCTATCTAGCAGGGATCACAATGGAACTTCTGGATGAAAATTAAATAAAAATGGAAAAATTAAATGTTAGCCGACACAGTATAGTTTCTGGTCCATTGATAATAATCATAAAACTTGGATGAAAAAATACATCTAGGAAAGTGACCCTGTTATTATCATTAATAAAATGGGCTTGTTAATATTTTGTTTCTTGTCTTAGCTTTGGCCAACGGTTCAACGAATGATACTAACTAACTTAAGAGTAACTACTATCAATTTAGATGTAGACCAATTTTTTGAAATTTTATGGAAATAAAAGCAACTGACAATTACTTTACTTACATGTCTGCAGCCGGTAAACCTAACTCGTTTATTTTTTATTGCAGCTGACATTTTTAAGTGTATTGTTTATAAGCAATACATATAATTAAATTAGCTGCCCAAGCGGCAACACAGAAATATGTTCCCAATGTGGGGCTAGCAAGTTGCCCTGCACATGAAATGGCACCCAATGCGAGACTAACAAATCACTACAATATTTAAACTGTAAGTAGGCTGTTTAGGTTTTTATATTGGTAACGCCATGTAGCACTCTATATGAAAATCACTGACTGTGCTGTGTGAAGGCTGTGGTTGGTTTGCATTGTTGGAGTAATATTCGCCATTGTAGCGTTGGGCAGTTGGCTGTTGACAGCGCGTAGCGTTGCGCAGTTGGAGGTGAGCCGCCAGCAGTGGTGGATGTGGGGAAGAGAGAAATGGCGGAGTGTTGAGAGCAGATGATCTGGACGTGTGTCCATCAGAGACAGTAAATTTGTAAGAATGGATGTCATGAACTGCTATATATATTATGACTTTTGAACACTATTAAGGTAAATACATTGTTTGTTCTCTATCAAAATCTTTCATTTGCTAACTATGCATATCAGTAGTTAGTGCCTTCAGTAGTTTGAATCTTTTTATTTAGCTGACAGTATTGGCGCTCGCTGTGTTGCAGTAGCTTAAGTAACGAAGATTTTTGTGAGGTAAGTTATTTGTGAAAGGTGTAGGTTAGTGTTAGTCAGGGCCATTCTTTTGTAGGGATTTCTGTGCAACCATGAGGGTACTTCTACACTGCCGGCCGCGGTGGTCTAGCGGTTCTAGGCGCTGAGTCCGGAAGCGCGCGACTGCTACGGTCGCAGGTTAGAATCCTGCCTCGGGCCTGGATGTGTGTAGTTCTAAGTTCTAGGGGACAGATGACCACAGATGTTAAGTCCCATAGTTCTCAGAGCCATTTGAACCATTTTTTTTTACTTCTACACTCATGCTCATAAATTAAGGATAATGCTGATACATGGTGAAACAACGCTCTGGTTGGCGGTTTGCGGGTTTAAATCAGCTCGGGGTATGACCATGTGGTGCATTTGACCTGCGGTCGTCGCACGGTGGCGCTGGCAGCAGTCCACATACACGAGGTGTGTTGGTGCATTTCAGCGTACGGTGCAGCGAGTAAGTGTGCAGACGTTTTCAGACGTGCTAATGGTAACTGTGTGTTGAAAATGGCTCAGAGAACACATATTGATGACGTTATGAGGGGTAGAATACTAGGGCGACTGGCGGCTGGTCAAACAGCAGGTCATAGCACGGGCCCTCTGTGTGCCACAAAGTGTGACCTCAAGATTATGGCAACGATTACAGCAGACAGGAAACGTATCCAGGCGTCCACAGTGTACAACACCACAAGAAGACCGATATCTCAGCATCAGTGCCCGCAGACGGCCACGGAGTACTGTTGGTAGCCTTGCTCGGGACCTTACCGCAGCCACTGGAACAGATGTCTCCAGACACACAGTCTACAGACGACTGAACAGACATGGTTTATTCGCCCGGAGACCTGCAAGGTGCATTCCACTGACCCCTAGTCACAGGAGAGTCCGTAAAGCCTGGTGTCAAGAACACAGTACATGGTCATTGGAACAGTGGTCCCAGGTTATGTTCACGGACGAGTCCAGGTATAGTCTGAACAGTGATTCTCGGTAGGTTTTCATCTGGCGTGAACCAGGAATCAGATACCAATCCCTTAATGTCCTTGAAAGTGACCTGTATGGAGTTATTTAAAGGAAATAGGAAGCCCCGGATCACTGGTGATGGACAAGCTTGTAATTGTTTTACAGTTTTAATTTGACTCAAAACAGACTTTATTATAATCTTCAATCCGGACATTTGCCCTCTTACTGATGCAAGATACAAATCTTCACTTTGATTGAATTACATAAACACGAATAAAAATCATATTATTTTGCGCCCGCAACCAAAATCATAGTAGGCACGGTGAATAATCAATCACAAACAATCGTTCTTGTTTAACCATGTCTCAAGAGACCAATAACGCTATACACAGCCACATAATACCACAACTTCATAAAGAACAAAGAGATCTTAATGCTTAATAAAACTGAACTGCCCACATAAAGGTCCACAGTGAAACATGCTTATACTAAAAATACAAATTGGGCCAACCAAGGTCGCAAACCTTGCACACAGGAAAAATAACTAGTTGCACGTTCATTAAAGAAACACAGCTGATTAACATAAGTGTTAAATAAGAAGGTCTAATAATAACTCAACCAATAAAATGACCGGCCGGCCCTGTGGCCGTGCGGTTAAAGGCACTTCAGTCTGGAACCACGTGACCGCTACGGTCGCAGGTTCGAATCCTGCCTCGGGCATGGATGTGTGTGATGTCCTTAGGTTAGTTACGTTTAACTAGTTCTAAGTTCTAGGCGACTAATGACCTCAGAGGTTAAGTCGCATAGCGCTCAGAGCCAATAAAATGACTTACAGAAACAGCAATATTAACAAGGTGGCCTCACTTAATTAAAGGACATAATGGCTCAGAATGATTCCCAAATTGCACTTAACTTTAGAGAACAGCATTAAGGCCCATAGCAGTGTTTGGAAGCAATAACGCTAAGCCAGGCAGCCAATACGAGCGTTCACTCCACACGGCTTGTGCACAGGGTCACATAACAGGCGGTATATATTTATATATGGTCCGACCGGCCCCACAATGAGCGGTCCTGACAAGAATCCATAACCGCGCCGACGCCAGGGAACGAGCAGTCTTAACAAATGTCCTGCACCACAAATAGATTGCAATGAAAACAAGGTCAAATCACAGCCACACTGGAATATATAATAAGCACGCCCCCAAAATTCTTAAGGAACAATACTCTTAACATTACCCGTCTCTCAGTAAATTAGCAGGAAACTCAGAGATCATTTCCAGTTGCCTTAAGGCACTTTCAGCATTAAATAAACATACCAAATGCGGCCTTGACATACGATCAAACCATTAACTCTACGGCTGCCGGACACGTACAGAACCGCAGCCAGTTCCAAAGCGGACAATGTGTCCTAAAACAAGTTAAGATTTGCATGAAAACCACTTAATACACACACTCCACGGCTAATCAAAACGGAATGAGGAACATCAGCCTCCTTAAAATAGCCACTGTGGAACCACGTTCAGAATCATCTCCGACAGTTATCCACGCCACAATAAGTTTCAACAATCTTCTTAGTTAAACACAGAATAAAAGTCATACGTAACTTGAAGCTGGGAAGCTGTTCAGCGTGAGACAACGAACCACAATTTTGCACTTCAAGGCGCCCAATGATCGGCACCGTACCTCCGGCGCGCCCCAAAAGACAAGGGCGGCGAGCACGGCGAGGCCCATGCACGACCGTTAGGGACGCCGGCTTGTTTTCAACACAAGTTGGCTCGTTGAAGGCAGACCGGAGACTTTCTCGTCACACGTTCACCCGGAAAACCCGCGGGGGGAGCAGTCAAAGATAGCAGGACAGCCGAATATCGATATCAGCGATGCAAGTCGAACGCCCTGGCACCAGCCGCCACTCCTCATATAGAGTAACACTTCAACATCTGAATTGCTATCTAGGGGGAAATAATGACAAATTGCTTGCTCTTGTCACATGTACTTGGAGGTACTATACTACTTAAAAACATACGGTTTGTGAAAGCCACAATTATGTCTGCAAATGACGTAAGTATTAATGTAAATGTTGTTCGGTACAGCGTCCTCAGTCACCAGTAGAAATATCTGCATTTATACCGGTTACACCCTTTATATGACACTGAAGATGATATCCAAATACCAGTTTGGTAATTAAATATTTTGTCATGCAGCTCATGAGCTCATGGTGTGCTGCGAGATGACTTTTAACAATGTTTGTATGATTATGTTATTCAGATTGGCGAGAGTTGCATCGAAAACTTACTGTAAACGTATTAAGTAAGAATGTAGTTGGGTAAATAGCTGGACAGCTACAGGCCGCGTAAAAATTAAAAATAATTTAAAAAATGGTTCAAATGGCTCTGAGCACTATGGGACTTACTTCTGAGGTCATCAGTCCCCTAGAAATTAGAACTATTTAAACCTAAGGACATCACACACACCCATGCCCGAGGCAGAATTCGAACCTGCGACCGTAGCGGTCACGCGGTTCCAGACTGTAGCGCCGAGAACCGCTCGGCCACCCCGGCGTGCACAAATAATTAAAAGAAAGGGCGATTACTCTATATGCAGTACGAAGAAGGTATCTGCTCTTTCGGACATGCCCGACCATGCAGCGCTCTATAATGAAATAATTAAATGAAGGCCCTACGTTGTCGACGGGCGTTGATATGCATCAAAGGGGAGAGTTGAAAAGGTGTGCCCAGACCGGGACTCGAACCCGGGACCTCCTACTTACATGGCAGACGCTCTATCCATCTGAGCCACCAAGAGCACAGAGAATAGTGCGACTGCAGGGATTTATCCCTGGAACACTCCCCGTGAGACCCACATTCCCAACTTAATGTCCACACACTACATTCGTAGTGCCCCTGCCCATTACACTCATTACTCGCGGCAGACAATCTTACCGAGTCCCGTAAGAGTTCGGGCACAAACTATATGAAGATGGTATCTGTTCTTTCGGACACTTGACCTTCTTCTTCTGTGCTGGATGCACACGCATTGCCCGAACTCTTAGGAACTCGGTAACATTGTCTGCCGTGAGTAATGGGCAGGGGCACTACGAATGTAGTGTGTGGACATTAAGTTGGGAATTTGGGTCTCACGGCGAGCGTGCAAGGGATAAATCCCTGCAGTCGCACTATTCTCTGTGCTCTTGGTGGCTCAGATGGATAGAGCGTCTTCCATGTAAGCAGGAGGTCCCGGGTTCGAGTCCCGGTCGGGGCACACATTGTCAACTGTCCCCGTTGATGTATATCAACGCCTGTAGATAGCGTAGGGTCTCGACTTAATTATTTGATTATATGCGGGTTTTATCGACTAATCGATATCAAAGTTACTGGATACAGAGAAATCTTTAAAAGAAACCATATAGACGTCTGCCTTCACCAGCTTAGTGAACTCACAGAAGACTTGATTCTGAATCACTAGCAGGATATTGGACTGTTGTGCTCGAAATACGAGAGCAACGTCTTTGTTGTTGTCGCTTATACACTACTGGCCATTAAAATTGCTACACCACGAAGATGACGTGCTACAGACGTGAAATTTAACCGACAGGAAGAAGATGCTGTGATATGCAAATGATTAGCTTTTCAGAGCATTCACACAAGGTTGGCGCCGGTGGCGACACCTACAACGTACTGACATGAGGAAAGTTTCCAACCGATTTCTCATACACAAACAGCAGTTGACCGGCGTTGCCTGGTGAAACGTTGTTGTGATGCCTCGTGTAAGGAGGAGAAATGCATACCATCACGTTTCCGACTTTGATAAAGGTCGGATTGTAGCCTATCGCGATTGCGGTTTATCGTATAGCAACATTGCTGCTCGCGTTGGTCGAGATCCAATGACTGTTAGCAGAATTGGAATCGGTGGGTTCAGGAGGGTAATACGGAACGTCGTGCTTGATCCCAACGGCCTCGTATCACTAGCAGTCGAGATGACAGGCATCTTATCCGCATGGCTGTAACGGATCGTGTAGCCACGTCTCGATCCCTGAGTCGACAGATGGGGACGTTTGCAAGACAACAACCATCTGCACGAACAGTTCGAACGTTTGCAGTAGCAAGGATTATCAGCTCGGAGACCATGGTTGCGGTTACCTGGCGGTGCATCATAGACAGGAGCGCCTACGATGGTGTACTCAACGACGAACCTGGGTGCACGAATGGCAAAACGTCATTTTTTAGGATGATTCTAGGTTCTGTTTACAGCATCTTGATGGTCCCAATCCGTGTTTGGCGCAATCGTGGTGAATGCACATTGGAAGCGTGTGTTCGTCATCACCATACTGGCGTATCACCCGGCGTGATGGTATTGGGTGCCATTGTTTACACGTCTCGGTCACTTCATGTTCGCATTGACGGCACTTTGAACAGTGGACGTTACATTTCAGATGTGTTACGACCCGTGGCTCTACTCTTCATCCGATCCTTGCGAAACCGAACATTTCAGCAGGATAATGCACGACCGCATGTTGCAGGTCCTGTACGGGCCTTTCTGGATACAGAAAATGTTCGACTGCTGTCCTGGCCAGCACATTCTCCAGATCTCTCACCGATTGAAAACGTCTGGTCAATGGTGAACGAGCAACTGGCTCGTCACAATACGCCAGTCACTACTCTTGATGAACTGTGGTATCGTGTTGAAGCCATCCAAGGTCTGTTTGACTCAATGCCCAGGAGCATCAAGGCCGTAATTACGGCGAGAGGTGGTTGTTCTGGGTAGAGATTTCTCAGGATCTATGCACCCAAATTGCGTGAAAGTGTAATCACATGTGAGTTCTAGCATAATATATTTGTCCATTGAATACCCGTTTATCATCTGCATTTCTTCTTGGTGTAGCAATTTTAATGGCCAGTAGTGTAATAAACAAACGAGCGAAAATATTTTATCCTATACTTCATTCGCATAGGTTGATTTAATATGTTAAACTAAGTTCATATTCTCTATGACCAATATATTAATAAAAAAAGGAATTCGAATTAAGGAAAATCTTAATCTGTCCTCGTGTCTCTGAATTGTAAACCGAGTACAGGACCAGCGTATGTACACAGTCCATTCCGTTGGGCTGCCCGCTTGCCTGTAGAAGTGTGTGTGATGTGTTGTTTGCGCTCGTCTTATTAAACTCCTGCTGCTGGTGCCGGTGTTGGCTGTATGCCGGCCAAATAAATTAGAAAGCAGCCAGTGAACAAGGCTGCCGCCTGGGCAGAAGGCACTACGCAGGTACAGTTCCGTCCACCACGATCTTAATTCGGCCCGGCACGATCCGCAAACAAGTCGAGCAGCAGGCGACAGGGGAACTGCTCTGACCTTGCCCGCCTTTAAAAATTACTGCGTTGTGAGCATGCCGCAGTCAGTCACCCTCTTCTGTTATCCTCCCACACTTAGGTGACAAGTCACAGGGTACAGACATGCACTTGTATAGTGGTAGTGTCAGGTACACAAGATATAAAAGCAGAGTGCATCGGCGGAGGCGTCATTTGCGCTCAAGTGATTCATGTGAAAAGGTGTCGACGTGATTAACAGACATTGATCGCGCAATGGTGGCTGGAGCTACACTCATCGGATATTCCATTTCAGATATCGTTAGGGAGTTCAATATTCCGAGATCCACAGTGTCGAGAGCGTGCCGAGAATAACAAATTTGAGGGATTAACTAGTCACAGCTGCAAAAAACCCTCGCGAATTCTTTACAGACGAATGGAAAAACTGGTAGAAGCGGACCTCGGGGAAGATCAGTTTGGATTCTGTAGAAATGTTGGAACACGTGAGGCAATACTAACCTTACGACTTATCTTAGAAGAAAGATTAAGAAAAGGCAAACCTACGTTTCTAGCATTTGTAGACTTACAGAAAGCTTTTGACAACGTTAACTGGAATACTCCCTTTCAAATTCTGAAGGTGGCAGGGGTAAAATACAGGGAGCGAAAGGCTATTTACAATTTGTACAGAAACCAGATGGCAGTTATAAGAGTCAATGGACATGAAAGGGAAGCAGTGGTTGGGAAGGGAGTGAGACAGGGTTGTAGCCTCTCCCCGATGTTATTCAATCTGTATATTGAGCAAGCAGTAAAGGAAAAAAAAGAAAAATTCGGAGTAGGTATTAAAATTCATGGAGAAGAAGTAAAAACTTTGAGGTTCGCGATGACATTGTAATTCTGTCAGAGACAGCAAAGGACTTGGAAGAACAGTTGAACGGAATGGACAGTGTCTTGAAAGGAGGATATAAGATGAACATCAACAAAAGCAAAACGAGGATAATGGAATGTAGTCAAATTAAATCGGGTGATGCTGAGGGGATTAGATTAGGAAATGAGACACTTAAAGTAGTAAAGGGGTTTTGCTATTTAGGGAGTAAAATAACTGATGATGGTCGAAGTAGAGAGGATATAAAATGTAGACTGGCAATGGCAAGGAAATCGTTTCTGAAGAAGAGAAATTTGTTAACATCGAGTATAGATTTAAGTGTCAGGAAGTCGTTTCTGAAAGTATTTGTATGGAGTGTAGCCATATATGGAAGTGAAACATGGACGATAACCAGTTTGGACAAGAAGAGAATAGAAGCTTTCGAAATGTTGTGCTACAGAAGAATGCTGAATATTAGATGGGTAGATCACATAGCTAATGAGGAGCTATTCAATAGAATTGGGGGGAAGAGGAGATTGTGGCACAACGTGACAAGAAGAAGGGATCGGTTGGTAGGACATGTTTTGAGGCATCAAGGGATCACAAATTTAGCATTGGAGGGCAGCGTGGAGGGTAAAAATCGTAGAGGGAGACCAAGAGATCAATACACTAAGCAGATTCAGAAGGATGTAGGTTGCAGTAGGTACTGGGAGATGAAGCAGCTTGCACAGGATAGAGTAGCATGGAGAGCTGCATCAAACCAGTCTCAGGACTGAAGACCACAACAACAACAACAACCTCTCACCTCGGATAACACAGTGGCCGTCGGTCTTCACTTAACGAGCGAGAGCAGCAGCGTTTGCGTAGAGTTATTAGCAATAACAGACAAGCAACACTGCTTGAAATAGCAGCAGAAATCAACGTGGGACGTACAACGAACGTATCCATTAGGACAGAGCGGCGAAATCTGGCGTTAATTGGGCTATGGCAGCAGACGACCGACGGTAGTGCCTTTGCTAGTAACACGCCATCGCCTGCAGCGCCTCTCCTGACATCGGGACCATATCGGTCGGATCCTAGACGACTGGAAAACCGTAGCCTGGTTAGAGAGTTCCGTTTACGGGTGCTAAGAGCTGATGGTAGAGCTCGAGTTTGGCGCAAACCCCCTGAAACCGTGGACTCAAGTTGTGAAAAGGCACTGCGCAAGCTGGTGGTGGCTCCATAAAGGTGTCGGCTGGAATGGAATGGGCTGGGCCCTCTGGTCCCACTGAACCGATCGTTGACTGGAATGTTTATGCTTGGTTGCTTGAAGACCATTTCGAGCCATTCATGGACTTCATGTTCCCAAAAAACGATGGAATTTTTATGGATGACAGTGCACCATGTTACCGGGCCACAATTGTCTATGACTGGTTTGAAGAGCGTTCTGGACAGTTCGATGATGATGATGATGATGATGATAATGTTTGGTTTGTGGGACGCTCAATTGCGCGGTTATCAGCGGCCGTACAAATTCCCAACCTTTGCTCAATCCAATCTCGGCACTTTCTGGAACAAAGATGAAGTAAAGGGGACAACACAAACAGTCATCTCGAGACAGGTGAAAATCCCTGACCTCGCCGAGAATCGAACCCGGGACCCTGAACAGTTCGAGCGAATGATTTAGCCACCCAGATCACCCGACATGAGTCCCATCGAACTTTTATGGGATATAATCGGACTACCCAGGCAGCATGGCTTATGACTTTTTCAGGGGACGTCCAACAACCTGTGGAGTCCATGCCAAGTCGATTTGCTGCACTACGCATTAGGCGGTATCCCACGACGTCCCGTTACATGCTTCGAACCCCCTGGCTCTTCTTCAAGTAGATGTACACAGCTGGCCATTAAAATTGCAACACCAGGAAGCATAGCAAATAAACCAACTATTATTTAGCGTACATACTGGGTGGTTACAATTAAAGTGCAGCTACTCAAAGAGTTCCAGTGCGGGCTGTAATTATCGTATGGCAGCGAAACTTGTTAGACGTTCTAATGCATTCACGCTGAACCGATTTACGCTAGAAAAAAATTAGTTCCAATTTTGACCACCAGATGCAAATCTGGCGCAGTGAATGCAAGAAAGATGTATAGAAATGTTTCCGTTTGTAATGAATTAGGAGTGATACGTGGACAGAGAAGGTCAAATTAGTGAGTAATGCATGCTGATGATTTTATTACTAAAAGCCGCTTACACGATTTGCTCAATATGAGCACTGCAGAGATCGACGAGATACTGTACAGCACCAGATCTGCACCTGGTGCCCAAAATAGGAACTAATTTTTTTCAGCGTAAATCGGTCCACACTAACCCATCAGCATACCTGCAAAGTTTCACTGCCATACCATAATTACAGTCCACAGGGGACCTCCGTGAGTAACTTAAAATAATGACCACCCGGTATAAAGTATGAAGGAGGAATACATGATTAAATTTGTAGGTCATTTGGCGACCTACACAGTACAAAATTTAGTATACAGAGCTGAAACACCTGACAGCAACAATGGCTGTAATCAGGCAACTCATCGATTCGAACTGATCTCGGATAACAGAAACGAGTACGTCGTTTCATGCTGATTTTAGTCTGTACCAGGGTTCATCAATCACAGCGCCTGGAGACCGGTGTCTCGGCATCCCATGACCAAACGTTTTCGGTGGATACGAGATCTGGAGAATGTGCTAGCTATAGCACAAGTGAATATTCTCTGTATCAACGTTTGTTACGACGAAAACGGGCAGCAGGGGACAGGGTCTTTCAATAAATAACGCTCTGTCTTTATACAGCCTTTAATAAACACAGGAATACTTCCTCAATTTTGACGTTCCTTTTGCACGTGTGCGAAGTTTTGAACAGTTTCGACAGATGGCAGAGCCTTAGTGAAGCATTAAAATGACATCTGCGCAAGGCAACGTGCTGTAATTGAACTCTTGGTTGGGAGAAAAAGAAATCGTGGTCAACATCTATAAACATTTATTTGACGTTTATGGCTATGATGGAGTTGATGGAAGTACTGTTGAGCGATGGGTAAAGGCAGTTGAAGCGTCATGAAGTGAAAAACTGAACTCCATGATCGGACACGTCCGAGACGTCCTGTCACGGCAGCTGTTCCCGACATGATGAATCGCGCGGACGCCATTCATTATTTGTGGAGACCGGTACATCACAACTCGATAATTTTGCTCTACAGTAATTGATGAACATTGGAATCACTTGTACAGTGACTGAGAGTCTCGGATATTCAAAGGTGTGCTCAAGATGGGTTCCACGTGTGTTCACGACGGACCACAAGATTCAAACTTAAGTCACTTCATCTGTACTGTTGGAGTATTTTGAAGCCAGTGGAGAGGCCTTTCTGCAACGGATCGTTGCAGGTGACGAGCCCTGTGTGCATCACTTTTGAGCTTTCACCAACAGGTTCAAGTGGTTCAAATGGCTCTGAGCACTCTGGGACTTAACATCTGAGGTCATCAGTCCGCTAGACTTAGAACTACTTAAACCTAAGGACATCACACACATCCATGCCCCAGGCAGGATTCGAACCTGCAACCGTAGCAGCAGCGCGGTTCCGCACTGAAGCGCCTAGAACCGTTCGGCCACAGCGGCCGACTCATCAACATGAAATACACCCATAACACTGGAGTAAGGCCGTAAAAAAACAATACATGTAAACTAATTATTCACTGAAATCGTTACTCAGTTCCAAACCTTAAGAATAAAAATGTCATGAGAAAAAAATGTGGACCATTATTTATTGAACGACCCTCGTAGAACTGTGTTACCTTGCTGAAAGATAACGTTACAGGGACGTCGAAGATAAAGCACAGCCACTGACCGTAAAACGTCAGAAATGTAATACCTGCTGTCTAAGTTACCGGCTACGTGAAAGAGGTGATCGTATTGTGTACCCAGTGCCAGCACATACCATCATGTCTGGCGCCAGGCTCGAATCAATCTGCCAACTTTCGTTTGTCCGTAGAGGTTTTTTTTTTTATCATGGGACGATATGATGTGCATTAATTGAAATATGTTAAATGACTTCATGATGATCAAAGTGCGTAACTGTTTGTATATCTGTGGGAAGCTTTTTACTGGATTAAGTACATAGGAAGAATGCAACTACTTGCCGAAACCGGTAAAGTGAATATTTTCACATAGCTAAGCTATAGTGAAGTAATAAATTATTATATAAAAATTCACGACGGTCGCATACTCCCAACTGGCAATATGTCCATATTTTAAAACAAATGGTACATACCTTTGCATTTCGGGGACTAAATCGCGAAATCGGACTTCGCAAAATTGTTATTCCATTAATACGTATATGTATCTGAATGTTTATGTTTTATAATATTTATACGGCATTTTCCAATAATTTTAGTTCCCAGCAGCGTGTAAAATGAGAGAAATAAATTGACTGCACTGTTCCTGATAAGAACATAAATTAATGCAACAGTTTTCATTAATTAAACTTTTATTAACAGTAAAAGCGGTAGCTCTGTCGATGGGGAAAATAGTTTTCTTTGACGTTATTTTGTACTTACAGGAAGAAAATAGAAACAGGAGATGAGGTAAAAAGGCTCTATGTACCCTACTGGCCATTAAAATTGCTACACCAAGAATAAATGCAGATGATAAACGGGTATTCAATGGACAAATATATTATACTAGAACTGACATGTGATTACATTTTCACGCAATTTGGGAACATAGATCCTGAGAAATCAGTACGCAGAACAACCACCTCTCGCCGTAATAACGGCATTGGTACGCCTGGGCATTCAGTCAAACAGCTTGGATGGCGTGTACAGATACAGCTGCCCATGCAGCTTCAACACGATAACACAGTTCATCAAGAGTAGTGGCTGGCGTATTGTGACGAGCCAGTTACTCGGCGACCATTGACCAGACATGTTCAATTGGTGAGAGATCTGGAGAATGTGCTGGCCACAGCAGCAGGCGAACATTTTCTGTATCCAGAAAGGCCCGTACAGGACATGCAACTTGCGGTCGCGCTTATCCTACTGAAATGTAGGGTTTCGCAGGGATCGAATGAAGGATAGAGCCACGGGTCGTAACACATCTGAAATGTAACGTCCACTGTTCAAAGTGCCGTCAATGCGAACAAGAGGTGACCGAGATGTGTAACCAATGGCACCCCATACAATCATGCCGGGTGATACGCCAGTATGGCGATGACGAATACACGCCTTCAATGTGCGTTCTCCGCGATGTCGCCAAACACGGATGCGACCATCATGATGCTGTAAACAGAACCTGTATTCATCCGAAATATGACGTTTTGGAGTTGGTGCACCCAGGTTCGTCGTTGAGTACACCATCGCAGGAGCTCCTGTCTGTGACGCAGCGTCAAGGGTAACCGCAGCCATGATCTCTGAGCTGATAGTCCGTGCTGCTGCAAACGTCGTCGAACTGTTCGTGCAGATGGTTGTTGTCTTGCAAACGTCCCCATCTGTTGAGTCAGGGATCGAGACGTGGCTGCACGTTCCTTTACAGCCATGCGGATAAGATGCCTGTCATCTGGACTGCTAGTGATACGAGGCCGTTGAGATCCAGCACGGCGTTCCGTATTACCCTCCTGAACCCACCGATTCCATATTCTGCTAACAGTCATTGGATCTCGACCAAAGCGAGCAGCAATGTCGGGATACGATAAACCGCAATCGCGATAGGCTACAATCCGACCTTTATCAAAGTCGGAAACGTGATGGTATGCATTTCCCCTCCTTACACGACGCATCACAACAACGTTTCACCAGGCAACGCCTTTCAACTGCTGTTTGTGTATGAGAAATCGGTTGGAAACTTTCCTCATGTCAGCACGTTGTAGGTTTTGGTTCAGATGGCTCTGAGCACTATGGGACTTAACTGCTGTGGTTATCAGTCCCCTATAGCTTAGAACTATTTAAACCTAACTAACCTAAGGACATCACACACATCCATGCCCGAGGCAGGTTTCGAACCTGCGACCGTAGCGGTCGCGGGGTTCCAGACTGTAGCGACTAGAACCGCTCGGCCACTTCGGCCGGCCGTTGTAGGTTTTGCCACCGGCGCCAACCCTGTGTGAATGCTCTGAAAAGCTAATCATTTGCATATCACAGCATCCTCTTCCTGTCGGTTAAATTTCGCGTGTGTAGCACGTCATCTTCGTGGTGCAGCAATTTTAATGGCCAGTAGTGTATTTCTTTTAAATATTGTTTGATGTGTTTTTATATATAAATTTTCTCTAGGAAATAAACGTCTACGTTTTCGAAACTCGTGAGCAAGACTTTTGTTATTGTCTTACAACAAAAATTTTTCAGACATATCTGTTTTCAATTTGATCATTAATAAATGTTGTGATTGATAGCGTATTAATTTTGATACTAAACTCCCAACGATAGGTAGGCCTGTCTCCAAACTTCACTTTCACCGTTCGCCGGTGGTGCACCGTTGCACACCTCCGTTTGACGGTTACGCCTCCCTTCGTTCGTTTCCGCTGGCGTTCATTGTCAATCGGCCTCCTGCTCTGGCTGCTGTGCCGTCGCTTTGCGAACTGCTTGTCCGTCGTGGCTGGCGTAACGAGGCTGAGGGTTCCCACACCACACCACACCACACCACACCTCACCGCACCGCAGCCGACCCAGCAGAAACGGGCAGACCCGAACGCCCGGCTGTGCACCCTACCTCCCGCTTCCCCCTCCCCCTCTTCCTCCATCCCCTCCCCACCCACTGCTGCCATTAGGCCGGCTCGGTTGTGTTTGGAGAGGAATCTCGCGGGCCTCCAAATTACAGGCCCCGCGCGCGCGCGTTTGTGTGTGTGTGTGTTTGTGTGTGTGTGTGTGTGTGTGTGTGTGCGGCCGGCCTTCACGTGCCTTCTTCCGCGCGCTCGCCTCTTCTCCTGGACCCTCGGGTCTTACCACTTTGTTTCGCAACGAAAATCAATACTGGACCTAGTCATTACTACAGCGATTTCAATCGGTCCATCGCGTACTCGGGGGCCGAAACCGCGTCCTGGCAAAGAGTGCGTGATTTGTCACGCATGTCATGATTTGTGAATTGCTACTCCGTAATTCGGTCGGCGTGTAAAAACTAGTACATATCGCGGCTACACAGTAGCGCTTCTGTCTTTTTTTTATTTTTTTTTATGACGCGCGTAACACGAAACCCTCTTCATGCAGAATAACACTATCACCCTTGTACAGACATTTATTTCTGAGGCGTGCTTTATGACTAGGGCTATAAAAGTAACGACTAAATTTTTTACGATATATATTCGGTATTATCTAGACATATAACTTACCCGTTACAAACTATTCTTTGCTAGTTACTTTTGTTACTAAATCTCATTATGTGTGAATATTTTCTGAAGTTTACTGTGGACCCTCCTCTGAATGTAAATTGTCGACAGTAATCACAGTTTTATTTATGTCCTGGCTTTTCTCTGAACAAAGAGAAATGACACCGTGTGCTTATTTTCTGCTACGTGATGACTGCACTACATAATGAGAAAATATACTGAATTGTAGTTGGCGTCAACTCATAAGCCGTTGTAAAATAGTATGATTCAGCTCATATCACACTTTTTCAATCGAATTTAACACTTTGCCACAAACGTAGGTGTGGCGAACAAACTGATTTCGGAGACACAAAGTTACAGAACACGTCACTCAGGAATTGCTCCCGCACGGCGTTTGATTTCACAGGGTTAAAGAAATGCATCTGAGAGTAAGCAATTGGAGACTTAGCAATACTAACAACTTGGCCCGGACCCGACATGAACTGAACACGGGGAAGAAAATGGAGCGAATGGAAAAATACATTACCGACAAAAAAATCGCAACACCCAAAAGTAATTAGTGTAGAGTAATGAAATTTAGCGAATACATTTGTGTGGCTAACATTTAAGTGATTTAAGTTGCAAGACCACAGATTACTGTAATCGCAATGTAAAGCCTAGCAAATGTGAAACTCTGGTACGTTAATAACCAGCGTAGCGGCCAGAATATTGAATGGAAGCATGAAAACGCGCACAAGTGCGGATGTGAGTTTGTGGAATGGAGTTCGATGCTGTTGCACTCGTACTGTTGAAACAACCCCTTAGAAAAATTTATGAATTACTGTGCTGGTAAACACCTTACGTTATTTGATTTTCAAACAGCTGAGGAAAACTGAACGTACTCAGACATTTCTCTCTTTACTTACCTCTGATCATCACTAAATTGACACACAATATTTTTAGCGCAACGCATTCTGACTTTCACTAATCCCTACAAAAGAATGGCCATGACTAACAATAACCTATACCTTTCATGAGTCACTTACCTCACAAAAATCTTGGTTACTCGAACTACTGCAATACAGCGAGCGCCAATACTGCCAGCTAAATAAAAGATTCCAACTACTGAAGGCACTAACTACTGATAGGCATAGTTACCAAATGAAAGATTTTGATAGAGAACAAACTATGTATTTACCTTAATAGTGTTCAAAAGTCATAATATACACTCCTGGAAATGGAAAAAAGAACACATTGACACCGGTGTGTCAGACCCACCATACTTGCTCCGGACACTGCGAGAGGGCTGTACAAGCAATGATCACACGCACGGCACAGCGGACACACCAGGAACCGCGGTGTTGGCCGTCGAATGGCGCTAGCTGCGCAGCATTTGTGCACCGCCGCCGTCAGTGTCAGCCAGTTTGCCGTGGCATACGGAGCGACAGCGTGGACGTGAACCGTATGTGCAGTTGACGGACTTTGAGCGAGGGCGTATAGTGGGCATGCGGGAGGCCGGGTGGACGTACCGCCGAATTGCTCAACACGTGGGGCGTGAGGTCTCCACAGTACATCGATGTTGTCGCCAGTGGTCGGTGGAAGGTGCACGTGCCCGTCGACCTGGGACCGGACCGCAGCGACGCACGGATGCACGCCAAGACCGTAGGATCCTACGCAGTGCCGTAGGGGACCGCACCGCCACTTCCCAGCAAATTAGGGACACTGTTGCTCCTGGGGTATCGGCGAGGACCATTCGCAACCGTCTCCATGAAGCTGGGCTACGGTCCCGCACACCGTTAGGCCGTCTTCCGCTCACGCCCCAACATCGTGCAGCCCGCCTCCAGTGGTGTCGCGACAGGCGTGAATGGAGGGACGAATGGAGACGTGTCGTCTTCAGCGATGAGAGTCGCTTCTGCCTTGGTGCCAATGATGGTCGTATGCGTGTTTGGCGCCGTGCAGGTGAGCGCCACAATCAGGACTGCATACGACCGAGGCACACAGGGCCAACACCCGGCATCATGGTGTGGGGAGCGATCTCCTACACTGGCCGTACACCACTGGTGATCGTCAAGGGGACACTGAATAGTGCACGGTACATCCGAACCGTCATCGAACCCATCGTTCTACCATTCCTAGACCGGCAAGGGAACTTGCTGTTCCAACAGGACAATGCACGTCCGCATGTATCCCGTGCCACCCAACATGCTCTAGAAGGTGTAAGTCAACTACCCTGGCCAGCAAGATCTCCGGATCTGTCCCCCATTGAGCATGTTTGGGACTGGATGAAGCGTCGTCTCACGCGGTCTGCACGTCCAGCACGAACGCTGGTCCAACTGAGGCGCCAGGTGGAAATGGCATGGCAAGCCGTTCCACATGACTACATCCAGCATCTCTACGATCATCTCCATGGGAGAATAGCAGCCTGCATTGCTGCGAAAGGTGGATATACACTGTACTAGTGCCGACATTGTGCATGCTCTGTTGCCTGTGTCTATGTGCCTGTGGTTCTGTCAGTGTGATCATGTGATGTATCTGACCCCAGGAATGTGTCAATAAAGTTTCCCCTTCCTGGGACAATGAATTCACGGTGTTCGTATTTCAATTTCCAGGAGTGTATATATCAGTTCATGACATCCAGTCTTACAAATTTCGTTTTTTCCGACGGAGACACGTCCAGATCGTCCGCTCTCAAAACTCTGCCATCTATCTTCCCACATCCACCACTGCTGGCGGCTCACTTCCAACTGCGCAACGCTACGCGCTGTTCACATCCAACTGCCCAACACTACAATAGCAAATATTCCAACAATGCAAATCAGCCACAGACTGCACACAGCACAGAGTCAGTGATTTTCATACAGAGCGCTACGTGGCGTTACCAGCATAAAAACCTAAACAGCCTACTTAACACTGTCAATAATCTGGCCGTTATCGCTGTTTGTGGACGACGACGGATTTTCGTGCGATGATGTCCCATGTGTGCTCGATTGGAGACACATTTGGTGATAGAATAGGCCAAGGCAGCCTGCTGGGTGACAACAGCGGTCTGTGCGCGAGCGTTATCCTGTTGGAAATCTCCCCTGGAATGCTGTTCATAAAGGCAGCACTGCAGTCGAGTCAACAGACTGACACACAAATTTGCAGTCAGGCTGCGTGGGATATCACGAGAGGGCTCCTGCTGTCATGCGAAATCGCACCCTAGACAATAACTCCAGGTGTAGATCCAGCGTGTCTCTGCCGCAGACAGCTTGCTTGCAGACGATCATCTGGCTTCCTCCTAACCAATACAGGGCCATCACTGGCACCAAGGTAGAACCAGCTTTAATTAGAAAACACAACACACCTCGTTCAAATCCAGTGAGGTGGTGTTAATGGCGTCATTGTCGCATTACAGGCATTCGTGATTAACATCAACTCACCACGTCCAATCTCAAAAGTAACTCAAGCTCGCGACTGTTACAGCGTGTATTTAAAGCAAGTACACTCCATGTACAGAGCATGTCGGCTTTTTCGGCACTGGTAAATCACATCGTCCACTAACGACCCACTGCTTGTACTGTCACCCACTGATTAGCAGCCGGCCGCGGTGGTCTCGCGGTTCTAGGCGCGCAGTCCGGAACCGTGCGACTGCTACGGTCGCAGGTTCGAATCCTGCCTCGGGCATGGATGTGTGTGATGTCCTTAGGTTAGTTAGGTTTAAGTAGTTCTAAGTTCTAGGGGACTAATGACCACAGCAGTTGAGTCCCATAGTGCTCAGAGCCATTTGAACCATTTTGAACCACTGATTAGCAAGTCGCAGCCCACTCAAGGAACACACAAGCACGTTGTAAACAAACATAACAACATCGTCCCTAGCAACTAAGCAGATTGAATGACACAAATTATTGTCGGCTTGGAAATTTATCAAAATACGATACCTCGTAAACGACTCGCACTAGAATCCTGCAACAATCACCACCGATATCCTAATTTATGTTACTTTTAGTTCAGATGGTTCATATGGCTCTGAGCACTATGGGACTTAACATCTGAGGTCATCAGTCCCCTCAAACTTAGAACTACTTAAACCTAACCAACCAAAGGACATCACACGCATCCATTCCCGAGGCAGGATTCGAATCTGCGACCGTAGCGGTTGCGCGGTTCCAAACTGAAGCGCCTAGAACCGCTCGGCCACACGGGCAGACTTACTTGTAGTCTGTTAATATCAATAGGCATTGTTCCATTTTTAAAAAAGTGTATGTTTTTGCACAAAAAATACACTGCGAAAACTGCACATCAATAGCACTTTCCGTTGCCGCAAAATTTTCGGTGCAAGTTTTAGGTGATTCACCCTGTCTAGCTCTGTACAAGCCCTTATTTCTCTTTCTTGTCTTCGTGGTTCTTACTCGCAATGTACTTTAGTGGCAGCAGAACCGTTCTGCAGTCAGTCGCAAATGTCTGTTCTCTAAATTTTCTCAATATTACTTGTAGAAAAGAACGGTGTCTTCCCTGCAAGGATTCCCATTTGAATTCACGGAGGATTTCAGTAACATTCGCGTGTTGATCGAACGTACCTGTAACAGATCTAGCAGCACTCTTCTGAATTGCTTCGATGTTTACTTTCACCAGACCCACGTAGTTTGTCATTGCGAAGAATAATGAACCAAACTCAAGAGCCAAAAAAACTGGTAGACCTGGCTAATATCGTGTAGGTTCCCCGCGAGAGCGCAAAATTCCCGTAACACGACGTGGCATGGTCTCGACTAATGTCTGAAGTAGTGCTGGAGGGAATTGACACTGTGAATCGTGCAAGGCTGTCCATAAATCCGTAAGAATGCGAGGGGGTGAAAATCTCTTCTGAGCAGCACGGCCGGCCGCGGTGGACGAGCGGTTCTAGGCTCTTCAGTCCGGAACCGCGCGACTGCTACGGTCGCAGATTCGAATCCTGCCTCGGGCATGGATGTGTGTGATGTCTTTAGGTTAGTTAGATTTAAGTAGTTCTAAGTTCTAGGGAACTGATGACCTCAGATGTTAAGTCCCATAGTGCTCAGAGGCATTTGAACCATTTTTTTGAATTTGAGCAGCACGTTGCAAGGCATCCCAGATATGTTCATGTCTGGGGATTTTGGTGGCCAGCGGAAGTGTTTAAGCTCAGAGGAGTGCTCCTGAAACCATTCTGTAGCAATTCTGGAATGTGGGGGTCGCATTGGACTGCTGGAATTGCCCAAGTCCGTCGGAACGCACAATGGACGTGAATGGATGCAGGTGATCAGACAGGATGCTTACGTACGTGTCACCTGTCACAGTCGTACCTAGAGGTATCACTGGCCCCATATCATTCCAACTGCACACCCCCCACACAATTACAGAGCCTCTACCAGCTTGAACAGTCTCCTGCTGACATGCAGGGTCGATGGATTCATGAGGTTGTCTCCATAACCGTACATGTCCATCCACTCGATACAATTTGAAATGAGACTCGTCCGACCAGTCAATATGTTTCCAATCATAAACAATGCAATGTCGGTGTTGAAGGGTGCAAATGGTTCAAATGGCTCTGAGAACTATGGGACTAAACGTCTGAGGTCATCAGTCCCCTAGAACTTAGAACTACTTAAACCTAACTAACCTAAGGACACCACACACATCCATGCCCGAGGCAGGATTCGAAGCTGCGACCGTAACGGTCGCGCGGTTCCAGACTGTAGCGCCTAGAACCGCTCGGCCACCCTGGGCCGGCGGTGTTGATGGGCTCAGGCGACGCTTGAAGCTAGCTCTATGTGGTGCAGTCATCAAGGGTACACGAGTGCGCCTTCGGGTCCGAAAGCCCACGTCGGTGATGTATGGTTGAATGTTTCGCACGCCAACACTTGTTGATGACCCAGCACTGAAATCTGCAGCGATATGCGGAAGGGTTCCATTTCTGTCACGCTGAGCGATTCTCTTCAGTCGTCCTTCGTCCCGTTCTTGCACGATCTTTTTTCGGCCACAGGGATGTCAGAGATTTGATTTTTTTGCCGGATTCCTGATATTCTCCGTACTGTCTCGAAATACTCGCACGGGAAAATGCCCACTTAATCGCTACCTCGGAGATGCTGTGTCCCATCGTCGTACGCCGACTATAACACCACGTTGAAACTCACTTAAATCTTGATAAGCTGCCACTGCAGCAGCAATGAACGATCTAACAACTGTGCCAGACACTTTTTTCTTATATAGGCGTTGCCGGCTGCAGTGCCGTATTCTGCCTGTTTACATATCTCTGAATTTGGATGCACATGCTTATACCAATTTCTTTGGCACTTCAGTGTATTTAGTCTCTTTACTAAATTACCAGCTCTCACAGCTGTACTTTAGTGGGGCCATACTTGATAACAATTAATGTCTCCATGTAGAGAGAGTGCTTATGTTACCCCGCAACTGTACATTCAGTTAATGAGAGGCCACTCCAGTTACTGATATGTGCTTTATTTAGCCCACGACCGTCTCTGGCCTTCACAACCAACTATTTTCAAGTGTAATTGCGTAGGCTTCCGCGGCCAGTCAGTCGACATAAAAGTCGTAATGTAAAAAACAACTGCTGCTAGAGAAAAACCAACGTTTCGGCCACGGTTGCAGCGGCCTTCTTCTTCATATGACCCAGAAGAAGTCCGCTGTAACCGTGGCCGAAACGTTGGTTTTTCTCCAGCAGCCGTTGTTTTTTACATTATGACGCGGTACCATACCCAGAAAACTTTTATGTCGACTATTTTCAAGTGAATCTTAAAATTTTACTGTTGCGAAGCAAGGTCAGACTCAAAATAAAGTACGTATCAGGAACTGTAGAGTCTCTTCATTAACTAAATGAAAGAATATCTTTTTGCTGTTGAACAATGAAATGAGCCCCTGACGGGGCAGGTCCGGCCGCCTTGGTGCAGGCCTTATTGCATTCGACGCCACATTGGGCGACCTGCGCTCCGGATGGGGATGAAATGATGATGAAGACAACACAACACTCAGTCCCTGAGCGGAGAAAATGCCCGATCCAGCCGGGAATCGAACCCGAGCCCGTTGGACGGCAATCCGTCACGCTGACCACTTTTTTAAAAATTCTTTGTTGATCTCATTTTGTTCTATTTTGTTCGTTGTATACGAGGTGTGGCTAGAAAAAAACCGGACTAGTACTGGTGAAACAATAAAACGAATGCAATAAGGCTGAAAGTCGCGTGGCCTGTGACGTGACTCTCGCTCCGCCTACTGCTCGAGTTTCATCTGCCTCCTGCACTCAGTCTGCCCGTGGCGTCTGTTTTAAGTAGTTGACGTTTTGTCTGTGCGTCGGAAAATGTTGAGTGTACAGAAAGAACAGCGTGTTAACATCAAATTTTGTTTCAAACTAGGAAAATTTGCAAGTGAAACGTTTGTAATGTTACAACAAGTGTACGGCGATGATTGTTCATCGCGAACACAAGTGTTTGAGTGGTTTAAACGATTTAAAGATGGCCGCGAAGACACCAGTGATGACACTCGCACTGGCAGACCATTGTCAGCAAAAACTGATGCAAACATTGAAAAAATCGGTAAACTTGTTCGACAAGATCGCCGTTTAACAATCAGAGCAGTGTCTGAGTTAACAGGAGTTGACAAGGAAAGTGTTAGGCAGATTCTTCATGAAAGTTTCAACATGAACAAAGTGTGTTCAAAAATGGTTCCAAAGTGTCTCACAATTGAACAGAAGGAACGCCGAAGAATGATTTGTTCTGACATCCTGGAAAACATTGAAAGTGATCCCACCTTCTTACAAAATGTTATTACTTGCGATGAATCGTGGTTTTTTTACTTACGATCCCGAAACTAAACGCCAATCGATGCATTGGAAAACTCCTGGTTCTCCACGACAAAAAAAAGCACGAATGTCAAAATCGAAATTCAAGGCAATGATGATTGTTTTTTTTTTTGACATCAAAGGGATTGTGCACATTGATTGGGTACCAGAGGGACAAACAGTGAATCAGCATTACTACATTAGCGTCCTGGCTACCCTACGTGAGCGAGTACGGAGAAAACGGAACGATTTGTGGAGAAAAAAGTCATGGATCCTTCACCAAGACAATGCCCCAGCTCACAGTGCGTTGTCAGTGAAGACGTTTTTGGCAAAACACAACATTCCCATCTTAGATCATCCACCCTACTCACCTGATTTGGCCCACTGTGACTTTTTCTTTTCCCTAAAGTCAAGTCAGCTTTGAAAGGAACTAGATTTGAGACTGTTGAAGCAGTAAAAGAAAAAGCGACGGAAGTAATGTATGGACTTACCGAAAATGATCTGCAGCATTGCTATGAACAGTGGAAAATTCGTATGGAGCGGTATAGAGACCGAGGAGGAGAGTACATTGAAGGAGATAACATGAAATTGTAAATAATTGTAAATAAATGTTTTTTCCAGCATCAGTCCGGTTTTTTTCTAGCCGCACCTCGTATGATCGGGGCGGACATCTCATGACACCCGTTCAGGTTGTTCGTTGATCCGTTCACTCAGTTTTTTTTATTACAGAGGGTAGCTAAACCCTCTAATAAAACACGCTGAGCTACCGAGCCGGCGAGTACTCAGCTATTGGGGCGAACTGCGGTTGCACAATGTGTTGGTGTTCACTAGGTGCGCGTGATGATAAAGCCTTGAGCGTTCCGAAACCGATGACGATTACGAAACATTAAGTACAGCTGTGGGAAGTGGTTATCGTAATAAAGGGAATGAGCAGTTGACTACTCTTCAGAACAAGTGTGTTTCTGCTGGCGTCAGCCGGCCGAAGTGGCCGTGCGGTTCTAGGAGCTGCAGTCTGGAACCGCGAGACCGCTACGGTCGCAGGTTCGAATCCTGCCTCGGGCATGGATGTGTGTGATGTCCTTAGGTTAGTTAGATTTAACTAGTTCTGAGTTCTAGGGGACTAATGACCTCAGAAGTTGAGTCCCATAGTGCTCAGAGCCATTTGAACCCATTTTGAACTCTGCTGGCGTCCCAGCACGGTGTAAAGTGTTAAGATAAACATAGTTCGCATGCTGACGAGAGCTCGTGCTTATCGCGGTGGTGTCTGCGTTTGTGTTCGCAGGGGAGGTGCGGTGCTTCTGCAACGTGCCGCCGTGCATCACGACGGGCTACATGTGCAAGTCGGCGCTGGGCGCCTGCTTCAGCGAGGCGCGGCTCGGCTCCGCCCCGGCGGGGCCCGGCGCCCGCCTCCACGGCTGCCTCGACATGCTGCACAGGTAGACTACGACGCGGCCACCACCCTGCCCTGTCTGAAAGCACTCGCTCCACGACACTTCACGCCTCGAAGCCATCCTGTCGCCTCTTCGGCCGCGGTCACTGTCGCACCGATACCGGTGGATTACGCCGACGACCGACGTCGGCAAAGGACGTACTGTCCTTTAGAATCAGCACATTAGTACGTTCACGGTCACAGTGCAGCCTGTCTCATCGCCCGAACTTATTTCCAGAGACCCAGGATCTACTCTGTAGCCGGCCGCTGGTGGCCGAGCGGTTCTGGCGCTACAGTCTGGAACCGCGCGACCGCTACGGTCGCAGGTTCGAATCCTGCCTCGGGCATGGATGTGTGTGTTGTCCTTAGGTTAGTTAGGTTTAAGTAGTTCTAAGTTCTAGGGGACTTATGACCTCAGCAGTTGAGTCCCATAGTGCTCAGAGCCATTTGAACCATTTTTTTCTACTCTGTAGGAATCAACATGGATTCCGGAAACCGCGATAGTGTGAGACCCAACTCGCTTTATTTGTTCATGAGACCCAGAAAATATTAGATACAGGCTGCCAGGTAGATGCCATTTTCCTTGACTTCCGGAAGGCGATCGATACAGTTCCGCACTGTCGCCTGATAAAGTAAGAGCCTATGGATTATCAGGATAGCTGTGTGGCTGGATTGAGGAGTTTTTAGCAAACAGAACACAGCATGTTGTTCTCAATAGAGAGACGTCTACAGACGTTAAAGTAACCTCTGGCGTGCCACAGGGGAGTGTTATGGGACCATTGCTTTTCACAATATATACAGGGTGGTCCATTCATAGTGACCGGGCCAAATATCTCACGAAATAATCATCAAACGAAAAAACTACAAGGAACGAAACTCGTCTAGTTTGAAGGGGGAAACCAGATGGCGCTATGGTTGGCCCGCCAGATGGCGCTGCCATAGGTCAAACGGATATCAACTGCGTTTTTTAAAATAGGAACCCCCATTTTTTATTACATATTCGTGTAGTACGTAAAGAAATATGAATGTTTTAGTTGGACCACTTTTTTCGCTTTATGATACATGGCTCTGTTATAGTCACAAACGCATAAGTACGTGGTATCACGTAACATTCCGCCAGTGCGCCGGTATTTGATTCGTGATACATTACCCGTGTTAAAATGGACCGTTTACCAAGCGGAAAAGGTCGATATAGTGTTGATGTATGCCTATTGTGATCAAAATGCCCAACGGGCGTGAGCTATGTATGCTGCTCGGTATCCTGGACGACATCATCCAAGTGTTCGGACCGTTCGCCGGATAGTTACGTTATTTAAGTAAACAGGAAATGTTCAGCCACATGTGAAATGTCAACCACGACCTGCAACAAATGTTGATGCCCAAGTAGGTGTTTTAGCTGCTGTCACGGCTAATCCGCACATCAGCAGCAGACAAATTGCGCGAGAATCGGGAATCTCAAAAACGTCGGTGTTGAGAATGCTACATCAGCATCGATTGCACCCGTACCATATTTCTATCCACGAGGAATTGCATGGCGACTACTTTGAACGTCGTGTACAGTTCTGCCAGTGGGCACAAGGGAAATTACGGGACGATGACAGATTTTTGAGAAGCGTTCTATTAAGCGACGAAACGTCATTCACCAACAGCGGTAACGTAAACTGGCATAATATGCACTATTGGGCAACGGAAAATCCACGATGGCTGCGACAAGTGGAACATCAGTGACCTTGGCGGGTTAATGTATGGTGTGGCATTATGGGAGGAAGGATAATTGGCCCCCATTTTATCGATGGCAATCTAAATGGTGGAATGTATGCTGATTTCCTACGTATTCTTCTACTGATGTTACTACAAGATGTTTCACTGCATGACAGAATGGCGATGTGCCTGCAACATGATGAATGTCCGACACATAGCTCGCGTGCGGTTGAAGCGGTATTGAATAGCATATTTCATGACAGGTGGATTGGTCGTCGAAGCCCCATACCATAGCCCGTACGTTCACCGGATCTGAAGTCCCCGGATTTCTTTCTGTGGGGAAAGTTGAAGGACATTTGCTATCGTGATCCACCGACAACCCCTGACAACATGCGTCAGCGCATTGTCAATGGATGTGCGAACATTACGGAAGGCGAACTACTCGCAGTAGAGAGGAATGTCGTTACACGTATTGCCAAATGCATTGAGGCTGACGGATATCATTTTGAGCATTTATCGCATTAATGCGGTATTTACAGGTAATCACGCTGTAACAGCAAGCGTTCTCAGAAATGATAAGTCCACAAGGGTACATGTATCACATTGGAACAACCGAAATAAAATGTTCAAACGTACCTACGTTTTGTATTTTAATTTAAAAAACCTACCTGTTACCAACTGCTCGTCTAAAATTGTGAGCCATATGTTTGTGACTATTACAGCGCCATCTATCACAAAGCGAAAAAAGTGGTCCAACTAAAACATTCATATTTCCTTACATACTACACGAATATGTAATAAAAAATGGGGGTTCCTATTTTAAAAAACGCAGTTGATACCCGTTTGACCTATGGCAGCGGCATCTAGCGGGCCAACCATAGCGCCATTTGGTTTCCCCCTTCAAGCTAGACACGTTTCGTTCTTGTAGTTTTCTCGTTTGACGCTTATTTCCTGAGATATTCGGCCCGGTCACGATCAATGGACCACCCTGTATAAATGACCTAGTACATAGTGTCGGAACTTCCATGCGGCTTTTCGCGGATGATGCTGTAGTATACAGAGAAGTTGCAGAATTAGAAAATTGCAGCGAAATACAGGAAGATCTGCAGCGGATAGGCACTTGGTGCAGGGAGTGGCAACTGACACTTAACAAAGGCAAATGTAATGTATTGCGAACAGATAGAAAGAAGGATCCTTTATTGCATGATTATATGATAACGGAACAAACACTGGTAGCAGTTACTTCTGTAAAATATCTGGGAGTGTGTGTGCGGAACGACTTGAAGTGGAATGATCATATAAAATTAATCGTTGGTAAGGCGGGTGCCAGGTTGAGATACATTGGGAGAGTCCTTAGAAAATGTAGTCCATCAACAAAGGACGTGGCTTACAAAACACTCGTTCGACCTATATTTGAGTATTGCTCATCAGTGTGGGATCCGTACCAGGTCGGGTTGACAGAGGAGATAGAGAAGATCCAAAGAAGAGCGGAGCGTTTCGTCATAGGGTTATTTGGTAAGCGTGATAGCGTTACGGAGATGTTTAGCAAACTCAGGTGGCAGACTCTGCAAGAGAGGCGCTCTGCATCGCGGTGTAGCTTGCTGTCCAGGTTTCGGGAGATTCAAATGGTTCAAATGGCTCTGAGCACTATGGGACTCAACATCTTAGGTCATAAGTCCCCTAGAACTTAGAACTACTTAAACCTAACTAACCTAAGGACATCACACACACCCATGCCCGAGGCAGGATTCGAACCCGCGACCGTAGCAGTCCCGCGGTTCCGGACTGCAGCGCCAGAACCGCACGGCCACCGCGGCCGGCTGGTTTCGGGAGGGTGCGTTTCTGTATGAGGTATCGAATATATTGCTTCCCCCTACTTATACCTCCCGAGCTGATCACGAATGTAAAATTAGAGAGATTCGAGCGCGCACGGACGCTTTCCGGCAGTCGTTCTTCCCGCGAACCATACGCGACTGGAACAGGAAAGGGAGTTAATGACAGTGTCACGTAAAGTGCCCTCCGCCACACACCGTTGGGTGGCTTGCGGAGTATAAATGTAGATGTATTTCTGACGTCAGTCGGTGAAATTCAAATCAGTTTGTTTTCTTCGGCCGTATCGAGCCACACGACACCAAAAATGAATTTTGAGAAACTGGTAAGTTTAGTCAAAGAAGGCGTTTGTGACATCCTGACGACGAAAATATGATAATCGGGATATAGTTCCGAATCTGTGACCTGAAATCGTTGATTTATTTCAAACCACAAGCACGCAAAATCTTTAGCGGAAATTCTAGGTATAAGTTATAACCTCAAAAAAATAATATTTCAGTTGAGAAGACTGGCGTATGTTAGGCTTAAAATTACTGCAGTGGATCTTTTTATGGTTGTGGTAGGTGGACAGTAGCTGCCTACAGATTATAATTACTGCTTACTCGCGTTTTGATGCCAGAAGAGTGGTGATACTGTATCCGATACTCACATGAATGATCCACTTCTGGCTCAAGTTAAACTAGAAGATATACTTTGATATTTGACATCTGGAGATTACATCTTTCCAGTATTTAGACCTATAACACGTTCTGAAAAGTACAATTTGAAAGTTTTTGTGTGATATGTTGGATGCTATTCACGATGCGCTAAAGGCTAATTTAGAAGCTAACATTTTTACTTTCGTGGAGATATGCCACTAATTGAAGGCAGTTTGTTTGTTGACATAAGCGTTTCGCTGCATTTATTTGGGAAGCATCATCAGTGGCCTGTAATACATGTTCCTTTTATACATATAATAAGTCCGGGGCCTCATTTCGAAAGTGATGAGGAAGGAGGAGGGGGAGGAGTAACACCTCGTTAAAAAAACCTGGGTCCATCTGGCTCCGGATGGTAGCACCCTGTAACGGCCCCTGCCTAGGGTTACTAGGTGAAACCTGGTCAACGGTCTCAAAGGCGGAAGAGGAAGTTCAGATTCCCAACGGCGGAGAGAGCGGAAGAACTACCTCCAGGACTCACAATCTTGGTTGTACATTTTGTGGCCTTTGGGCCACACCCAAAATAACTTTCATCAATCATGGAAGTGTGTGATGTAAACTATTTTACCCCAGGTGGACGATCCACCGTACGCCAGTACGTCAGCAGACATTCGGATTCTGGGGAGTCTGCAAACAACTTTCAATGCAAACTCATTGTTGAAAACTGGAAAACTAAAACATCTAACAGATACGCTAAAGAACCACAACATACTCAGAACAGCCATTCAAGAAACACGATACATGGATACAGATACCTTCGATTCCGAAGGTTTTAGGATATACAAAGGGAAAGTGGGACCGAGAGTAATGAAAAATGTACCACATCTTGGGACAGCCTTTATAATCAACAAACAAATCTTGAACTCAATAGTTGGCTTTGATTCCCAATCAGAAAGAATCTCAAGTCTTACATTCACAAGCACAAACAAAATCTACACAATTATCAATGCACATGCCCCTATAAACGAGGATAACAGGAAAAACAAAAAAAAAGTGGAGGCCTTTTGGAATCATCTAGATGACATTATTCAGAAAATTCCAGATAAAAACATCATCATTCTTCTTGGAGATTTTAATGCACAGATTGGTACGGAAAAAATATATAAGAAAATAGTTGGAAACTATCCTGCACACAATAGAACGAATAGAAATGGTGTGAGACTAATAGAACTTTGCCAAGCACGCAATTTAATTCTTAAATCCACAGCTTTCAAGAAACTACCACGAAGACAAAAGACATGGTTATCCCCAAATCCTAGCCTTGGGGAATTTCAACTTGATCATGTGGTAAGAAGATTTCTAGCAAAGAAATCATGAACGATAGGGTACTCAGGGGTGCAAACTTGGCGTCAGACCATTACCTTTCTAAAATTAAGTTCAAAGTCATCCCAAACAGGAAACGCAGCATGAAACAAATTAAGGGTCGGAAGTATAGCACAGAAAAGATATTAAAATCAGATGAATTCACAAAAGCAACAGAAACCATTCAGACACAAAGCTGGGGGGATATAAAGGAAAACCTCATTACTACAGCTGAACGGATAGCACCTAACAAAAAAAGTAAAAAACATGCCTGGTGGTCGCTGGAATGTGATGCCCTCATTGAAACAAGAAAACAGGCATGGCAAAATTGGCAATCACAGAAAACAGAAGAAAGTAGACTGAATTTCATTACAGTTAGAAAACTGGTAGATAAAAATATAAAAAGGATTAAGAAGACACATGAAAACAAAACTCTCCTCCAAATTGATGAAGAATTTGCTAAAAACAACACAAGGAGCTTTTACAGAACTTTCAAACAAAGGTTATCAATATACAAAGCACCCACCCTCCAATTTCGAGATGTAAATGGGACCATCGCTCACAACACACGGAAAACTGCAAAATACTAGCAGGCTACTTTGAGAAACTCTTGAATTGTGAACACATCCTTGAAAAATTTGAATCCATTTCAAACAACCGTGAGAAGCCGGATTCAGAACCACCGACGACTGAAGAACTACAGAAGGTCATTTCAGAACTTAAAAACAACAAGGCGTCCGGAGAAAATCAAATAGTGGCCGAACTATGGAAAAAGGCTGACAAAAATGCAGTTACATCCCTAAAGTGTGTTTTCGATCAAATCTGGAAAGAAGAAGAGATCCCCGCAGAATGGAGAACAGCTCTCATCCACCCTATCCACAAGAAAGGTTTGAAGACAGACCCCAACAATTACAGAGGAATATCACTGCTGGATATAACGTACAAGATTCTTCCTAAAGTCCTTTTGAACAGGGCAGAGCCGCAATTGGATCCGCAAATCGGGGAATACCAGGGAGGTTTTAGAAAGGGTAGATCATGTTCGGAACAAATACTAAACCTCAAAAACATTATGGCGTACCAAAAATCAAGGGCAAATGACATACGTAATCTCCTTCATTGATTTCAAAAAAGCAATGATTCGATTGATAGAGAATCTCTGTTATCAGCCCTGGAAGAAATGGGTTTGGATAAGAAAACAACTAATATTGTAAAAGCGACCCTTACAAATACATTTTCGAAAGTTAAATTTATGGGCGAACTATCGGAACCCTTTGAAATAAAAACGGGAGTGCGACAGGGCGATGGGCTCTCACCGTTGCTGTTCAATTGTGCGCTTGAGAAAGTAGTCAGGGAATGGAACACAAATATTAAGAGTGGTATAAGACTGGGTTGCAAAAAGAAGAACCTTAAAGTAAATTGCATTGCTTTTGCAGATGATATGGCCCTGTTTGCTGAAACAATGGAAGAAGCACGGGAGCAAATCCTTGAACTAACTAAACAAGCAGCTAAAATTGGTCTTCACATCTCCTCTGAAAAAACTAAGATATTGACAAACATCAAGCACTCATGTAAATACCTCAAAGTTCAAGAACAGAAGATTGAAATAGTAAAAGAATTCAAATATCTCGGAGAATGGATTACTTGGAATGCTGGGGAAAGCAAAGCAATGGAATCCAGAAAAAATAAACTTGAATTGGCCTTCCAACTAACAAAAAATACATACAACAAAAAATCCCTTTCATGGAGGTCCAAAATTACACATTAGAAGACAGTGATTAAGCCAGAAGCACTGTATGCAGCAGAAACACTTAACATGAATTTCAAAGGCCAAATGGAGAAACTTGAGGTAAAGGAAAGAAAAATTTTAAGAAAAATCATTGGGCCAAAATTTCAAGACAATAAGATTATATACATCAAAAATGAAACTCTCTACAAGAAAATTGAAAAACTTTCAGATTCTATGCGAAAAAGGAGAATACATTTTTATGGTCATCTTCTCAGAATGAATTCCAACAGATTAACTAAACAAATCTTTGACTTCTTCCGTAACCGAAAAACGAAGCCCAGCTGGTTTAAAGAAACTGAGAAAGACCTAGTGGAATTAAATATTTCAGAAAATTCACTTATTGATCGAACTGCTAAATTAATTACTAAAGATGAAAACATAAGGTTCCGAGACAAATCCACACAAAAGTCCAAATCCTTCATCTCCGAAGAAGAGAGGAGAAGAAGATCAGAAAGAATGAAGAAATACTGGGCCGTAAGAAAAGAACAACGCACAAAGAAATGATTGATCCAGCGTACCCCAAAGAGGGTGAAACGAAAGAAGAAGAAGAGAAACGTATTATGTGGTAGATAACATATGCTGCTATATTACATGTTGTCGTGCCTTTCTGTCTTTTTTAGGTTAAAATAAACTTTTGTCATTTTCTCTGTTTTCCATCTTTCCCCTAGTTGCTTCAAATTCGTGGAGTTATGTACCGTCTATGCAGCTAACTGAAGGCGGTTTGTTTGTTGCCATACGCGTTTCGCTTCGTTTATTTGGGAAGCATCGTCAGCGGCCTGTAATACATGTTCCCTTTTATACATACAAAAAAATGACTAACATTTTTAGTCTCGCATCCCAAATATTACGAAATATGAAAACTTGTCAGTTCCTTTCTCAAATCCACTGGACATGTGCTTAAGGACCATTGAAGGTCCCACTATTAGAATCTGATTTTCTGAATATACTGCTAGTATTGGATTAATTTTCACCATTTTTTCAATACGGTGAACTGCTGTGAAATAACAAATCTTCCTTTCATGAATTAAGTAATACTTACTCACATATAAGTTTTATCTACGCATCTTGTAATAGAAACATCATTTATTGTCACAACGTAAATGAACCGTTATGCGCTCTTAATCTAATTGACAGTACGTTTATACACCGAAGTCGTACATCCTACCACTGTAGCATAATAAACCATACTTGCCACAACGTGTTTTGGAGAGTTCCTTAATGTGATGTATCACTGAAACTACGTATTTTCATATTACACACGTATTAAATATACGAAAAATATCAATTACGGCATGTTAGCCTCGAAGTTGGCGGTGACTTCTGGCTCTAACGGGTCGTGGGAGAAGGAAAGTAAGGTCACAAAGTTGAAACTGTTTAATTTTTATGGCATAGCATTTTTCCTTTCAGCTCATATATTCGTTAGACTAATCTGGTAATTCCAGTAACCGAGGACAGAGTGTACAGTAAGTCTGCAGGCTTTCGTGGCCGTTGTCACTGAAGTTAAAATCTTCTGAGTTATTAGGCCCGCCATGTTCTTCTAAAATGTTCGACGTTTCGACTCCTCTGCTGGGATCTTCCTCAGGATCTTTGGTGTCCTTTACTACCAGATCCTGAGGAAGATCCCAGCAGAGGGGCCGAAACGTCGAACATTTTAGAAGAACAGTCTACGAATATACCTCCGGTGCTCGGTGTCTGAGGGCCACAACTTTTCTGCAAGCAACTGTGTCTCCGTCTTTAATACGCCGCCGTGGCGGCTACCTGCAGACAGTGGCAGCATCAGTTCTTAAACCTTAGATGTCACCTAATTTAAATTAGACCTTAATATTCATCTGTAGTAAGCCTGTGATTACCAAGCGAAGCAGAAACACTGTCCTAATTAATACAAAGTACAGACTGAGAATCTTAAGTCGTTAATTTCACCTGTATGGAGTTATCACGAGAGACGGAAGAACACAGTGTTTATAGTTCATGGGGCAAGCTGGTTTTCACACTGGTCAGGTTAGCAAATATAAAGGGTCTTTCCGTGACGATGGTGAAGCTTTGTAAAGTACTTGTATGAAACAGTTACTTCTGTACCTCATAACTAGAAAGTGGCTCTGGACGGTACGGCTACCAACTAGTTCCGGGTGTCCGGTGTTTAACTGTAGGGTCATTTACTAGACTGTGGCTCGTCTATCAGCTATTAAAAGCTGGCGACGGTACTTTTCTCAGATCGGGCTTGTCACGATACATCTTCCGCAAAGCGCCACGGGAAATGCCCGTTGGTCGTGATGACTGGGTGTTGTGTGCTGTCCTTAGGTTGGTTAGGTTTAAGTAGTTCTAAGTTCTAGGGGACTGATGACCATAGATGTTAAGTCCCATAGTGCTCAGAGCCAAATGCCCGTTGGATGCACGACCCTTGCTTCGGCCACCCGCAATCTGACCGCTGTCAAACGCACTGTCGTGCTGACAGTCAGTGCAAGACCTGACTCGAGATCCTAGTCACATGACACACCGAACCGTTGCCTGTTGCTATAAAACTGTTTCGGGACTTTAGAAAAACAATTTCATTCAATACTACGTCGACGCCTCCCGAAGGAAATGTTTCTCCGTGGGTTATCTAATCAGATTTGCAAATGGATAAAAATTGACTGACAGGTGGGATGTCCAAATTATACAACTTACTGACACTCAAGTAATATGTTTAAGTGATACCTGATTTGCTCCTAGTGAAAGTAACGGGACCATTGATGTCGACGATATACACCAATAATATTGCTGACAGTATTAGCTGTAATCTTAGACTTTTCGAATATTATGCTCTTATCTGTGAAGACATTCTATCCGACAAAAATTCCAAAAAATATTAAAGTAGAATTCCAGAAAATATCAGCTTGATGGAAACGCTGGCAGGAGCAGCAGCTACAAGTAGAGAAATGCAAAGCTGTGCGCTTCACCAAACCTAAAAAATGCTGTATCCTTCGACTATCGGATTAATGAATCACGACTTAAGTCAGCCAGTCTGTAGAAGTAAGAAGTGAGGCGACCACACACGAGGGCTATTCGGAGAGTAAGATCCGATCGGTCACGAAATGTAAACCAAAGTTAAATCGAAAATGTTTTATTTGCAACAATTTGCTACTCCTTCCAGTTACTTCTCGGCATAGTCGCCGATCCGACTTACACTTAGACATTTGTCGTAGCGTTGTATCAACTTACCTTCGTCATAGAAAGTAAACACTTGTGCTCTCCGCGTGACCGCTACGGTCGCAGGTTCGAATCCTGCCTCGGGCATGGATGTGTGTGATGTCCTTAGGTTCGTTAGGTTTAAGTAGTTCTAAGGTCTATGGGACGGATGACCTCAGAAGTTAAGTCCCATAGCGCTCAGAGCCATTTGAACCATTTTGCTCTCCGCCGCTTCTCTGTGCTGGTCTGCAGTTCGTTGTCTGTGCCAAAATGTTGTACTGCTTTTCTAGGCATCTGTAGGTGCTCAGAGCCGAAAAGAGTGACGTGACGCGATCGACAGTCATACCAGAGACACTGCCCTACAAATCTGTGCAAAGCTTCATCGGATTTTCACTGTCGTTTCCATTTTTCGACTTATCGGATCTTATTTTCCGAACAGCCCTGGTAGCTTCTGTTTCAGATGCAGCGGATCACAATTCGTTGAGAGAGGATAGTGGGTAACTTGTCTTGACTGGGAAATATTTTAGTCGGTTATCTCAGCACCTCTGGACAACCCCCGAAATGAGTCGAGGGGCGAGGCTGAACTCATGACAGGAAAAAGCCAGCTTCTGGATTTTGGCCTCTAGACGGGAATAAAGGTGATCGTCTGTAGACGCGATGTTCCAGAAAGGTAATGAAGAGGGTCGCGTGCAACCAGATCCGAGTGGGCTCTGAGCACCATGGGACGTAACATCTATGGTCATCAGTCCCCTAGAACTTAGAACTAGTTGAACCTAACTAACCTAAGGCCATCACACAACACCCAGCCTTCACGAGGCAGAGAAAATCCCTGACCCCGCCGGGAATCGAACCCGCAGATCAGAGTGGGAAAAGTCACTTAGGAAACGTGTAAACGGTCAGCCTTGGGCGGTAGTGAACAGTCGTAGAGTCACTGAGTAGTCAGTAATAATGGAGTAAGCAGAGTACCAATAAAGGGGCCACAAACTGGATGACAGCAGCTACTGACGGAACAGTAGTACTTCATTCACGAGAAGACGGTGGTATTCCTGGCGACGCAACAACTGATAGATGAGTAGCTGCAGTTTTACAACTGTCTTATGTGTGTTTCACTGAATAATGTAGAAGAAAGACAGTCTTCTTCTCGACTAGCAGTGTAGGGGATTCCATTTAGTACCTGTCTTCTTTGAGTTACGCCAAGGGGCCAGTGATATAACAGTTAGGCCAAGAGGCCACTGAGTTAGGTAGTCACCATTAATTTAGTAGAAGACAAAACAACAACTGCCTTTGTGTCTGATCTAGGCAATCCAATAGAACAAGGAACCAATGGGCTCTTGTCTCTTGATAGTTGGAAGCACACGTGTAGTACAATGGAATGATAGTGAAAAGAGTTTCGACAGTAAAAAGTTGGTACCAGGTGTAACTAAAGTATATATGTTAGCTGGTCAGACACCTCACATAGAAATATGCCTCAAGGTAAATAAATTTATTTAATGTATTCATATCACTTTGCTACTTTGGCAGATCATCAGCCCTGTCAAAGGTCCTTCTCTGTTCCCCTACAACAACCAAAGGGGTTCTACTCCCTCTCCACTTCACAATGAAAGCTAATTAGGGGAAAAGGCAGCGAACAGTATTGTCGTCAGTGTCCTGATTACAATACGCAGCACACCACATGTTTATTGGTAGCATTAACCTGTGCTGGGACGCGGAAAACTGTTGTTTGTCTATAATAGGAAATTTGGAAATTTGTTGTAAGGTCTTACGGGACCAAACTGCTGAGGTCATCGGTCCCTAAGCTTACACACAATTTAATCTAACTTAAACTAACTTACGCTAAGGACGACACACACACACACACACACACACACACACACACACACACACACACACACACACGACACAGCCATGACCGAGGGAGGACTCGAACCTCCGACAGGGGGAGCCGCGCGGACCGTGACAAGGCGCCCTAGACCGAGCGGATACCCCGCGCGGCTTCTAGAGGAGAGATTGCATACAAAACACTTCTACGACACAGAACTGAATACTGTTAAAGTGTGTGTAAACCATTATGGCAGTCTGAAAGGTGTCACCAACCGAATGAAGGCACCGCGAATGTTCGTTGGCGTGATTCACTGGCGTGTGAATGCAATAGAAATGTTGAAAAATCTTAACAGTTAGGCATTAGAGGAAAGATTGGATACATTTCCCCGAGAAGCTGCTTAGAAGACCTCAAGGATCGCTGTACAGGGCAGAAGCTATTAAAATCCTTCAACCCCGAACTTATATACACCGTAGCGATCACCTGATAAAATTAAGCAAATAACATCTCGCAGACCGAGCGGGGTGGCGCAGTGGTTAGACACTGGACTCGCATTCGGGAGGACGACGGTTCAATCCCGCGTCCGGCCATCCTGATTTAGGTTTTCCGTGATTTCCCTAAATCACTCCAGGCAAATGCCGGGATGGTTCCTCTGAAAGGGCACGGCCGACTTCCTTCCCAATCCTTCCCTAATCCGATGCGACCGATGACCACGCTGTGTGGTCTCCTTCCCCGAAACCAACCAACCAACCAACATCTCGCACAGAGGCGTACGGCCATCTTTCCTACGTTTCATCCGCGAACAGAAGAAGAAGAAACTTATACTGTAACCTCCCAACAGCTGCTCCTATATGAAACTAAACTTTTCTGGCACAGCCCTGTGCAATGCTGGCCGGTAGATTTGTCATGTATAAAAAGAAACAACTGCTTTTTCTTTACAATAATCCGGATGACCATGGATTGGAGAAATTAGTAAGTTCTTTAAATTGAGATGAATGATTATCAAAGCCCGCATCTCGTGGTCGTGCGGTAGCGTTCTCGCTTCCCACGCCCGGGTTCCCGGGTTCGATTCCCGGCGGGGTCAGGGATTTTCTCTGCCTCGTGATGGCTGGGTGTTGTGTGCTGTCCTTAGGTTAGTTAGGTTTAAGTAGTTCTAAGTTCTAGGGGACTGATGACCTAAGATGTTAAGTCCCATAGTGCTCAGAGCCATTTGAACCTAAAATGATCATCAAAAGTTAATTTTTTATAAGAAAGATTATTATTAAGAGATCTTTTTAAACATTTACATAGGGCTTGACATAACAATACTACATAAGCGCGAGGCTGCTTTTACCTTGTATCGCTCAGGCACCGCCATCGCTCCGCTACGACCGGCCCAGCCAACTCCACACACACGACTGCTAGCTACTACTTACTCCTACTGCTACACAGTTCCTACTGCATACAACACTGCTCTCTGGTCTGAGATTCTCTTACAGCATACATATCGCAGGCAGCGCGTGAGCAATCCATCGAAATTACGTCTGCTCGACTGCGCTAGCAACAAATTCCTTACTCATGGACCTCTTACAGTATGGTCACACACTTCAAAAAAATGGTTCAAATGGCTCTGAGCACTATGGGACTTAACTTCTAAGGTCATCAGTCCCCTAGAACTTAGAACTACTTAAACCTAACTAACCTAAGGACATCACAGACATCCATGCCCGAGGCAGGATTCGAACCTGCGACCGTAGCGGTCACGCGGTTCCAGACTGTAGCGCCTAGATTCGCTGGGCCACCCCGGCCGGCTCACACACTTCACAGTGATTTGCAGAGTAGTACATGTAGAGCACTTTGCCTTCAATAAAGGAGCTATCTCTCATTTCTCTTGCGCGTAGGTGTCCCATATCTTAACCACTGTGCCTCCTAGCTTGATATGAGAGCAAGTGGGAGATGCATGGCCCTCTGGAGTCTCTTTGGCTTACTATAAAAAACCATAATATTATTTTCATTAGTGGAGAATGCTGAGCTGCGGGAACATAACTGCTTGCTTGGATGTTGGGTTCCAACCACGTAATAAAACGAAATTGATTGGTGGCTCGTTAAACGAAACTGCTAGCAACTCGTCCGGCGCAAGGCTATCGTCGAGAGAGAAAGTCCGAGTTTGGAAACGCGATTACATCGGAACATCATAATGTAAATAAAAATCCGTGCCGTGTTCCTGGGATGTTGACGGTTCCAGCGCAAGCGGCTGTGTGCGTGCGGCATGTGTGTAGCTGACAGTGACCTGTGAACTACCTGGACGAAGAACTCTGATCTTGCAGCGTAGAACTTACGTGTGACTCTAGATTCTGTCACGTTCCATGTAGCAGTTAGACAAAAATATTCGATCAGTCTGAGAATGATACAGAATTATGTTACGAGTTTCGTCGTCAGTTTGTTATGATGATAGGTGGCCAATGCTAAATAGAAACATATATTGCAGGTCTGTCAGTTAAGTCGGTAAGGAGCTGGCTACATAGTCTGTGTCTACAACGATTGAAATAATTAGTAGTCGTTGTTAAAAAAATAATATACAGGGTGGTCCATTGATCGTGACCGGGCCAAATATCTCACAAAATAAGCGTCAAAAGAAAAAAACTACAAAGAACGAAACTTGTCTAGCTTGGAGGGGGAAACCAGATGGCGCTATGGTTGGCCCTCTAGATGACAATTATGAAGTATCTTGCATATTAATAAACAGCTTCAGCTGTATTTTGTCGTTTGTTATTAAATCACTATCGCTTTCGCGGCACTAAAAGCCACTTCTTCAGGTGAACACATAAGTAAAACATTACAACTAAAAAGCTCGAACCTTTGTGCCACACATTCGTTGTCCGACCCCCAAAAAGAAGGCATGTCACAGAATAAAGCAGGTGGATTCCAATATGGTGTGTGGGTCCGTCTCCGGTCTTTACGCAATCGCGAACTGGGGACACGATTGCGTATAGACCCACCCACCACATTGCAATCCAGCTGTTTTATTCTGTGGCATGCCGCCTTTTAGCGGTGCTTTGGTCTGACGGACAACGAGTGTTGGATGCAAGGTTTCGAGCTTTTGAGCTCAAATGTTTTAGTTATACGTTCACCTGAACATGTGGCTTTTAGTGCCACGAAACCGGTAGTGATCTAATAATAAAGAACAAAATACAGTTGAAGCGGCTAAACTACTCATAGCTGTGGTTGCCCTACCTACAAGGCTGTCTGCAGAATGATGAAATAACTTTTACCTTATGTGGAGAACTACTGTAAATTTGTATCGCCATATGGAGAGTTTTAAGCCGATGTCGTTATTGACTGCTCATGGTACTTACATTTTTTTCCTTACAACATGTCCACGGATATTGAAGTTTTTATTTATGTATACTACAGCCAGAACAACATACTACCATATGGAGATGGGAGGAAATGTGTATTTATTAATAGCTAACGTAGAAATTTTTCCATTTCTCAAACAGTGCGGTTTGCGAGTCGACACATTTGACAATTGAGGAGTTTCATGGACTATGGGCGTAAATCCGAAAAGTGCATTTCCGGTAAAAGTGAGTTCAAGATTTGCATGTTTATATCTTACTGAAAAACAGTTATATTTCAATGATGTAATAACTCTGTCTTAGACCACACTTTCAACATACAGAATCATTCCTTACAATTGAAGATATTTCTTCCATTTGTGATATTTTATCCAAAATATGATGAATGGTTTACGCCCTTTTTCCATCAAACATGATACCTCTACAAAATATCATGAAAACTGAGTTGAAAATTGCTTTTATTATTTTATTATTCAGTTAAATCGTACATTAACAAAAAAAATATGTTCATGGCCACTATAGTTTATGTTCCTGTCCAGGATCAGTAGCTCCTTCACTGTTTACTCTGTTTAGAAGTTCTTCATACCAGCCTTTTACTGTATCAGAAAGAAAGCGCAACAAGTCTTGAATGTCCTTCAACTTTGCTGCTGCAGCAATTGGTTTCCCTATTAATGACAAAAATGAAATATCTTCAGGGTGTATTGCTGATTTCTTAATGAACTTAAAGGATGTAAAGACCTTCCAATATGATTTTGAAGCACCGATTGTCCCATCACTGACAAAGTACATCCTCACATATGACTGCAAGTGGAAAGGAAATTTCCCCTGTGGCTTTGATGAGAAGAAGCCCATTAAACTTTTCTTCCAATCTTTAATAAGCTCACTTCCGTCACTCTTGTTTCTCACTGCGTTGTTTAAGGGTTATGACATACTCTTCTTTTGAATGTACAGTTTCCCTCTTCTTCAACTTTCTTCCATAAATGCCAAAATTCCGGTCACACTGACTTCCTTTTGTGTGTAAAGTCATTTTCTGACTCATTACCACTCACTTCACTCATTTTGTCACACAAGTTAACACGCAACGCAGCTCAGAGTCGATACAACAACCTATACGCATTAAACAGGGTGACAACTGCGTGTCATCCACTGTCTGCTTAAAATGATTGCTTAGCCTACATCAAAAATAACGAGCTGAAATTTTCAGGGTGGATAATTCAAATACGGAGGTATCGATGTAGCACTTTGACAGAAAAATGGCGTACATCGAATTACGCCCATAGTTCATCACACTCCTCAATTGCGGCTAGAGCGCGCTGCTGTCGCGTATACCACGTTGAGGCACACGCACGTATGCACAAGACGCAACGTTTCTGACAAGGGAACCTCCCCATCGCACCCCCATCAGATTTAGTTATAAGTTGGCACAGTGGATAGGCCTTGAAAAACTGAACACAGATCAATCGAGAAATCAGGAAGAAGCTGTGTGGAACTATGAAAAAAATAAGCAAAATATACAAACTGAGTAGTCCATGCGCAAGATAAGCAACATCAAGGTGAGTGTAAGCTGAGGAGCGCCGTGGTCCCGTGGTTAGCGTGAGCAGCTGCGGAACGAAAGGTCCTGGGTTCAAGTCTTCCCTAGAGTGAAAAGTTTACTTTCTTTATTTTGGCAAAGTTATGATCTGTCCGTTCGTTCATTGACGTCTCTGTTCACTGTAATAAGTTTAGTGTCTGTGTTTTGCGACCGCACCGCAAAACCGTGCAATTAGTAGACGAAAGGAGGTGCCTCTCCAATGGAAACCGAAAACATTTGATCGCAAGGTCATAGGTCAACCAATTCCTCCACAGGAAAACACGTCTGATATATTCTATACTGGTGACAGATAATAATTGTTTGAAAATAAAAAATTAAACTCTTCACTCAAGGGAAGACTTGAACCCAGGACCTCTCGTTCCACAGCTGCTCACGCTAACCACGGAACCACGGCGTTCCTTAGCTCGCACTTTCCTTGATGTGGCCTATCTTGCACATGGACTACTCAGTTTGTATATTTTGCTTATTTTTTTCATAGTTCCACACAACTTCTTCCTGTTTTCTCGATAGATCTGTGTTCAGTTTTTCAAGGCCTATCCACTGTGCCAACTTATAACTAAATCTGAGGGGGGTGCGATGTGGAGGTTTCCTTGTGAGCATTCAGCAGCACGTTGAACTCGGCACGCTCAAAGCTCGAATGCACTGTCCGTATCATACTCGTGTGACGTATGAAGCCAACGTATGTTAGCGACAAAACTCCTATTCTGCGTATCTGAATGTTCGCTCCACGGGCTTTCCTACGCTGTGGGTGCCTGGCATCTGCGGTCCGTCCTCCCCGGATAGAGGTCCTGCTGCAGATGACGGCAGGCCGGACAGACTGCCCGGCGAAATAAAGGCTCGCTTTAATTAGGCGTGGGCCATCTCGGCTTTTCACCGCGACTTTATAATCGCCTTCGCGAGTAATTAGCTGCGGAGTGCGGCCCCTAATCAGGCGGGGCATTACTTTTTAATAGCGGCGGCGCTGTCTCATTCCCGCTCCCCCCTCCAGTCGCGGTCGTCTTGTTGGCGGGACTCCTCCAGCCTCCATTATCCTACCTGTGGCCGCTGGCCGCTAGCCAAGCACCGGAGTCGCTCTCACGGAGTCTCTACAGACAAGTTGTCCGTTGCATCAGAAGCGGCGAGCATCGGACCCCTGCCGAAAACACACACACACGCTCCGCCTGGAATAAAAATGCGCCCGGACAGCGAATGGCTGGAGGGGAAGCGAGTAGTGGGAGGGAGAGAGAGAGAGAGAGATAGGCGCTGTGGGAAAATTTCCTCCGTCCCGGATCCGGCAATTATGCGCCGCGGCCAAACACGAAAGGATTAACAACGTGACTCGCGGGGAAGCACTTAACGGCCATTAAAAATGACGTGCCGTCCGCAGGTCACACAAAGCCCTTGCGTCACTTTCTGTGCGGACTCCGGCCGTAATTGACTTCCGGAAAACCTCCGGTGCGCTTCCGCACTGCCTCATTAAAAACCAAAATACGTGCTCACGGAATTTCAGATCAGGTTACTCCACGACGGAGGCAATGTGCTCCCAGCCGTGACAGGAAGTGTACTTGCTCAAAATGGCTCTGAGCACCATGGGACTTAGCTTCTGAGGTCATCAGTCCCCTAGAACTTAGAACTACTTTAACCTAAGGACAGCACACACATCCATGCCCGAGGCAGGATTCGGACCTGCGACCGTAGCGGTCGCGCGGTTCCAGACTGTAGCGCCTAGAACCGCTCGGCCATCCCGGCCGGCCAGTGTACTTGCTCACGCGAGAACCTCTGCATCTACACTCCGCAAAAACATGCGCAGTGAATGTGACTAGAGTAGTTTTTACCACTGCTACTCATTCCCTTTCTCTAGGCAAACCTGCGTATCTAGCAGTTGTAGACTTAGAGAAAGCTTTTGACAATACTGACCGGAATACTCTCTTTCAAATTCTGAAGGTGGCAGGGGTAAAATACAGGGAGCGAAAGGCTATTTACAATTTGTACAGAAACCAGATGCCAGTTATAAGAGTTGAGGGGTATGAAAGGGAAGAAGTGGTTGGGAAGGGAGTGAGACGGGGTTGTAGCCTCTCCCCGATGTTATTCAGTCTGTATATTGAGCAAACAGTAAAGGAAACAAAAGAAAAATTCGGAGTAGGTATTAAAATCCATGGAGAAGAAATAAAAACTTTGAGGTTCGCCGATGACATTGTAATTCTGTCAGAGACAGCAAAGGCCCTGGAAGAGCAGTTGAACGGAATGGACAGTGTCTTGAAAGGAGGGTATAAGATGAACACCAACAAAAGCAAAACGAGGATAATCGAATGTAGTCGAATTAAATCGGGTGATGCTGAGGGAATTAGATTAAGAAGTGAGACACTGAAAATAGTAAATGATTTTTGTTATTCGGGGAGCAAAATAACTGATGACGGTCGAAGTAGAGAGGATATAAAACGTAGACTGGAAATGGCAAGGAAAGCGTTTCTGAAGAAGAGAAATTTGTTAACATCGAGTATAGATTTGAGTGTCAGGAAGTCGTTTCTGAAAGTATTTGTATGGAGTGTAGCCATGTATGGAAGTGAAACTTGGACGATAACTAGTTTGGACAAGAAGAGAATAGAAGCTTTCGAAATGTGGTGCTACAGAAGAATGCTGAAGATAAGGTGGGTAGATCACGTAACTAATGAGGAGGTATTGAGTAGGATTGGGGAGAAGAGAAGTTTGTGGCAAACTTGACTAGAGGAAGGTATCGGTTGGTAGGACATGTTCTGAGTCATCAAGGGATCACCAATTTAGTATTGGAGGGCAGCGTGGAGGGTAAAAATCGTAGAGGGAGACCAAGAGATGAATACACTAAGCAGATTCAGAAGGATGTAGGTTGCATTAGGTACTGGCAGATGAAGAAGCTTGCGCAGGATAGAGTAGCATGGAGAGCTGCATCAGACCAGTCTCTGGACTGAAGACCACAAATACAACAACATCCACATGGGTACTGAACAAAAGGATAATGATTGCTTATATGCCTCTATGCGACCACTACTCCTCATTTTGTGAACGTTGGTGAGAGTATAATCTTGCTACATTCACCGAAAACGCTGCTCCTCCCTACTTCGTCAATAGTGTCCCGCGAATTGTACTTCTTCCCATCAAGGATACCCATCTGAACTTACGGAGGATGAAAGTGAAACACACTTTCTGGCCGAAAGTATCCGGACACCTCTGCGTAATGCGGGGCTGACCACTGAGATGTCACGAGAAGTTGACCCTCGAATATAAAAGAGGACGGGGATATTGCTTTGCCAGTAGAGAGGCATTAACCGCAGAATGGGGGTCGGCCAGTACAGCTCAGTAACTTAGGACGTGGACCGGACATTGCATGTCGCCTGACTAACAGATCCATCATGGTACGATTAAACTCTTCTAAAGATGCACAATCGACTGTTGGTGATGTGATAGTGGTATGGAAATGCTGAGGAACAACCACAGCTGAACCACGACAAACAGACATCACCCACAGTCGGACGGGGACCGGCGAGCACTGCGCAAGGTGGTTGTAAAAAAATCGCAACAAATCAGCGAAAGCAATGACTCGTGGGTTGCAAAGTGCTGCCAGCAGACCAGCTAGCGCAAAATAAAAGAGGTACCACGGTGGTAGAGCGACGCTTGATGTGATGTAGATGAGTGGAAATGAGTGGTCTAGAGTGACAAAACATGCTATACCCTGCGTCAATCCGATGTAAGGGTTTAGGTTTGGCAAATGCCTGGAGAACGTGTGTTTTGGGGTGTTTTTCATGTGTATGATGTGCTCCTCGTTTTGCAATTAAGACAGTGCTAAATGCGGAAGGATACGAAAGCATTTTGCAGCATTGTGTTCTGCGTATAGTAGAAGGATAGTTCGGGGGCGATGATTGCTTGTATTAACATCAAAATGCAGCATGTCGTGGGGCAGTCTCTGAGGGGCAATGATTTGTGGACAAAAACATTCTTGAAATGGACTGGACTGCCGAGAGTTAGCCACCTGAACTCAATGGAACAGCTTTGGGATGAGTCAGAACGTAGACTCCGCTTCAGCCCCAGCGTCCATAACTATCTTCTCTGGTTTTGGCTCTTGAGGAAGAATGGGCTGCCATTCCTTCACCGGCATTCAGGCTCTTCGTCGAAAATGTCCCCAGCCGTCATAAACGTGAAGGATGTATGGACCACATATTAATGGCCACTAACAAGTATCCAGATACTTATGATGAGATAGTGCATGTAGCAGCGTATCCCCCAAATACGTTCGACGTCTGTTTTTAATCCGGGCTGGTGGTAAGCCTAGAACTCGAGCAATATTTGTGCCGCCCACACTTGTTCGTGGTCACCTTAATAGGTCTGCTACACTTTTCCGCAATAGACCTTATGTGCTTGTTAAATTTCAAGTCGTTTCTCAATATTACGCATACATATTTAATCGTTGTGCCTGAGTTCCGCGCGACTGCTACGGTCGCAGGTTCGAATCCTGCCTCGGGCGTGGATGTGTGTGATGTCCTTAGGTTAGTTAGGTTTAAGTAGTTCTAAGTTCTAGAGGACTGATGACCATAGAACTTAAGTCCCATAGTGCTCAGAGCCATTTGAACCATTTTTTGTGCCTGAGTCAAGCAGAATGCCATTGATGCTGCATTCGAATACTACAGTAATATTTCTCCAACTTATGTGCATTGATTACCACTGCATTCACATGCTGAACGTATCTACAGGATGTCTCACGCCTTTTGGGTCAAATTGAAACAGGTGGTTCAAATGGTTCAAATGGCTCTGAGCACTATGGGACTCAACTGCTGTGGTTATCAGTCCCCTAGAACTTAGAACTACTTAAACCTAACTAACCTAAGGACATCACACACATCCATGCCCGAGGCAGGATTCGAACCTGCGACCGTAGCAGTCGCACGGTTCCGGACTGCGCGCCTAGAACCGCGAGACCACATCGGCCGGCTGAAACAGGTGGTAGAGGGTCCACAACCAAGTATGTTGAGAAAGGGAATCAGTGGTTGGAAATGCATATTTATTGTGTTATGGTCATATACAGTGAACATCGCGTAACAACGACGTAGCTCATGGTAATTGTTCAAAGCGACGACCGTCGGTCTCAATGCATGTAACGCAATGGCGCATGCAGTTCTTGGAGACTGTACCCCTCGCCCGCGAAAGGATATGGTTTCAATACGAGGGTGCACCAGCCCATTCCGATGTTAATTTCCTCGAGCACCTGAACAACACGTACCCTCGTCATTGGGTTGGAAGGGGAGGTCGTGTCCCATGGCGATCGCCGGATCTCACGCCCCTGGACTTTTCCCTCCTGGGTTACGTCAAGACGTTGGTTTACACTACCGCCGTAGAAACGGATGATGATCTGCCGGCTAGGGTCCAAGCTGCCTGTCTCCTCGTACAACAGATACCAGGGATCTTCGAGGGAGTGTGGCAGAACTGCATGCGCCGTTGCCATTAATGCACCGAGACTGGCGATCGTAACTTTGAACAATTACAACGACCTACGTTGTTGTTATGCGTGTGCGCTGTGTATGTCCATATCACAATCAATACGCATTTCTGACCGTTGGTTCCCTATCTCAATACAGGGTGATTCAAAAAGAATACCACAACTTTAAAAATGTGTATTTAATGAAAGAAACATAATATAACCTTCTGTTATACATCATTACAAAGAGTATTTAAAAAGGTTTTTTTTTCACTCGAAAACAAGTTCAGAGATGTTCAATATGGCCCCCTCCAGACACACGAGCAATATCAACCCGATACTCCAACTCGTTCCACACTCTCTGTAGCATATCAGGCGTAACAGTTTGGATAGCTGCTGTTATTTCTCGTTTCAAATCATCAATGGTGGCTGGGAGAGGTGGCCGAAACACCATATCCTTAACATACCCCCAGAAGAAAAAATCGCAGGGGGTAAGATCAGGGCTTCTTGGAGGCCAGTGATGAAGTGCTCTGTCACGGGCTGCCTGGCGGTCGATCCATCGCCTAGGGTAGTTGACGTTCAGGTAGTTACGGACAGATAAGTGCCAATGTGGTGGCGCTCCATCCTGCTGAAATATGAATTGTTGTGCTTCTTGTTCGAGTTGAGGGAACAGCCAATTCTCTAACATCTCCAGATACTGTAGTCCCGTTACAGTAGCACCTTAGAAGAAAAAGGGACCAAAAACTTTATTGGCTGAAATGGCACAGAAAACGTTCACCTTAGGCGAGTCACGTTCATACTGAGTTGTTTCCCGCGGATTCTCAGTGCCCCATAAACAGACATTGTGACGGTTGACTTTCCGCTTAGTGTGGAAAGTTGTTTCATCACTAAACACAATCTTTGAAACGAAAGATTCATCTGTTTCCATTTGAGCAAGGATAAAATCACAGAAATCGATTCTTTTAATCTTATCAGCTGCAGACAGTGCTTGAACCAATTTCAGACGATAAGGTTTCATAACTAACCTTTTTCGTAGGACTCTCCATACAGTTGATTGTGGAATTTGCAGCTCGCTGCTAGCTCTGCGAGTCGATTTTCCTGGGCTGCGAACAAATGCTTGCTGGATGCGTGCTACATTTTCATCACTCGTTCTCGGCCGTCCAGAACTTTTCCCTTTGCACAAACACCCATTCTCTGTAAACTGTTTATACCAACGTTTAATACACCACCTATCAGGAGATTTAACACCATACTTCGTTCAAAATGCACGCTGAACAACTGTCGTCGATTCACTTCTGCCGTACTCAATAACACAAAAAGCTTTCTGTTGAGCGGTCGCCATCTTAGCATCAACTGACGCTGACGCCTAGTCAACAGCGCCTCAAGCGAACAAATGTACAACTAAATGAAACTTTATAGCTCCCTTAATTCGCCGACAGATAGTGCTTAGCTCTGCCTTTTGTCGTTGCAGAGTTTTAAATTCCTAAAGTTGTGGTATTCTTTTTGAATCACCCTGTATAATCGCTATGACCCATTTCAATTTGACCCTAAAGGTTTGAGACACCCTGTATGGCGCTAGTTATTTCCCTGCGTGTGGACAGACCGTGATTACAGACAATAAACCTCACAGACGGGCCCCGTACAAACTGCTACGCTCATTGATGAAAATTAAGAGAGAGGATTCTGACGATAAAGCTGACGGAATGAGCTTCCCCCCAGAAAAAATTCGTCTGGAGCTCTGCGACTTGAACGAGCATTCGCAGGCAATGCTATCCAGACAGGACTTAGAACCTACCCTCAACACACCAAATTTTCCATTACCCCGCTACTACTACACATATGTTCTCTTGTATACCTTCCAGGACTAGCACTCCTAGCAGGAATGGTACGCGGAGAAATGGTCTAGCCATAGCTCACGGTCAGTATGCAGAATGAGTCTTCGCAGCGGAGTGTGAGCTGTTGTGAAGCGTAAACATGGCTCTGAGCACTATGGGACTTAACAGCTGAGATCATCAGTCCCCTAGAACTTAGAACTACTTATACCTACCTAACCTAAGGACATCACACACATCCATGCCCGAGGCAGGATTCGAACCTGCGACCGTAAACTGAGTGAGGTGACGCAGTGGTAAGATAACGGACTCGACATGAAGAGCGGGGCGGCTCAAATCCTCCGTCCCCCCAAACAGATTCAAGATATCCGTTGTTGCTATAAATGGGGTATGGAAAATGCCAAGATAATTTCTTTGGAAAGGAAACGGCAGACTCCCTTCCCCATACTTACCGAATCCTAGCTATCCTAGCTTGTGCTAGGACACTGATGACCTCGCTGTCGACGAGCGGCTAACCCCTAATATTGCATCCTTCTTGCTCGTCTACTTTCACGCACGATGTCTTTAAAAACACGTGACTGGCTCGAGAAAATTTTGAATAATTTAGTCCCGTTTGATATCAAAGGAACTTGCACATCTTCAATGTAACTGCACAGCTTACCATCTGAAGACTATTGTGTTTCACTGTTTAGAGGCACAAAACGTGTGGGTGTTTTCAGCTCGCTACTAAATGCAAATAAGTAGGAGGCCTAGTTGGCTGGCTCTGAGCACTATGGGACTTAACAGCTATGGTCATCAGTCCCCTAGAACTTAGAACTACTGAAACCTAACTAACCTAAGGACATCACACAACACCCAGTCATCACGAGGCAGAGAAAATCCCTGACCCCGCCGGGAATCGAACCCGGGCGCGGGAAGCGAGAACGCTACCGCGCGACCACGAGCAGCGTACAGGAGGCCGAGTCGATAGGAGCTGAAGGAGTCCAGGTTGCAATAATATGCGGTACGGCGCACTGTTAGAGAGAAGGATTATTATTCGAGAAACACATAGTACAATGAAATTACTTCAGTAGTTTGTAGGACTGCAGCTGCGGCTATGAACTGACAATCTCGTAACGTGCAATACCATGAACTAATACAACATATTCTCAGGGACTAAGGCTGATGGGCCCTCCTCCGAGAATCAATGCAAACATTACACAACTGGCTGAGGGCCGATTATGAAAGTGCGTCTGCCTAGGTTGAAATTTAGCTAAGAAGTGAACGAGGCACACTCCAGTTCCGTCGAGCAGCACAGCCCGGTAGAGTGTGCTGTGCTCGGCAGACGACGGGCTGCCGATCTGGTGTTGGCGCGGCGTTATAGTAGTATCTGTGGCAATGATACTACAAAGACATCATGTCTTATTGATAAACTTCGCAGTTCAGACGGAACATTCGCCGGCGATCGCGACTCTTCTTTTTCGACGATAAATTGCGCATTTCTCTCTGGTAATCGTACGGTTCACTCAATCTTGTCGTCTTAACCTGTTGCCATCGTGTCCTCTATGGCTTATGGTTCTTATTGGAGACTACCGGCGTCCTCTTGGACTTTGAAATATAGAATCTTTTTCTGATTCCGATTGCGGATTAAAAAAAAATTAAAAAAGGTGTCGCGTATGATATTTTAATGGAAGAGCTGCAACTCCAGGAGCCTGACACGCCTCCTGATAGAGTAACGAAGAACACAAACAACTTCCGATCCGGTTCTCGTGAAGAAAATACCAAAGCTGCTGCAGCCACCGAACGACTTGTGGCTCTCCGTTCCCTGTCACTCGGTGTCACTTTGTCGTGACGAATGCTGTGTGAGACGTCAGAACTGAAATCAGAGCTTCGAATAACACTGAAAGCAGCACATTTTCAGTTCAGGTCATTGTACAGATATTAACTTTGACGGATTACTGCACAGTGAAACTGAAAGTAGGTAGGACATGCACAGAAACGTACAGAAAGTCAGATTTCGCTTGATTCTTTGCAGAATGGAACAGTGGAAATTTGACTGGTATTGTCATGAAGTATCCCCTGCCGTACACCATAGTGGTTAGCCAAGTTATATGGAGGCAGATACAGAATTTGAGCGCTCCACACAAATTTTCGTAATGAATGACTAAAAGCAATACCTAGAGCCTGGCAGGAAAATTTTTTTTGTGAAAAATAAGCCTGGGTCAGCTTGTAGAGTAGCAGAGGCTGCTTGGATGGCTTGGCGCTTGCGCGCTGCGGTTTCCCCCACCCCCACTCCTTTTCCAACGAGGTGAGCGTGACTAGCCACTTCGCAGTGGCCGCCGCGCCGCCACGCTATTATGTTTGACGCCTGTCAGGTAATAACGCTTCATTACGGTAGCGGCTTAGATTTTTAACTCACTGCCTCATCACGCGCACGAATTAAAATTCTCAGTCCAAGGGCGCGTGGTACACCCGTGATACACCGCCGAACAGCAGCACCTTGCACCTTTTACCTGGAAAGTGTTAAATTTGTGGCGCGCCAATGCGGTAGGCACCCGTTGTCCGCTGCAACGATGATGCAGCACACTCGTTTGGTCTGTACGTTTACTGGAGGGACTTACTCGACACTGGCAACGGCTGGCCCTGCTCAGACGACTGCTTTCTATTTAGACTCTGTTCTCTTTGTAGTTAATCAAACGAAACTATGTGGTTCCAGAGACCTTTTCAGGTAAGAAACACCTATGATGTATATATGCAAATTGAAGAGGGGAATGAAAATTTGTACCAATGTTGGGATTCGAACCCAGGTCACTAGGCAGATGTGCTAACCACTACGCCTCCCTGGCCCAGTGGTTTTGCACCATTGCACGGACTACGCTAGCTCGCTTCCCAGTTCAATCCAAATTCCCATTCACGCCTCAGCCCATGTGGTATAATTTCCCTTAAACAGCATTGCAGAGGCTCTCCAAAGGATCTGGAGTAGCACCTCAATTTTGAATGAAGCAGGCGATCGTGCCTGAAATCCAGGCATAGGTGCTTTAATTGAAGGTAACTATGTCGTTCCAGAGACTTTTCAAGTTTCCCCGTCTGTGGTGTATACATGCAGACTGAAGCGACAATTGAAAATTTGTATCAAGCAGACTCGGTTTGAATCCCAGCCTTGGTACAAATTTTCATTTTTCACTTCAGTCTGCATACATACATCTTTGCAATTAGTTTTTTAAAAGACGTGCCGAACTCCACCAAACAACACAAAGTCCTTGATTTAGCTAGGTCATTACGAGCCTCGCACACAGCAGTTCCGAGTCTGCCTTCATGGTTGTCGCCTGCAGGTACTGATACAAGACTCCAGAGTATCCAAGACACTAAAACCAAGACAGTGCAAAGAGACCATATGATGCCAGCTTGTGCGTCTGGTGGACAGTGATCAGTGGTAATGCGTGTGACCATTTTTTTTTTTCTCTTTTCATTCCACTCACTGGAGAGTGGGGAAGAGGCGGAGAAATACTGTTAAAAGTTTTTTAGTTAAAGTAAGAAGATTTAAGTACAATAAAATATGATCCCTTTCAAATTATCATAAAAAATAGCAATGTCGTGGTTGGTGCATTGATGTACTTGGCCGGCCGGGGTGGCCGAGCGGTTCTAGGCGCTACAGTCTAGAACCGCGCGACCGCTACGGTCGCAGGTTCGAATCCTGCCTCGGGCATTGGTGTGTGTGATGTCCTTAGGTTAGTTAGGTTTAAGTAGTTCCAAGTTCTAGGGGACTGATGACCTCAGAAGTTAAGTCCCATAGTGCTCAGAGCCATTTGATGTACTTGACCATGCTACTCTGCAGGAGGAACGCTACAAAGTTTCCCTACCTTCTGGTCTCAAAAAGTACAACCGAATTCGAGGTGCTATTCAAAATTTTCGGGACTGGTGCTACCATCTGTTGAAAACATTACCTTTGGAGTAACGGTCACCATCACCCTCGAAGTAATTCCCATCCGCAAATATACACCGGTCCCAGAGCTTCTGCCGCTGGTCAAACGTGATTCCTGGAAGACCTGTTCTTTGAGGGTGTTTATCTCCGCCATCGATGCTTCTTGGATCCTCTCTAGACTGTCGAACTGACGGCCCTTCAACTTGAGTTTCAGTTTTGGGAATAGCGCGTAGTCGCAAGGTGCCAAATCTGGCGAATACGGTGGGTGGGGTACAACCGCCATGTTGTTTTTTGCCAAAAAGGTCTTGGCGAGCAAGGACGTGTGACAGGGCGCATTGTCGTGATGCAGCAGTCAGTTCCCTTGACGCCAAAGTTTGGGCCGTCGTCGCCGCACGTTTTCACGGAACCGTCGCAAAATGTCACAGTAGTACGGGGAATTCACTGTTTGGTTGCATGGGACAAATTCTTTGTGCACAATTCCCTTCGTATCAAAGGAAACGATGATCAAGCTCTTCACTTTGCTCTTCACCAGTCTTGGAGAGACCGGGCTCTTCCACTGGGACGATTGTTGCTTTTTCTCTGGGTCCAAACACTTGTTGAATCTGTAGTGTCGGCAGACTTGCCAACACTACGCACACTAATTGAAAGAGGCGGCCAAGATGCACGCGCTAACTCACGAAGGATGGAGTGAGGTCTGAAACAGGAGACTTAATGAATGTGATAAAGAAAATACGTATCTTTGGAATATACTTAACTTTTAATACATCCTTGTATACATCGTTCTTGATGAGACATCTGGAGATTGTGGCGATACAAGTGACTCTTTATATACAAGCTATTTAAGGCTAATGGCGCCTTGCTAAGTCGTAGCCATTAACTTAGCTGAAGGCTATTCTAACTGTCTCTCGGCAAATGAGAGAAATGGCTTCGTCCGTATAGTCGCTAGCAACGTCGTCGTACAACTGGGGCGAGTTCTCGTACGTCTCTCGAGACCTGCCGTGTGGTGGCGCTCAGTCTGCGATCACACAGTGGCGACACGCGGGTCCGACATGTACTAATGGACCGCGGCCGATTTAAGCTACCACCTAGCAAGTGTGGTGTCTGGCAGTGACACCACAGAATCATTACAAGGCTCTCCGTAGCACTTTTCCCGAGATTCTCACAGAATTTGATACACACGCGCTGTTCTGTTAGCGGATCCATTGTAAAATCGCCACACACCAAACACAGAGTATTACGGAAAACACTGTGGACACGCAACACGTCCTCCCAACTGAATTTTCACTCCACACACTGACTTATCAGATATGCAGCTCCCGCCACCTAGCAGTGCAAATATCTACTACTCCTACTTTCCAGATGGCAGCACCAGTCCCGAAAATTTTGGATTCCACCTCGTTCACAAGAGGACTGTGGCATTGTTATGGAAACTTCAGAAAGTACATAACACCTCCTACGCTAAGTTGTTTCTTCAATTTCCTGAGGGCGGCACAATACACTTCAGAATTGATAGTTCACTGTGAGGCAGGACATTAAACAGAAAACCCCTTCAGAGTCCCAGAAGGCCGACACGATGACTTTGCCGAGGCTGCGACTTTGAACTTTTGTTCGGAGGGAAGTGGTGTGGCGCCACTCCATGAAGTGGCGTTTTGTTTCCGGTTCCAGGTGATGAACCCATGTTTCATCGCCTGTGACAATTTTCAACAAAAAATTGCCACGGCCAGCCTCGTAACGCGCAAGCAATTCCGCACAGATGGTCCTTCATTAATCAAATGGTTCAAATGGCTCTGAGCACTATGGGACTCAACTGCTGTGGTCATAAGTCCCCTAGAACTTAGAACTACTTAAACCTAACTAACCTAAGGACAGCACACAACACCCAGCCATCACGAGGCAGAGAAAATCCCTGACCCCGCCGGGAATCAAACCCGGGAACCCGGGCGTGGGAAGCGAGAACGCTACCGCACGACCACGAGATGCGGGCCCTTCATTAATCTTGATGGTCTTGTTAGGCAGGGAGGAACATAACGGGTGCGGCGGAGCGGTGTTTAAAAGTCGCCAGCACTGAGTGAAGCTTGCTGCAAATTAATGTACACCTACCTCAATACAGCTTTCGTTCACAATCCGTTGCTCTGCATTCCCAGGTACTATGTAGACGATGTTAAAATCAGCGCTGAAGAAAACCATCGGCCATGCATAGTCCGCGTAACTCAGGTAACAAAACAAACCTGTAAATGTCCAGTAATAACGGGCAAAAGTGGATGCTTCCTTCCTTCATTGAAAATGTCCGCTTCCCGATACTAATGTTTTTATTGTCTTTTAGTTATGGTGTCAACAAGCCCACACTTACGTCGATAGCACATCTACTACTAGTTCATGCAGCTTATATCACAGGCAAGACAGCCAGAAATGTACAAAGTCCAACCCGAAATATTACGAGATTAATACAGCCAACACTCTCTGTTACGAAATGAGTTTCACACTCGGTCCTTTTCAGTGGATTCTTCAAAGGAAGATGCTCGCCAAAAAATGTTCTGTAAATGCATACTGAACACGCCACGCAGAATTCTTCACAAAGACCGATAGTTTCACACGCGGTTTTCTCTACAACAAACACTCCACAGTCTCCCAAACTTCACAGAACTGTCCGTAAATGCATCTGCTTGCACGGCGATATAAACCGAACGCGAAATAACAGTCACTTCTTCATTTTACAAATAACTTTTTCGGACACGTCTAACATGACCTTCTCGTCCGGCAGGTAGTCCACGACTCTCAGAATGCCGTTGCTTTCAGGGCATATAACTCTTTCCAATGCGCGAGAAAGACTTGATACTGATTGGTTGATCAAAACGAACAGCCAATCAGATCAATCTTTCAAGATCATATTCGCGCTTAAACCGGTTTACTCCAATCAACATTCCCCCAGATGCATTTACTTTCATGCTGCAAATATTAACAAAATGTTCCACCAAACCAAATCACACGAAAACTAAGAGAAAACTATGCTTGAAATATACTTTAGGACTGGTTATCCTCTTATTACCTTTCTGGCTGCCTTATTACAAAAGCAAACACTCGTTGACATATGTCATCCGCCAGTTACAGTTTTCATGACACCCTGGTGGCATAACACCTACTAGTTACGTGTAATACAATATAGAATTGAAATTTGACGTATGTCCGACATACACACGTTCACTGTCATTTACTCTCACCCTAACACAAAATATAAATACTAACTTTTAAACTGTTATTTTCATTACGAAAGAAAAATTATCGAAAGTTTGGAATTGAAAATCTTTATAAAATAAATCGGCACACTGAGAGTGCTATTACTGCTTTCAAATAACAAAAGAAATATAAGCTGTTATTGTTCCTATCCGAATTTACTTTCTTAAGTACTTTTTTAATGGGTTTCTTATATCTCCGAAACTATTATAGGTAGCGGTATCAAATTTTGACTCAAAGTTCATCTGAATAACAACAGATCATACACCAAATTTGGAATAAAACAGATAATATTTAACATAGTTATTTAGTTTCTTAGGTGAGGTGAATAAGTGATTTTAGTACACGCCACAATGAGCATCTCACGGTCCGCTTTACCGACAGGTGTGGCTGTGACGCATACGGCAGGCCACAGCTCAGCTACCGCTACTATACTGCAGGCTTCCAAAAAAGCTTGCCATAACGTAACAAACTTACTGCAAAAATCTGCAGTCGCGTAATAGCTAACCTCGAACGAGTGTGTCTACTTCCAATATTACAGTAGTCACAGCTGTGGCCGGCATGCTGTAGATCGGCCACGTTTGCGCGAGCCTCGCCCAACGACTCATCGTGCTTTTGTCTCTGTAGACCTACGCCTACGAATATCTCCCATACTGTGGTTTTCCGCCAAAAGAAACTCTCTGCTTTGAACACACCTACGTTACAGACGCTATCTTGAAAGCTACGTATAGCACTGCCATCAATGGGATCTTCATGAAACTTTAGGGGCCAAAGTGGGAACATTCTACGATGTCCCACAAGATATTCCTTTTTTTTTCAATCAAAACTAGCCAAACATTACTTATTGAACGCTCCTCGTACAAATCAAAAGACGCGCTTTTAAATCTAGGTCATTCTGAGACCTTAGGTGTGCATGTGCACCTGCTGTAGCTAATTATTGTATCTAATGATCCCGTTGTCGACGAAACCTAAAACGCTAATTTTACTTACTTCTTTTTTTTTTCAGCAACATTAAATCATCTAGACAACAGGCGTAGACTGGTTAAGTTCGTCCTTGAGGTTTACAAAGCCGTGGGATTCTGCTAGCTCGTTTCACTACTGTCGGCCAATTACAGTCGCTTAACGGAAACTGGAATGGCGCTCGCGAAGAGTAACCAGTAATCGCGGAGATTAGTGGCGGCCGGTTGGCTGCTTACTGCGCCGGATCGATGCTTAAGCGCCGAGTTGACAGCCTCGTTATCTCCGCACAGGTCCACGCTCCGTGGGGCAGGGCTGCCATTAGGCGGAAAAAGCCACTAATTCCGAATCGCCGGCAATTTGCGGCGGTAATGCGTTTATGCAGATAGAGGGGGGAGGAAGCCGGCAGGCCGCCCCGGACTGCCCAAGGACGGGGAAACGCAGCCCCCAAGGGCATCGTCTCGCGTATCTAATGCTCTGGTCTACCGGCATGGCTAGAACAAAGACGTCAATGCCAGGAGGCGTCACGCTAATTCACGTGTGGCGACAGAGAGAATCGACAGGTTTCTTTGATTACACCGTATGCAGCTGAAGCCACTCATTAATGATACCCCACGCACTGTAAGGCGTGGTAGAGGGAACGTCATACGAATATTATAGATTTTTTGATAGAAACTAGTTTCTTGAATCGGCCGTCATTCGTTTACAGTCACATACAGCATGGCGTATTGGCTAGCACATCTGTCTACTAACAAAACTCTACCATCTAGTGAGAAAGATGTATGAGACAGGGGAAATACCCTCAGACTTCAGAAGAATATAATAATTCAAATCCCAAAGAAAGCAGGTGTTGATAGATGTGAAAATTACCAAACTATCAGTTTAATAAGCCACGGCTGCAAAATACTAACACGAATTCTTTACACACGAATGGAAAAACTGGTAGAAGCCGACCTCGGGGAAGATCAGTTTGGATTCCGTAGAAATGTTTGAATACGTGAGGCAATACTGACCCTACGACTTATCTTAGAAAATAGATTAAGGAAGGGCAAACCTACGTTCCTAGCATTTGTAGACTTAGAGAAAGCTTTTGACAATGTTGACTGGAATACCCTCTTTCAAATTCTGAGGGTAGCAGGGGTAAAATACAATGAGCGAAAGGCTATTTACAATTTGTACAGAAATCAGATGGCAGTTATAAGATTGGAGGGGCATGAAAGGGAAGCAGTGGCTGGGAAGGGAGTGAGACAGGGTTGTAGCCTATCCTCGATGTTATTCAATCTGTATATTGAGCAAGCAGTAAAGGAAACAAAAGAAAAATTCGGAGTAGGAATTAAAATACATGGAGAAGAAATAAAAGCTTTGAGGTTCGCCGATGGCGTAATTCTGTCAGAGACAGCAAAGGACCTGGAAGAGCAGCTGAACGGAATGGACAGTGTCTTGAAAGGACGATATAAGATGAACATCAACAAAAGCAAAACGAGGATAATAGAATGTAGTCGAATTAAATCGGGTGATGCTGCGGGAATTACACTCCTGGAAATGGAAAAAAGAACACATTGACACCGGTGTGTCAGACCCACCATACTTGCTCCGGACACTGCGAGAGGGCTGTACAAGCAATGATCACACGCACGGCACAGCGGACACACCAGGAACCGCGGTGTTGGCCGTCGAATGGCGCTAGCTGCGCAGCATTTGTGCACCGCCGCCGTCAGTGTCAGCCAGTTTGCCGTGGCATACGGAGCTCCATCGCAGTCTTTAACACTGGTAGCATGCCGCGACAGCGTGGACGTGAACCGTATGTGCAGTTGACGGACTTTGAGCGAGGGCGTATAGTGGGCATGCGGGAGGCCGGGTGGACGTACCGCCGAATTGCTCAACACGTGGGGCGTGAGGTCTCCACAGTACATCGATGTTGTCGCCAGTGGTCGGCGGAAGGTGCACGTGCCCGTCGACCTGGGACCGGACCGCAGCGACGCACGGATGCACGCCAAGACCGTAGGATCCTACGCAGTGCCGTAGGGGACCGCACCGCCACTTCCCAGCAAATTAGGGACACTGTTGCTCCTGGGGTATCGGCGAGGACCATTCGCAACCGTCTCCATGAAGCTGGGCTACGGTCCCGCACACCGTTAGGCCGTCTTCCGCTCACGCCCCAACATCGTGCAGCCCGCCTCCAGTGGTGTCGCGACAGGCGTGAATGGAGGGACGAATGGAGACGTGTCGTCTTCAGCGATGAGAGTCGCTTCTGCCTTGCTGCCAATGATGGTCGTATGCGTGTTTGGCGCCGTGCAGGTGAGCGCCACAATCAGGACTGCATACGACCGAGGCACACAGGGCCAACACCCGGCATCATGGTGTGGGGAGCGATCTCCTACACTGGCCGTACACCACTGGTGATCGTCGAGGGGACACTGAATAGTGCACGGTACATCCAAACCGTCATCGAACCCATCGTTCTACCATTCCTAGACCGGCAAGGGAACTTGCTGTTCCAACAGGACAATGCACGTCCGCATGTATCCCGTGCCACCCAACGTGCTCTAGAAGGTGTAAGTCAACTACCCTGGCCAGCAAGATCTCCGGATCTGTCCCCCATTGAGTATGTTTGGGACTGGATGAAGCGTCGTCTCACGCGGTCTGCACGTCCAGCACGAACGCTGGTCCAACTGAGGCGCCAGGTGGAAATGGCATGGCAAGCCGTTCCACAGGACTACATCCAGCATCTATACGATCGTCTCCATGGGAGAATAGCAGCCTGCATTGCTGCGAAAGGTGGATATACACTGTACTAGTGCCGACATTGTGCATGCTCTGTTGCCTGTGTCTATGTGCCTGTGGTTCTGTCAGTGTGATCATGTGATGTATCTGACCCCAGGAATGTGTCAATAAAGTTTCCCCTTCCTGGGACAATGAATTCACGGTGTTCTTATTTCAATTTCCAGGAGTGTAGATTAGGAAATGAGAGGCTTAAAGTAGTAAATGTGTTTTGCTATTTGGGGAGCAAAATAACTGATGGTGGTCGAAGTAGAGAGGATATAAAATGTAAACTGGCAATGGCAAGGAAAGCATTTTGGAAGAAGAGAAATTTGTTAACATCGAGTACAGATTTAAGTGTCAGGAAGTCGTTTCTGAAAGTATTTGCATGGAGTGTAGCCATGTATGGAAGTTAAACGTGGACGATAAATAGCTTGGACAAGAAGAGAATAGAATCTTTCGAAATGTGGTGCTACAGAAGAATTAGATTGGTAGATCGCATAACTAGTGTGGAGGTATTGAATAGAATTGGAGAGAAGAGAAATTTGTGGCACAACTTGACTAGAAGAAGGGATCGGTTAGTAGGGCATATTCTGGGGCATCAAGGGATCACCAGTTTAGTATTGGACGGCAGCGTGGACGGTAAATATCGTAGAGGGAGACCAGGAGATGAATACTCTTAAACAGATTCAGAAGGATGTAGGTTGCAGTAGGTACTGGGAGATGAAGAAGCTTGCACAGGATACAGTAGCATGGGGAGCTGCATCAAACCAGTCTCTGGACTGAAGACCACAACAACAACAACATCTTAGATAAAGATGAGGTTCAATAAGTCTCAGGAACATCAATTGATGTGATTAATATCTCACTTGTGCCTGAGGTACAGGCGGGATTAACCCCATTTCCCTCATTGCGAAGATGCTATTACAATATAGGAGAGCCTCGACAATACTGATGCGAATTTAGAAGAGGAATAGCAATGGGCTGAGATGCAACTTGGAATTTGTCATGTGGAGGGAGACTTACTAGGATATTCCGTGTAGCTGCAGCAGCTGCAGTGACCGTGTGGCGCAATGGCTGTTGCACCTGGCTAGTAAACAGGAGACCTAGGTTCGAATCCCACTGCTGGTACAATTTCTAATCAAGCCTAAATCATTATCATTTCCATTTTATTTTCATTTTGCGTAATACAACGTTTTGGCTGTGTAGTAATTACCAAGTAACTGCATACGTATCAGAAAAAATGACAACACAGCAACCATTGGCTATAGTCACCGGAATAAAATCATTCTGAAAACAGTATAGAAAGAGACCACTTCCAAAGTTTAAACCATTAAATACCTATATAGGGATATCTGGGTATGATGTTACAAACTTTCAGGCGTGGTGGAGAAGGGTAAACGTATCAACTTGAAGTAAGGGACCCTTGTCCAGAAACCACTGAGTCGAAAGGTACAAGCGAAAATCTGCTCAAGTTCCGTTTTAGCCTCGCGCAGCGCTCAATCTAAGGGCCCCAACTTCCAAACCCTGATCATGACGTACTGAATTCCCGTTGAATACTCGCCGGTACCCTCTGATAAATTCCGCTTTCGATGTACACAACGTAGCGCTACACAAAACTGGTGCTAATAGCAGAGGCACATAAGGAACACACATGACACAGATCTGTAAGTCTACGGTATTGGTGATACGGCGCTTCCGCCCGGAACCGCGCTGCTGCTACAGTCGCAGGTTCGAATCCTGCCTCGGGCATGGATGTGTGTGATGTCCTTAGGTTAGTTAGGTTTCAATAGTTCTAAGTCTAGGGAACTGATGACCTTAGATGTTAAGTCCCATAGTGCTCAGAGCCATTTAAACCATTTGAAGTGTCCTAGGGGTTTGAAGACGTGCAGTGACATGTCGACCGAGAGCATCCCAGACGCGCTCGATGGGCTTTAGGTCTGGAGAACAGGCAGGCCACTCCATTCGCCTAATATCTTCTGTTTCAAGGTACTCTTTCACGATGGCAGCTCGGTGGGGCCGTGCGTTATCCTCCATCAGGAGGAAGGTGGGACCCACTGCACCCCTGAAAAGGCGGACATACTGGTGTAAAATGACGTCCCGATACAGCTGAACTGTGACAGTTCCTCTGTCAAAGACATGCAGGGCTGTACGTGCACCAATCATAATCCCACCTCACACCATCGAACCACGACCTCCATACAGGTCACTTTGAAGGACATTAAGGGGTTGGTATCTGGTTCCTGGTTCACGCCAGATGAAAACCTACCGAGAATCACTGTTCAGACTATACCTGGACTCGTCCGTGTACATAACCTGGGACCACTGTTCCGTTGACCATGTAATGTGTTCTTGATACCAGGCTTTACGGGCTCTCCTGTGACCAGCGTTCAGTGGAATGCACCTTGCAGGTCTCCTGGCGAATAAACCATGTCTGTTCAGTCGTCTGTAGACAGTGTGTGTGGAGACAACTGTTCCAGTAGCTGCGGTAAGGTCCCGAGCACGGCTATCTGCAGTACTCCGTGGCCGTCTGCGGGCACTGATGGTGAGATATCGGTCTTCTTGTAGTGTTGTACACTGTGGACGTCACACAATTTTACTACGAGCCGCTAGTGTGGTACAGTGTCAAAAGCCTTCCAGAAATCCATGAGTAAGGAATAGATCTGAGGTCCCTTGTCAATAGCACTCAGCACTTCATGTGAATAAAGAGCTGGTGTATGTTCTCTCAACTGTAAACTCATAAATGTAATGTGCAGTGGAGAGGACATACATCGGGCAGACCTTTTAGAACTCTACTGTCCCTGTAACTACAATTCACTGTAGAAATTCATGATTTACAACCTCTAAAGTGCCTTTTCTAAATCAACAATTTTTATCATTAGCAAAAGACACAAAATAAGCTACCCGTCCTTGGTCTGCGACTGTGAAAGACGTCTGTACTCTTCACTAACACCAGTCATGTAAATAAACAATTCTCCACCTGAAGATGATGGCGTGAACCATCGAAACGCGTAGTGGCAAAGTAAACAAGTGACTGACGCAGAAACTGTTCTATTTGCGTGGCCCACAGCTGTTGTGACTGGTACTTGATATTTTGGATACTGTCACAGTGACAAAGTTGACGTCCGCGTTGGTCGCACACGTGTTCTATCAGTGAAAGATTCAAATTCAAATGGCTCTGAGCACTATGGGACTTAACATCTGTGGTCATCAGTCCCCTAGAACTTAGATCTACTTAAACCTAAGGACATCACACACATCCATGCCCGAGGCAGGATTCGAACCTGTGACCGTAGCGGTCACGCGGTTCCAGACTGAAGCGCCTAGAACCGCACGGCCACACCGGCCGGCTCAGTGAAAGAAGTAGTGATTTTGCTGGCCACGGGATTACCTCAGCACCATGGTCTCAGTTCATAGAGACACGCGTCACGTGTGAACGAGCACTGTCCTGCTAAAAAAAAAAAAAAAAAAAAAAAAAAAAAAAAAAAAAAAAAAAAAAAAGAAAGGCACCACGATACTCCCGCATTCAAGGTAGCACGTGAGGATACAGGATGTCCGTGACGTACCAGCGATCCGTCAGAGTCCCTTCAGTCGCTAACAGCGATGACGTGACGTCATACCCGCAGGCTCCCAAACCATGATGCCAGGAGTAACACCGCTGTGTGTCTCAGAAACACTGGAAGAACGGGACCTCTCCCCAGGACATCACCGTACGCGCCGGCGATAGTCATCCGGGTACCACAACTCATCACTGAACACAAGTCGACGCTATTTTTCACCAGCAGTCCATCCTTTCCGGTCACGCCACTACTCCAAACAAGCCATCTGTGTTGTGGAGTTAACTGTAATTCCGTAGTCCGGCTGGTTTTACGCTCCAACCAGTGGTACACGAAATGTTGCAGGGAGACCATTACTATGGTAGGCGCTGATGTGAGCGGGGCACGATTTCCAATGCAATGCGTAATACTGCGATCCTCCTTTTTGGGAATCAAGCGTAGTCGATGGGAAACTTGAGGACGAGAATGCCTGCTCTCGGTTCCCACGCACTCCACCATCGGACCACCGTCACATCGGAAGGCCCGACAGATCTTAATATTGTAAAATTAGACCAGCCGGCCAAATTGAGATCAACAACACGGTCTCTTTCAGACTCTGCCAGGTACGGACAACGCTGTCTCAGACTCAACACCTGACGCTGTTCACGATCCTCGTACGCTCTCCCATGCCTGGTGACAACACTAAACACGAATATCACTAATGTGGCCGATCTACCTGTTACAGAACTGCAACTTCAATCATTTACATACCCGCCGATAGTGTGTGCATGTGTACGCAGTTACACTGACATGCGACCGTGTCTTCAGGGTGACTCACCTTTCTTGTCAGGCAGTATAGTTGCACAATGTGACGTGCTGCAGTTGTCCAGCACTAATTATGTTATCAGATACTATATGTCTCAGTTGTGTGACTGGCGTGATTTCCTCTCAGAGAGGTCACAGTTTGTAGTGATAGACGGTAAATCATCGACTAGAACAGAAGTGATATCTGGCGTGTCGCAAGGTAGTGTCATAGACCCTCTGCTGTTCCTGATTTACATAAAAGATCCAGGTGATAGTCTGAGCAGCCCCCTTAGATTGTTTGCAGATAATGCTGTAATTTACCATCGAGTAAAATCATCAGACCATCAATTCCAATTACAAAATAGAGAGAATTTGTGTATGGTGCGAAAAGTGGCTTGGCACTAAACAAAGAAGTGCGAGGAAAAGTGGCAACTGGCACTAAACAAAGAAAAGTGCGAAGTCTTCCATATGGGTACTGAAAGAAATACTATAAATTTTCGGTATACTATAAATCGCACAAATCTAAGGGCTGTCAATTCGACTAAATACCTAGGAATTACAATTACAAGAAACTTAAATTGGGAAGACCACATAGATAATACTGTGGGGAAGGCGAAACAAAGACTGCGCTTTGTTGGCAGAACACTTAGAAGATGCGACAAACCCACTAGAGAGACAGCCTACATTACACTTGTCCGTCCTCTGCTGGAATATTGCTGCGACGTATGGGATCCATACCATGTAGGATTGACAGAGGACATCGCAAAAGTGCAAAAAAGGGCAGCTCGTTTCGTGTTATTGTGCAATAGGGGTGAGAGTATCACTGATATTATACGCCAGTTGGGGTGGCAGTCACTGAAACAAAGGCGGTTTTCTTTGCGGCGAGAACTATTTACGAAATTTCAATCGCCAACTTTCTCTTCCGAATGCAAATTGACACCCACATACGTAGGGAGAAATGATCATCATAACAAAATAAGAGAAATCAGAGCTCCTTTTTCGCACTCGCCATTCGAGAGTGGGATAGTAGACTAGTAGTATGAAAATGGTTCGATGAACCCTCCGCCAGGCACTTGAAGTGTGAATTGCAGAGTAACCATGTAGAAGTAGATGTGAATGTAGTCATACAGCTTACGGCTGTTGAAAGTAGTTATCACTATATGAGTTTCGAAATTTTGTCATTTTGAAGCATAGTGCGATATTACACTACTGGCCATTAAAATTGCTACACCACGAAGATGACGTGCTACAGACGCGAAATTTAACTGACAGGAAGAAGATCCAGCGATATGCAAATGATTGGCTTTTCAGAGCATTCACACAAGGTTGGCGCCGGTGGCGACACCTACAACGTGCTGACATGAGCAAAGTTTCCAACCGATTTCTCATACACAAAACAGCAGTTGATCGGCGTTGCCTGGTGAAACGTTGATGTGATGCCTCGTGTAAGGAGGAGAAATGCGTACCATCACGTTTCCGACTTTGATAAAGGTCGGATTGTAGCCTATCGCGATTGCAGTTTATCGTATCCCGACATTGCTGCTCGCGTTGGTCGAGATCCAATGACTGTTAGCTGAATATGGAATCGGTGAATTCAGCAGGGTAATACGGAACGCCGTGCTGGATCCCAACGGCCTCGTATCACTGGCAGTCGAGATGACAGGCATCTTATACGCGTGGCTGTAACGGATCGTGCAGCCACGTCTCGATCCCTGAGTCAACAGATGGGGACGTTTGTAAGACAACAACCATCTGCACGCACAGTTCGACGACGTTTGCAGCAGCATGGACTATCAGTTCGGAGACCATGGCTGCGGTTACCCTTGACGCTGCATCACGGACAGGAGTGCCTGCGATGGTGTACTCAACGACGAACCTGGGTGCAAGAACGGCGACACGTCATTTTTTCGAATGAATCCAGGTTCTGTTTACAGCATAATGATGGTATCATCCGTGTTTGGCGACACCGCGGTGAACACACATTGGAAGCGTGTATTCGTCATCGCCATAGTGGTGTATCACCCGGCGTGATGGTATGGGGTGCCATTGGTTACACGTCTCGGTCACCTCTTGTTCGCATTGACGGCACTTTGAGGACGTTACATTTCAGACGTGTTACGACCCGTGGCTCTACCCTTCCTTCGATCCCTGTGAAACACTACATTTCAGCAGGATAATACATGACCGCATGTTTCTGGACCTGTACGGGCCTTTCTGGATAGAGAAAATGTTCGACTGCTGTCCTGGCCAGCACATTCTCCAGATCTCTCCCCAATTGAAAACGTCTGGTCAACGGTGGCCGAACAACTGGCTCGTCACAATACGCCAGTCACTACTCTTGATGAATTGTGGTATCGTGTTGAAGCTGCATTGGCAGCTGTACCTGTACACGCACCCAAACTGCGTGAAAATGTAATCACATGTGAGTTCTAGTATAATATATTTGTCCAATGAATACCCGTTTATCATCTGCATTTCTTCTTGGTGTAGCAATTTTAATGGCCAGTAGTGTAAAACCCGCCCTGCGACGTTAGATTTTGATATGCTGAAACATAGTCTCCAGCAGTTTTAGTGCAAATACTGTAGTTATACGAGTATGACAGCGTCTCCGCACACCAAGCGAGGACGATCCATGTGGCGAGCACAAAAGCAGCGTTCCACTTACTTAAAAATAAAATTTCGTCGAGAATATTCACAGGAAAAATCGCTTGCATAGCCAACCCGATGCTAAACGAAGCTATGAAAATCACGTGTGGCCAGGCAGCTCACAGATGAGACTTCCAGCACTGTGTCCATCGACGGTAAATTCGCATGGTGTGTTGTAGGGATAGAGGAGAGGACTATGTTGAGGGTGACAATAACGAAATAATGATGTGGAAAATGTTCGCAGGCTCAGCGGAAGATTGCACTCTTGCTGCCCACTGCTGCAGCAGACCGAAGCCAGCGTCCAGCCAGTGTCCATCGGCGCGGCATTGTTTTGCGGAGACAAGCACGTGCTGCTTTCTTGGCAGCATCGCGAGCTGCACCAACCCAAGGCCGCGTAATGCACGCGCGTGCGCCTCGCATTGCGACATCGGAGGTCTCTTCCAGACCACATGCTGCTCTGACCTCTTCTCTAAAACTGCGTTGCATCGTATGACTGTCAGCGACCACGACAAACATCATAGTATGAGAAATTGAGAGGCAATAAAACTTAAGTCTAGGTCAGTAAGTGGACGCGGTTTTAAAATGGCGCCTGGCCTTTAACCCTGCCAAAACGCAGGCTCTAATCATGTGTCGGCGCCGGTGGCCCATCAACTATCCCCCCGTCACTGTCCTTGCCACCCCCGCCCCATGGGCAGGGACCGCCAAATATCTGGGGGTCACCCTGGACAGGGCCGTCACCTGGCGTCCCCACATTGAGGATGTACGGCGCAAGGCCTTAGGGCGCCTCGGTCAGCTCTATCCTTTCCTAAATCCGTCTTCCTCCCTTCCCCAGCATTTAAGCGTCCTCCTCTACACGTCCCTGCTCCGCCCCATCCTGGAATATGCTTCCGTTGTGTGGGGCAATGCCGCCCCCACACATCTCCACCGTCTCCAGACGGTGCAGAACCGTGCTCTCCGGCTTGCCCTACGCCTCCCGTACCGTTTCCCCACCCGTGAACTTCATTTGCTGGCTGATATCCCCCTCCTTCACGACCGTGTCTGCTCCTCTGCCATTTCCTTTTATCACCACTCCCGCCAATCCGCCAATCCTCTCATCCTTTCCCTTGGCACCCGCCTCCATCGCCTGGCCACCACCCGCTGGCCTGACCTTCTTGCCCACTGATCCCTGGTCGCCCCTTTTTCCCTTCCCCTCCTCACTCCCCACGTTCCCCTCCTTTCCTTCTCCCCCCCCCCCCATCCCTACTGGCTGCCCCACGCCTCTTCTACGTTCTCTCGTCCTTCTTTCCCTCCTTGTTCTAGTCCTCCACTCCCTCTGTATGCTTTCCCCCCTGGGACCGCTCCCCTCCCACTTATAAGCTCTCCGACCCCTCATTCTCCGCGTGTCTGCCTCGCCGTCCGAGTCAACGACCGGCTCTGTTGGTATTCGTTTTTCTAATCTTCTTCTCATTCTCTCTTCTGCTTCTTCTCTTCAATCTCATAAACGACCGGCTTGTCAATTGAGCCTTTCGTCTTCCTGCTTCTCTTACTGTCCCTTCTACTATCCTTTTCTCTTAAAAAAAAATACCCACGCCAGGCCAGCCACATGAGGCCTTTCGTTTTCCTCCACTTCTACTGTCTCTCTCTCACTCTCCTGTCTTCTTTGGGTATTAAAAAAAAAGAAAAAGCAACATGCACACCGCCAAGCCATGCTCTACCGCCAAGACTCTACTCGCCACACCGCCATGAGGAAGGCGAAGCGCTCCAGCGCTAGAACTTCCGTCTCAAGCCGAGGGTCCACCCTCACCTGTGCAGCGTCAGCGTCAGCGGGGCGCAGAAAGCCAAGAAGACGCCGACATCCGACTACATCCTATTCCATGACCAATCCATACCTTAGAAATCCAAGTTATACACAGATTCATGACCCTTTAATCCCATCAGTTCGTTACCACTATCATCAGACAAAAGGCAGGGATCAAATTAGATCCGATCCTTTGACCACAGGGGTTCAATACCCATCAGACCATCCAGTCAGGAGCTCAGTTCGTCAGAGCACCTAACGATGGCGACATGTCTGATCGCCGAAATATTGTGCCCGTTGGACACTATGGAACGGCAGTATACTCGTGGACTGTTCGAGCAAGAAATACTCCGGGAGAAACTGAAGAATCACATTTTTGTTCCTTATTACCACCTTCTTGATTGTATCGCGCTAAGTGAATTGTATTGTATGTTGCTCGTATTCTGCTTAATTTTCGCTCTCATTCGTAATGCTGGGTGGGGAAAACGATTCGATATTTGCTTTTGTTTCGTCGCATGGCTTTCTGTGGATTCGTGTCTACTTGTTACTGCTTACGAATAAGTGTGCAAACTGCTCGATTTGAATGCATTTTAAGAGTATTACTCGGATTCTACGTTATTTTTGTTGCACTCGCAGAAATTCATTGACTGCTGCTAAAGTGTACTGTTTATAGTAACTGTTTCCGCATTTTAGCATTTGCGAGAATGTATGGTGTAGTCACCAAAACTACGAAGCAGACTCGTCTACATCCACATTCTGCAAGCCACTGTGAAATGCGTGGCACTCCATGGCAAGAAGCAACGCCATTGAAAGCAGAATTACATACTCATTCCGTGACGAGGTATAACAAAGTTGAATACCAGCACTGTCAAAAGCTGCTAACTTGCAGTTCTCCTTTAAATGCGAGAAACTACGCATCGAGCAGTCACAGACAGATTCGTAGCAATAACAAATAGAAATAAGTCCACAGAACACGATGCAACGAAAGCAGCATCTGTTTTACATGAATCAAAAACATATGGAATCATTTACCCACCGAATTATTACGGATGCGAATCGGGATACGAACAACATATTTACAATGCAATTTGAAGTGTGCAGTACACACGAGAAGCCATAATCAGAAGCACAACGTGATGAAACGAACCTCTGTTACTTAGGCCGGTATTACACTATCAAATTTCTTTGTCAAAGATTTGATCAAAGATATGATCAAATATTCGTCAAATATATTTGACAAAGATCTTTGACGTGGCACTAAAAATGGGTATTACACTGTCATCATATTTTTCGTCAAAGTTCAAGATGGCTGACAACAACTTGTTGTCAACAGCAGCTGCATGTACCACAATTGTACTGTGTGGACATGCGGAAGAGAAGCGGGGGGGAAAAAAAGGAAACGTATCTGGGTGAAGCTGTGGTTTTTACGACGACACGATAAAAGCATTCAATAAAACTTGTTACGTGAGCTTATAGTGGAGGACGTCAAGTGGTACATCAATTACTTAAGAATGGATGAGCATACAATTTTGTATGTGCTCAGAGAAGGGTATCCTCATATCAAATGGTTCAAATGGCTCTGAACACTATGGGACTCAACTGCTGTGGTCATCAGTCCCCTAGAACTTAGAACTACTTAAACCTAACTAACCTAAGGACATCACACACACCCATGCCCGAGGCAGGATTCGAACCTGCGACCGTAGCAGTCGCACGGTTCCGGACTGCGCGCCTAGAACCGCGAGACCACCGCGGCCGGCTATCCTCATATCACAAAGCACAATACTCACTTAAGAACTGCTATATCTGCAGAAGACAGGCTCACTGTAACACTCCGATTCCTTGGTACAGGAGAGAGTTAGGTTAGGTTAGGTTAGGTCTCCAATCTTCTTAATCTATTTTTGTATTCAGGGTGCCTCACGCTGTAAAGCGCCTCATCAGCCTCATACATCTCTATTAATTTTGTAGTTGCCCGTACACACCAATTGTGTTTACCGGCAACAAACACTGCAGATGACAGAACGCTGCTGCGATGTTAGCGCTCCAAGTGATAACATGTCACATTGCAGTGAACAGAAGACAAGCGACTTCTTTGATTAAATCTACAGCGATGCACTAGAAGCCGCGGTCTCAGGCGCTGCAGTCATGGACTGGTCCCGGCGGAGGTTCGAATCCTCTCCCTCGGGCATGTGTGTGTGTGTGTTTGTCCTTAGGTTAATTTAGGTTAAGTAGTGTGTGAGCTTAGGGACTGATGACCTTAGCAGTTAAGTCCCATAAGATTTCACACACATTTGAACATTTTTTTGATGCCCTAGATTTGATCAAATATTTGACGACATTTGACAAAGTTCCCTATTACACCATCAAATTTCTTTGACGAAGATATTTGACAAAGAAATTTGATAGTGTGATACCGGTCTTACGAAACGAAAACAAACTTGACAGATTGCAGCGCTCCAAGTGGCTTGGCAGCGAACCAAGGTCGTGTTACCGGAAGTCTGTATATGAAATCCACTGTCGTTGTATGACGGCTGAGTGTGTGACGTGTGCCCGCAGGGACCAGCAGGAGGCGTGCAGCGAGGACGGGGGCGCGGGCGCCGGGCTGTCGTGCTGCTCCACCGACATGTGCAACCACGTGGACGGGCTGGCGCACGCGCACGCGTTCGGCCGCCAGTACGCTGCCTGGCACCACGGCCGCCTCAACGCCTCCTCTCTGACAGGTGCGTGGCTCAGGGCTGCCTGCCCACCTTCTCACCCGTTTTATGGAAGTCGTATTCGGAGGAACATCGCCACATATTGAATGAATCTCCTCACTGTGCTACCATTTTAGATCTATGTTGTTGCTATTGTTATGGTCTTCAGGCCAAAGACTGATTTCATACAGCTCTCCACGGTGTTCTATCCTGTACAAATCTTTTCATCTCTGCATAATTGAGATGGTAAGCCCAAAAGTAAGGTCTCCTATTTTTTTATAAGTACAGAACTCCTGTTTGTGTGGCAGTTGGTCACACTGCTATGAGGAGCGCCTCAGGCGTTTTGTGTAAACATACGCACGCCGCACTGAGGCACTCAGTCTTGGCTTGGCAGCCGTTGAGAATGGAGCTCCCGTTGGATGTTACCGTCAGTAGTAGGACAAGGTTCGTGTCAGCGTACTCTGCATTGTTGCCAAATTTATTCAAGATGGCGGCGATGACGTCATCCAAGATAGCGGTATGTAGACTTGGCAACAGCACATGACGTCATCTAAGATGGCGGATTTTGGTGGGAACATAAACCAATTGGGCTACCTCCACTAACCTAACCCTCCAGAAAAAATGGTGGCAAATTTGCATTCCAACAGGATAGCGCATGCAAAATCGTACTTGTCTTTATTATTATTCATTATTATTGATTATCATTTATTAACATTCATTATCCATTATTATTATTTATATCATGCACGTGTGTATGCAGTCCTACTGGCTTAGTTCATATCTCAGACACCAGGGAGCGCCGCTGTGACGTCAGTCAAGATGGCTGATTTTGGTGGGAAGAAAGCCGTTTGGGCCACATCCACTCAACTACCGTTATGACCTTAAATTCTCCTGCACATTCAGTCTTTGCTGAGCTATCGTTGTCAAACCACCGCCATGTGTTCGATCATCGAGATGAATGTGGGTGATAGAGCAGCTTTCAATAACTGCATTTCATGTAGACATTCGAGAGACAGCGATAGAACACATTCTGCAGGATGGTCTTCAATGGTATACACGGAGTATACGAATATGATTAGACTGAAGTGAATTCACATCAACTGGACGTCTCTTGCGTTTTGGAAGAGTGAATGCTTGATGGTAAATATGTATGCAGTTTGCGCATGAGCATATGCTGGTTACGGGATGCATCCTGGCTCCATCCCTCTGCATTGCCGAATTCTGCTGAACAGAATTCTTGTACTTATTCCTCCGACACTCCTCCATTATCATACGCTTCTACACCTCATGTAGTGTACTGTGGCTACAGTCCTCCCTCGAATGTCTACATGAAACATGTATGGTTATCAGTCTCTTATTCACTCTACAGGGCGGAATCTGTGGACTCCATCTGTCTGCGTCTAAAATAAATCTTATGTGCAGATGTGGGAACGTTTTCTAAATGTTTTCATAGCAGGTATGTGCGGCGGGACGTAGGTAACAGCCCCATATTTAACAAGTGGAATGTGAAAACCGGCTAAAAACCACATCGAGGCCTCACTGTTAATCCGCCGTGTCCCAGAAGCTACGCTTTAACGTTATCGGTTATCCGTGCACGGGTTCTTGCAAGTGCTTTGTCCTCGCTGACACAATTACAGCGTGACTGGCAAACCTCAAAGTTCCTCATTTATTGCCTTTGAACTTTAATTATGCTTCTAAATTAATAATTGGCAACCAATGCTGTACAATCGCAATAAAGTCATGAGTTGTTTAATTGACTCTTTTATTAGAACATGTTACGCGTTTTGGGATTACACCCATCTTCAGGCATCACAAACTTCCAACTCCTTCCTAACTAGGCGCACAGTCTTGGACACTTTCTTTCATCAACTGCCACTAAGGGCTGCTCGTTACTTGCGTGGTGCAGATTGTAAACGGACTGAACAACATTTTTTTATCTTAAATATCTTTGTGACTAATGCCCTTTTGGCATATTTACTATTTTATAAATGACATACAAGTACTGCCAGTATTTCACGATAATTTCGTACTTATAATTTGTATCATACGTTTTTAGTCATAATTCTGTGACCATGTTATATACCATTCTTTGGTGTAAATTCTGAGAAAGACAGTCCCAGCAGTGTCGAAACCCGGTTAATTCGTTAAAAATTAGTGACCCAGGGCTGTTTTCTTTTAATTGGAAAGATTAGATATCTTGGTAGGTACGTGTTCTCCTTGCTACACTTGATCAGAAGCGAAAGATTTCAGCCCGTATTTAGTTCAGAGGGAGTACACATGGTGGCTCTTATCGACGTCAACTTGTGAAGTGCGCTGCGACTGCGCGTAACATATTTACGAGCCAGTATACGGCCGTCGGGCGCACGCGAGATGCGGCCAGCGAGCGATCAGAAGCCGGAGGCGATAAAAAGGTCAGGGAGCGTTGCCGGCTGCCAGCTCTGTTTTCTGCGGCCCCTGGCGGTAGGCAACCACACACACACACACACTGATAGACGCGGGTGGCCAGCCGTCCCATAGCGCAGCGTCCGCCATTCTCCTCGCAGGCGCAAGGAATGTCAGCAGATTTCTCCCATCGCAACATTGTGCGATTTTCAGCTCAGCAGCGCTGATCTCTCATGCCTGGTAGAGCTACTGCATACCTGATACGCCGCGAACATTCATGTACCCTACGAGTAACTGTTTATATGAAGTGCGTGGCGAAATATATTTTTTATTGTATCGTACTTTAAAATTGGTCGTAGTTTGCGGAAATATGATGTGAAGTGTGTTTTTCTAGTTTTCCGACCACTGTCGAAGATCAGGGTCCTTTCGGTTTCCGTGTAGGATGATCTTCGTTTGCTCAAGGCGGATGTCTACCGTATTCCTTGCAGTTGCGGCATGTCAAATATTGCTGGTCGGACTGTCAGGACTCTGGAGGACCAGTATATTCAGTACTCACCACAGCCGAGAAAATCCACCACTGCAGAACGTTGTCTTGGCACCGATCATCCCATGGAATATGACAGCATGGAGAGTCTGACATGCGCTTTCTTCTATTGTTAAGGAGACAGCCGAAATTAAATTAGCAAGTAACCTTATAAATAGAGACGGTGGTTTTTGTTTAAATTCTGGTGGAACCGTGCTGTCTCTCTGTTGTCAAAAAACAGAATGCTACGACACCCACTGATTATTAATTTCACTTTCACTTTCGACGTCGGTCATCTTTTGTTTGTGATGGTGCTAGTGTTTAGGGTGTCTGTGTGTGTGTGTGTGTGTGTGTCAGAGAGAGAGAGAGAGAGAGAGAGAGAGAGAGCTAGCTTTCCGGAGTTTCTCTGCAAACTGAGGTTTCAAATTCCCTTGCAAGGCACTTACAGCAGGTATGCCTTGTAAATGGCAGGCTGTGCTCCTGTCGAATCATCAGCGGTTGTCAGCGACACCATCTGGCTGGATTCCGGTACGTTATTGGCACATATTACTTCCTTCCCCAGACCTTTCGCGGACCGCGACGAGAATCTTAGAGAAATTGCTTATAGACAGGTATCCCTACCCTTCTAAGCAAAGAAGAGAAAGCAGAAAGGTGGAAGGAGTATATAGAGGGTCGATACAAGGGTGATGTACTTGAGGACAATATTATAGATATGGAAGAGAATGCACATGAATATGAAATGGGAGATATGATACTGCGTGAAGAGTTTGACAGAGCACTGAAAGACCTGAGTCGAAACAAGGCCCCGGGAGTAGGCAACATTCCATTAGAACTACTGAAAGCCTTGGGAGAGCCAGGCCTAACAAAACTCTACCATCTAGTAAGCAAGATGTATGAGACAGGCTAAATACCCTCAGGATTCAAGAAGAATATAATAATCCCAATCCCAAAGAAAGCAGGTGTTGACAGTTGTGAAAATTACCGAACTATCAGTTTAATAAGCTACGGCTGCAAAATACTAACACGAATTCTTTACAGACGGATGGAAAAACTGGTAGAAGCCGACATAGGGGAAGATGAGTTTGGATTCCGTAGAAATGTTGGAACACGTGAGGCAATACTGACCCTACGACTTATCTTAGAAAATAGATTAAGGAAAGGCAAACGTACGTTTCTAGCATTTGTAGACTTAGAGAAAGCTTTTTACAAAGTTGACTGGAATACTCTCTTTCAAATTCTGAAGCTGGCAGGGGTAAAACACAGGGAGTGAAAGGCTGTTTACAATTTGTACAGAAACCAGATGGCAGTTATAAGAGTCGAGGGACATGAAAGGGAAGCAGTGGTTGGGAAGGGCGTGAGACAGGGTTGTAGCCTCTCCCCGATGTTATTCAATCTGTATATTGAGCAAGCAGTAAAGGAAACAAAAGAAAAATTTGGAGTAGAAATTAAAATCCATGGAGGAGCAATAAAAACTTTGTGGTTCGCCGATGACATTGTAATTCTGTCGGAGACAGCAAAGGACTTGGAAGAGCAGTTGAACGGAATGGACAGTGTATTGAAAGGAGGGTATAAGATGAACACCAACAAAAGCAAAACGAGGATAATGGAATGTAGTCGAATTAAGTCGGGTGATGCTGAGAGAATTAGATTAAAAAATGAGACACTGAAAATAGTAAATGAGTTTTGTTATTTGGGGAGCATTATAACTGATGATGGTCGAAGTAGAGAGGATATAAAACGTAGACTGGAAATGGCAAGGAAAGCGCTTCTGAAGAAGAGAAATTTGTTAACATCGAGTATTGATTTAAGGGTCAGGAAGTCGCTTCTGAAAGTATTTGTGTGGAGTGTAGCCATGTATGGAAGTGAAACATGGACGATAAATAGTTTGGACAAGAAGAGAATGGAAGCTTTCGAAATGTGGTGCTACAGAAGAATGCTGAAGATTAGATGGGTAGATCACATAACTAATGAGGCGGTATTGAATAGAATTGGGGAGAAGAGGAGTTTGTGGCACAACTTGACTAGAAGAAGAGATCGGTTGGTAGGACATGTTCCGAGGCATCAAGGGATCACCAATTTAGTATTGGAAGGCAGCGTGGAGGGTTAAAATCGTAGAGTGAGACCAAGAGATGAATACACTAAGCAGATTCAGAACGATGTAGGTTGCAGTGGGTACTGGGAGATGAAGAAGCTTGCACAGGATAGAGTAGCATGGAGAGCTGCATCAAACCAGTCTCAGGACTGAAGACCACAACAACAACAACATCCCTACCATGAACGATTCGCAGGTGAATTAGGGACGGGCGAAAAAAGATAGCGGTACCAGAAGTATCCTCTACCATACAACGTACGCTCGCTTGCGGAGTATAGATGCAGATGTGAATTTCTGTAATCTTCAACTGCAGACAAGACTAGCATTTTATTTTGTAGTCAACTGCGGAACCTCTCCACAGCGCCGGTGCCGCGAGCAGAGCTGGTCCTCCAGCAGCCTCGCGTGCGCCACAAAGCGCGCCTTGTTCCTGGCCCTCTCTCCCCGCTAGATGCTAATGAGTCCCCCTTCCGCCCCTCCCCTCCTTTCCTCTTCATCCTCTTGCCAGTTACAGCTTAAGCTTAGCGCCAGCGTACTCTCCCATTATACCGCATTCGCAACGGCTCTTTACTTTCTTTGCGCGCGTGCTTGGAATATCTACGACTGTTGTTTTGACCCTCCGACTGAACCTTTGCTCAACTGAGAAGGGACGGTTCATTAGCTATGTTATTACGTTAGTTGTACGTTAGTACCATGCGAATCAAATTACAGTTTCAATTATTGTCTAATACCCTTCGCGATTAACAAATGGTGTCTCTCATCAGTCATTTACATTAATGCTTGCAACGATCGTAAAAAAGTGAAACTGTACTTAACACGAAAGTTGGTTGGAACAATACAATATTTTTCTAGGCATAATGTCCTATTGGAGGTCCGCTTGCCATCCTCTCACCTTTAAACTCACATGCCCAACCACTTTCTGCGAGGATCTACAGTTTTACATGGACTCAGAACGACGGATTAATTAACAAATCATTGCCAGAGCTGAAAAAAGTTCAGTGAAAAAAAAAAAAAACGCTGGTACCGACTGAGGATTCAACGAAGGACCTATCTTACTACAATATAACGATAACGATAAATAAACCATAGGAATGTTGACATTACAGCAATGTAATTGTTTCTTTACGTACTATCTTTCCGAGAACCTCGTTCATATCGGGGAAAAAAAAACGGACGCACCATATGGAATAGAGAAGTGAGAACCAGAAGAATCACAGACTCCGATTTCTCGCCCCTTTCTTTTAGCGCAGGACCCACAATCAGTTAATTACAGACTCTGATGACGGCGGTAGATAAAACATGTCGTGGAATACTGTCATCAACAAAAAATTTCATTAAGCAGACTCAACAGAATTATTTACAAGAGTGCAGAACGATTATGGACTCAGTCCAAGAATTTATTTCCTTCATTAGTGAGCAATGGCCCGTACTTCCTAACGGAAGGGCCAAGTAGCTTCGCGCAGGCGCTTTGTTTGGTGACTCAGAAGTCCAATGCGAGTGCCCAAAGTTGGGACAGGTGTGTACTACGACGAAAGAGGGGCTCGTTGCAGACGCTCGTCTACACGTTTCTTTCGCAGCTAAGGCGCGGCCGTGTAACATATTGACATCCTTGATGAGTTTCCTAGATCTGCTGTGGTCTTGGGCGAGTTCCTCCCATTTGTCGCAGCCATTATTAAATGCATTCACATCGCGCCTGACGTACTCTTCAAAGCTCAAAGCACGTCTTGCCATGTGCTGTCTCACTAACAAGGGAACCTCCCCATCGCACCCCTCTCAAATTTAGTTATAATTTGGCACAGTGGATAGGCCTTGAAAAACTGAACACAGATCAATCGAGAAAACAGGAAGAAGTTGTGTGGAACTATGAAAAAATAAGCAAAATATACAAACTGATTAGTCCATGGGCAACATAGGTAATAACAAGGATAATATGAGCGTAGGAGCGACGTGTTCCCGTGGTTAGTGTGAGCAGCTGCGGAGCGAAAGGTCCTTGGTTCAAATCTTCCCTCGAGTGAAAATTTTAACTTTTTTATTTTCGCATAGTTATTATCTGTCCGTTCGTTCATTGACGTCTCTGTTCACTGTAATAAGTTTAGTGTCTGCGTTTTGCGACCGCATCGCAAAACCGTGCTATTAGTAGACGAAAGGACGTGCCTCTCCAATGGGAACCGAAAACATTTGATCTAGGAGAACACGTCTGATATATTCTATACGACACTGATGACGGCATGTGCGTCACCGTACAGGAATATGTTGTCGACCCACGTAACTTGCACACTTGGCGAATGGGTAAAAAGATTCTTTTACCTTGCCCGATTTAGGTTTTCTTGTGGATGTGATAATCACTCCCAAAAAAGTGATGAAAACATAAGAGTGTGTCACATAAACTGCAACAAATGAATGCAACAGTTTCACAGTCGCACAGTTTTCTCTGTGCTCTGTCAAAACATGTTTTTAACGTTTTCAAATTTTTCCGTGTGTAGACCGTCAAATCCTGCATATGTCCAAGCAAATCTGAACATGTCCTGGAATTTTGGAGAGCGAAGTTGATTATGTGTGAGTGCCTGAACTCTGATAATTGTCTGAAAATAAAAATTTAAACTGTTCACTAGTGTGAAGACTTAAACCAAGGACCTCTCGCTTCGCAGCTGCTCACGCTAACCACGCGACCACGGCGCTCCTGTGCTCACATAATCCTTGATATTGCCTATGTTGCCCATGGACTACTCGGTTTGTATATTTTGCTTGTTTTTTCATAGTTCCACACAACTTCTTCCTGTTTTCTCGATTGATCTGTGTTCAGTTTTTCAAGGCCTATCCACTGTGCCAACTTATAACTAAATCTGAGTGGGGTGCGATGGGGAGGTTCCCTTGTAAGTGTCCAAATCACCGCAGGCGACGTTCGTTGAGAGTGGTGGTGACACTCGATGTATTCACAGCATTCAGGACCGTCTCGTTTGTCACATGGTTCCTCCATCTTATGCCTAGAATTTTTCGTAAACACCGCAGATGAAAAGTGTCGAGCTTACGTTCTTACATGGGGTATTGTGTCCAGGTTTCAACATCATAGAAGAGGGTGTTAAGCACGAATGGTTGATAGACGATGGTCACCTTAAGGTGTTTGTTGTCCCACACTCTCGTGCGGAGCTTCCCGAAAGCGTTAGCCGCTTTGCTAATTGTTGCTTTTATTTCGTCGCCTGGAGAGAGGTCTTATGACACTTGCGAACCGTGTGTAACACCGGAAATGCATATCCTCCTATTTCCATCTATTGTACTGTAAGTTTTTTCCTTATTTTGTTACCTGAATATATGACATTCCTGTGCCTTTAGATATTGTAATTGTTTTACTATTTGTATATATATATATATATATATATATATATATATATATATATATATATATATATATATATTTATGCATTTATGTCGATGTATTTGTTTCGTAAATATTATTTGCATTTTTACGCTGGGTCTTGCCTAGGGAAAACTGCTATCGAACGATTACATCGATAGGTCGTGTGAAGAATCAAAGTGTGTAGGATCTTTGGTAGTGTGAACTCTGCGCGTGGAGCACGGGCAGAGAGAGAGAGTCTGGCGGGAGTAGCGAGTGGAGCAGGTGTGTTGTGTGACGGTCCCGCGAGTTGCCGCGCTTTCGGGGTTTAGCAGCATGTAATTGCGCTCGACTTGCGATGATAGTTTCTGACATGGTGTCGCGGACGGGGAGCATTAGCTGGCGCACATCAAGAGCCCGTTTCGTCTGGTGACCGTGTCGAGAAGAAGGCGCGCCAACATCCAGCTTCTGCAACAGCGACGGCCGACAATGAGTGACTGTCGCCACCTCCTCGATCGACGACTTCAAACCTTCAATCAACCAACAAGGAAGACTAAAAGCACGTAAAGTTTCAGAACTGTATGGCAGACCTCAGCTTTTCAAATTGTTCCATTTGCCTCGCAAAATTACAGCAACTTAGCATGAACCTTTGCTGCTCATTGTCCCAATTGCATTGCCAAGCAGGGTCCCTTCCTTTTGCGAAATGAACCCGAGTGTCGTTGAAATTCAAACGCCAGCATTAAAATAATATAATTAGATTTCACTGCTTTAATTTCAAAGTTCAGTTAAAGCATTCATAGCTGGCTACTATATTTAGATTACATGAGCGAGTTTTGTTAGCATATTTTAGCTTTCCTGTGACTGCAGCTCAGCTTGGTACGTACTAAATTTTACTATTGTTAATTATTCAGAATCATTTAATTCAAGTTCAAAGTTAAATCTCTTGTTTCTAAATTGCGTAGAGTCAAGTTGCTTTTGAAATGATTGTTGAGGTAGTCCAAGACTAACCGTATTTTTCTGGATTTCGATGTGCTTCAGAAAGAAAGCTCACTATTAACTTCAGTCACTAAATTAACTTACGATTTTCCGGTTTTATTAATTCTTTTGCTAAATTAAATCAGAGTGTAGCGAAATTTATTACTTCTGACAAACTTTCAGTTTTCACACTACACGTGTCAACCTTCAGTTGCCACGCTTCTAGTCCTAATTATATGTGTAATAACCTTTCTTTTTCAGTTACTATAGTAATTGTCCTTAGGAGTGGCGACCGTGATTTCCCCCAAATCTCAAATATCTAATTACCGCTAGTTAATTGTTAACGTAACGGCCGCACATTTACTTTCCTTATTAACTTTACCCCTTTTAAAAATTAATTTCCACCAGTTTCATTTGCATTTTTCCTTTCATTTAGATGTAACCCTTTCCTCCCTCTTTACCGACAGATTAACTTCGGTGACGATTGCTTTTCCCAAATTTCCATTAGGTACACGCGGTTTAATTTTTCACTGTCATTAAGGTCGATAAGTGAGGGGGAGGTTACACGTGGCGACCGTGACAGGACAATCTTCAAATTTGAGGTTGTTCTGGACACGAATTTTGCATTGTGCAAATCTCGTAACAAAGTACTGGTTACGAAATGGTCGATACGTCAGCGAGAATATTAGTGTGAGGAATCCTAATTAGATTTGAGATTTTGCATTTATATTTAAAATTATTAAAATGAGTGAAGGCAACAATTACCAAAATTTGGTAGACTTATATACGGAACAATCGGTCGGACAGTGGGAAACGCGCACCGCGGTACCCATTGTTCCGGGGCAGGCGGCTAGCATGAAAGACGCGACCGCCGAAACGCAACAAAGAGCAGAAATGGAATTCCAGACTTTAGAAAATGTTTCGGAATCGGAAGTGAAAATCAAATCTGAATCCCTTGATGACGAATACGGGGGGACAATTAAAGAGGAAGCCGCTACGGAAGTAAAACCGGTAGTTTCCGGGAATTTAACTGATTTATTGAATGTTTTGATTAACGAAATCAAGAGTCAATCGGCAGAAATTAAAGCTCTGTCTGCCAAGCAAGACGATCAGGCTGCCAAGCAAGAAGCTCAGGCTGCCAAACAAGAAGCTCAGGCTGCCAAACAAGAAGCTCAGGCTGCCAAGCAAGAAGCTCAGGCTGCCAAGCAAGAAGCTCAGGCTGCCAAGCAAGAAGTTCAGTCTAAAAAAATTGAACGAATGCTAGACAATCAGAACAAAGCTATTAATGTTGTTAACAACAATGTTGAAGTTGTTAACACAAAAGTTGATAAAATCAAAGACGATATTGTCGTGATTAATACCGAAATCGGTAATCTTAAACAGGAAATGATAGGCGTTCAGGCGGAAATTGCGAGCATAAATACTCGTTTTGATTCCGAAATCAGCAGAATCGAGAAAAGTGTAGGAGACGCAGTTGCTCCGATCATCGAGAATAAGGTGACGGAACAAATTCAATTAGTGAGAAAAGAGGATCAACAGAAGGTGGAAACTTTAAAGGCCTTAGTATCCGAAGTAGATACCAAAGTGAGGAAGCAGGCTAATACCTGCGAAGAGAAAAAGAGGGAAGTGGAAACGCTTGCGACAACCACTTGCCAAGTGATTACGAGGGTGTCGGAATTAGAAAGGAAACTTGACGAAAAACAGAGCTATGTGCCAATCTGTGCTCATAGTTCGGAGTTGTTGACGAAAGAGGAGCGGTTCGACCCCTTGAAAAAAGGCGGTATACACGCGACGGATTTCATTAAAAATTGTGAAAGAGTTTTACCCAGATCATGGACTAATGAGAGAAAAATTAATGCGGTTATTGATGTGTTGGCTGGTGATGCCAAGCGTTTTGCTTAAACCTCAACATTACGAACCTGACTTTTGACGAGTTCAAAAATTTGTTTCTGGCTGAATACTGGTCAGAGCAAAAACAGCAAAGTGTCTGGCGCGAATTTGTCGTATCGAGGCCTTTCGATGCGAATTCGCGCGGTTCGATGAAGGTGTTTTGTGAGGGCTGGATCCGCAAGTTGGAATATTTGCGTGATGGCCGCACGGAAACCGAAATAGTTTGGGAACTCTACAAGAAGCTCCCAGATGATACAAAACGCTACGTAGGAAGCAATTACAGGACAATCAATGATTTCCTGGAAAGAGTTGAGGACGAGGACAATTGGCGCAATAATCGCGATACTGGTAGAGGCCGTGGTAACAACAACGGGTACCACAGCAACCACAACAATCATAACTATGGGAATAATGCATACCGCAATCTTGGCAGCAATAACAATAGTGGTTCGGGCCGTAATGACAATCGATACAATGCAAATAATAACAGGAATGACGGAAACCAGTATCATACTAGCGTGATACGGGCTTCGCAGAATAGTAATAACGCCAGAGTGTGCGATCAGCCGCCTCAGCAGCATCCGGGGAGCGTATCTGCTGGGACGAGACAGGGAAACCATTAGCCGCGCCGGTGAGGGGCCGACCGGGCGTGGAGAAATTTTGGCGGCCCAATAACAGTAGAAAACCGATGTGTCGTCGTTATGAAAATTCCGTATGGAATAATCAACGGCGGGAGAGTGTGCCAGTGTTAGGAGAAAGGAGTGCGCCCACAAGTAGTAGATCAGCTGTAGACACGGCAGTAGAAAATACATTCACTGTCAGTGAGAACAATGTAAGTAGTGTTACGGAAATCGATTATAAAGTGGCAGCTGTAACACCCACAGCGGAACTGGAGATTGAGTTTAAGAATGATTCGCAAGTGTTGAGAGAAGATCAGATGTCGGATGAAACGTCCGTCATCGAGCGAGGGGATGCAGAGAGGGATGAGGTCTGGTTAAGGCAGTTCGGTCGCTTATACGACGAACTAAGAGATTATAGGGGTCTGTATGGGAGAAGTGTTTATAGGGAGCGCAGGCAGGATTTGCCGCGTCTCGTCCCGCAGGAAGATAGTGTTTGTGAAATGATAGAAAGTTCTGGCCCTAACCGGCAGACTTTACCAGAAACAGTTGATGTTAATGGGGAGCACGAGCAAGATTCGTCGTGTTTCGTCCCGCAGGAGTTAGATGTTGAAGTAGTAACGGAAAGTTCTGGCCCTAACCGGCAGACCTTACCAAAAGTTGTAGCGGTAGAAGTAGCCGACCCATCCGACGCAAACCTCCAGTTTAAGCATTGCGAGAGTATTAAGGAGAAAGATTACGAAAATTTTAGTGATAGCCGGACACGATTGGTAGAAAAGCACGTAGATTACAGCGTGTATGAGGTTAGAGCTGACGTTATACGGTCAGACGGTAGCAGTGTGGGTTGCGCAGATCCAGAGGAAGTAATTGCAGATACTACTGGGCACATTCCTCCAGGTAGATTGGCAGATGAGATCAATCTGACCAAAGAGGAATCAACGAAGGTGACAATTAATGAATTGATGGCAAAGCAACACTCACTAGTTGACGAGTTACAGGATAAGGTTTCGGTGTTGGAGGCGAAGCTACAGACTAAGCCTCAGGACAAACGTGTTGAAATTAAAACTGTATGTGAACAGAGGCTGAAAAAGCCGCCAGATAAACCGGATTTAGGATCAAAGCCGGATGGTTTTTTCTGGAATGACCTGGATATAGACGAGGATTTACTGTGGGAAAATAAAGAAACAGTCGAGGACAAGTGTAGACAGATAGTAGTGTCTGTAAATATGCACGACCTACAACTAAACGTGTTGATTGACACCGGTGCAGAATTGAGTGCTGTATCTGGGAAAATATTTGAGTTACTGAAAGACAGACCTGGCATCGTAGTTATGCCAGTAGCAGGAGTGAAAATTATCGGTGCTACTGGGAAGGCCAGTAAACCGGTCACAAAACAGATTTTTGTCAACTTCGAGATATGTGGGGCACGATTTGAACAAGAGTTTGTCGTCGTGCCAGACTTAACTACAGAAGTAATTATCGGGTTAGATTGGCTATTAAAGTACCGTGCGGTGATTAATTGCGAAAGCAAAACTTTGACATGTACGTCACAACATAAAACAATAGTAGTTAGCTTTGACGAGGCAGGAGACGGTGTGCATAGGCAATACCAGCCTATACACATTGTTAACTGGCCGGATGGTATTGATGTAGGTATGAATTTGAACTACTGTAATGTGAGGAATCTCGGCATTGACAATAGTGTAGAAAGTGAATTGGAAAGTATTGTAGACGGTGTGTCAAACGTAACACACAAACAAAGACGAGGCCTGTATGAAGTGATAATGAGGAATAAGAGTGTGTTTTCAGACAAACCGGGACTTGTGGAAGGATATAAATGCAAGTTGCATGTAATTCCGCACGAACCATTCTTCGTGAGATCGTATGCTATACCGCTGTCCAAAAAGGAAGCAGTGCAACGGGAGATAGATAAGATGATCGAATGGGGAGTGATTGAAAGAAGTACGAGTCCATACAATAACGGTTTGGTCATTGTAGCAAAACGGGATGGTAGTGTGCGTATTGTGATTGACGCACGCACGTTGAATAGGGTCGTTGAACATGAAACAGACAGACCAGAGAGTATGGAGGAGATTTTGCAACGTTTTCATGACGTTAAGTTCATGACTAGCCTCGATCTGACGGCTAGTTATTGGCAAATAGAACTCGAAGAAGAATCTAGGCCATACACTGCCTTCTTGTTTGCGGGCAGGTGTTATCAGTATAGAGTACTGCCGTTTGGACTTAATATATCTGTGTCCGTATTCATCAGGGCCCTAGATAAAGTGCTAGGACCGGCTTTGAGTTCAAGGTTAACTGTATATGTTGACGACCTATTGTTGGCCAATGCCACCTGGCATGACCATTGTGACCTGTGAGATGAAGTTTTTAGAGCATTGCGCCGTGGCGGAATGACTCTAAAGCTAAAGAAATGCGAATTTGTAAAGCAGGAACTGAAATTTTTAGGGCATGTAATTACCACTGCTGGTATTACGAAGGACCCAGAGAAACTAGAGGCAATAAGGAATTGTCCTCCACCCAAGTCTAGGAAACAGTTAAAAAGTTTTCTAGGGCTCACAGGATTTTACCGTAAATTTGTAAAAGGACAAGTGTTTAATGATGAAAATTTGAATAACCTCTTACGCAAAAATGTTCCGTTTGTGTGGACTGACGGGTGTCAGGCCGCTTTCGAGAGATTAAAAGACGAGTTGTTAAGATCTAACATACTATTTCATCCTGATTTATCGCTACCCTTCCACCTGGGAACGGATTCGTCGAATTACGGGGTGGGGATAGAACTGTTCCAAGAAGTTGGTAAAGGAGAGGATAAGGAACACCGGACGATAGCGTTCGCGAGCCGAACTTAATCAAAAAGTGAGCGAAACTACACGATTTCTGAGAAAGAGTGTCTCGCTATCGTGTGGGGATTCAAGAAGTTCAAGGGTTACCTATGGGACCGTAAGGTGATTATTCATACGGACCATAAGGCGCTCACTTATCTGAAGGATTGTAAACTACTTCACGAAAGACTGACTAGGTGGTCGCTGTATTTACAGCAATTTAACTATGACATCTGTTACGTAAAAGGGACCGACAATTGCGTTGCGGATGCGCTGTCGCGGCTGCCCGAGTCTAATCAAGATGTATTGAAAGAGGAGTCAGATGGAGTGGTCAAATTATACTATTTTAAAGAAGTTGAGGGACGCAAATTAATAGTGAACATCTGTAAGAATCTACGTCGTCATCAGAACGAGGATGGTTGTTTAAATATGGTGAAAACCCGATATGACGAAAGGAGTCCAGAAGGAGAGAAATTAAGGAAGTATTACAAGATATACGATCATATCTTGTACATACGTAAGGGTGAAGATAGTAATATTTGGCGGGTATGCTGGCCCACCAAATTCGTCACGGAAATAATAGACTACTACCATTTGGCGTATGGTCACTGTGGACCGAAGAAATGTACGGAAAAGCTGTGTGAAGTAGTGCATTTTAACAACATGTTAAAACGCGTTACTGACAGAGTGAAAACTTGCGATTTATGTCAGAAGGTGAAGGTTACCAACTGTACGAGTCGTGGTCCTTTGCAAAGTATAAGGCCTAACGACACCTTTGAATTACTGTGCGTGGACTTGTACGGACCTTTGCCCAAGTCATCAGGAAACTTTGCCTACATTTTAGTAGTGCTAGAAGCTTTTTCCAAGTTCATCAAGCTATACCCGATTAGGAAAGCTACAGCCAAAGCGGTCTATAGCAAGCTTGTGAACGATTATTTTGTTCATATTGGTAAGCCCAAGGCGATTCTATCAGACAATGGGGCACAATTTACTTCTAAGTTGTGGAATGAAGGCATGGAAAGTAATGGGGTCGAGGTGATCCATATTTCAGCTTATTGTCCGGCTGGGAATCCCGCTGAGAGGTATATGCGCGAGCTAGGCCGACTTTGCCGTACCTATTGCCATCACAACCATAGGGCATGGGGCAAATATGTAGCAGTATTTGAGAGAATTATGAACACCTTGATACATGAATCTACGGGATTTTCTCCAGAGGAAATCCTGTTGGATGACAGAAGTAAAAGTTTAGTGGAAGAGATAATCAAATTCCCTCGACGGATTGACATTAGTATTGGTGTGAAAAAAGATCGTTTGCGAGAAGTAATGAAGCTAAAAGCTGATGCTCGCATACGTCGTCATGACGCTAAAGCGCGTTTTGCTAAGTTTGCAATCGGAGACTTAGTACTTGTAAAAGCTCATGAGAAATCGAGCGAGATAGACAATGAAATCTCTAAATTTAAGTTTGTTTATAATGGACCATATAAAGTCATTGGTATACCTCACACAAATGCTTATTGCTTAGAGTATCCAAGCTCTATAAACGATTAGGTATACGGAATATTGTAGACTTGAAATTGTACCAACCTAGAATTGATTAATACCACAGAATGGGTAATTTGTACAGCGTGTGAATATAGAGTGTAAGATTTAAACGATTTGCTAGATTGTCATGCTTTTGCCTGACCAAGAGGACATTAAGGAAGTTGTAATTAATAAGTAATTAACTTGTACTAAATGATTTAACAGAAAGTGATTATTTATCGATTGAAAAATCCAAGCTGCTAGTTTAAGTTTTCAGCTGAGTCACAGTAGATTAAGTAATGTAAATAGGATTTTGTAACTAGCTGTAAGATTTCATGAACATGTGTTTTACTAGTCGTTGCCGAGGTACTTAGACGCTGTTTTAAGTTTCAGGCTAGTACATGCGTGTGATGATGGACAGTGTTGAGTTATCCACTGTTATAGTGTTAATGGACTCCTTGAGATTACTCGGGAGTGAGTTTTTCCCAAAGAATTCAGTGAAGCGGACGTTCTGGAAATGCCGTTAGACAGGCGAGTGAGATCAAGCGTGCCGCACAGGCGGGCGCAACTATACTGACGAGGCGGAGCCGCTGTCGGCTCTTGTGCCGCCGTAGGCTCTCCGTGCCGTTCCCGGCATTCTTTGTACTTGCGGGTACGAAAGGCGGAATAGTTTTTCTTCCCGGACAGCTGATGTGAAAGAATTCTGCTGTCAATATTTATGTTTTTTTCGATCTACTGAATATTATTTTCTTGTTCAGCGTTAAGTGGAATCTCATGACGAGATAATAATTATGAAAAGGTTATATAAAATGTGTATTCTATGTAATTAATAATTAATTTGCGTATTTTGATCTACGTGTTTTCTATGACCATGTAATCTGATTAATTTTGTAAATAGTATTCCATTTCTTGATACTGCTAGGAATTTTGATTTTTAGAATAGCTAAACCATTTTCTATGTTTTCTATGAATTTTAATATGTTGTCAACCTGTTTTATTTTGTGCAAGATGACAGAGTGGAATAAGATTAGGAGTGTCTCCACTCAATTATTATCGTCTAAAAATTGGTTTACGGTTAATTAGACGAATGCTAAATTTTGTTGATGTTTTGAGCATATGCATTTCCGCTGTTTCTTTTTTGGGACATTTTCTGAGTCTGTTTAGGTTACACGAACATCCTCAGACAATGTGGGGCACGTGTAACACCGGAAATTCATATCCTCCTATTTCCATCTATTGTACTGTAAGTTTTTTCCTTATTTTGTTACCTGAATATATGACATTCCTGTGCCTTTAGATATTGTAATTGTGTTACTATTTGTATATATATATATATATATATATATATATATATATATATATATATATATTTATGCATTTATGTTGATGTATTTGTTTCGTAAATATTATTTGCATTTTTACGCTGGGTCTTGCCTAGGGAAAACTGCTATCGAACGATTACGTCGATAGGTCGTGTGAAGCATCAAAGTGTGTAGGATCTTTGGTAGTGTGAACTCTGCCGCGTGGAGCACGGGCAGAGAGAGAGTCTGGCGGGAGTAGCGAGTGGAGCAGGTGTGTTGTGTGACGGTCCCGCGAGTTGCCGCGCTTTCGGGGTTTAGCAGCATGTAATTGCGCTCGACTTGCGATGATAGTTTCTGACATGGTGTCGCGGACGGGGAGCATTAGCTGGCGCACATCAAGAGCCCGTTTCGTCTGGTGACCGTGTCGAGAAGAAGGCGCGCCAACATCCAGCTTCTGCAACAGCGACGGCCGACAATGAGTGACTGTCGCCACCTCCTCGATCGACGACTTCAAACCTTCAATCAACCAACAAGGAAGACTAAAAGCACGTAAAGTTTCAGAACTGTATGGCAGACCTCAGCTTTTCAAATTGTTCCATTTGCCTCGCAAAATTACAGCAACTTAGCATGAACCTTTGCTGCTCATTGTCCCAATTGCATTGCCAAGCAGGGTCCCTTCCTTTTGCGAAATGAACCCGAGTGTCGTTGAAATTCAAACGCCAGCATTAAAATAATATAATTAGATTTCACTGCTTTAATTTCAAAGTTCAGTTAAAGCATTCATAGCTGGCTACTATATTTAGATTACATGAGCACAAATTAAGAGTGCGAGTTTTGTTAGCATATTTTAGCTTTCCTGTGACTGCAGCTCAGCTTGGTACGTACTAAATTTTACTATTGTTAATTATTCAGAATCATTTAATTCAAGTTCAAAGTTAAATCTCTTGTTTCTAAATTGCGTAGAGTCAAGTTGCTTTTGAAATGATTGTTGAGGTAGTCCAAGACTAACCGTATTTTTCTGGATTTCGATGTGCTTCAGAAAGAAAGCTCACTATTAACTTCAGTCACTAAATTAACTTACGATTTTCCGGTTTTATTAATTCTTTTGCTAAATTAAATCAGAGTGTAGCGAAATTTATTACTTCTGACAAACTTTCAGTTTTCACACTACACGTGTCAACCTTCAGTTGCCATGCTTCTAGTCCTAATTATATGTGTAATAACCTTTCTTTTTCAGTTACTATAGTAATTGTCCTTAGGACTGGCGACCGTGATTTCCCCCAAATCTCAAATATCTAATTACCGCTAGTTAATTGTTAACGTAACGGCCGCACATTTACTTTCCTTATTAACTTTACCCCTTTTAAAAATTAATTTCCACCAGTTTCATTTGCATTTTTCCTTTCATTTAGATGTAACCCTTTCCTCCCTCTTTACCGACAGATTAACTTCGGTGACGATTGCTTTTCCCAAATTTCCATTAGGTACACGCGGTTTAATTTTTCACTGTCATTAAGGTCGATAAGTGAGGGGGAGGTTACACGTGGTAACAGAATTCGTCGACTAAATTCATCAAGGAGCCGTCCAATCTTATGGCAGGCCTATCCTTGCGCCATAACCACAGTCTTCTTTACCTCCACAGACATGGAGCAGCAAATTTGTCCACAAACCTCTGAAGGCCGTCTCGAATATATGCTATGGATGCGGCATCGCCAGCGAATAAAAGGTTACCTTCAAGTAAGTCCTCACGATAGCGTTTAGATCTGAAGAATAACATGTTGCAAACTTCCCCGTCAACCAGGCTTCTTTCGCAACTTCGAGAAATAACTAGATAAATACACCGATCAAGGTAGGAGCCAGCTACAGGGCCTCGACGAACTTCTCTTTGCTCCAGAAATGAATGTGATATGCATCCTCCAAATGTCACAACACCCTTCAGAGCTTTGTGAAAAACCCTGATCATCTTCAAGAGTTTTGGAGAACAACCTGTCTTCACTAATAAAATTGCAGTCTCTCCCTGCGGACTGTGTCAAATGCCTTACTTCGGTTGATAAAGGCAACGAACAATGGAGTTTTCTGCTCGCAGCGCTTTTCCTGAATTTGTCGGGATGTGAAGGTTGCATCAGCGATAGATCGCTGGGCTTGACACACGCATTTGGAGATTCACGGTACACAGGCCCAGTAAGCTTCTTCACACTGCCCAGCACCACAAGTGCAAACGCTTTTCCGACGATACTCAGCAGTGAAATTCCGCGGTAGCAATTGCAATCACCGCGATCGCCTTTACCTATGTATATAGTGATGATGTTGGCGTCGTGCATATCCTGCGGCGCAGTGTCCTTAGCCCAACATTCCAGTAAAAGGTTGCAGAGCACAGGGAGGAGCGGAGTCAGTGTGGTAAGTTCTGTGTGGGTGGTGTCCTTACCTGCGCATTTCGCTCATTTTAGCCTCGCAACAGTTCCTTGAAGCCCCTCCTTAGTAGGCACGGCGTCCAGCTCGGGGCAAATTTACGACCGAGAAGTCTCTCCTATTGGTTTCGGCCTGATGTTGACCGGACGTGAGCAGGCGTCGCATCGTCGAAGCTGTCGATTACAATCTGTGATGACTGTTCCATCCATCTCCATAAGTGAAGCAGTCTTCTTAGGGTTGGACCCGATGACCCTTTTGATACCCGAATACACTCCACCGATGTTTCCACCGTCGATACACTCCTGTATCCTTGTGCAAAGTTTCTCCAAGTACGTGTTAACGCAGTTCCGGACTGTTCCCTGAATATTGCCTTTGCTTTACTTAAATCTCTGCAGGCAACGTTGCAAAAGCTCGAGTGCCTGTTTATACTTGGCTGACGTTTAGAATCAAGGAGTGGGTTTCAAGTCATAACCGTAAATTATACTGCCGATCAAAAGTGTCAGTTTCACTGAATGTGCATGTGGAATTTTTAATTTTTTGATTTGCAATGCCAGGCTTTCTCGCGCTCGATCGTACGTACTTATACACTACTGGCCATTAAAATTGCTACACCAAGATGAAATGCAGATGATAAACGGGTATTCATTGGACAAATATATTATACTAGAACTGACATGTGATTACATTTTGCCGGCCGGATGGCCGTGCGGTTCTAGGCGCTACAATCCGGAACCGAGCGACCCCTACGGTCGCAGTTTCGAATCCTGCCTCGGACATGGATGTGTATGATGTTCTTAGGTTAGTTAGGTTTAACGAGTTCTAAGTTCTAGCCGACTGATGACCTCAGAAGTAAAGTCACATAGTGCTCAGAGCCATTTGAACCATTTTTTAATAACCTTTTCACGCAATTTGAATGCATAGATCCTGACAAAGCAGTACCCAGAACAACCACCACTGGCCGTAATAACGGCCTTGATACGCCTGGGCATTGAGTCAAACAGAGCTTGGATGGCGTGTACAGGTACAGCTGCCCATGCAGCTTCAACACGATACCACAGTTCATCAAGAGTAGTGACTGGCGTATTGTGACGAGCCAGTTGCTCGGCCACCATTGACCAGACGTTTTCAATTGGTGAGAGATCTGGAGAATGTGCTGGCCAGGGCAGCAGTCGAACATTTTCTGTATCCAGAAAGGCCCGTACGGGACCTGCAACATGCGATCGTACATTATCCTGCTGAAATGTAGGGTTTCGCAGGGATCGAATGAAGGGTAGAGCCACGGGTCGTAACACATCTGAAATGTAACGTTCACTGTTCAAAGTACCGTCAATGCGAACAAGAGGTGACCGAGGCGTGTAACCAATGGAACCCCATACCATCATGCAGGGTGATACACCACTATGGCGATGACGAATACACGCTTCCAATATGTGTTCACCGCAATGTCGCCAAACACGGATGCGGCCATCATGATGCTGTAAAGAGAACCTAGATTCATCCGAAAAAATGATGTTTTGCCATTTGTGCACCCAGGTTCGTCGTTGAGTACACCATCGCAGGCGCTCCTGTCTGTGATGCAGTGTCAAGGGTAACTGCAGCCACGGTCTCCGAGCTGATAGTCCATGCAGCTGCAAATGTCGTCGAACTGTTCGTGCAGATGGTTGTTGTCTTGCAAACGTCCCCATCTGTTGACTCAGGGGTCGAGACGTGGCTGCACAATCAGTTACAGCCATGTGGATAAGATGCCTGTCATGTCGACTGCTAGTGATACGAGGCCGTTGGGATCCAGCACTGCATTCCGTACTACCCTCCTGAACCCACCGATTCCATATTCTGCTAACAGTCATTGGATCCCGACCAACGCGAGCAGCAATGTCGCGATACGATAAACCGCAATCGCGACAGGCTACAATCCGACCTTTATCGAAGTCGGAAACGTGATGGTACGCATTTCTCCTCCTTACACGAGGCATCACAACAACGTTTCACCAGGCAACACCCGTCAACTGCTGTTTGTGTATGAGAAATCGGTTGGAAGCTTTCCTCATCCAGCACGTTGTAGGTGTTGCCATCGGCGCCAACCTTGTGTGAATGCTCTGAAAAGCTAATCATTTGCATATCAGAGCATCTTCTTCCTTTCGGTTAAATTTCGTGTTTGTAGCACGTCATCTTCGTGGTGTAGCAGTTTTAATATCCAGTAGTGTATATTATTCCCAAGTGTAGAACAAGACTGACATACAGTTTGGAATCTAGTTCGTTTTTCGTCACACCAATCGCTGCAGTACGCAAACAACAGGTATTTGAATTATTAGGCTTCTGTCGAATGCTTCCGTGGGAGCTGCATTAACTGTAGAGTAATTACAAGGCAGTATAAGATTTATGATCTCAATGCGGAGTAAGTTAAAAAAAAATCCTTTTAGATACACGGCGTGGTCGTGGAGCACGCCAAACAAAAGGAGAAGGAGAGGGATGGGTAACATTGAGAGCAGTGCGGAGTAGAACGGGGAAGCAGAAACAAGGATGAGTCGAGCGGTAGAACTGGCTCTGCTGTCGTCAACAGGGGTTGATCTCGTAAATCATGCCGGGGCCAGTTATAAATTGAATATTAGGGCCGTGTCGTGCGCCGCCGTCCCATTGTTCGAGGCGGGCCGCCATCAATATGGACCTGAGGACGGCGTCCGGCCCGCCTCAAAACAATAACGCAGCGCTCTGACCGCGCTGTAAATCAAAACACGCTCTGCTGCTAAGGTCTGCGCATGCGCGAGGGTGGCAAGCGTCTCATTGGCTGCGACCGCGACCGGTAGCGTTCACGTTTCCTGCGATCTCCGGTAACTCGTTCACAATTATGCCAAGTTCTGCAGTTGTTGTATATAGTTTCTAACGGACAGCGTAGTAATTTCTAGCTGTACCCGGACACGCTTTACTGTGGCTCAAGCTGCTTAAATGGGAAAGAAAGATAAGAAAAGCACGCGTTTCTAATATTTACGGGTATTGGATATATATGTCCTAATCTCCTTCTCTCCCCTGCCTCTGGCAATTTCCCCCACCAGCTTTCTTTGTTCATCTCCCCTCCCTCTCCATCACCTCCCACTCCTCCTCCTCTCTCTGCCCATCTTCTCATCCCCCCTTTGTCTGTCCCATGCTCTTCCCCCCCCCCCCCCCCCCGGGTCTCTCTCTTTCTCTCTCTCCATCTCCTACAGCCCCCCACCCCTTCATCTCTGTCCATCTCCTCCACCCCGTTTTCTACGAGATTAGAGATTAGATTAGATTAGTTTTTCGTTCCGTAGATCCGTGCTGAGGAGGTCCTCATCGATGTGGAACTTGTCAATTTTTTTAAAGCTGAAATAACAACACTAATAGTATGAATATATACAATACATCATTTGTTTCTATTAAAAAATTCGTCAGTGGAGTAGAAGGAGTTGGCCACTAGTAAGTCTTTCAGGCTCCTTTTAAACTGTTTGTTGGAAAAAGAGATACATTAGACTCTGAAAACTTTTGTTTGACTTGAAGAGTTACCCCAAAATATTATACCATATGACATTATGGAATGAAAGTAGGCAAAGTATGCAAGCTTTTTCATTATTATGTCGCCTATGTCTGCTAATACTCGAATTGCAAATACAGATTTGTTAAGGCGTTTCTGCAGTTCTGTGGTGTGCTCCTCCAAACTGAATTTATTATCAAGTTGTAATCCCAGGAATTTAAGACTGTCAACCTCTTCTATCTGCTCTTCTTCATACTTTATGCATATGCTGGGTGGAAACCTCTTACAGGTTCTGAATTGCATATAGTGAGTCTTTTCGAAGTTTAATGTCAGTGAGTTGGCTTTAAACCATTTATTAATATCAATGAAAATATCATTAGCAGATCTTTCTAGAACTACACTCGACATATTATTTACTGCAATACTTGTGTCGTCTGCAAACAAAACGAACTCTGCTTCTGGCAGTGTAACTGTTGAGGGTAATTTCTGAAAGTAAGTTTGTAACAGTAACACTGACCACCTTAACCGCCAATCGATACTAGTGTTAAACTTCTGTGAGGAATTTTTGAGAAAGTTGTGACCGTGAGATAACCTAATGGGAACAGAACAATGTGATGTGTCGGCAGCTGGGCCAACACCTTGTAGATAGAGGTGGCTTAATGGGCACGCGAGACTAACGCAGACGGGCGTGAAGTACTGGAACAGGATACGTAATTAATGCTATGAAGAAAAGAACGGAGCTTCTCGTATACTTATCTTTAATGTCTTCTTGTCCATCTCTATGGTGAACACAAGTATACTTATCTTTAATGTCTTCTTGTCCATCTCTATGGTGAACACAAGTGAGACTCAAATTACAATCACTGTTAGGCTAATGGCGCCTTGCTAGTTCGTAGCCATTAACTTAGCTGAAGGCTATTCTGTCTCTCGGCTAATGAGAGACAAAGGCTTCGTACGTCTAGTCGCTAGCTCTGTCGTCCGTACAACTGGGCTGAGTTCGAGTCAGTCTCTCGAGACCTGCCTTGTGGTGGCGCTAGGTTTGCGATCACACAGTGGCGACACGCGGGTCCGACATGTACTACAGGACCGCGGCCGATTTAAGCTACCACCTAGCACGTGTGGTGTCTGGCTGTGACACCACATTCCTCCCCGGCAAATCGGCGAACGGTCGTGAGATAAGGCTTCCGCCCGCCGTGGGGAGGACCCCATGTTGACGTATGCGATGAGGTGGGGAGCCTAACAACAGGCAAGGCTGTGCCACCCGCACCCGGCCATTCGGTCCGAGGGGAGCTAGGAAACGCCTGAAAACCTAGTCCAGGGTGCACGTCAACATGCGGTGTATGCGCCCGTAAAGAGACAGGAGGGGCCGAAGGGTCGACCTCCATGTGGTCGGAGAATCCGACGCGCGATGACGACACCTGGTCCGGAGCGGGCAAGAGTTCCATGGCGGAGGACAGCTGGTCACGGGAAGCGATCGGCGGCACGTGACCCAGGGAGGCGCGTGGCGGCTGCAGCGAAGCGTCCACTGCGGGCGGCGCCGGAGGCGGCTGCGGCGGCTGCGGCGGCGGCGCGACACCATGAGGCAAAATGGAAGGCAGCGTCGGTAACACCTGGGGATGAGGCGAGCCAGTAGATGGGTCCCCAGGGCGCTGACCTGACGGCTCCGTCGCTGAAAGCAGACGGGGAGCGGCAGAACCCGGGCGACGACAGAGGCGCAGCTGATTGAGATGCCGACGCACCTCACCAGAGGCCCCCAAAACCAAATACATCGCGCGGCCGAGGCAGCAAAGAACGCGCCCTGCGAGCCAACGCCGTGAACCGCGATAGGTGCGATAGAAGACAACGTCGCCAGGAGCAAAAGCAGGAGTCTGCCGCTGCACAGGAACCTGATGCGGCGGATGCAGCAAAGACATCAAGGTTCGATGAGAACGACTATGGAGCAACTCAGCCGGCGAGCGACCATCGCGGGGTGGAGAGCGATACGAGGACAAAAAGAGCAATAATGCGTCCTCCCGAGAATGCGACACTTTCAATTTCAACATCTGTGACTTGAAAGTCCGGACCAATCGTTCCGCGGCACCGTTTGACTGAGGCGAAAACGGCGCGGACGTCAAATGGTGAATACCATTGGCCTTGCAGAAGGACTGAAATTCTGGGGACATGAATTGTGGGCCATTGTCGGAAACAATAGTCTGCGGAAGACCTTCAATGCAAAAGATAGCAGACAAGACTTGGATTGTGGCAGAAGACGTCGTGGAAGACATCCGGACAACAAAAGGAAAATTACTGAAAACATCGACCACAACCAACCAACGAGCATTCCAGAATGGACCAGCAAAATCGATGTGCAAGCGTTGCCAAGGGGAAGTGGCTTTCGGCCATGCAAAGAATTTCCGCGGCGGTGCGGATTGTTGTTCGGCACACGTAACGCAAGAGGAGCACATATTCGCAATCGCAGCATCGATTCCGAACCAAGTACAGTGCTGACGAGCAAGTTGTTTCGTACGCACTATACCCCAATGTCCCTGGTGAAGAAGCCGTAAGACAGAGGACTGTAACGAACGTGGGACCACGACTCGGGACTGATCATTATCAGAACGCAACAACAAAACACCACGTCGTACAAAAAGTCTCTCCTTGTGAGCAAAAAATCGGCGAACCAGCGGATCCTCGATCCGTGACTTGGACAAGGGCCATTGCGTAGCAACAAAACGCAAAACAGTAGCAAGGACAGGGTCAGCAGCTGTGGCTGTAGCTACACGACGAAAATCAATCGGAAACGATTCGACCACGTCATCGGTTTCCGCATCAATGAACATGCAAGCAAGTTCGGAAGAATCGAATGCTTTATCCTCAGCAACAGGCAAACGGGACAACGCATCAGCGTTTCCGTGCGTAGCAGTGGACCGATACAAGATATCGTAGCGGTACTGCGAGAGGAAAAGAGACCAGCGAATGAATTTCTGCGCCGTACGCGGAGGTACCAGCTTGTCCGGATGAAAAAGCGATGTCAAAGGTTTGTGGTCCGTGATGATGGTAAAGTGACGACCATACAAGAAATCGTGAAACTTAGTAACACCAAACACGAGAGCTAAAGCCTCTTTCTCTATCTGTGAATAATTTCGTTGCGCTGATGAGAGCAATTTTGACGCAAAGGCAATAGGGCGATCATGCGATCCATCTTTGTGCGCAAGCACAGCACCGATCCCGAAATCCGAGGCATCTACCATCAACAAAAGGGGTTTCTGGGGATCGAACGGCGTAAGGCAAGTATTTGAAAGTAACGCCGATTTCAACTGGCGAAAGGCGCGTTCGCATTCCGTCGTCCAGACGAACGGAACACCTTTACGGCGTAAGCGATGAAGCGGAGCTGAAATGGAAGAAGCATTGCGCAAAAATTTATGATAATAATTTATTTTACCCAGCACACTCTGCAGCTGTTTCAAGTTCTGCGGTGACGGCAAATCCTGTATGGCACTGAGGTGCTCTGGACTCGGATGTATGCCCTGGGCATTTATTACATGGCCCAGGTAGGGTAAATCCCGAGCAAAAAACACACATTTGTCCTTCCTCAAGCGAAGACCATTTTGTCACAAGACCTGAAATAATGTTCGGAGATTTTGCAAATGTTCGGCTTCTGTCTTTCCGGAGATCACAATATCGTCCAGATAGTTCGCAGCAGTAGGGACCGACGCACAAACAGTTTGTAAATATTGCTGAAACCATGCAGGGGCGGATGCACACCCGAAAGGCAGTCTTTTGAAGCGATACAAGCCAAGATGCGTGTTTACCACCTAGACGTGCTGGGATTCTTCGTCCACCGGTATTTGCAAGTACGCATCTGCTAGGTCCAACTTTGAAAAATATGTTCCCGGGCACAGTTTGTCAAAAAGATCTTCCGGGCGGGGCAAAGGAAAAGTTGCAGTCACAAGTTGTGGATTCACAGTTGCCTTGAAGTCCACACAAAGTCTCAATTTTCTGGAAGTTTTTGGCAAAATTACTAAGGGTGAGGCCCAGAGAGAAGCCTGCACACGTTCAATGACACCTTGAGATTCTAAATCGTGTAATGTTCTTGCGACCTCATCACGCAATGCGTGGGGAACATTGCGCGCTCTGAAAAACTTCGGTTGCGCGTTTGCTTTCAGTTCCAAATGTGCTTCATAGTTCTTAGCGCAACCAAGGCCCGGTGCAAAAATGTCTGCAAATTCCTCACATAGACTAGAAACACTGGCGGAAGGCACAGTCTGATTCACTGAGAGGACCTGATTTACTATAGACAAATTAAACAACTGAAATAAATCCAAACCAAACAAGTTCACTGCCGTAGAAGAACGAAGAACGTAAAATGACACAAGTTTTGTTTGTCCCTTGTATGTTGCAAGAAGGCTGCACTGTCCTAACACTGGTATTTTCTGGCCTGAGTAACTATTGAGCTGAACATTTGCGGCACGCAACGGAGGTTTGCCCAGTTGGTTGTATGTGTCGTGATTGAGCAATGAAACTGCAGCTCCGGTATCGAGCTGGAATGGTATCACTTTGCCTGCAAAGTCTAAGTCTACAAAAAGTTTATTGTCCTGTTGACGACAAAAGCGACTGTTTCGTGCAACTGGAACAGACACTGGGACAGAATCACGTGCGACGTGACGGGACTGCCGTCGACGTCGACGCACACTTTTTGTGGAATGAACACTGTCACCGGACAGGGTGGAATGAACTACATGAATATCCATGGGCGAAGGTTCACGAGCCTGAGTTTCCTTGGTTCGATTCCGGCGCAAAGCAAAGGGCCTGGAATTGGTGTGAGTGTCTAATCTGAGCTTTTTCTGGCAAACACTTTGGACATGTCCTTTCTTACGACAGTAAAAGCAAGTAGCTTGGCGTGACGGGCAATTTTCACGCGAATGTCTAGTTGCACACCGCGGGCATGATTTCACTGCATTAGCTTGCTTACGCGGCGCACGTGTTTGCGAGCTAGGCTGCCGCTGCGCTGACGGGCGCGAGGGCCGCTGAGCGTCCCATGCAGCGGGCCCGGCGGGCCGGTTAATGTGACACACTGCCGGCGAAGTTGCAAATGAGTCCTGAGCAAAGTCAAGTGTGTCTTGCCTATCCAATATGTCTATCACTTGTTGAAGGGAGGGATTAACTAGTTTCAAAATCTGTTCCCGTATGCGAACATCAGAAACGTTCTGTGCAATGGCATCACGCACCATAGTATCTGAATAAGGAAGTCCACATTCGCATTCAAATGCACACTCCCTAGTAAGTCCTTGCAATGTCGCAACCCACTCCCTATTAGTCTGACCGGCCGTACGTTTTGTACGAAAGAACGTATACCTTTTTGCAACGACATGCACTGTTTCCTTGAAATAGGCATCTAAAGCAGACAAAATTTCTTCGTAGGACAGAGTTGCTACGTCGCGCCGGGGAAACAACTTCACTATCACTCGGTAGGTGGACACACTGACACAAGAAAGCAAAAACGGCTGCCGCTCATTACCTTGAATTCTGTAGCCGGCTAGATGAAAGCTGAACTGGCGGGACCACTCCTGCCATGTCTCGTGGGTTGCATCAAAGGGTCTGAATTGAGGTGCAACAGCATGTTGTGGCTGCGGTAGCGATGAAGCGGCGGCGGCCGCATCGGTGTGCAGCACACGTTGACCCTGGACGAGCTGTCCAAGAGCATCCAATAACACCTGCGTCTGCTGATTCTGCAAGCGATAAAATTCGTACAGTACATCTGGAGATTGTGGCGAAGCCATGACACAAAGAATTTAGGGCAAAGTAAAACACAAGAGCCTTTGTAGACTCGTCGCCATGTGATGTGTCGGCAGCTGGGCCAACACCTTGTAGATAGAGGTGGCTTAATGGGCATGCGAGACTAACGCAGACGGGCGTGAAGTACTGGAACAGGATACGTAATTAATGCTATGAAGAAAAGAACGGAGCTTCTCGTATACTTATCTTTAATGTCTTCTTGTACATCTCTATGGTGAACACAAGTGAGACTCAAATTACAATCACTGTTAGGCTAATGGCGCCTTGCCAGTTCGTAGCCATTAACTTAGCTGAAGGCTATTCTGTCTCTCGGCTAATGAGAGAGAAAGGCTTCGTACGTCTAGTCGCTAGCTCTGTCGTCCGTACAACTGGGCTGAGTTCGAGTCAGTCTCTCGAGACCTGCCTTGTGGTGGCGCTAGGTTTGCGATCACACAGTGGCGACACGCGGGTCCGACATGTACTACAGGACCGCGGCTGATTTAAGCTACCACCTAGCACGTGTGGTGTCTGGCTGTGACACCACACAATCAAACCGGGATTAGTTTTCGAAACACTCCAGTGTCAGGAACAGACGTTCTCCCAACATAAAAGCAAGTTGTAACATTACATATTACTGTCGGTCGCCAGCCTAATTAGACATCCTTGTGTCAAGCAATATCATAAAGAAGAAGGCAGTGCTAAGGCTAACTTAACCTTCCTTGACACACACACAAACACACACACACACACACACACACTAAACTCTTTTTATATCTGTTCACTCTCCAACACAGTAACCTAACTTCCAGATAAATGTACTATTGACTTTGAAGTCAGACAAACAAATGACCAATTAGATAGCAAACAGTGACATATGCCTCGCAACAACATGTTCCTTAAATGAACTAGATGCAACAGTTTATAAAATCAATCACCAACACACCCTAGTAGCAATACTAAACAAGGAAGAGCATTAAACGATTCTGATTTAAATTAGATGGTCTGCTAATGGTTATATTCTATAACATCATTGCTTAGTACAGGGTCTCTATGCCCGTGCACTAACCAACTTGTATTAGAATAGCTAACACAGTAAATATCTCTTTCTGAAACTCTGATTGAAGCCATTAAACAGAATGTAAATCGAACTACATTGGCTCTGAAGGAGCCTTTACATTGCTTCACTAACTGACTAGCCCAGTACATGAGGGCCCTTAAACTTTCATGGTTTGAAGAAAAATGCTCATTAACAAAACTACACAAGTATGTATGACAAATGATAAATATCCTCATCAATAATTATTGAATAAGTAAAACACAACAACCTATAACTCTTCAAAAAACAAATGTGCTTTGATAAGCAGTCTTTTAACCTACTCAAAACGTAGTTAGCTGAGAAAATGCCAACACAACATCAAATTTAATTCAAACACTTACTCTTGAAATGAACACTGATAAACTTTGTAATACTGGCCAAAGTGCATAAGTGCAAGAATTAATATTTTTTTTCACTTCAGAACAACTTTTCTATTTTCAGGCAACTTTTAAAGTGAGGCAAATTATTTAAGGAAATGACTGCAGATTTATTTAAAAATGCACTGGAAGTGGAGTATTTCTCAAACTATAAAACTGAGCTATAAACACTATTACTCCACACATTAGAAAAAAATCATAACTATTTTTACAGCTGCCTAATAAATCTTTCCATAATAAATTACGACACTCGGAATTAAATTCAGTAGAATAGGATTCCTGTCCAGGTTTGTGATCTGGGATAGTCATGGGTGTATGATAGAGTTTTTAGCAACACCATGATTATTATTAAAATCAACCAAATTTCACAATTACCTGGCCCATGTACAGAGTGCCAGTTGTAAACAATTTAGTGGAAGGCGGGTGGTACTGGTGCGTAATTTGCAGTTGGTGTCAACATGTCGGCGATGAAGTCACGGCAGTACTGTTGGCCTCGCCCTGTACAAATCTTCTTAGCTTCGGAATTATATTTTTATAAGGCCAAAAACCATGCCATGATAATATAACACCAAATGCAGCATCCGAGGACCATAAACACTGCTCTGAAGCTCCTCTGGCCTCAAACCTCCAAGAATATAAGCCACAATGATCCGCCCCTGTTAGCGAGATATTAACCACAGCATTGCTCAACCCAGACTCCTTACCCGTGACAAAGGACGACTTGTCACTTGCGCGCCAACCATAGCTTTTCCACTCTGCCAGGCTACTTCCGTAGCTGCGGGGCTTCCCGACACCTTTTACATTCAACCCTAAGTTCCCTAACTATGGACCAAGTCATTTACAGTACATTATATAACAAGCATTCCAGTAGTTATTTAAATCCAGAAGCACAGATTAATCAACACCGTTGAAAAAGTTCACACAACTGAAATATGTATACAAAGTCAAAGAATTTCCATGACAGATACAACACTCTGCATAAGCAACACTACAAATTGACATAGAAAGATCAATACGGATACAAAATAGGTCAAAAATAGGTGTTACAATTTCCATTTCCATTTTTCTCCGCGGCACTGCTACGATCGCAGATCCGCACATACGCAGTAGTATCTTTGGTCCAAGCGGAACGAAATGACACAATTCAAGCTTGCTCTGCGCTGTGTGTCGTTCGTAGTGGTTGTTTATAGAGGCATTGTTGAACGAAAACCATGCCGCGTGCGAACTGAGATCTGTGATTTCTTTTCTGAATGCTAAGAACGTTAAACCAAGTGTCACTCATCGACAAATCTGCGTGGTTTACGGAGAAAATGCATTGAGTTGTCTTGTGACAGCCAGAGCGAGAGCACCAGCAGCAGCGAGTACTGTTTTTATAAAGCGTTTATTTTGCATTTTGTTTACGACCTTCCACTAAGGAAGGGATTCTATTTGTGTTTATCTGCTCTGCATAGTAACTAACAGTTCTTGATAAAACTTTACGTAGTTTTCGTGTTAGATTTCTTAGTGTTTTCTTGATCGTTTAGAACAGAAAGCGCCCTAAAACCGTCTTTTGTTTGTTTCGCGGCCGTTAGCCACTAGTCACTTGAATCAGCAGTTGTCTTGTGACAGCCAGAGCGAGAGCACCAGCAGCAGCGAGTACTGTTTGTATAAAGCGTTTATTTTGCATTTTGTTTACGACCTTCCACTAAGGAAGGGATTCTATTTGTGTTTATCTGCTCTGCATAGAAACTAACAGTTCTTGATCGTTAGGAGAGAAATTTATTTTGTACTTATTTGCTGCGCTTAGCTTTTAAATAGTTTTTCTGGGAAAACCTAGCGTAGTTTTCGCGTCTCGTATTTCAGTGAGTGTTTCTTGATTATCAGAGTAGCTCATCAGAAGATTATCTTGGGAATTTGTCACCGTATAGAGTAGGGTAAACATAGTCATGTGTAGGGACTGTGGTTGTTGTGAGCGGACGCAAGGAGAATTGGCCACTCTTCGGGGGCAGGTGGAGGCTCTGTCTGTTAGGCTCATCGAGCTCGAGGCGCAGGCGTCGGCTCGTAGTGGCGTTGGGGCAACTGTGGTGAGACCTATGCCTACTTCGGTGGCCTTGGAATCACATGGAACCCCTGATATCGCTGCGTCTTCCGGCAGTGAGCATCTTACCGGTCAGCCATCACTCCAGGGTGAATGGCAGACAGTGGTGGGCTCGCGCGTGCCTGGCCGAAAGGCGAAGGTGGGATCTGGCCGCGTGGCAGCTGCCTTACCCCTTTCCAACAGGTACGGGGTGCTTCCTAGTGGTGATGACATCGTTTCCGAGCCACCACAGGATGCCTCGCCTGTTGGGCCAGTGGCCGATTCTCCGGCAAGGTCCCGACAGTCACAGAGGGCGGGCCTATTAGTTATAGGGAGCTCCAACGTTAGGCGGGTTATGGAGCCCCTCAGGAAAATAGCGGGTAGGTCGGGGAAGAATGCCAGTGTGCACTCGGTGTGCTTGCCGGGGGGTCTCGTCCGTAATGTGGAGGAGGCCCTTCCGGCAGCTATTGAACGCACTGGGTGTGACCGGCTGCAGATAGTAGCACATGTCGGAACGAATGACGCCTGCCGCTTGGGTTCTGAGGCCATCCTTGGTTCCTTCCGGCGGCTGGCTGATTTGGTGAAGACAACCAGCATCGCACGCGGAGTGCAAGCTGAGCTTAATATCTGCAGCATAGTGCCCAGAGTCGATCGCGGTCCTCTGGTTTGGAGCCGTGTGGAGGGTCTAAACCAGAGGCTCAGACGACTCTGCGACTATAATGGTTGCAAATTCATCGACCTCCGTTATTGGGTGGAGAACTGTAGGGCCCCCCTAGACAGGTCAGGCGTGCACACGGGGGTTTTTTAGGTTAGAGGGACCCCCCCCCCCCCCCCTTGGAAGAAACGATAAAATACCTGACGGCTTACCAGAGAGAACATTATCATCATTGATAAAGAACGTCCGTCCTCAGAGACCAAAAACAGGAAAAGTTAACGTAATATTGGTAAACTGCAGGAGTATCCAGGGCAAGGTTCCTGAATTAGTATCTCTTATTGAAGGAAATAGTGCGCATATAGTATTAGGAACGGAAAGTTGGTTAAAACCGGAAGTGAACAGTAACGAAATCCTAGACACAGAATGGAATATATACCGCAAGGATAGGATAAACGCCAATGGTGGAGGAGTATTTATAGCAGTAAAGAATTCAATAATATCCAGTGAAGTTATTAGCGAATGCGAATGTGAAATAATCTGGGTTAAGTATCAAAGGTGGGTCAGATATGATAGTCGGATGCTTCTATAGACCACCTGCATCAGCAACCGTAGTAGTTGAGCGCCTCAGAGAGAACCTGCAGAACGTCGTGAAGAAGTTTCGTGATCATACTATTGTAATAGGGGGAGACTTCAATCTACCAGGTATAGAATTGGATAGTCACACAATCAGAACTGGAGCCAGGGACAGAGACTCTTGTGACATTATCCTGACTGCCTTGTCCGAGAATTACTTCGAGCAGATAGTTAGAGAACCAACTCGTGAAGCTAACGTTTTAGACCTCATAGCAACAAATAGACCGGAACTTTTCGACTCCGTGAATGTAGAAGAGGGTATCAGTGATCATAAGTCAGTGGTTGCATCAATGACTACAAGTGTAATAAGAAATGCCAAGAAAGGAAGGAAAATATATTTGCTTAACAAGAGTGACAGGGCACAAATCGCAGAATATCTGAGTGACCACCATCAAACGTTCATTTCTGAGGAAGAGGATGTGGAACAAAAATGGAAAAAATTCAGAAACATCGTCCAGTACGCCTTAGATAAGTTCGTACCGACTAAGGTCCAAAGCGAGGGGAAAGATCCACCGTGGTATAACAATCATGTACGAAAGGTACTACGGAAACAAAGAAAACTTCATCATAGGTTTAAGAGTAGTCGAATCATAGCTGATAAGGAAAAGCTGAACGAAGCGAAAAAGAGCGTAAAGAGAGCAATGAGAAAAGCATTCAACGAATTCGAACATAAAACATTGGCAAACAATCTAAACAAGAACCCTAAAAAGTTTTGGTCATATGTAAAATCGGTAAGCGGATCTAAATCCCCTATTCAGTCACTCGTTGACCACGATGGTACCGAAACAGAGGACGACCGAAGAAAGGCAGAAATACTGAATTCAGTGTTCCGAAACTGTTTCACTGCGGAAAATCGTAACACGGTCCCTGACTTCAGCCGTCGCACGGACGCCAAAATGGAAAATATTGAAATAAACGATATCGGAATTGAAAAACAACTGCTATCACTTAGTAGCGGAAAAGCATCCGAACCAGACGAGATACCCTTAAGATTCTACAGTGATTATGCTAAAGAACTTGCCCCCTTTCTATCAGCAATTTATCGTAGATCTCTGGAAGAACGTAAAGTACCTAGCGACTGGAAGAAAGCGCAGGTCGTTCCCATTTTCAAGAAGGGTCATAAATCAGATGCGAATAATTATAGGCCTATTTCGCTTACGTCAATCTGTTGTAGAATAATGGAACATGTTTTGTGTTCTCGTATTATGACGTTCTTAGATAATACAAATCTCCTTCATCATAACCAACATGGATTCCGCAAACAGAGATCATGTGAAACTCAGCTCGCCCTATTTGCCCAAGAAATTCACAGTGCCGTAGACACTGGCGAGCAGATTGATGCCGTATTCCTGGACTTCAGGAAGGCATTTGATACGGTTCCGCACTTACGTTTAGTGAAAAAAATACGAGCTTACGGAATATCGGACCAGGTTTGTGATTGGATTCAGGATTTCCTAGAAGAAAGAACACAACATGTCATTCTTAACGGTTCAAAATCTACAGATGTAGAGGTAATTTCGGGAGTACCGCAAGGAAGCGTGATAGGACCTTTATTGTTTACAATATACATAAATGACTTAGTTGACAACATCGGTAGCTCCGTGAGGCTATTTGCAGATGACACGGTTGTCTACAAGAAAGTAGCAACATCAGAAGACTCGTACGTACTCCAGGAAGACCTGCAGAGGATTAATGAATGGTGCGACAGCTGGCAGCTTTCCCTAAACGTAGATAAATGTAATATAATGCGCATACATAGGGGCAGAAATCCATTCCAGTACGATTATGCCATAGGTGGTATATCATTGGAAGCGGTAACGACCGTAAAATACTTAGGAGTTACTATCCGGAGCGATCTGAAGTGGAATGATCACATAAAACAAATAGTGGGAAAAGCAGGCGCCAGGTTGAGATTCATAGGAAGAATTCTAAGAAAATGTGACTCATCGACGAAAGAAGTAGCTTACAAAACGCTTGTTCGTCCGATTCTTGAGTATTGCTCATCAGTATGGGACCCTTACCAGGTTGGATTAATAGAAGAGATAGACATGATCCAGCGAAAAGCAGCGCGATTCGTCATGGGGACATTTAGTCAGCGCGAGAGCGTTACGGAGATGCTGAACAAGCTCCAGTGGCGGACACTTCAAGAAAGGCGTTACGCAATACGGAGAGGTTTATTATCGAAATTACGAGAGAGCACATTCCGGGAAGAGATGGGCAACATATTACTACCGCCCACATATATCTCGCGTAATGATCACAACGAAAAGTAGTTTCTGATGAACTGTTTGGTGCAGTCGAAGAAATGATTAAGAAAAACCTTAGGTTCACGATTAATGTTATAGCTTGTCAACTTCCACAGATTTCATGGATAGTAATTTTTAAGGTTGTTACTGAAAAACTGGGTTTTCATAAAAATTGTGCACATTGGGTGCCTAATCCTATTAGTGAACAACGGATGAGCAATGCGCTTGGTTTTTTGACACGTTACAATGACGATTGCGACAAATTTTTATCGTAGATAGTCACTGGGGATGAAACTTGAGTTGGTTATGACACTCCTAAAACGAAACGGCAATCGATGGAACGGTGGTACACTTCGTCCCCAGGAAAGGTTAAACCCAAGCAACTCCTCGCATCCCAAAAATTCATGTGCGCAGTGTTTTTGGAGAGACAAGGCACTTTACTGACTGATTTTTTACCAAGAGGTGAAACAATCAATAAGGATGTTTATTGCGAGACGCTTAAGAAATTGCCTCGCGCAATAAAGAACAAGTGCAGAGGAAAACTCTCAAAAAGTGTGGTTTTCATTCACGACAATGCCCGAACACACACTGCGAAAGTGACCAAACAACTCCTTCATAGCTTTGGCTGGGACTCTTTTGGCCATCCTCCGTTCAGTCCCGACCTCGCTTTTCATCTCTGTCGGCATTAGAAGTCATTCCTTGGTGGCAAGTGCTTCAGTAAGAACATGTTACCTCATGGTTGGCTATACAGGCGGCAACACAGTATGACGAAGGAATACATAGACTTACACCACACTAAGAGAAATGCCCGGAAAGTTACGGTGTCTATGTTGAAAAGTAGTGTAAGTGTTACAAATTTTTGTGAAATAAATTGCTTTCTTTATCTGCATTCGATTCCTTTTTTATTACCAGCTTACTTTCCGAATTACCCTTGTATGTCCATTTCCTCCGACCCCCCTGTCCATCCCTCTTTCGCCCTCTCTCTTACCTTACAAATTCAGATTCTGTATTAGCAAAAATGGTTCAAATGGCTCTGAGCACTATGGGACTTTTAAACTTCTAAGGTCATCAGTCCCCTAGAACGTAGAAATACTTAAACCTGACTAACCTAAGGACATCACACATATCCATGGCCGAGGCAGGATTCAAACCTGCGACCGTAGCGGTCGCGCGGTTCCAGACTGTAGCGCCTAGAACCGCTCGGCCACTCTGGCCGGCCTGTATTAGCATTCTAGTCATAAATCAACTAACCAAAAATGCATCTTTCCTGTTTGCCGACAACGTTTCACTATAAAGTGTATAGTCTATATGTGTCTAAGTGTTTAGTACAGTAACGTGAAAAACAGTGAAATAAGTCGGAAAGGTATATTTTGAGATTTTTGGTAACAATGTTTTCCCTTAATATAACACATATAGTTTTATATTATCTGTATTAAAAATATACATACATTAAAGTATTAGTTACCTAAAAACACGGCCGTATTAGAATTCAACGTTGTGTCAAAATTACAAAGCATTCGGTCAGGAACTTATATAGAATAACGATTCTGAACAAACCATCATTTACATTTTATAACGTTTCCTCCTTTGTTACATACGTATTACAGATATATCAGGCAGCGTTCCAATAGGTACATGAAAACACGTGAGTATTCGAATGCAATGTTGCTGTCAAAATTTCAAAGCAATCCGCGAAGAACTTTCAGAGATTTGAGATTCTGAAGAAACTAACATCTATGTTTGTACTTATATAGAAACTGTGAATGCTCCTAAGCGCAAATATCCGAAAGTTTTTAACTCAACGCTTTGAAATTTTGACACAAAGTTGCATTGGAACAAGTGTGTGTCTTTAGATATCTATTTTTAAATATATGTAATATATAATTTTTATAAATTTCGTAGTAGTAAGGAAACGTTACAAAAAAAACTCAAAAAGTTACATGTATATCATATGTTAAAGAAATAGGTACCTAAATCACGCCTGTGTTAGAATGTAAGGTTGTATCAAAATTTAAAAGCAAGCGGTCAAGAACTTTCGGAGATCAACGATTTTGAACAAATTTATGTATACAGATTGAACTAGCCGCATTCGTGGCCGAATGGAATTGCAGAGGTGCCTTGCGACATCCGCACAGAAATAATGACGAAGAATAAAAAAGAGGTTACTGTCGCCGTCTTCCGTGTGGAAGGACCCAGGTTCGATTCCCAATACCACCTCAGATTTTTTTCTGAGGCAGGGAGGTCTGGTATGGGGTCCCACTCAGCCTTTCTGAGGCCAATGAGGAGTTGCTTGAATAACGAAGCAGCGGCATCATCGGAATTCATCTGTTGGCAGTAATGGCTGGAGGGATTGACAACATCCTGACCACATGCCCCACGATCATTGAGCGCCCCTTTTACTACCTTGGAGGCAGCAAGAGGACAGTCGGAACTGGTCCAAGGCCTGATACCTGAGAGGTGTTCACTGTTTACATAAAAGTTTTCTGGGTTTGGTACTGCGTCATAATGTAAAAACTACTGCTGCTATAGAAAAGCTAGAACGCACCATTAGACCCAGAAGAAGGCCGCTGCAATCGTGGCCGAAACGTTGGCTTTTCTATAGCAGCAGTAGTTTTTACATTATGACGCGGTACCAAACCCAGAAAACTTTTATGTCGACTGACTCTGGCCGCGGAAGCCTACGCAATTATGTTCACTGTTTATTGCTCTATGCCTTTCAGACAGTTCAAAGCGCCGGTGTCACATATTTTGACAACAGTGATGACTCTGGCAACGGAGACGGAACACGTAATTTTATGTAGACCTATCCGTAATTCCTACGTCTTCGGTAACACCTAAATATCATAGGCCATTCCTGAAATTCGATTTATGGTGTGTTGCGTTGTTGCATAAGTTAGCAGTAAGTTTAATAAACACAAGAAACGCACATAACAAGGACTTTAGTCGTCAATAATGTATTCTCCTTCAGCATTTACAACAGTCAGCCAACGCCGGGCTAACTTTCCGATTCCGTAACTGCAGAAATCACGTGGTTTTTAGGCAAAGAACTCAACAATGTTCGGAGCTCATTTTTATTCGTAAAGGAAGTTTTTTGAAGGTTGTTCTATAGAGAGCGGAAAAGGTAAAAATCTGAGGACGCACTGTTTGCAAAAGTCGAAGAATGTTTGAAAGATGATCTCTTGCTGTACCAACTTGCAGCATTTTTGTGTACTGTTTTCAAATATTTTATTATACACCAGACAAGAGATATTCCTAGCTTGCATACGAAATTCTCAGAAAGTTTTTAATCTGAGCGAAGTCCTCTGATTTTTGTTCAAGTGTTTCTTGGTAACTTAAATATGTATCCACTCCTTCAGACAAATTTATTTTTTTCTCATATTTTTATTTCTCTTCGCGATTTTTCTTCGCTAATAATAATGCAACAGCGATGGTGACAGCTCTGAGTTTTAAGCACTCCACCGCAAACTTGCACTTGCTTGCCTCAAGAGGCGACTGTAGTCGAAATAGTTCTGCAAATACGAAACAGCAGTCTCTGTGTAGTTAAGAAGTGCGAGGCACTGCAGCGACTACAGCCGTGAAGAAATACAAGAAATGTATCCGCAACTATTAATATGAAACACCATCGGCTGTATACAGGCATGACTACAATGAAAATTTGCGCCAGACCGGAAGTCGAGCTCAGATTTCCCACTTTACGTAAGCGGTCACCTTAACAGCTTCGGCCATCCGAGCACGAATCACCCAGACCAAAACTTCCATATGTCATACGTGTGTCGCAACCTGCACTCGTACATTACGTACATTTCCGTCCAGGAAGCACATATTTATTGAGAGTCAAGGACCCGATAGTTGCGAATAAATACGAAACAGCAGTGCTGGTGTTATGAAGAAGTAAAGTGCATTGTTCCTTCAGACATGCATGCATGCATAAATATGTCCTTCCTAGACAGGAATGTATGTAACATACGAGTGCAGGTTGTGACGCATAGATGACGACATATGGAAGTTTGAGTCTGGCCCTGATTCGTGCGCGGATTGCCGAAGCGGTTAACGCTATCCGTCACGTAAAGTGGGAAAGCCGGGTTGAGTGTGATCCGGCACAAATTTTCACTGTCGTCACTCCAATATACAGCCGATTGTGGTGAATATTTGCAATTGCAAATACATTTCCTGTACTTCTGCAAGTATTTGCTGGAACGCCCTGAAATTAACTTGTCCAAGCGACTTGCAAGTATTTGAGTCGTTTTATTGTAACAATATTGTCGCTATACAGTTTATGACTGGTCAGTATTTCACACAACTGTTTGGCCAGTAGAGTATCACCGTCACTATCAGTGTCACATTGTGCTCGTGCTGGAACGGTCATCATACTGCGTGTTTTTGCAAACATGTACGCCTTTTCGATGTTTAAATGTAGTGTCCGTATAAATTTTTATGATTGTTGCTAACGTCCGCATTTTTTCGTCTTGGGAATTAAGATCTTTTGATTCTTGTTTTAATTGACAGTTTAATTAACAGTTACTGAATTACATCATTTGTTATTTGTTTACAATCGATCTGTCATGTTTCGTCTGGATGATTAAAGTTTCTGAATATGTCGATGCAAACATTAAGCGTATTTTCTCGTTTTAAGTGGCTTGATTTTGCAGATGTATGATGGACTTATATGGAAGAAATTTGTTTTAGATAAAAACATTGAAATTGATGAGGAGAAGCGTTTGATCAGTTTTCAGGTTTAAAAATATTCATAGCCACATATGAACCAAGCCGTAAGTAATGATGCAAGTACATTGAGTCGTGCAGTAGTGAGGAACATTTTAGTGAATTAATTAAAATTGTGCAGTTCTTCTTCGCAGTGCTTGTGCTGCGGCATTGTTTCCCGTAATACAGGAACAGTCGACAAGGAGAGAAATAAACTGACACCAGAATCTGTAAATGGGATTCCAATGGTTAAATTTACGTTTAGGCATTTGAATCAGCTTTTTTTTTTAATATTTGTGTCAAAAAAGGCACTTTTAAGAAAGATTTGGTCCAATGCAAAATATACATGGGACTGGAGCTCTAAAGTAATGTAAATACACTACTGGCCATTAAAATTGCTACACCACGAAGAGGACGTGCTACAGACGCGAAATTTAACGACAGGAAGAAGATGCTGTGATATGCAAATGATTAGCTTTTCAGAGCATTCACACAAGGTTGGCGCCGGTAGCGACACCTACAACGTGCTGACATGAGGAAAGTTTCCAACCGATTTGTCATACACAAACAGCAGTTGACCGGCGTTGACTGGTGAAACGTTATTGTGATGCCTCGTGTAAGGAGGAGAAATGCGTACCATCACGCTTCCGACTTTGATAAAGGTCGGATTGTAGCCTATCGCGATTGCGGCTTATCGTATCGCAACATTGCTGCTCGCGTTGGTCGAGATCCAATGACTGTTAGCAGAATATGGAATCAGTGGGCCCAGGACGGTAATACGGAACGCAGTGCTGGATCCCAACGGTCTCGTATCACTAGCAGTCGATATGACAGGCATTTTATCCGCATGGCTGTAACCGATAGTGCACCCACGTCTCGATCCCTGAGTCAACAGATGGCGACGTTTGTAAGACAACAGCCATCTGCACGAACAGTTCGACGACGTTTGCAGCAGCATGGACTATCAGCTCGGAGACCAAGGCTGCGGTTACCCTTGACGCTGCATCACAGACAGGAGCGCCTGCGATGGTGAACTCAATGACGAACCTGGGTTCGCGAATGGCAAAACGTCATTTTTTTGGATGAATCCAGGTTCTGTTTGCAGCATCACGACGGCCGCATCCGTGTTTGACGACATCGCGGTGAATGCACATTGGAAGCGTGTATTGGTCATCGCCATAGTGGCGTATCACCCGGCGTGATGGTATGGGGTGCCATTGGTTACACGTCTCGGTCACCTCTTGTTCGCATTGATGGCACTTTGAACAGTGGACGTTACATTTCACATGTGTTACGACTCGTGGCTCTACCCTTCATTCGATCCCTGTGAAACCCTACATTTCAGCAGGATAATGCACGACCGCATGTTGCAGGTCCTGTACGGGCCTTTCTGGATAGAGAAAATGTTCGACTGCTGCCCTAGCCAGCACATTCTCCAGATCTCTCACCAATTGAAAACGTCTGGTCAATGGTGGCCGAGCAACTGGCTCGTCACAATACGCCAGTCACTACTCTTGATGAACTTTGGTATCGTGTCGAAGCTGCATGGGCAGCTGTACCTGTACACGCCATCCAAGCTCTGTTTGACTCAATGCCCAGGCGTATCAAGGCCGTTATTACGGCCAGAGGTGGTTGTTCTGGGTGCTGATTTCTCAGGATCAATGCACCCAAATTGCGTGAAAATGTAATCTCAGGTCATTTCTAGTATAATGTATTTGTCCAATGCATTTCTTCTTGGTGTAACAATTTTAATGGCCAGTAGTGTACGTGGAATGTGTGTAATAGTTTTATTTTTTGCTTGTTTCTCATGTAATAATTTTAAAGGATTGAAAGTCTTCTTATTTTTCATCCTAAAATACACAAAGTGTCCTCTTTTTTGCATTTCAAATTACGGTAAACCTACCTGCAGGTGCCGCTGGGAACGCGAGTGCGTCCGCGCGCGGCGCGGCCTCGCCCGAATCCACGGCGTACGCGAGCGGCGAGGTGTGGCTGAAGGCGGCGACCATCGCAGTGCCGGTGTGCGGCGTCGTCATCCTGGTGGCGCTGGTGGCGGCCGCCGTGCGGATCCTGCGCCGCGACGCCCGCGAGCTGGCCGCCGCCTCCGCCGCCTGCAAGGCGCCGCCGCTGGCGCGCTGCAAGGTGCCGCTGCTGCCCTCTGCCGCCGCCGCCGCGCACCACCACCATCACCACCACCACCACCACAACCACCACCAGGAGGCGGCCGAGCGCCGTCCCGACAAGAACGAGGCGAACGCGCGCCGCAACCGAGCCGCGGCGCACGCCAACCTGTTCCGGGGAGACGACGCGAGTGGTGCGGGGACCGCAGGGGAACCCCCGGCCAAGCTGTACCACAAGGCGGCCATCGCGTGGCGCGCCGACGGCTGCGCCTGCCCCGTCTAGCAGAGGAGGCCCCGCCGACACGAATACCAATTCAAACGTGGAGTCTTCGAATTCAACAGTCCAGTCTCCCCAAAGCGCTTACCGTACTAAAAGCAGCCACCTCAACTGTCAAGTTCTGATTTCGTGCTGATGACTCTTGAATCAGAATGGTCTAGGTGCCATTGTTTCTTGCCAGTGCGTGGAGGATCCTGCATACGTTTCAGAGCAAGTACAGGAACCTTCACTTACTTACCTCCGTGTACTGGCTATCGTATTACAACGTGGTCTGAGAAATGCCTAAATGACATCCCAGAGGAATCTAAACATGTTGTAATTTATTTCTCCTGGCCTATAGTTAGATTAGGTCTATTCCGTTCCTGATCTGTCTTGGGGCTGTAATTTGAAGCCAGGATGAGGACATCACAGACTAATTTTCCTCTCGATCAGATTCGCTTTTCTGACAAAATGAATATCAGCAGAGAAAACTGCCTTGGAAACCCCGGAGTCCTTTCCTCCTTAGGTATCTACAGGTGTCCCATCATCTTGTGATACCAGGGAACATCACAGGCAACATCCCAATATTAACTGCAATTCTTCAATTACAGGGGAAGAAAACTCTTTTCTCTTTCATTTTGTGGTTCTGTTTCAGTTCTGGATTTTCTAGATGAGTGAAGTTACTGGAATGATGAGGTAATCTTGAAAATGTGGCTCAATTAACTAAGTGAGAACATGGCAAACAGCAAAGTGTAACATATTTTGCATACAACAGTGCTTTGTTTTATTTTCTTGCTGTCTGCATACATACGTCAGATAGATAACCTTACACTACTATGCATTGCTGCTTGTAAATGTATCAGAGATCATTTAGTTAGACATATACAAATGCAGCTATATGTTTTCGATGTTGTGTTTTAGACTTTCCAAGTCCTGCAAGTTCGCATTAATTCCATTCATGTTAGTAAAAAGGTATATGTTCCATCTTACACTGAATTCTTCCAAGTAATAGAACATTTTGAAATGTGGCATCATTAGAGTATGTTAATGTAACCCAGCAAAAGTAATTTTCCCTCTGCACTTGGGGTACTGGCTGTCTCTCCCATGGACATCTTAAGTTTCTGGGCAAATATGACAATCTCGGTCATGAAATTCTTTTAACTGTATCTGGCCCATTAACAAGAAGACGTATCTATGTCTGTTTTAACTGATGCTGTTTTTTACTGCTGATTGGAATCAGTGTGATAAAATCATTGGCAATTTGTTATACCATTGGAAATTAGGATTATATATGGAACTGCAAATAACTACTATTCTACATTAATTCTCCTTCTGACTCATCAACTGTCAATCCATCATGACCTCCTATATATTCACGACAATAACTTGACTCATTAAGTCATAGATAGGATACCCAGCAATGAAAAATTTTTTAAATGTCATTCTCAGTTCAAAAAGCTCTTTGTAGCTTGCACAGTACAAGATATATACTTTTTTAGTCAACACTGTAATACATATGTACAACATTTATTTAGGTACATTTATAACCATTTTAGACTGTGAATATATATCTATACACGTTGTAATACTGTACATTAACAAATATTTAAAAGACTGTATAGGATAAAGGAAATGTACATAAAATAGTTTATCAGTTGGACTTCACTTGAAAGTTGATTTGTGTTTGGGTAAAAATGTTCCAAGACACAAACTCTGACTTTAGTGCATCACCTTCATGATTAGTGATTTGTGAGTAAGTGGCCCTATGTTTTGTGGTCTTTCGTTATAGCATTGACTGAAGAATGTCATTAATAGTGGGGCAGTAGTAACTGTATCTGGAGATCACAAATAATGCTGTGATAAATAAATATGATTTTTACATTTTAGATGTAAATATATACATTTTTGTTACTATATATGTGTAAAAGACAATAAAAGAAGTTAAATTTTTCTTATACTTATTTTTCCTTGACTCATATTTTGCAATGTTGCTGGACACATCAGATTATCAGAAAATAAAATAATCAGTATATAGTTAATAACAGTTATAATATAAAAATAATTTACATTATAAATAAGATATTACACATAACTAATAGGCTACTCTAATCATATTACATACCATGTGGTGACAGCCAGCCACAAATGGTAAAATATGTGCAAAGTAAATTTCCCAAAATAATAGTTTCTTGCTGCCTCACTTTCTGATATATGTAGCTTACTGATCACATAATTGGAAATGAGCCAGCTAATATGACACACTTCCAGTTTTAAAATTTAAGATGGACTAGGTAACAATCCATCCCTGATCAACTCAAAAAAATTAATAAAAGTTTTTCTACAACTACTCATTCCTGATTGCAATGCTATCAATCTCAATGCAAGTTAACTACACAAAACATTACTCAGGAAGAGGAGAGTTGCTATAAAATCAAAGGAATAAAAAACTGCTTGGTTACATTTACCTGAATTGTCCCATAAAAAAGATAATCTTACCTTGATTGTATGTGAAGATTTGGTTTTGTTGAATCTAGGTATCATTTCAGAGTTGTAGTTATGTTTTTATATGCTACAATGCCTGTAATATGTAAATTAGAATTGCACTTGGGATGTTCCCTGCAATATTTGATAAATGTTCAGAGGAGAACTTCATGTAATAGTTCTGATACTGATTGGTATGGATCAGAAATTACTGACTTGCTTGTCAGGAGTATATCTCCATCTTGATAGCTTCTTTCTTCTCCTGTGGATTCGTCTCCCGTGCAGTTTGGCCTGTGTTTGAGAGAAAAATTGTGTTTATCTATGTCCAACAAGCTACCAAATAACAGAAATCACTTTTTGAAGACATACATGTATTCTTCAAATGGCTCTAAGCACTATGGGGCCATCTGTTGTTCCAACTCAGTGCTGTGTGCTATTCCATGAACTGCAGCATGTATCTGAGGTAATTGCCAAACCAGCAGGTTCCACAAATTGTCACCATATGCCAATGCCACACCTTCTTGGAGGAATGCTGCTTCCATCACATGCATCAACATGCCCAAACAATAAAAATTTTATGCACACTGTGGATATCCAAATACACCTACTATAAAAATTAACAGTATGTGTGGCAATCATCATTCGTTGGTACAGTAAACATTGAGAACATATCATGTCAATGAAGTTTGTCATACCTCATATCCCTCTCGATAAACAAGTGATATCATGCTACACATTCAATGTTTGTAACAAAACACATTAAATACTCATCCATTATCTGTGCTAGATATTTATTTCTATCAGCTTCAGATAAATGAAAACTTTTAATCCCAAACATAGGCCTAATTCGTCTGTACTAAGTATTCACGCAGGTTAAGTTCATTGTAAGTTCTTTCCATTATTTATCAAATTATGAATGCTGACATTCCATGTTAGCTGATTCTAATTATGTAGTTTATGCACCAAATTCATTTAACGCTTGCTATACAAATGTCTTTGAACACTTTGGTTACAATCAGTATTCATACCTTTATCAAACATGTAGGCATTTGGCATTACTTAGCACTGATTTCAGCATGCATCCATTGCATACCATTCCTATATTTTGATACATTTTTGCTTTTCTAGAATCATCTTGTTCAGGTTGAAAGCTCTTCTTTATGTTTTTATGTGTTTGCAATTGAAAATTTGGGTTTTCTTGAAATCTACTTTACACAAACCACTGTTTCTTTTCATTAACCCAGACATGTTTCAACACCTGAAAGTTATAACATGTGCATTTTGTTTCGTTTCTTTCAACTGCTCACCTGAAAATTAAATTTTGTGAACTTTTTTGTCATTCTGACTGCCCATCAACTCAAAAACTAAAACTACAGTACAAAACATATCCAGAAAACTAAACAAAAACCTAAAAGAACAAAATACAGCGATACTTTGGTCCTTATGAACAAGGCAGAATACATTAACAAAACCTTATAATTCATAGAAGAGAACATCATTCATCAGTGATTGTACCATGAAGAATCAAACATACAGAAACTTACATACATACACACACACATACACACACACATTTCTCCACAGCAGAGACATAACAATAGTTCTCACATAACATTCAAAATTAACACGACACTAAAGAAGAGGCAAAACATGACAATTGAGCAGCAGCAACAGAAGCGCCTGCTCAAATAATGTTTTATGGAAAATAAATGTGAATTAAAGGTGAGGGTGAAATAATTGCAAGAAAAAAACTGAGTGGAAACAGCGTGCATAATTACAGTAGAAAGATGAATTCACCAGAGATACAATATAGGATGGAAAATGTAAGTGTAGTGCTCTACTACAGATGGGATCTGGAATGTACAATAACACAACCAGTACCCCAACAATCATACACTTTATTATAACAACGGTGGTGCAACAGAGCTATATCTGCAATGGTTGAAGCCATTAGCCCATACTGCCTGTGAACTATTGCTGAAACATGGTTTGAATCAGCCTCCAGCAATAGTGCTTATTGTCACAGAGTTCCCACAGAGGTCCCCATGTAGTGTGGAGCACTTTCAAGAATGTGTGCAAAGTGCAGAAGGCGGTGAAACAATTTGGAGGTGGACAGGTTTCTGAGTACCATGTGGATGTGATAAGCATGTTGGCACTTCTGGCAGAATCGAAGTGATGAGGCAGCGTACACTGCATGGCATACAGATCACAATCATGAAGATGTTCTGGTGCACAGTAGAGGCGGCAGAATCATGAGTGCATGGTGGTGTTCTGATGGCGGAGAGCTCACTGGGGCCGAATGGTGCCATTGAGAATGCGTGATCTGAAGAGGACAGGTGGGGATCCATGATGGTGAGCACAACCTTCAGCAGAGAAGTGGAAAGTGAGACCCACTGCAGTATCTTAAAAATTCTCTTGGAGCGAAGGGTGATAGAGCCATATGCAACCTGGCGGTCTGAATGCTGCCCTTTAGTGGGAAGGTCATTGTTGATCAATGTTGTTAAGGTCTTCTGGAAGAAAATTTTGATCATCAAGGTGCAACTCAAAAGCCTGGGGCGTGTCACCAGGAGGGAGTGAGTCATCTGAAGAGATTGTGGAAGGTGGTTAGAAAGGGTCATTGTCAAGTAAAGGTTTTTGCAGAGTCCATGCCAGCTTAAGGCGATTGACTGACGTTGTCATAAGTTTCCCATGTAGCGGTACATCATAGGAATGGTTGTCCCATTGAAGTACACTGAGGAGGCCCGTGTTTGGGGGTTGCAAGGCTGGTCGGATTGTGTCAACATGTGATATCATAAACTTGCATTCTTTTAAAGCCTTGTGGAACAATACCTGAGGTGCAGAGCGAGAAAGAAGGGGAGTTAAGTGGAGGTTGAGGATGTGGTGTTTTTCTCACAAAAACCAGTTTGGTCCTATCGGATGGCATAGTCAATCGTTGCTGGAACACAGTCAGCAGGCGAGGAGAGCTCTTCGCCATACAAATTTTCAGTGATTGTAGCTCCACGATCACGTTTGGGGCTTGTACGCACTCTCAAGAGTACCCATGGAGCCCAGAGTGCACCGTGACTGATGACAGCTGTCTTTAAGTTGTGATGCCACCGCTCAGTGAGCCCATTGCTCTGAGGATGATACGCTGTAATTCTAAATCCATGAGTGCCACTCATGCTGCACAACTCGAGGAAAAGGGTTGATTCCAACTGCTGGCCTTGGTCGATCGTTATGGTATTGGGACAACTGTAGCCTGAAATCCACGTGACAATAAAGGCTTTGGCAGTGTATTCAGCCATAATATCCATAGCAGTATAGCTTCCACCCATCAACTGAAGAAGTCAGTCACTGACAGAATGTAACGACAGCCATCAGAGATGCGTAGCAAGCCCACGAGATTGGCATTCACACGTTGAACGTCCTTTCGGGATTTAAGAGTGATCTAGGGGCGGTTGAGTATGGCCTGATACCTTGCTCCTTTGGTGTGGAACACATACATGAATTCCGGGCGTACAGTCCTCCTTCACGTTAGGCCATAACAAAGAGTCCGTTAGCGGACATGTGGGCAGACACATACAGGCAGGTGCAAGTTATGTAACTGGTCAAAGATGATGTGATATTTGAGGAGCAAGGCGGCATGTTCATTTTTGCGAGACATCGCAGAGGATCAGATGAGTCTTACATGAATAGGCCGAAGTTCGATCTAGAGTTTCATGGGGGGATCGTGAGGAACAGCCTGTAACTGCTGGTCTTGACATTGCGTTTCCACAAACTGGTCATAGTCAGAGTGGGATCACATGTTATTGATGGATGCCATGAAGTTTCCTATGCTTTTCATATGATGGATGTAGGTGGTACAATGTAATCTAAGTGCCAATATTTTTATGTACAGATGTCGTTGGAGGGGTTTCAGATAGTCTGTGAACGCTCAGTGATCCAAGCAAATAATCAGAGAACACCCCTTCATGTCTTGTTGAAAGTAACGTACTGCTTTATAAACTGCTAATAGCTCTGGATCACATACTGACTACTTACACTGCAAAGGTGAGAGCTTGCGTGAGAAAAAAAAGGAGTGGTTCTTGAACGCCTGCCACTTCCTGTTGCAGAATAACATCCATAGTGTACGACACAGTCTTAAATGCATTCCAAAGTGGATTGCATCTCTGAAGTCCACATGAGTTCACGTTTGCGGGTAATGTTCTTGTCGATGAGGGTTTGAGTTGATGGCATCATTTTCGTGTTGCAGACGGATGTTCCTCATGTGTGAGTCCAAAAAGAGCTCCTGTAGCCTCTCAATATGATCAGTGGTGTGAAGGCAGTCCTGAAGGCACCAGCGGCCATCAGGCGTTTCGGGAAGTGGCGGAAGCTGTTGTGTAAAGTGGACAGCTCTGTTGTGCTGGGGCCCAAGGGAGAGTGGTTGATGACACTTGTGATAGATCTGGCGCTAGCAGTGTGAGTCTAAACGCTGCTGCACAGATCTGGAACCAAGCAGAAGTTTTGAAGGACGTCTGTGCCGAGTACAGGCTCACTGAAATCCACAACAATGAATGTCCATATGAAAATCTTATCAAAACCCAGGCCCTGCATGCTAGTCTGAAATCCAAAGGCTTATAGAGTTATTTGTTGTGTGAAGCTGGACCACTGAGCAGGAAGGCATTGGGTATGGAGAAGAGGACAGCAAAGAACTACCTTCGGAGCTGGAGTCAAAACGGAAGTCTCAGCTGCTGATATGACTGAGAATGAAGAGCCCATTGTCATGATGAGAGCGAGGTTGGAGAACACTGATGTCATTGTTCCAAGCATCTAGGTGGTTCGGGCTGCCTACTACGAACCATGAGATCGAGGCTGGGTAATCACATGGTGGAAGATAGATGCGACTGGAGTCACCAAATCATACGAACTACCAGCAGGTTATTCACAGCCATCGGTGTGGCATGGTTGGTAGATGAGTGAGGGTTTGCTGTGATGATGCATAGGTCATCTCTCTGGCTGGTGGTGGAGACACTAGGGTCAGCAAAGGTTGAGGGAGATCAGCTTTACTCATGGTAGGTAGGAGGTTGGTTGTGCTCCCACTGCAGGTGCCACACATGTCTGAGACCATTACTGTATGTAGTATTAATACATTTTCGACGTCGAGCGATGGAAAATATTCTATCTGGAAGATTGAGGCATGCATCTAGTGGCTCTTGCTCACAGGTAACCATGGCCAGTTGAAGTTGTGTGTGTGGGGGGGGGGGGGAGGGGGGGAAGCTCAAAGATCCATAATATCCATAGCATGTCATTGGGTATGAGATGCAACTCTGTTTCAGTGGGTGACTGATTCCATGGTTGCCAGAGTTTTTTGACTTTAAATATGGGAGTGGCAGAGGCAGAAAAAGAGTGCTGATTTGGTCTAGTATTTATTGTCCAAGGGTGGGTAGGCGTCATGTATCCATGTGTTCACCTGAGTGACTAAGCAGTATGACAGGTTTTTTGCCATCACTGATGATGTCACTTTCGACTATGGTGGACCACAGGCTTAGTAGACGGGGTCAAAAAAGTGAAAGCTTAAGATGAGTCCCCATTCCAGTAAGTCGACATGGCAACATCCATAGAAGAAGAAAAGCTGTGCAATTTGGCACCACACTTGGCACAACTTGATGCACAGTAGGCATGTTAGAAGACAATACAGCCAGCTGCAAGAGGTCTCGAGTGACCTAATTTGTATCCATTACAGATGATATCTCAGCCAAAATGAACAAATGCAAATCCGACTGGTCGGATTGACATGGCTCAAAAGTATCCCAGTTTTTGAGCAAAGCAGAGTCCATTGCAAAATCACAGAGGAGGTTGCCCATCGGACTCTATTGTACAACACTGTTCTTCACTAGTGGAGCGCTGTCATAGAAAGAGTATCACTAACCCATTTCATAACTTGAGGTGCACGGTGGATCTTGTCCATAACACTGGCGATCGTGACATAAGAACGGCTGTCAGGATGTGTGAAATGCCCAACAATGGAGACACAAAGACAGTATTGTAGCTGTGCAATAACAATAGATATGCAAACACAGTTGTTGTAGGTCACCAATGTAGTGCTCTACCGTAGATGGGATGTGGAATACACAATAACAAAACCTGTGTCTGAATAACTGCACACTTTATTATAACAAAGATGTAACAACAGAGCTCTATCTAGACTGGTTGAAGCCATGAGCCATACTGTGCATCAGAGATCGCTTGTGTGTGATCTGAGACGACTGACAGTAATGTTGTTTATTGTCATGTAGTTCCCTCAATAATAATGGTTTGGAAGAGAAAGGTGGTTGATGCCTCTATATATGGGGTATATTAGGGCGCCAAAGAAAAACGAATGAAAGCGTGAAGTTAGCATGGCAAGAAAGCTTCAGCTGAAGCCGACGTGCGAACAGTCTGCTTTGGAAAGTGAGGCAAAATTATTTCCATATGCTAATGTAAGGGCATCAGATGGCGGTACTATCAGCATATTGCAATTTGCCGTAATATGGAGTGCTCTAAGATGTCTGACAGTCGAAAGAAGTAATTTAAGAACTTAGGAGCACACAAATATCCAATCAACATCTAATAATGCATAACTAAATTGAGGAACAGAGTAGCAAAAGTGGTAAATAAATTGAGACACAGGGTTACACAATAAGCAAGGAAAATAATCGTGTATACAAAATGTGGAGGTTCAGAACCAAGAAATTAAAAACGTTAAAGTAGAAATAGACAATCTGATCACTAATTATGCATGTATGTATGTTCAGTTAAATGACATTAATGATACATATGAATCACTGATACAGAAAAAAGCAATGAAATGTTGAACCTATGACTGAGATAGAACTGAACTGTAAAATGTCCAATTTAAAAGCAGAAATAATTGAAAAAAAAAACGGAATTGTATTCTGAAATTTGAGAAAAATTGTTTCTAATACTGAGACTAAATTATACAAATAGAAATGTGTCATGAACATACACTTAAGACACAATGGATGACATCCCATGGACTTCATAAATAATTCTAAAAAACATTCCCTGAGGATATGACTGACAACGAAAAGATGAATGTTGTGGTAAGTGCTCTTATGGGAGACGTAAAATGTCTGATTTTAAGCACATACCAAGTGACCTTTAGTGAATGAAACAAGAATTTTTAACGAGTTTTCGTCTAAAAAGCAATCTTGCTTGTGGCAGGGTTTTATGATGACCAGTATTTATGTCTATAGGGGAAGAAAGACATTACAAGAATTTTGTCAGAACTGGTTCCGAAAACTATTGCATTTCAGAAGCAAGAGCTGAGAATCTGCAGATGTCTTGGAACTTTAGAAAAATTCTTAAAATATTCTTAGCGACATATAGGTAGAACCACAAGAATTTTGCTACATTTGTGGAATATATGGAGAACGAAGAAAAGTGACAAGGGAATCGTGATTTTTACCAGTGTAATAATCGAAATAAGTATGTTAGCAACCAAAATAATAATAATGAAAGATGTGTGGGGAGACCAGCACAAGTAACACCTCTGACTAGAGAACACATTTGACTGATTGCAATATTTGGATGGACTCCAAAGAAGGATAGTTCAGTTTGGAACTTCGTGCAGCGTGCAGGTCATTGTCAAAGCAATGTATTGACTCCATTATTGATATGATCCTTCCCTCTAATAAGGAAAGCTGCCATAGTGGTGATCTACGACAGTTACATAATGCGATGGGCAGATCTTTCTTACTCTATCATGACGATATGCAGTAACAATGCAGCCATCATGCATCGGTTACATCACATCACCTGCTTCTCCAGATCACACCTCAAGAATTAGTGTGAGTGATGTGTACCATCGTGTAGGCTAATCAGTGTAATAACTCTCATTCACTGCTCAAATACAAACTAAATATGACCATGGGTTTTGCTTCTGAAAATTATGCATGCTTCAACACAGCACAACAGTGGCTACCATCGAATAATCTACAATTGCACTTGGTATGCTGTACATGAAGTTCATCAGTTCATAATTCAACAGGCCTGGTCAGACTAAATGTGAAAAATTACGTGACTACTGCACCAACTATGTCAGCTGAGTTGCAAATGCTATTAGCAAATATGACTGCCGTGTATGGATTAGTGCAACAGACCATGCACTACCTTGATGAATTTGCTGGATTGGTTACTGTGCTGTGAGTGCTCCATGATATAGTGTTGGTTATACCGTTTTGCACAACAGCATCAGTGCAACTATGGCTTGGTCATATTTCAATTCAGAGACTTGGCACACAACCCAAGCTGCCACTGTTCTGGGCAACAATCAGTACTTTGGCTCTCAACAGTAAAATGTGTGTTCACTTCGCTGGGAGTTTTCGATGACAATTGTCGATTTGTGACACTAATTTGCCACATAACAGAGCAAGCTGACATTATCAACGATCTCACCTTTGTGCCAGCCAAACGAAATAAGTATCAAGTGGCAAAATGTAACTTGCTCCAACACTTCTCATGCAGCCCAGAACAACAACTGAAGCACGCAATCTATGAACGAAAATACTCTGCGAAGACAACCATCTCAGACATGGCGCTGATTATAGACACTACTTGACATGAACCTCATTCCAGATGCTGCATTATGGAGTCTGTAGATTTTCAAGCTTTCGCCACAGCTACAACTCGCTATGACTACTCATGAGGCAGTGCCACTAGTGAAGCTAAGCCTGGGGAACAGAATGTTCACTGTGCTGCAGTGTAGACAGTGCATCAATGCTGTGCACAGTAATAGGCCAAGAAGCCTTAGATCTCACTAGAATGCTGCATACGCTGAACCACTATGACCCATGTCAAAAGCACATGCTGGGGATATCAGCACCCCCTACCAGGTTGTAGATACGTGTGACACACACACCACCACTCACATAGCTCGTAAAGATACACCAAATGCCACCAGTGCCTCAAGCTCAACAAATTCCTGGTGTCTTGTTCAGTTTGGCGATACCACACGTAACTGCTGGTCTCCATGCAGCTACCCAAACGCCAGACAGGGGCGATGGTAGGAGTATTAACCCACACTGGTGCATGAAACTCCTAATGCTGACAAGGCGTAGAACAAACATTCTGTGCACCACTACCATTATCAGATGGAAGGCCCTATATATTTGACTGTAGTACACGTAAATACCTCGCCACTGGTATGGGGCCAGACATCACTATTGTAAGGACACAAATGCAACACTCTCTGACATGGCATCCGTACAACTCTGCACCACATGTGAGTTGCATATTACTGTGCTTGGGACCAGTAACTGCACCTTGGAGCCAAGTTTCAATAGACCTTCTTTGTTACTAATGTGAGTGAATCAGTCATAGGAATTGACTTCCGATGGCAGTTTCCCCTTCCTTTGAATTTAAAAAGTGCAGTGCTACTACATCATGACACCGAATGACAGAACACAGATCTCTTCAAACTGAAACCTCCTCAGCTATTGGAAACAACCTCATGCTCCACTGAACATCAGTATGATGATGATGCACACTCAAATGGATTAAAGGAACGTGTTACAATAATGGAGAACCTAAAGACGACACACAAGCTTTATTTGGACTCCCGTAAAATGCACTCAGCACCAACAATGCAGCACTACATGACTGCTTCTTACATGATGCCTCTATACCACTCACACACACATTCGTGCAATGTGACACCTCACATCAGCACTGAGTCTGCTGTGCCCACTCTGGTAGACTGTATCTCACCACCAATATGACCCACACCTACGCAGTCAACTATTCTGAGAGCACTGCCTTGAACACAGGTCAGTACAGTGGACTCTACCTTGTCGCTCTGTGAATCGAACAAGCGTATGATCTCCACACCCAGTCAGCCACAAGTGAAAGTTAAACAATGCCCCATCCATAATGGTATGGTGTACCAAATTCCCGCTATCTGTGGTCAGCCAGTCTCTCTCAAAGACGCCAGCTGCCACCAGCGCACGTACGGGCAGCACAAGCAATGGTTGATGAACTAATGAACTATTACAATCAGGGATGGTCCTGCTTTTTGACAGCCCGTGGGCTTGCTCAATAAAGCTTCCACTGAAAAGGGATCGTTACATGAAGTTCTGCAGTCATTGCAGAGCTCTCAGTACCTGAACAATACACAACAGTTATTCAGTTCCAAATATTCACACACTCTCTAGCGGGCACCACTATTTTCAGCATCATTGATTGCAGAAAAGCTTTCCTCCAAATACCAATGAGCCCCAACGACGCCTCTAAGGCCACAATATCACACTGTATGGCCTTTTTGCATTCCTATCTATGCCTTCCAGGCTAAGGAACGCAATTCAAACTTGACAGCAGTTCACTGATGGAGTTCTGTTCAAATCTTACTTTTCTTATGCTTACCTGGACTATATAGTATTATTTTCTGCCACTGCACATGATCATGAACGGTATATTGAACTAGTTTTTTACTTTATGTACTCCGGGATGCAGGTATGGTTATAAATTAGGATAAAGCACAATTTTGGAAAGCCAAAGTGATCTTTGTCAGACACATACTAAATGCCACAGCGATCAAAACCCGTCTCAGAATGAATAAAACTCATCAAGCAGCTATCACCTCTGCAAAATCACGGTGACCTAAGACACTTTCCAGGCATTGTAAATTTTTGAAGGCCCCTCTGCCACAATCGGCAGCCATAGGAGCCTCCCCCGCTGACGCTCTCGAAGGGCCAAATATGAAAGGAAGCAAAGACAAAATGCAAGAAGCGTGCAAATTAGCCAAAGAGTGCCTCGCAAAAGCGATCACTTTAACCTAACCAATAGCCAGTGCACAGTCACTGTCACACTGACACTATCAATTCAGCCATCTTACATGTCTTACGAGAAGTGGTAGAAGAAGCTCAGTTGCTTCGCTTCTTCTTAAAAACTCATGGCCTTGCAGTTGAAATAGTCTGCATTCAATTTTGACTTATATGCCATCCATGAAGCAGCCATATACACTGAAGAGCCAAAGAAACTGGTACACCTACCTAATATCGTGTAGGGCCCCTGCGAGCAAGCAGAAGTGCCACAACATGATGTGGCATGGATTCGTCTAATGTCTGAAGCACTGATGGAGGTAAATGACACCATGAATCCTGCAAGACTGATCATAAATCCGTAAGAGTACGAGGGGGTGGAGATCTCTTCTGAACAGCACTTTGCAAGGCATCCCAGATACGCTCAATAATGTTCATGTCTGCTGAGTTTGGTGGCTGGTGAAAGTGTTTAAACTTAGAAGAGTGTTCCTGGAGCCATTCAGTAGTAATTTGGACGTGTGGGGTGTCGCATTGTCCTGCTGGAATTGCCAAAGTCCGTCGGAATGCTCAATGGACATGAATGGATGCAGGTGATTAGACAGCATACTTACGTACGTGTCACCTGTCAGAGTTGTATCTAGACTTACCAGGGGTCCCGCATCACTCTGACTGCACACGCCACACGCCATTAGAGAACCTCCACCAGCTTGAACAGTCACCTGCTGACATGCAGGGTCCATGGATTCATGAGGATGTCTCCAAACCCGGACTCTAAAAGCCCATATCGATGATGTTTCGTTGAATGGTTCGCACTTGCTGATGGCCCAGCATTGAAATCTGCAGAAATTTGTGGAAGGGTTGCACTGCTTTCACGTTGAAGGATTCTCTTCAATCCTCGTCGGTCCCATTCTTGCAGGATCTGTTTCTGGCCGCAGTAATATTGGAGATTTGATGTTTTACTGGATTCCTGAAATTCATGGTACACTCGTGAAATGGTCGCATTTTTATCCCCACTTCATTGCTACATCAGAGACGCTGTGTCCCATCGCTTGTGCTCAAACTATTGCACCAAGTTCAAACTCACTTAAATTTTGATAACCTATCATTGTAGCAGCACTAACCGATCTAACAACTGCGCCAGACACTTGGTGTGTTATGCAGGTGTTGCTGACCGCGGCGCCGTATTCCGCCTGTTTACGTATCTCTGTATTTGAATCCGCATGCCTATACCAATTTCTTTGGCGCTTCAGTATATTTCGAAGAGGATATTGAAGGAAGACATGTTGTAACACAACAGCTCTGCGAGCTACGAAATTTTTCTTTGAAATTACACATTTCGGTGTATTTTTTCTACAGATCAAAGTTTGTAAATAAGTGTACTACTGTTTGTATGATGAAATGGAATGTTTTTGAGCTGTAAAGTTAAATAAGTGTTAGTAGACACGCTGGCTTAGTCAGGGCGATGAGACACTGTTAGTGAGTATAGTTAACCGGCAGTTGCATTATCGCTAGACGCACAAGTGCACCGGCAGTTGAGTGCAATGCTGAGTAGAACGTAGGAGACTGTTCAGAGGGACAGTCGAGTCGGGTTAGGCGACCACTACGATTCATCACTGAACATTTCGTTTGGCCGAACATAAATGTAACAGTGGACCTGAGCACAAGCTTGCTTGGCGTGTCTACACACCAAAGTTGTTCATCATACACAGCTTCAACTAGGACACTATGATATACCACTAGCACATTTTCGTCAGATACAGCTGGAAAAGATTCGTTTGTATTTTGTAGTGTTTTGTATACTTTTCAGACAATGAATAAGAAACCTATTTGTTAGTTGTTTGATACAAGGAAAGTTTATATCTTTTATGGATATATGAACTACAAGGTTGGGTTTATAAGCGTTCTATTGGAGGTATGGTTATTTTAGTCTATATAATTGGTTTAATTTAACTGTTTAGTTTACTTATTATCATGTATTACGTGCACCAGTAGTTGCCAACAGAAGGCTTCTTAACAAAGCTCAGGATGGCTGTACATAGCTAGAAAGGAATTTTGTTTTGGTATATGATTTTTTAATCTGTCTCATGCAAAACACTATTTGTTACTTTTTATTCACCGAGACATGTTTCGACACCACTGTGTCATCTTCTATGGGTATAATGTATTACTGTGATGTATAATACAAAACTTATGATAGTTCAAATATTTATTATTGCCTTCAAACTTTTTGTGCTTTTTTTGTTCGGTTCTTTCTGATTGCTCACCTGAAAACAGCATTCATACAGATCGGTTTTCTGTGCGTTTTTTGACGTTTGGACAGCATGTCGTCTACAAAGCAGTAATGGAAAAAATTATGTATTTTCTAGTACTTTTTTGTGGGTAGATGTTATACATGCTACTGTACTTATGTGAGAACTCAGTGACAATAACAATATCGCAGACGTTGGACTCAAACTACACTTGGACAATCTCTGAGAGAAATTACAGGTAATGGCTTCAATCAGTGCAGATTTAGCTTTGTTGTACTGTCTTGATTATAATAAAGAGAGTATTTATTCAGATACGGGTTGTGTTGCTGTACGTTCCACATCCCATCTATAATAGAGTACTGTGTTGGTGACCTACATCGACCAAGTTCTTGTTTATTTCAGGACGTTAACCATTATTGCACAGCTACAATGCTGCCATTATGACCTCATTTTCTGCACATTTCACTTATCCGGACAGCAGTTCTCGTGCTATGATACCTGGTGTTACGGATAACACCTTCCATGCACCTTGAGCTATGAGAAGTACTAGTGACACCCCTCACGACTATGCTCCAACATTGAACAATGATACTGAACAATAGATTTCGTCAGACAACTTACTCTCTGACTCAGCAATTGAGTTGGCTCTGCTCGCAAACTGGACTACGTTATAGCCACACCAATCCACGTGGTCGGATTCGCGTTCGCTCACTTTGGCTGAGGAGTCATCCCTGCCACAGGAGAATCCATTTGCTCTGGGCGCCTTGCAGCTGGCTGCATCGCCTTCTGACCTGCCTACTGTGCATCAGATTGTGACACATATGGGACCAAGTTGCACAGCTGTTCTTGCTCTGGGGATGTCACGAAAAGCACTTTTACTTCGAATAATATCGTCAGTGATCACGAAAAATTCGTCACACTGCTTACAAGGGAACCTCCCCATCGCACCCATCTCAGATTTAGTTATAAGTTGGTACAGTGGATAGGCCTTGAAAAACTGAACACAGATCAGTCGAGAAAACAGGAAGAAGTTGTGTGGAACTATGAAAAAAATAAGCAAAATATACAAACTGAGTAGCCCATGCGAAAGATAGGCAACATGAAGGTTATAGGCAGCTCAGCAGCGCCGTGGTCCCGTGGTTACCATGAGCAACTGCGGACCGAGAGGTCCTTGGTTCAAGTATTCCATCGAGAGAAAAGTTTAATTTTTTTATTTTCAGACAATTATTATCTGTCCGTCCGATGCGAGGTAACTGCGCCGTAGTATGGGGTCGCTACACCTAAACAAACATTTAAACACACGACGTCAGTCGACTACAGCGACAGAGCACAGGGAAAACTGTGCAACTGTGAAACTGTTGGTTGCAGTTTATGTGGAAAACTCTTATGTTTTCATCACTTTTTTGGGAGTGATTATAACATCCACAAGAAAAACCTAAATCGGGCAAGGTAGAAGAATCTTTATAGCCATTCGCCAAGTGCACAAGTTAGGTGGGTCGACAACATATTCCTGTCATGTGACGCACATGCCGTCACCAGAGTCGTATAGAATATATCAGACGTGTTTTCCTGTGGAGGAATCGGTTGACCTATGACCTTGCGAACAAATGTTTTCGGTTCCCATTGGAGAGGCACGTCCTTTCGTCCACTAATCGCACGGTTTTGCGGTGCGGTCGCAAAACACAAACACTAAACTTATTACAGTGAAGAGAGACGTCAATGAACGAACAGACAGATCATAACTTTGCGAAAATAAAGAAAGTAAACTTTCCACTCGAGGGAAGACTTGAACCAAGAACCTCTCGCTCCGCAACTGCTCACGCTAACCACGGGACCACGGCGCTCCTGAGTTCATATGCTCCTTGATGTTGCCTATCTTGCGCATGGGCTACTCAGTCTGTATATTTTGCTTATTTTTTTATTGTTCCACACAACTTCTTCCTGTTTTCTCGATTGATCTGTGTTCAGTTTTTCAAGGCCTATCCACTGCGCCAACATATAACTATATCTGAGGGGGGTGCAATGGGGAGGTTCCCTTGTTAGTTACTTGGGTGAAAAAATGGTTCAAATGGCTGTGAGCACTATGGGACTTAACATCTGAGGTAATCAGTCCCCTAGAACTTAGAACTACTTAAACCTAACTAACCTAAGGACATCACACACATCCATGCCCGAGGCAGGATTCGAACCTGCGACCGTGGCGGTTGCGCAGTTCCAGACTGAAGCGCCTAGAACCGCTCGGCCACACCGGCCGGCTTACTTGGGTGACCACATGGATATGATCAGTGATGTCATCCTCACTCCAGCCTTGGATAATTAATAAGAGGCGACTAAAACAGCACTCCTCAGCCACCACTCCCCTCCCTGGAAGAACAGTTAAACCATATCATCCACGATGCAGATTTAAAGAACAGGATTCAATCGCAACTACAACTTCAGTTACATGCTCACAATGATTTGCACCTTTGCATATTATGGGTCGGAAAGCACTCCTGCAAGTTCAGATGGCCATAGTTACCATAAGTGACCTGCACCTGTGCACAACCATTCCTGCTGGTATGTAATATGATTCGGTGACTAAAGTCAAAATTTTCAACTGCAATGCGACTACCCACACGCAGTGCATGGTTTACAGGAAGAGCACCATACTTTGCAAGCTATCTAAGCTGCTTAGGCTTTTGGAATGATGAAGCCAACTCTCTTCCACTTTGCTTTCATCATAACAACAGACTCTTTATTCTTGGATGCTTCAGCGGCCAACACTTCCTTGTCGACTCTGACTTGGAACTCAGTACCTCGCCATTCTCTTCTCTATCCTCGATGCCTGCCTCTTTAGTCATCCAGCTTCGCAAATTAAACAACTCAATAATTTGAGTCTATGGATGTCAGACCATCATGCTGAACCTGGGTTTTCATTATGTTTCTGTATGGTTATTCATTGTTGCGAATGTTCATGAGCTAATACACAATACAGATTTCCTTCGAAACTTTCACTTGGTTCCTGAGCTATATTGCGGCATTTTGACTCATACTGCTAGTGGCCGCTATGTCATGGATATCATCAGCAAATCCCCCTTGGTGGGCCGGCCGAAGTGGCCGTGCGGTTAAAGGCGCTGCAGTCTGGAACCGCAAGACCGCTACGGTCGCAGGTTCGAATCCTGCCTCGGGCATGGATGTTTGTGATGTCCTTAGGTTAGTTAGGTTTAACTAGTTCTAAGTTCTAGGGGACTAATGACCTCGGCAGTTGAGTCCCATAGTGCTCAGAGCCATTTGAACCATTTGAACCCCTTGGTGGTAGGGCACAATGGAGCCACCCAACAGTGTCTGCCACTTACCAGCTGCGTCGCGCCTAGGTGCTGAGCGGGAAATGGCTGGACCATTTCTTGGTGTCTTTCCAATGTGATCAAGATGACCAACTGCGTCATGGCTGACTGCAAAGCTGGACACAGTTGGAGAGTTTTTCATTGTGGACTGGCCGCAGGAGGTAGTGGAGGCTGGGGTGGCTATTTGCCACATCAGTAGAAGGATGTGAAGCTGTCTGTGAAGTTTGGTTTGACATCTGTCATCGTCGATCCATCAGCGCTGTAATAGTGAGTACCCTATCTCCTGGCAAGTGCAAAGACATAGCAGCATAATCGACATTCATAGGTAACTGACATATTTGTGTGAGTTGTTGAACTATCTGACAGTTATCTGTCACTCAATTGTCATAGCAGACATCCATAGTCAGATCATTGTCTTCAAGTTTCACACGGATGCTCTCTGGACCAAACACTCTCATATCAAATTTGATGACGACTGGCTCCTCGCTGTCCGCATTAGTTATCTCCATTTCAAAAGGTAAACGACTGCATGGGTCATTGTCTACTTCTTCCAGGTCTGTGTAGCATGTAGCTATTTGTTTGCTCAGAATCCACAGTGGTTTTAGGTGGCTGAATTAGACTGTCGTTTCTTTGACATTGAGTAAAATTTCGAATGTGCAAGTGTCCCGTTTTAAAACCTTATACAGGCCATAGAAGGGTGGATTTAAAGCTGGCTGGACCATATCATCTCATAGCGTTATGATAGTTTCCTTGTGCAGGAAAATTTTCTGACCGATATGCAAGGTAGGTGTGGTACCCACACATGGATGACATGGCTCTTAATCCATTTGATCAGCAATGGTAAATCTGCTGGTTCAAGGGGTTGGGTCATTAGGACGAACTCTGACAGAAGTGAAAGGGATTCTTCATATGAGATTTCTGCTAGTGATATGTGTAGGTCTTCCCTGAACGCCGTACAAACAGCTAATAGTACCTAAGGCAAGGCTTCCATCTATGGTCCTCTGTGGCACATGTCTGCAGCTGTGAGACTTCAGTGCCATAGCTCCACAAGCCCATTACTGTGAGAATGTATGCGGTTATGCATTTATGCATAATGCGATAGAGGTTACTGAGTTTTTGAATAGAGCAGACTCTAATTGCCTTCCCTGATCTGTTATCGTTTTGAGGCAGCCGAAATGGCTGTCTAAGCGTTGATGAATGCACAAGCTGTTGACTCTACTGTAGTGTCTTTAATTGGGACTGCTTTCACACACAAGAAACTCTGTCAGTATCTGAGAGTAAGTATTTGTTACCTCCTGATTCTGGAAGGGAGCCAACGGGTTCTAGGTGTATGTGTCGAAAATGAGCTCGTGGTATATTAAAGTGTCCTAGATCAGGTTGTGAATGATGACCAACTTTGCTGCTTCATAAAAGTAAACATGGTGCATCATAGACTGTAATATAAACCATCTTTATTTAAACTGTTTACATTACAGCCTACTACATATAATGTTTTCTTTTATGAAGCATTTAGGGGCTGTGGATCCCTGCAGAAAACATTTTAAAGAATTTTACCGTATTCGCACTCCAAGCAAGCTTGGGCCAGGCTCGATTGTCATGTTTAATGTCGGGCCGTGTAACGTCACAGCTATTTACACGGCTGCAGAGTTTTGCAGTAAGTTTTATTCCGCTAGGTCAAGCTGTATTGGAGGCTGGCAATGAAGCCTCCAGCCCTGGCCATTGTGTAGTCGTCTGCTGACGCCATAATGCCATCTATCGCGGTGTGCAGACCGTGAGAATTGCTCTGTGTAGAGCGTACTAAGATCACTTATTCATCTCACCTAAGAAACTGAATAACTGTAATAAATATAATCTGTTTGTTTTCAAATTTGTTATAGGAACTTTTACAATTTAGAAGAACAGTGTGTAAAATTTTCATGCAGATAACTTTAATAGTTTTGGAAATATAAAAAACCTATTAAAAAGTACTTAACCGACGCTTAGTAAAGTAAATTCAGATAGGAATCATGACAGTTTAAGTTTCTTTGTTATTTGAAAACAAAAACAGCCCTCTCAGTGGGCTTAAGCCAATTTGAAGGAATTTTGATTCTAAACTTGTAATAATTTTGCTTTCGTAATGGAAATAATAGTTTAAAAGTTGATATTTATATTTTGTGTTAGGGTGGGAGTAGATGAGAGTGAATGTGAGTATGTATGTGGGGACACACGTCAAATTTCAATTTTATAATGTATTACACCATCCGTAACTAGCAAGTGTTACGTAATCAGGATGTCCTGAAAATGGTGAATCCCCCTAACTGATGGATGACGTATGTCTAACAGCATTTGCTTTTGTAATAAGGCAGCCAGAAAGATAGTAAGAGGATACTTAGTTCTAAAGTATATTTCAAGCATACTTTTCTTTTAATTTTAGTTTGGTTTGGTTTTGTGGAACATTTTGTGAAATTTTGCAAAATGAAATGACGTAGATGTATCTGCTAATGCTGATTGGAGTAAAGTGGTTTGTGCGAGAAATTGATCATGAAAGGTTAATCTGACTGGATGATCGTTTTGATCAACCAATGAGGAAGAGTCTTTCCCGCGTAATTGAATGAGTTATATGCCCTGTGAGCGACGGCATTCAGGCAGTAGTGGAGTCTCTGTCGGACGAGAAGGTCATGTTAAATGTGTCCGAAAAAATTATCTGTAAGATGAAGAAATGACGGTTTATATCGTCGTGCTAGCAGAGGCAATTACGGATATTTCCGTGAAGTTTTGAGAGTTTTCGGAATGTTGGTTGCAGAATAAACCCCGTGTGAAACTATCGGTCTCTGTGAATATTCTGCGTGACGTGTTCCGTATGCATGTACAGAACATTTTGGCGAGCATCTTCTTCCGAAGAATCCACTGAAAAGGACCGAATGTGAGCTTGTTCTGTAACAGTGTATTGCCTGTGTGAATCTCGTAATATTTCGGGTTGGACTTAGCACATTTCTGGCTGTCTTGCGTGTGATATAAGCTGCACGAACTAACAGTAGATGTACTACCAACGTAAATGTGGGCTTGGTGACACCATAAATGAAAAGGACCGCAATAAAACATCAGTATCTACAAACAAAACATTTTCAATGAAGGGAGGAAGCACCCACTTTGCCCGTTATTAATAGAGATTTACGGGTTTGTCTTGTTACTTGAATTACGCGGACTTCGTAATCGTAAGTATGGACGATGGTTTTCCACAACGTTGCTATTCTCATCGTCTACATAGTACCTACGAATGCAGAGCAACGGGTGGTGAATGGACGCTATACTGAGGTAGATGAACATCAATAATTAAATCGCAACGCAGAGCGCTAACCCCGCCCCGCCGCAGCCAGACGAAACATTCAGTGATGAGCCATACTGTTGGCCTAACCCCTGGGTGCGCCAGGTTGTGGAATTGTTCGAAAATTTTCTGGCGCACGGAGTGGGGACTAGCGGCCGAATTTTGTTCTGACATACATCACATAGCATTTGGACTTTAGTCTTAGGGACTGTCCACAGTTCTAAGCGAGATTGATGGAATCACTGTCGATTAAGCCCATCATGGTTCTGCCAATAACAAAGACGTCCGGTGGTATTATCCCCTATCTCATTCCTGCCCTCGCAGGCCTCTCAGCGATGGGTTCACTGGCTGGGGATGCTGCGGCTATTGCTAGAACAGTGAAGAAGGCACAGAACTCCCAGAAGCAGGTAGAGGAAGCAAGAAGACATAACTGCATGATGGAAGCAGCAGCCATCGGGAAAGGACTATACCTTAATCCATACAAGAAAGGACTACGTTTTTTCCTAAAGAAAAACAAAAGTCCAATAGCTATTCTACCAGGCAGATCGCTTACAAATACAGATACGCTTAAGTTTATCAGGAAAAAATTCAGCATTACAATATTCCATGGTGTGGTTATGCGGAATACATTACCGAAGACTAAGTGGATATCTGGAGAATGTCGAATTGCGAATTTAGATGTTTCTGCGGCACCAGAAACCCACTGGGTGGGGTATGTTAAGAAAAATACAAATAACGTCTGGTATTTCGACTCATTTGGAAGATTTGCAGTCGCCAGAATAGTTACAACGCTACTTCGCCGACAGAATACGAGTGTTCTACAATTTTCATCGGTACCAAGACTTTGATACCTACTTTTGTGTACATTTGTGCATCGTGTTTCTCCTAGCGTTTACGAAAAAGCGTATATATATGAGGAGACCCATTAAGTATCCATCCGTTACTCATGGTTCATACGCAATGTCGTGTACTCTGACATTAAACGAACGATCGTCAGTAAGTCATGCAAATTACTTCCCAACGGCTGATTTAGGTAATAGAGTATGGAGTATTGCGCTGACTAGACTGGAAATTTACAACAGCATTCAGTATATCACAGAGGCAAACAATAAACTTCATCTGGAAATTAATGGTGGAGAAGAAATTGTCGAAAAAGAACCTGGTGCATACGATATTGACGATTTAAATGAAGTTTTAAAACTGTCTGGACAAGGGACTGTGCTACATGTAAACATCAGTACACTTAAATCTGAAATAAATACAATGAGTGCAACGATTGACTTTAACCAGAAAGGATCAATACGACGGCTGCTGGGTTTCGTAAAAGGACAGGTTTTAAAGAAGGATCCTAATAAACTCTACAGATCTGACCAGTCAGCGGATATACGCCTTGTCAGTACAATCCATGTCGAGTGTAACATCGCAAACACACTCTTATCTCAATAATAGATTGATTCATACAATTTACGGATTCTTACCATCAGTGGGAACAGGGCATAAGATCGCTCAGACCCCTGCCAAAGCTATTTGCCTCCCGGTAACAGTTCAGGCTCTGGACACTCTAGAATTGCTTACTATGGACCAGGATAATCAACCTGTCGTTTTTTACGGAGAGGAAATCATTGTATAGCTACATCTAAAGCAGAACTGGCAGTGATCTTGAACGTGCAGAGACTCAGAAGCAGTAGCGAACTTCCAACCAACTGGGACCTGTTGGAGGCAGAATTGGCAACCTTTAACTTGCCAGACTGGAAGCGTTGGCTGCGAGCTTCAAAGTCAGGGATCGCAGTATCCCTATATTGTCAATGAAGACAGGATGGGCATAAGGTATAAAACCGAAAGTATAAAACCAAAGTGAACAATGTGCAGATCAGCATTTCACAACAGAACAAAGAGGCAATAGGCCGCGGTGGTCTCGCGGTTCTAGGCGTGCAGTCCGGAACCGTGCGACTGCTGCGGTCGCAGGTTCGAATCCTGCCTCGGGCATGGATGTGTGTGATGTCCTTAGGTTAGTTAGGTTTAAGTAGTTCTAAGTTCTAGGGGATTAATGACCACAGCAGTTGAGTCCCATAGTGCTCAGAGCCATTTGAAAGAGGCAATAACATATGCAAACTACGAGTTTCTTAAACCAGAGGATCTGAACCATACAATGACATCGTTCGGTATAACTAGCCTTGTGGAATATGATGAGATTATTATACACCAGGAATACTTCTCACATAAACCTTATGCATCAACCACATTTAACAAGAACGATGAAATTAGGGTTGTCATCCAACACAAAGATATTTTAACCCTCCCAAGAGTGTACCTGAACTCTGAATTCTACCTGTATAATACTTTACACCTGCAGTGGGATGACAATATAAACAGCCTAGCATATAAAATGCATGCAAGGTTCTGTGCTTCATACTATGAAGAAGAGGGATGACTACTCAGTCCATGGAAATTTAAGGAACTGGTGCCAATCACCATAAAAGACAGCCAAAAGAAATGAGATAATTAAGCCTGGACATAAGAAGTGTGAACTGAATTTGAATCTTTGGAAAATTTCCTGGAACATACTGCAGCATATGCTCTGGTTCTACAAGCTGTATAAATGTACAAGTGCTGCACTACATCCAGAGCATTCACAATGTTATCTCAATGGTGTGAATATCACTGCAGACACTCAGGGTTTCTATGATGACGAGTGCAGACAGTTCATATTTACAGATGTTGCATTCAGAGTTTACACAGAAGATGCCAGAATAATAGAGACATTCTCTGTAAACACTGCATCACTTTGGCTTTTAAGGATGTCAAGTTCAGTAAAACACAGAAGAGTGCAAAGTGGTTAACACATCTCTGCCTTGGAATTCACTGGGATGATTGTGGCATACCCTATAAAGATATGGTGACATCACTTTGATTATTTGATCACACAGATGCCATCATCTACATGAAGGTGAAGGAGATCTCATAGATGTGTCGAATCTTCACATTGACTGCTATTCAAGACCAGGAATTCTGTGGGTGTCCTGCCCTCCATCGACTCAAGAAGAACACTTGTGAAAATAGTGTTGCTGTGTCTGCTTATGAAAATGTAAAATTAATTCAAGTTGGATGAGAAAGAAATGAATTTTTATCTCATAATATGTGTGTGTGTACTTTTTTACTGATTTCAACATGTTCCCACTTTGATAGTATACTATGTATGTCTTTGGAAGCAGACACAGTCACATGCCTCCTGCTCCTATTAGCCAATTCATGCTGCATGATATGTGTAATACCATGCAACCATTCTATAAATTTTGTTATCTTCCATCTTAAACTTCACCTCCTTAATAGCAGGGATTTTCAGAATAAGCAATGTCATTCATGTCATGTGCATGCTTCCTACACACAATGGAATGGGGGATAGGTGTTTTTTTAAATAACAACAAGAACGTATAGTAACAATTTTTTTCATTTATTCAATTCACACAGATACAATTTGATTTTTTGAAATACAGTTCAGTTCTAGAGGTACAATTCAGATCTTGAGGAACAGTTCAGTTCTTGAGATCAAATTTGACTCTGATATTTCAAAGTAGAGATATTTTTAACTTACACACTACAACAGTAACACTGCTTGTGAATATTTTTACACTTTTTTCCAGCAGCTCTGGATGAGAAAGCTTACAATTTTTTTATAAATCTACACTAAAAACTAATCATTGGTGCTTTTTATTACAATAACTAAATTCCAGTCCCAATAGCATAGGCTGAACAGTAATTCTAACAGACTGTGTACACTTAAAAATTAATCAGTCTGGGACAGTTAGTGGCAGATAAAACTTAAAAACTCTTGTATTTACTTTACGCACATGCACTTAGCTATATATATTTAAACTGTACATATATGCTGTGTATGAATAAATAAATACACAAACTTTTTGTTTGTTTTATGCTTTTGTTTACATTTTTAAACTTCTTTTAATTTTTTCACACATGGTCTGCATGGTTTGCACAGATAGCTTCATCTACTTGGTGAAGAACTGCAATCCATATGAAGTAATGAGGTACCACGGTAATGAATGTAACACGTCCTCATATGAGGCCTATAATCCTCATGGTATTGTTCCACAGAACAAGAAGGTTATTGGCCTCATGAAAGATGAGGTGAATGAATTGCCAATTGTGGAGTTTGTAGCTCTGCAATCAGAAATGTTTGCTTACCACACATTGGAAGGTGCCACTCAGAGGCAGGCTAAGGGTGTGTGTTGAGAGCCCTCTCTATCCAAGACTGTTCATGGTGCCTGTACAGTGATATTCGCGGTGCTGCACTGCAGCCGCTGCATATGGTACAGCAAACTAGTATTCTATCAATAGGACAGGGAGAAGTACACTGTGCTGCAATTTAAAATCTGCCTTGTGTTTGCCATACTACATGCAGCGGCTGGGGTGCAGCACTGTGAACACCACTGTGCAGGCACCATGAACAGTCTTCAATAGAGAGGTCTCTCAATGCCATATGATGCACATCCTTAGCCCACCTCTGGGTGGCACCTTCTAATGTGCAATAAGCATATATTTTTGATTGCAGACATACAGACTCCACAACTGGCAACTTATTCACATTGTCTTTAATAAGGCCAATAACATTCATGTTCTGTGGAACAATATCATAAGGATAATTGACCATGTATGAGGACATTCAAATTCATTACCATGGTATCTCATTACTTGATATGCATTGCAGTTCTTCACATAATACATGAAGCTACCAGTATCCATTTAAAGTAATTTAATATCTACAAAATGAGTTTTTGCAACTGAAGGTAGTACATGTGTAGTTTGGATAGGTCTACTATGGACATCTCCATATAAATAGGCTTCATGAACTCTTCTGCAGTCTTCACCACCTTCACAGCAACAAAGTTCTTATTGAATATGGAGACCCACTTAAAATTTGGTCTGGCAACGCATTTTCTTCCGCCATAACGACCATCCTATTCGTTTTATTCAAAGTTTCACGTCATTTCCTCGAATTCTCCATTGTTTTCCCGAAAATCTAATTATTCATTAATTTATAAAAATCCTTCACAAAGCCGGCCGCAGTGGTCTAGTGGTTCTAGGCGCGCAGTCCGGAACCGCGCGACTGCTACGGTCGCAGGTTCGAATCCTGCCTCGGGCATGGATGTGTGTGATGTCCTTAGGTTAGTTAGTTTTAAGTAGTTCTAAGTTCTAGGGGACTGATGACCACAGATGTTAAGTCCCATAGTGCTCAGAACCATTTTGAACCTTCACAAAGTCACACATTGCAGAAGCTCTCTGTCTCATATTCAAATCAATATACTTCTTCAACTAGGGGCATTGCTTGAAAGAGATAGCCTCAGTGATTCTAATCAACTCTATCCCCAAACTGAGACACTGCTGGAAATTATGATAGTGAATAATGTATCTCCGCTTATCCCCCAGTGTTGTCATCAGTTTAGGGATGAAGCCTCCTCAAAGAACTAGTTGCTCTGGACACAGCAGCAAATTGCAGTGCGCATCATGGAAACTAATAGGGTATGTGAGATCTGCCTCCACCACATTCCCTACATCAGAATCAACTGCTGTACCCCTTGATTTTTTCACCTAATCCCTTGCATTTGTCTTCGGGCACTAGTGAAACTCCCCAATCAGCAGTGGTTGTTATATGGCATACCCGTGTAAGTTATTTTGATCTACGTACATGATGCAACTCGAATCAGGGATGCATCGAACCTACCACTCATCCATGGGTCATTCACTTTGGCATGCCTATGGACACATTGGCAAAGTCCCCATGGATCCCTCACTCAAAGAAAAGGAGCATGTCAGCAACAGACAATAATTCAATGTTGCACTTTGTTTTCTTGAGCACTGCATACCAAGACAACACAGAACCCATGTAATAAAGAGTGGGATCCAGAGGATATGAGGTCATGCATGGACTCTGGAATTTCTCGAAAACATCCAGGAGCAAGCGCATGTCTGTGTCCATGTAAAGCCATGTGTGCCCTCCTAAAGTGGAGATGTTGAATTCCCGCTAGACATTGACAGAATGGTCATACTCTGCATCCGTTATGGCATTGCCTGCAAGGTTATGGAAAATGCAATTATGTTGGGTAGCCTGGTTTCGTTGATTTTTGCCATACTATCCCGATACTCGTACGGGAAAGCTCCCTTCCTAGTTACAAGTTGAGACTTTTCCTCTTGGAAAATACAGCTCAGGTGATAGGCATAACCTGCTGAGGTAGAGTTTCAGTGAGTTTCTGTAGTGGTTCCTGCATAAAACATAGTGTGTCTAGGAAGAAGACCATACTTCTTGGCGTCATTCGTTTGGAGAATGAAATATATTTCTCAAAGTTCGCAAGGAGGACACTGATCTGATCTTTCTACATGCCGAAATCAGCCAAGTGCCCGACAAGAAAGTGAACATCATACCGCTTAAAGTATGGAAGAAAACAGGTATCTGCGTTTGTAAGTGGTACTTCAAATTGTACATATTGTGAGCTGCACCATGGAACTTCCCCATAAGATGACAGTGGTCCCTACAAGGAATTTACACTTTTCTATCTAACAGTAGCCCACAAATATGACAGTGAATCACGTTATTGTACAAATCTTCGTTCTCCTTTGCTCTGGTCATGGTAACATTGTCGATGTAAAGCTTATCAACCTCCCACTAAAGTTTTCGAGCTCAGTGAGCAGCCAGACTACAGGATTATCACCAACACAAGATTTGTAACGGTTAAGACTTGAATCATAGGATGATACATTTGGTACACTGCCACATGTGGTACATGGTTTCCTGTAAAGATGGTGTGTGAGCCTGTAGGGTTACCTTCACAGTGGGCCACAGGAGCGAGAAGGCATTCAAAGTCAGCATACTCTGCAAATGGGCATCGCTCCTGATTGTGAGTATTTCTGAACTTTATGAATTTGTCTTCCTCAGGAGAAATAATGACCTGTAACGGTTCCTTGGAAGCGTAGTCTGCTAGATGCGTTGCTAATAACTTGTCTGAGGAAATATAATTCATACGTCTTAAGCAAATATGGTGCTTATGTTCAGGTCTACTCATCTGGGAGGTAAGAAGACAGGGAATGTCTTTGATCCAAACATAATGATAATTGCATTTCTCCTTATTTTTCTCATCAGGGAATAGTGGCATGATTACATGCATTTTATTTTCACAGACAAATTTTGAGAAATGGAGGGGTCTGATGACTATATGCTTGTCCTGCTCATCTGACTGGCATTACTCCATATCACAGACATTAACCGATATTCTGGTATTCTGTGTCTCAGATTTAGGTATATCTGGATCTTGACAGGGAATTCGATACCGTCAAAGTTATGACATTTACAAATGTCAAGGTATCTACGGTATCGAGATGTGCACTCTGGACTGTAATTTCTTTCACAAGTAGGGACTGACCATGCAAAACATCCTTTTTATTTTGACATTAACACATACCCTCTTATCGTCTATATCCTTAGGGAGCTTTGTATAACTGTACCCCCCATTTACTGGATCACAGGCATGTGTATGGATATCCAGGTACAGTATTTGGGTGAGTGCTTTAGCTGACTGCCTAAGCTCTATCTCGGAAAAACAGGCCAGTGTAGCTCTCAAGGTGGGTTCACGAAACCACTCGGCAATTGATGTGCTCCGCGTTATCACGCCATTTTCCTCCCCAAAGATAATGAAGATTTGTCTCTTCAATGCCTGAGGCAACCTTGTGAGGTTGCGACAGTTTGACGTGCAGCACCACATCACACTTAATGGCGGAATATCGTAGACCATTAATGACCTTGGGGAGCTTCATTTCCATGACAAAAAGGCACGCTCTTAGAAACCCGACAGGGTTGTGGCCCTCCTGCCGGATTCTCGATCTTTGTGAACGAGATTCGCTCCTCAATGGCGTCTGCAATCACCGAGTATTCTAACTGCAGTATGGTGTCACTGACCTGATGTCCTTCACTAAAAGGACGAGAGAGGGGGGTAATGTCACTAGCCACAGGTTCACTATCATTAACATTATCAATAAAACTACGTCTAGGAGATGAAGCTGATGACTGTGTCCACTTGATGGATGATGGTGTTTGGGTGGAGGAGCCTGGAGGGGGGGGGGGTTATGCGTCGAGGCATTCATACCTTTGGTCGGCAAGGGCGATCATTCTGAACTGGAGTAGGAGAAGGCAGTGACAGTGTGGCCCAGGGAGAGCACCCAGTTTGGTGCTGCTGCTGCTGCATGCTGGAGCCTTCACCACCGCCAGCGTGAGGGATAGGAGATCATGATTCTTCTTCCTCTAACTGAACCAGCCACGGACCCTAGAATGTATGTGATGGTGTGGCGATGGCAGAAGGTTGCTGTTGGGGGGAGGCCATAAAGACTGTATATGCCTCTGTTGCAGCCATGAGCAGTGCCTTGCAGGGCTGTGCACACTGCTTGAACACGTATTTGATTCCTGACTCAGCAACCACCACTGTAGGCAGCTATACCACAGCTAGCTGTTGAGGTGGCGGTGTTGGTGACACCTCTGTAACAGACGAATAACGAAAGAAATAAAGTACAATGCTCAATATTTTTTTAAAATTTATGCTGCAAGCAAATAATAACATCAATTAAGTACACCAACATTCCAGAATAATAATTATATGGTGTAATGACGACAGTTCCATTATAATCACCTTTTACACCATTAATCCAAGGATAGAGCAGTTCAGTCAGGTTTTCTGGTAGTTCCCCCACCAATCCAGTGTCTCCCCCTCCAAAAGAGCGAGGTGGCGATGCTTTCAGCATCCTCGACAGCCACCATCTCATGTACACAGTCCGGTATTTTAGCCTCTCCTTGGAGACATCTGTCTAGCTCATTGAAGCTGCCTAAAACAATAAGATATTGAATGCAATTATTTCTTGAAAATGGTAGAAACATACACAGAAAACAATACTGAGATATGAACATAAAATCTTATTCTTTAGCTCACTGAAATACAGACAGAAAATCTTATTCTTAAGTTCACTGAAATACAAACAGAAAATCATATTTTCTAGTTTACTGAAATTACTGTTACATGGAACACAAATACTGAATTTGAAAATCATATTCTAGTACTGACAAGACTGAATCAATGCCACCTTCATCTTCCCTTCATCCATAGAAAAACCTAGGAAATCAAAGAATACATGTCTCAGAGAACTGAATGGAACATGTTACAAAAAATAAATGTAGTAGTAATAGTAGTAGTAGTAGTTTTATTCATCCACAGATCTCTTTTTACAAGGATGCAGGACATGTCAAAGTATTTACAAATTTAGATCAATTTAAAATAAGTTAATTTGTATACACATATATTTACAGACAGACGTCTAGTTAGAGACAATCGTTACATTTACTCCTGGTACACAATACTTTTTTTACAAATAACTTACTAAATAATGTAATGCCACATTGTTCACTCATATCTCACTATCAGTCACTGTACATACTATACACACGTTGTTTCATAACACTTCACACACACACACACACACACACACACACACACACACACACACACACACACACACTGGTAATCTCTGTGCCACTTTCCGTACCACAACGTCCCATTGCTATCTTGAACAACTGAGTCAGCATCCCTCCATAATGAGTGAGATGTTGAGCTCAGAAAGAGAAAGAGGTGTTAGTATTGTGTTATGCATAGCTTGGGGGTAAGTATTTCTAGAGAGGAAAAAAGAAGGAAAAAACATAAAGTGAAGGTGTCATGTGAAATGTTGTATTTTTTATAATCATTATTATTATTTATTTGCATAACTTTTTTTTATCAAACCCCTTCTCTGTTTTAGCTAAGTAATCCTTCAATGTATAAAATGTATTGCATAACAGATACTTTTTAGCTGTCTTTTTAAATAAGTGTATTTTTGCAATTTCTTTAGTCTCTTTTAGTAATTTATTGTAGAGTTTTATTCCTTGGTAGAAAATGCTGTTTGGAGTTTTATGTTTATTTTTTCTTGGTAAATGTAAGTTGAGTCTATCTCTTGTTGCATGGTCATGGACAGAGCTGTTTGTGCAGAAATTACCAATGCTATTTTTAATGTGTACAACTGACTGGTAAATGTATTCACATGGAGCAGTTAAAATCCCCAGTGTTCTGAACAGATCTTTACAATGAGCTCGACTAGTATTTCTGTTTATCATTCTTATGGCTCTTTGCTGGAATGTGAAAATTGTGTTCATATTTTCTGCATTTGTTCCCCAAAAAAGAATGCCATAGCTAAGAACTGAGTGTACATATGAATAATATGTAACTAAAAGACACTGCATGTTACACACTGATTATAGGATTCTAAGGGCATAACACGCTGATGAAAATATATGTTTCTTCCCTCATCATTAGAAGCACAGCATATTACATGAAAAAATATTTTCTCTAACAGCTGCATGTTATGAAAAAACAAAAAGTAAATTCAATTATGTTCTTGCCAATCTGGCTCGATTATTATTGCTGGATGCTGCTGTAGTGCTCTCTCTGCTTGCAGTTGGCAGACTAACTGAGCCAGCATCTCAGGGATGAATGCTGCAAAGACAAGAAGCGAAAAGGACTGTAATATCCATTATGGAATAAAAATTCGTCACGGACTAAAATTACAGCAGCAACTGCTCAAAAGCTTGGTAGTACAGAGGTATGCCTCTACCAACTAGAACCTAAACAGTTGCTGTGAGGTGCACAGGTATATTGAATCAATAAAACAATTAACTTACATGGCTCACTATCCTGGCGAAAGCATCTGTTGCTGCTACCTCTGCTGATACTGTCATTGGAATCTATTTGCTTCATTTGTTTTCCCCGAAAAACAAAAAAAACAAAAAGGAATAGAAAAAGAAAAATTGATGCATGAACACACAAGCAAACACACAGGTGAACTGACAATGGCAGAATGAGAGTGACTGCACCACAATGAGGATTTATATAACCTCTATACCCTCCGCCCACTATTTCATCCAGGAAGCCCATAGGAGGAAGGCATTCCTCCACACCTGCTAATGAATGTTGGTCTCAGCACACAGGACAAGTTGGTGCTGGTCCGCCATTGATGAATTTCGCTCACTTATGTATGTAGGTTCTGGTGCACCCTGCAAATACCCACGAATTATAGCCTATACCCGAGTGTTGTACAGGATTTTCAGAACAAGTAACGATACTTTGGCAATGTGAAAACGCATGTATGCTCTGGTTTCTTCTATCTTCGAAAATAACTCATATAAAAGGGAGAAAACTACACTTCGCATGAGAAATTTGCAGTGTATGGTCAACAACATCCCCATATCGGATTTTTTTTAAACTGAGAAGTCTATATCAGGGATGGAACTACTGTATACATCCCAGCTGCTGGTGCTTCACTCGCATTGTGCTGGGGACGGCAGTGGGAGTCATGAGGGTGTTGGGCAGAAGCAGGAATTCATGAATTAGCTTGGCCTCCAGCAACTGACGGTTCCTTGGCTGGCCGGTTCTTCAGGTACACAATACACTCCATAGATGGCGTAGGAGTAGACTAGAGGTGACTGGTCGGTCTTCTTTTTCATCTTGAGACACTTTGTTCAGGTGAGATAATATTGTATGATATATTTTTCATGTTTCTATTTGCTAGGATGCGACTTGCGACTCGTAAATAGGTACAAGTGTGTTTCATTCCCAAATTATGTTGCTACACTCCTGTATATATGGAGTGAGATGTGATAGCTTGCTGTCCTTTTATTGTTATTAACACCACCCATCCTACCCATATAGGGCTATTGGCTAGACTGACTGGAGCAACTCTCCAGTGCTAGACTAACAGCGAAAGATCCATTCCACACCAAGCTGTTATTGATCAAACTGGTTGGAGTTACTGTCTAGTGCTTAATCAATGGCAACCCAGATGACTTAGATAAACAATACACAGCACTACATACAAAATAACGACTTTTGCCTGTCAGCAGAGACTAAGTCCTTTTCCCACCAATTTCCAGATGGATGAGGGGAGAAAAGTGGGGAAGAGCAAACAGCACACTCTGGTGGTGGTGTTTGAACTATGTCAGCTGGTCTCCAAATCTCAATGTGAACACACAAAATTTGATATGGTGTTTGAACTATGTCAGCTGGTCTCCAAATCTCAACGTGAACACACAAAATTTGATATTCCCGCCAATAAATCTCAATTTCCCGCCATTTTTAACTTCCCCTCCAAAATTTCAATTTCCTGCCATTTCCAGAGGTGGGGGTGAAGATGAAGGGAGGGAGGGGGAAGGACCCCACATGCCGGCTGGGGAAAACCCATCGTCATCATATCATGGGGTTGGGGATGCAGCAGAATGTATGCAACCTCCATTAACAAGGTGAGGCAATACCAACTTTGTCCCACTACTCCCTGCTTGCAATAGTTCACAGACCATCACTTTTGCGCTCTGGAAGAGTGCCATTGCCAGCCAATGTGCTTTGTGTTGGACTGGGAGACCAGGGGCCAGGAGGATTTGGTGAACCATGGCATTATTCAACTTTCACTCATATCTTGTTTTGTGGGGGGGATGGTACATTCGTTTTATGCTCACAGAGACGAGGCAGAGTGTGCCGTACCGACCTGTGATCAAGACAGTATGCTCAGTCGTTTACTGTGTAGCTGTGTGTTGTAGTGGTGGTAAGACATGGTCATCCAGATTGGGCATGTTTGAGGTAGTGTCAGTGACAGCTGTGGAATGTGCGAGCTAAAGGCTCTCGCACTGCTCGCACATGGGTAATGTACAGACTTCATCTATGTGCCAGTACAACATTGTCAGTATGGAGCGCATTTTATGCTTTTTAGGTGTCCATGTACAGCTGGCTCTTGATCGTCGAAACACATTCCTTTAGTGTGTTACAGCACGCATCACCATTGTATTGTTGTTCAATGGATCATGAAGTAGTTTTCAATGGCCAAGGAAGAATCAGGGCAAAGAGCCCCAGGATGTGCAACGATGTTAGCAGCACTGTATTTTTAAATTCAGTGAAAGGCGAAAGTGCCATATAAAGTTGACTCCTATGCCTGATTGACTCACATCAGTAACAAAGTAGATCAATGACAACTGTTGATCCAAGCTTAGTTCGAAGGTGTAGATAGTAATGTGCATGGTGATATGTAAGTCATTTGCCATGCAGAGTTGTAGGAATGTTGTGCCAGTTAGTGTTGCAATTGTTTCCTTTAGGTAACACACTGATATCTGACCCCCATATTAACAAGTAAGTATTTATGCATGCTTCAACCAAATCTAATGCCCGCATCTCGTGGTCGTGCGGTAGCGTTCTCGCTTCCCACGCCCGGGTTCCTGGGTTCGATTCCCGGCGGGGTCAGGGATTTTCTCTGCCTCGTGATGGCTGGGTGTTGTGTGATGTCCTTAGGTTAGTTAGGTTTAAGTAGTTCTAAGTTCTAGGGGACTGATGACCATAGATGTTAAGTCCCATAGTGCTCAGAGCCATTTTGAACCAAATCTAATGTCTTCCACACAATGCTGGGGTGGCATGGAGAATATTTGCCCCATGAATTGTGGGTGTTGGCAGCTTGACGTTTCAGCATGGGTTAATGTATTTGCAGTGCAGATGGCGGCAGGGAGGCCAGCAGTTATGTGCAGTGTCGCCAAACAGGACAAGATACCAACAATTCAGTGAGCTTGAGGCGGTGGCAGTGCTCAGTGCATCATCGCTTGTGCCTCCTACATGCATATCACCAAGAATATTGTCAGAGTTTTTTTTTCAAAGTTCCAAGGCAGTTTTGGGTTCTGAGCTTCTAACAAACCAGTCTAATGCATTGTATGACACTATTTTTCAAATTTCAAATGAGGTGCAAAGTAGATGAAGCTAATTTTCAAGCTATGTAAATTTCATGTTTGTCTAATGAGTTAACGACCAAACATAAAGCCACAAGATAATAATCATCCTATTAAGTATATATTAAGAGAGTCTAAAAATATAATTTTAAAGAACATTAGCATTCCAAAACACATAATTTCATTTCAGTTTAATAATGTTTATCTTCAAAGAAACCATGTGTACTGTGGGGCCGTGGGTGGAATAATTGTTAATGTTCCTATTATTTATTTAATGCTGTTGTTTGCCGTTCTCACCACTGGCTCTCTAACTACAATATTGGCAACCAGATAGTGATTAGCAAAACGTGAAGCCTGTAATTAGAATTCCTAGTGCCCACTTCATCTGAGAAATACATTTATAGCTACAGCTTAGAGCTCTGAGGAATTAGGAGACTGTCTGGGATTCATAATCAAAAAATATTCTCTCTAAAATGTTCACTATATTCTGAAAGTCACAGACCAAAAAGAATCCACACAATCCAACTACCAGAGCATTTCAGAGTCTAATGCGCTGATGAAACTATAACTGTTCAAATTGAATGTTTAAGTGAATGCTCCCCATAATTTGATGATAATGTTCATCAAACGCCACGCTAATAATGGTAGAATGTCTGTCCTGCGGCAGCACGTGAAAATACGACATATGCAAACTAAAGACAGATCATTAACGTCATCCCAAAATTAACATTTCACTCGAAAACGATTTCATGGTTATGCGTATCCCGAGTAACTTATTACTGCATCCGAGGCTGTTTATATCAATGATACCGACGTGACGTGACTCCCAGCACAGGTGGTGCGCTAATCATCGTCTGGAGAGAACTGGGGCCTTCTTCTCTCGTGCAGCGTTCTTACATATAAAGCCGCGGTGCGGACGGCTAAGGCAACGCCTGATCAAATCTGCTCTCCCGACTAGCCGCTGGGCTAGTAATGCACCACTTCAAGTTATCGAATAAATCATTGCTTCCTTTGTTGATGGCTGATGAAGCTTTCAATTTAATTGTGCAATCAGTACACTAGTAAGTAACCATAATAAAAGTCTGACGTGGCTTAGTCAAATATTTTGGGCGAGAGAATTAATTTAATTACACCACACGCAGTAGATGAGCTCTCTGAACTTGCCCTTTGGAGATACGCTATCGCTATAGTTTTATAGTTATTCAGTTGAAACTTCTCACATCTTTATGATTATAGCGGATATCCCTTCTACTTAAATTTAAACATCCTAGCTTTATTTATTCGCCTACTTAATTTATCTTGCTTCCTTAATTTTTAAGATAAAAACCAGAAAATCATGAATTTCAACTAAAATTTTAATTTTTGAGATCCAGAATACTGTTTCTACTAAAGTATTATGCAAAAGGAATCTAAATATTAATTTTTAAGTTTCTAGCTCTTTTCTGTTGCGCCAATGATTTTTACAGAAAAACGTCCAAATTTCGAAAATGGTTAAAGTTATTGAACTGATATTCAAGACATATTGATTTAGTATTACTCCTGACATGCTAGAAACGTTTCAGGTTATTTACTTGATTTTAAAGTATTGGGCAACATTTATGACGTCAGAGCTAGACTGGCTGGCATACAATGGAAACACTGATGTGAATTTTATAAGGCGTGAGTATGCTGCTTCCCTACATCACCCTCTACTTAACTTTTTTGAATGTAAATGAAAAAAAAATTAATTACAAAAAGGGAAGCAAGAGTACAACTTAACTCCTTATGAAAAATTAAAATTGAAATGTAAACATATAGAAATATTAAAAGAAAACTTATTACCTACTTCAATTATTTAAATTGCTGGCATGTTCACTGCCTCTCAAGCAACATTATCACTCAAAATTTAAGCAAAATCAATGAAACACTTTGGCATACATATTGCCTTAGACAGACAAACACATAAAAATATGTAAAATTATGAAAATCTTAAATCCATTAAATTGTCTGTAAATATTTTTACATGCACAAATTCAAAGAAAATAACACAGTTATTCATGATACATAAACAGATAATTATATCTTAGCAGTCTTTTCTAAACCTGAAAGAAAATTTCACAAATCATGACAATTTCGTTTTTACACACGTGATTGAAGCCGCTTTGGCTGGCGTTCTACACTTCCATTCACAAAGGTAGAGGAGGGGAAGTTGCTATGTTGTGCGTCCTTCACGTTCACTCTAAATTACATGGGGAAAGGGGAGGGGTCACTGTGAGTTGTGTCCAAGTCACTCCACGCTTTCACGCAGGTACCAGGCTGCCATTATCTGGTTTGTCCTGTAGAACAAACAAAAAGAGTGCCTCAGACTCTGTTCACTTAATATCTAAGGGTGGTTCACAATGCAATGGGGATATATACATTTTATCTTTCAATATGTTACTGGAACAAAGTTAACAGAACTTTTTCAATTTTACTCTCGCGGTTACTTAACTGTCATAAAATCGGTAAACAAATGGCTCAAAACGCTGTTAGTCACGTACTAGAGAAAATTTATGCTCAAGGCATACAATCATAAATCCTATTTAATCTCAATTTATTATTTCTGGGCCAGAAGGGCCAGAACACTGAACCAATGCTCGGTACATTCCTGACAAATCTGTATTTTATTTACTTAACTGACTCATCTTCGATTACCTTATTCTTAGAGATAGTATGAGTATATTTGATTAGCAGTTGTCTTCTCAGCCTCTTTGTACATGTGGGTAATTTGTGGTAATAGTACAGTTATGAGTGTTCAAAACACAATACGTTTAGTTGACTACTAAATCCACTTATTGGTCCTCTGCTGCTGTGTCAGTTCCACATCTGCAATTATGTACTTACTTCATCAAAGTGTATTTATGCTGAGCCATTATGTTACTCAATTATGTTGCTAGTGTATGTACTTATTTAACACTCACTCTATTAAAATTTAAAGCATAGGATAGCACATTTATTTCATATCTATAGTGTATTGCAGCTGATCAGTTTGCTCACATGGCAATCCATTTCCACTTGATCGGACGCTGAAACCACAGGTAGTCTCTCTCGACCTACCACTAAAGTGCATTAAGTAATTATGGCCGAGCGTAATGCTAAATTCCTTAAACCCATAGGACACCATGAGCTGCTGTGTCTCATCTAACATAAGTGTACCTATGGTCGCATTCACGCCACCAACTCATAACCTCAATACGTATAGGTGTGTCCTGCCACACACTACACCAAATAACGGCCAGCTTCAACCTTATAAACATTTCAAGGACGTGTCCTTCACGTCTCAACCACAAACACCGCCATTCCTTGCTACACAAGGTGAGTTCATTCTTACAACTTATCTGCATATTTTTCATAACACTAAGCAATCTCTTTTACTATTAATTAGTTAGCTCTACAGCGTACAATAGGTTTCACTGCCACTTCAGATGCTGCTTGAATACGAATTTGTATATCTTTTTAAATTACTGTTGGTGGACCATTTCCAATAAAACAACAACTTTGTGCTTATAATATTACCAGGGTTCTATACATACTTGTTACTCAAATACCTTTGTATCTTAATTACATCACACTTCTCTGTTGTTTATGTCAGTGTTAGGTTTGTCACATTAGGTATATTCTTCACTAATCGGTGGATAGAATGATTACAAAACTCATGGCTTGATAGCCATGACGGAAAATTTTTGTATTGCAAAGAAGGAGTCGAAACTTTGGTGGATAGGAAAGATGCAGATAGAGTGAGACCTGAAATGGGAAAGAAGATCTCACACAGCTGGGACTGCACAGCTGCCACACTGTGTAGAGGTTACAGAACAATCTCCTCCCTACAGAATTCATTAGCTTAATGCTGGCTTGACAGTCATGCCGGAAGATTTTAGTATTTGAGAGTAAGAGCCGAAATTTTGCTGGATAGGAAAGATGAAGAATGAGTGAGACCTGAAAAGGAAAGAAGATCTCACACAGCAGGGACTGAACAGCTGCCACACTGTGTAGAGGTTACAGAACAACCTCCTCCCTACAGAATTCATTCACTACCTATGAACTTCTTTAGGTCGATCACGTTCCTGAGACCGAATAGCTTTTTTCTCTAGGGTACTGTACCCTATATGCATTGGCATGTGGTTTTCCTATGATCCTGAAAGGTCCTTGGTATACGAACATGAATTTCTTTGTTTCTGCATTTATTTCCTTTGATTTTTCCTTGGTTTTGACAAGGGCTAACTGACCTATTTCAAAACTGGTGGGTACAGCTTTTGCGTCATGACGCTTCTTCCTTTCAAATGCTCTTTTACTTATATTTGCCCTAGTCCTTAACTTCTTCTCGTCTATGGATATTTGCGTTAGAATAGGGAATTCTACCATATCTGCAATCACATTGTGCGGTTCTTGGCCAAACATCAATTCGCAAGGCGCAAAACCAGTTGCATCAAGCCTTAAGTTGTTAATTACATTCTCAAAATACTTCATGTGCTCTGCCCAACTTGAGTGTTTCCGAGCACAATAAGTCCTGGAAAGCCTATTCAATTCTCTCATAATACGTTCACTCATATTTCCTTGGGCGAAATACGCAGATATTTTCAGATGTTTCACTCCGGCCTTATCCAGACGTTCTTTAAATCTATCAGAAGTAAATTGAGGCCCATTGTCTGACCGTAAATTCTTCGGAACGCCAACGTTCACGAATAAATCTTTTTCCAACCTTTCTATCAACGTTTTTCCATTTGCTCTTTTAATTGGGTATAGCTTAACATATTTACTAAATCCTTCCACAACAACAAAAACATGGGTGCACCCACCTCTCCAAGCAGGAAGAGGGCCAAACAAATCACAAGCCAGTAATTCTAGGGTTTCAGTTGGCTCTACTGAATGCATATCCCCTTGTATTCTGGTGTTAGCAGCACGGACTTTCTGGGTGCTAGACGCTTGGCAACACGGCGGTACATGTTGTCAAACACAACCTTCTCTTTTAATTTGGCAATGCACTTCTTTGCACCGTAGTGCCCATACCTCAGGTGTACATAGTCGATTAGTAAGTCTACATGTTGTGAGGGAAAGCAAAGCTTCCAAGTTTCATCATTAGATACTACATGTTTATCGATAAAAGTTACCGGAATTACTCCGGTTATCGGCAAGACCAATTTTAACTGGCTTCTTTCAAAGTCAACAACACTCTGATATTTCGACAAGAAAACTATGCCAATTAAAACCTCAATACTGAGACTGTTTACAATTAAGCATGGATGATCAATTAAATTACCATTAATATCAAAGGGCAGTAAAGCTTCTTGCTTTACCGTTTTTGACACCTTGCCAGTAGCACCAATTATTCTTAGTCCTGATACCCTCATTACGGTAAGCTTGTCTTTACCAGGTAATGCATCAAAGAAGGACTGAGATATCGCACTCACCTCACTTCCACTGTCTAAGAGACAACGTACATTGATACACAACATATTCACTATTATTATAGGATGGCTTATTCTAGGTTGTACTGGTGGTTCCTCAAACTCATCCTATAGTTCCTATTGGATTTATCTCCAAATAAAGTGATCGACATCTGTCTTCATTACATTTAGGTCAAAGTGTGTAGGGGTTTCCTGAACTACGTTTTCAGCTGCCTTTTCCAGTCGGTCTATTAATTTCAAATCGAAACACCGCACGACTTCATTACATTTAGTTTGCTGAACATGACCCAAATTACTGTAGTCTGAGCAATTCTTCGCCTCCAGACCGGGCATAACCCTAGTTACAGCTAAACCACTTTCACTATTATCGTCGGGTTCCTTCTCCAGTGACAACTGGTCACAGCTACTGACCCCCCACAGGCTATCCTCTACATTCTCACTTACCTCCTGTCCTAAATCTATTAGTACAGTATCAACATCCTGCACAGGCACTTTAGATAAGAGCACATCATACTCATCATAAATATAAGCATGAATTTCTTCTGCTTCTTTACCTGACAATTCAGTATTTTGTAGTTCTTCCCTACCGTTACACTGCTGCGCCTTCTCTTTCTCTTCCCACCTAGAAAGCGTCTCTAACACGTATCTATCAAATACTGTGAGTGGTTTAATATTTCTGCAGTATCATTGGATGCTACCGACCCATCATCCGAATCCTCAGTTCCTCAGTTTGAGTATTCTGATCTGTCATACTAATTACTGCAATTACTGGCTTAGGAATTACTGTAATTACTGGTGAGCGCCAGTGTGCTCATAGACGGGAACTAGTTTTCCTGCCTCGGCCTACTACTGTTTCCTTTATTTCCATTATAGTTAACTGGCACAGCATTGCTTTCCGCACTGTTGTTTACCTGCATAATTTTGTTCGGAACAAAATTACTATCATTTGGATGCCATTGTTGGTTCTGGTAATTATTTCTCCAATTCCTACCTTTCTTAGGATGGCGAACACCTACCGTTCTGATGTTTACATTGCCATTCTGCTCGTTCTTAAAATTACTACTAGTGTTATTAGCATTTCTGTTATTACGTGCTTGCTCCTCATTGGCAGCCACACGCTCTACACGTTCCAAATATTCAATGAAACGATCCAGATTGTCTCTAGGGGCAGATATTATTCTAGTTTGCCAATACCATGGCAGTTTGGCTTCAAGACCTGGTATTATCATTTCAGGTTTCAGCTTTTCCGCCAAATGTGACAAACGTGAAATCCATGACCTAGCAAATTCTTTAATAGATTCCTTGCCTGCATTGAAGCGTTTTCCACTCTTATTGCTAGACCAATACTCATTAATGAAAGCTGTTTTAAATTCTGCTAATGTTTTACACTCCAACATAACATCAGCTGACCAACGCATGGCGTCAACTGCTAAAGGGCTTCTAATAAATGAGATTTTCTCTCGTTCAGACAATGTTGGTGGAATAAAATCTTCAAAATCGTTCCAGAAATCTAGCGGGTGGATATTTTTATGTGGATCGAACCGCAAGAACTGCCGACATCTGATAAATGCGGCGTTTGCAGCTACAACTCGTTGTATACTACCATTACCAGAAGTTACTGAAGCTACTTTACTCTCAATGTTAGCAATGTTAGTACTAATATTTTCTACTCTCATTTCAACATTACCTACTCTTTGCACAATATGAGTAGTATCAGTTTTGATTGCATCTATTTCTGCTTGACATATGTTTACTTTTATATTAACATCTTTAAACCTATCTGAGCACAGTTCAGATTCCGCCTCGATCTTTTCTGTTAACTTGTGGTCCAGCTTCGCATCTTCCATTTGGAAGTCTTTGTGAACCTCAGCAACTTCAGATTTTACTGTTTTATAATTTCAGAAAATTGTTGAGCAACCTTTTTCTTAATATCCTCATGATTATAATCAATTTTATAATTCAGACTGTCCAGATCCTCTTTCAACTTATTGCAACCAGCCTTGAAGGTATTGTCCATTACCTCCAATCGTTTATTAAAATTAGTTTGGCTGGCCACAATCTCATACTTTAATTCAGCTGTCATTTTAGCATTACTGCTAGCTATTGCTTGTAATATAACATTTAAATCAATAGCCCCAGTATCTTTGGGTTGCTGACTAGCTGGTTTTTTATCACATTCAGGTGACGAAAAACTAGCTCCAATACCAGAATCATCAAAACGAAATGAAACATCTGATTGATCAGTCATATCTAACTTATCCTTTTTAAACTCTACCACCTCTGATGACTGTTTCGTTTTTAACTCATCAGATCAACTATCATCCAATAAATTAACAATTTCTGATTTCTGCTTTACTACAGGGGTCTCAATTATTGAATCATTGCCCCTTTTCATACTACTGTCGGGAGACAATACTTCATATTTAACTTTAACATTACTATTTTCATGCATATTTACACTTGAACCGTTGTCTGGATTTGCAGTTCCCTTAACAGACATTGGTTCTGATTTAAGTTTAACCTCAGTTTCTTCTGGCGGTTCCATCGCCGACAGTCTTTTAGTGCAGGTTAGTAAAAATTTTAACAGCTTTTCACTTAACTTAGTTCCTGCACGACGTATGGCATTGCCGGCGCGGCCTACTAGGATTACTGATGCGACACGGCGCGTTGAACTGCAGACGGCACTTCGACGGCTGCTGGGTGTTTGCGTGGCCCGCAACTGCAGGCGCGGCTCCGGTTGCTCCAGCGGACGACTGCGGTGAGGCGAAACTGGCTTTTTGCGATGCCGGCAGAGCCGCTAGACTCAGTGCCACTTCTGTCAATCCAGATGCGTTGTTAATCCAATTGCGTCCACATGCACATGTAACACTATCACTGTTCTATTACTCAGTTGCGTGTCGCATTTCACTCCTGAATCCGTATATTTAAAAATCACTTTCACTTTTACTCAGTTTCTTTCCTGGCCGATGCACCATATGTGGGGCGGCGGGTGGAATAATTGTTAAATGTACGTTTTGTATTTATGCTCTTTGCCGTTCTCAACACTGGCTCTCTAACTACAATATTGGCAACCAGAAAGTGATTAGCAAAACGTGAAGCCTGTAATTAGAATTCCTAGTGCTGACTTCATCTGAGAAATACATTTGTAGCTACAGCTTATAGCTCTGAGGAATTGGGAGATTGTCTGGGATTCATAATCAAAAACCATCCTCTCTAAAATGTTCACTATATTCTGAAAGTCACAGACCAAAAAGTATCCACATAATCCAACTACCAGAGCAGTTCAGAGTCTAATGCACTGATGCAACTATAACTGTTCAAATTAAATGTTTAAGTCAATGCTCGCCATAATTTGATGATAATGTTCATCAAACGCCACGCTAATAATGGTAGAATGTCTGTCCTGCGGCGGGACGTGAAAATACGACATACGCAAATCTTTGCTGATGGCCGATGAAGCTTTCAATTTAATTGTGCAATCAGCACATTAGTAAGTAACCATAATAAAAGTCTGACGTGGCTAACTCAAATATTTTGGGCGAGAGAATTAATTTAATTACACTACACGCAGTAGACGAGCTCTGAACTTGCTCTTTGGAGATACGCTATCGCTATAGTTTTATAGTTATTCAGTTGAAACTTCTCACATCATTATAATTATAGCGGATATCCATTCTAATTAAATTTAAACATCCTAGCTTCATTTATTCGCCTACTTAATCTATCTTGCTTCCTTAATTTTTAAGATAAAAACCAGAAAATCATGCATTTCAACTAAAATTTTAATTTGTGAGATCCAGAATACTGTTTCTACTAAATTATTATACAAAAGGAATCTAAATATAAATTTTTAAGTTTCTAGCTCTTTTCTGTTGCGCCAATGATTTTTACCGAAAAATGTCCAAATTTCGAAAATGGTTAAAGTTATTGAACTGATATTCAAGACATATTGATTTAGTATTACTCCTGACATGCTAGAAACGTTTCAGGTTATATACTTGATTTTAAAAGTATTGGGCAACATTTATGACGTCAGAGCTAGTTACAGCACATTGGCTGGCACACAATGGAAAGACTGATGTGAATTTTACAAGGCGTGAGTATGCTGCTTCCCTACAGTACTTATGAATTTCCAAATCTGTCCCATAATGTATTCAGAAATCTTTTATAATACACTAGCTAACATTTGATTAACTGATTCCAAAAAAAAAATGTAGGTAACTTCACTCAAAATTTTGTCACATGCATAAAGCAAGCTCTTTTGTAAAATATAAACAACTTTTTTGAGTCACAACTTCTAACACTTTTATTCTTATTAAGTGTTATTTAAACCTCTTACTATCACAAGTATAATTTACAGACAATTTAAGAACCAATGATACACTTTGTTAACATCTTTTCATTGCGTGTAATCACTATATATTAAATACATAAATTAATATGATAGCATTTTTTAATATGTTCAGGACAGTGCAATACATTAGACAAATCAGCACTTGGCGCCAAAGTCATCTCAGTTGTATTTCACATATGTCTGAGTGAGAAAGCATGGTATATTGTTTTCTTATACACAATTTGTTATGAAATTGTTTTGATATTGATTGGAGAGCTTTGGAAGTACTTTGGAGAGAGGTGGTTTGGAGTGGTGAACATAAGAAATACTGTTGTGACTATGTTTTCATCTCAATAACTTCTGAAAATGATCAGCTGCTAGTGTTCTCATTTGCTATTAAAACAACACACGAACCTCAAGAATCACCTGAAAGATAACGACTGCCACAAATGCATTAAAAACGATAAGTGTTTTATTTTCTATATTGAAATGTTACTTTTCACTGTATAAATGCACAAAATCTTAGTCGCTACACTGAGGAAATGCGTGAGTACCAACGATTTAACTTACTTTATTTGAAGAGCTGGTGAGTGTCCCATTTCAATCTCCTACTTCTATGATACGTTAGTTCTTAGAACTAATTATCACAAAATACTTTCATATGTTTTTCCCTCTTGTCATACATTCTGGTCATCATAAACTCCTGCCACAAACAAGGCTGCTTCTGTCAGATTAGCATTGGTTAAAAAATTAGACTTTTAAGTCATTAGAAGCCATCTGGTCTGTACTTCAACTCAGACCCAACGTTTAGTATATCCCATGAGAGGGCTTATTACAACATTAATCCTTTCATTATTAGTCACGTCTTCAGGAAAGAATTATTGACAATCTTTATGACATCTATATTATGACATCCATTCTGTCTTCTGTGTGGGTCAAATTTCTCTTAACCAACAATAATTTTTATATTGGCAACTTTGTCTACAAAGTAATTTGGCTCCTCTTTGGTCATAAACATTACCTTGAATATTAAAAGTGTTGATGACACACTTCTGTTTGCAAACAACTACCTGCTTGTGACTCTTGAAGCTTTTCCGGCGGATATGTCGTAAACAGTCTTCATGGATTTGTCACCGGATCACATTCTGCGAATTCCACAATATTTCTTTGGAGCAACTGTCAGATATCTTCAGGTGGTTCAACATTGGTGGCGACTAGGTATGACTGACGGTATTCGCATATCGATGCCCTGTTTGCCACCTAGCCACCAGCAAGGTGAACCACCTGAAGATGTCGGACAGTTGCTAAAAGGAAATATTGTGAAATTTGCACAACATGATACGGTGACAAACCCATGAAGTCTTTTTACAACTACCTACTTATTTAAGACAGTCTCAGTATCAGACAAAACTTTTCTCAAATTTCAGATTTCTGGTCTATTATTCTTTGACTATTTCTGCTTTTAAAGTAGATCATTTTAAAGTCTGCTACATCAGTAGCGCCAAAAATATCGAGTAAGGACACCATATAAAAGACTTTTTATTACGATGTTATTTTCTGGTGCTACCAGCTTATTTCAGCCCCATGGCCATCGTCAAGCTATCTGCAAAGATATGGAATTGTTGTTGCAGGTATCTCTACCTGTTCATAACTAATAACAATTTTGTGTATATCTACCATGGTGTCTATTTCTATAACACAAGTTAACTATGTCACTGTCTAATTCCTTGTATTGCTAAGTATCGTGGATACAGCACAGACGAAATTGTTATTCTATAGATATGTAATGTCTCAGCAGTGGAATTTTTTGCTGAGCAATATTTGTAAGGCTTATTTAATGTTTTCCATATGTCTGAAAGCTTGAGTCACTGTCGCTTCAGTTGACACCTAAGTCAACAATGTTAGGTGGTCACATAGTTGGCATATTTATCTATGCAGTTGTGAGTTGCAGGTGTTGTTTTTGAATGTAAATTGTATTCCATGATTTTAGTAAAATTGTCAATATAATATTTTAATGTTTTAAGTCAGTTTGTTCGTTACGAATTTTGTCGGACTATTTGCACGTATGGATGAAGATAAACTTCTAAAAAGTTCGCTGCATGGGATAGCTGTGCAGTCTAAGGCGTCTTGTCACAGCTCACGCAGCTCCTCCCGTCGGAGGTTCGAGTCCTCCCTCGGGCATGGATGTGTGTCTTGTCCTTAGGGTAAATTAGATTAAGTAGTGTGTAAGCTTAGGGACCGATGATTTCAGCAGTTTGGTCCCATAATATCTTGCCACAAATTTCCAAAATTTCTAAAAATTTCATTATTCGAACTTTTGGTGTTATCCACAGAGTTTGCATCGCATTCTCTATCTGGTTTACGTTGTGGTTTTCTGTTTGTATGTAGCTGAAGACTGTGGATGGACGTGTGTCACTGTTTCTGGTATGTTTTTAGTATCTGATTTTGGGCAGAATTTTTATATATCTGTGTCGCACTTTCAGGCAGTGTATCACAACAAATCGAGAAAAAAATGACGTCTCTTGGATACATCTTTAATATGCTGTAGCACTGAAACTGTATATTTCCATAATAAGCACATATAAATACGAAATCCAGCAAATACGGCTCGATAGCTTTGGAAACAGACACAACAAGATTGCACTGTACCATGTACTTTTGTTACAGAACCTGGGCACAGGACTTGTGGTCTCCTTACCCAATCAGAGCACAGAATGAGAAGACACTACACATTATGTAATCAGGAAATCATGTCATCAGATTTTCAATGCACAAACGACGAAAAAAGTTTGAGAATGAAACACAAATAAAGCAGATACTCCAAGACAATGTACAGCGCCTAGCAAAGTGATGCTGTAACATGCCGATTTCCCAGAAAGGCACGGAACTGGAGTCACTAGTCATTCTTGCAGCATTCTTCAAAAGAATTACTGTTTTGCAATTCCGATGGGTGGATAAATTTTACCCACTTCAACAAAAAGCGTAATGTAATATTTCTTTCTGGCGATGTGCTCGATAATCAGCTAGATAACCCGCGGAGTGTTTAATCTTTCTGCCAGATTGTTGACCTCTGACGTCCCACCACATTCTGTCCACATTTCTGAGTGTGAACACAATGCTCTTTTGTATCTACAAAGTTCAGACTGTTTCACTTTAAGGTGCCGAAACCCTTCAGTGTTGTATGAACTGAAGCAGTCACTATCGATCGTTGTCCCTGGAAGAATCTTTTTTGTGATTATCTTCAACAACATTGCCTTGGTCCGAAATTCAATGGGCTCAAGGATCATTTTTCTCGACTCTCGCTGAAATTCACTGACACCCAATTTCGTACAATTTCATAGCCTTTGTTGTGTTTCCTGTTCCCAAATTTTGTTTCAACTCACCAAGCTGTTGCATTTCAACCTAAACTAGACCTCTGGCTACGCTACAGATCTGTCTGTCACCAAAACCAGATATTTTTTCCTGCCAATTCAAGCTGTACTCTTACGTTTCGGCCTAACAACACCCTAGGAAATCTCGAGATATTCCGAAAATACAGCTGGAAACAGCTTAATCACACTCCTGGAAATTTCGACCTAGTCGTAGAATAACTGCCAAGTATTTGAACAATAAATAAAAGTCAATGCTTCATTCCTGGTAATTTAACCTTAGATCACTAAACACTTCCAGAATTTACAATTGCAATTGGTACCAATTCGTGGTTCCTGCCAACATTTTGAGCGGTACAGTTGTCAGTATAGAGTGTAAAATACGACTTTTGTATTTATTTTGTATCTGACATACCACTGGAGACCTTCCAAGTAAGTAGTGCATAAACTATAAATTATGACTTTCTTTGAGTAAGATATGCAGTAAAGTTTACGATGGTTTACTAACAATGTCACAATGCCCCCCAACCCTCTCGTCCTTTAATGTTCTAATATGTAAGTTCTGTTGTTCTTCCAAGCTGATATGGAAACCACGACATATTCGGAATAAAACAGCCCTATATCTCTCTTAAATATCAGTGGCAACGTCACTGCTTCATTCGCATAAATTTAACCTGTCATCTTCCAGTCCAGCCTAACCACATTTCTCATTTCTAACGAAAGAAAGGCAGAACCAAAATTATAAGCCATAGCTCTACTCACTTCTGTACTGTAAATATTTTGTGTTTTTGCGCGCGACGGAATAGTCACGTTTCCATTGGCTGAATAGATCACGTCTGCTTTGGTTACTGTAAGTGGCTAACTAGGCAACATGTCATGCGCTAGGACTGCGTAACAAAAGCAGATCGCACAGTGCAATCACAATTTCACCGTTTCCGAAGCTATCGTGCCATGTTTGGTCGATTTCTTATTTATACTTGCTTCTTCCGCAAATCTGCAGTTTCAGTGCTACAGCTCATTAACCCTTTCTTTACCAGCGTAGCTTATAAGAAATATCGTCTTTCAATACATGTATTTTGCATCAAACCGATTTTAACTACCCTTTGCCACTGTTTACTTGAAGCTCCATGCCAGTAGTGACATCTGGCAGGAACTAGCGCGCGGGAAGAAGGAAACAACTGTTGAGCGTGTCTTGTTGCTGGAGTCTTCATTGTGAAGAATTGATGATAAAAAACGCGTAAAATACGTAAGTTTTGCACTTTCGTTTACAGTCAAATAATTATCGTGTGTTGTGACAATCCTTCCTGCATAAGTACATCATACATTTGACTTGCATAATGATTTCCAGATAAGATAAACGGCGCAAAACCTTATGTTGCTTCAAAGCAACAGTGGAATTGAGTGGAAATTCCGTAATATAAGGCGTCGCTTTACAAATATATTGATGTAGGTGTTTGAAATTTTGCTTTGCAGGTATAAAATCACATTCTAGACACTTTTTAAATATTGCATCACTATGTCTGGCTTTTTGACTGATGCTGACCGAGAATATATTATGAATTTACCTGATAATGAGTTCAATGCATACATTGATGTCCCTGATGGGGATATATCAGATGTTGGGGACGAAGATAAAGATGAAACTGTCGAAATTGATGAAAGTTCTCAAGCTATTTCCGAAGCAGCTGTCATGAATTTCATTCAGGTGGTGGAAAAGGAGGATGGAGCTGAAATTTCGGCAATTAGAGAGGAGCAAGAGACAGAATATGATTTTCCAAAGGTAGAGACCACTAACAGAAGTAACAATATTGAGAAAGTACATAATTATAAGCATAATTACGTATTTTAGACGTCAATATCTTTAAATTTCTGACTGATGCAGTCAGGAGTGGTAAAGTTATTGATTCTCAGCCAAAATCAAATGTAAGCAACAACAATACAAATGAAGGGGCACCATCTACACGTGAGCAGCAGCAGCAAGTAAAACATAGATGTAAGCATAGTGATTATAAATTTAGAAAAACTGATTTTGTGGTACAAGACACAGAATGGAAAGAATCACTTCCACCACCACCAATAGAGGAAATGACACCTTTCCAATATTATAAAATATTTATGAATGATGACGTATTTGAACTCATTGCTGAGCAGTCCAGTATCTATGCTTTGCGGAAAGATTCTGTTTCTTTGCAGACGAGCAAAAATGAAATGGAGCAGTTTGTTGGTATTTTACTGCACATGGGCATAATCAAAATGCCTTCCATTCATTTATACTGGTCGAATGAGTGTAGGTATTCACCAATAGCTGATGTGATGAGCAGAACTCGCTTCTTCCAGCTACTGCGGTATTTTCATGTTGTCAATAATCAAGACTTGCCTGAAGCTGATAGTAATTGTGACAAACTCTTCAAGATTCGCCCACTTTTATCTGCATTGCAGTCATCATTGAGGACACTCCCTCCAGAAGAATACCAAGCTGTTGATGAACAGATAGTACCATTCAAGGGTAGAAGCGGTTTGGAACAGTACATAAGAAATAAGCCTCACAAGTGGGGCTACAAATCTTCTACGAGAGCTGGTGCTTCAGGCATGATGTATGATTTTGAAATTTATGTTGGCAAAAACACCTGCAGTGATAGAGGATTAGGTTTGTCTGGGGATATTGTTTTGGCATTGACGGAAACATTGCCAGAGATACAGCATTTCAAAGTGTTTGCTGATAGTTGGTTTTCGTCTATACCATTAGCAATTGCCCTGAAAGAAAGGGGCATTGAATTCTGTGGCACCATCAGGACAGACAGGATGGGAAAATGTCCCTTGAAAACTGAAGCGGAGCTCAAGAAAACTGGATGTGGCTCCTGTGACTGGAGAGTGGAAACAACAAACAATGTAGCTTTAGTACGCTGGTTTGACAGAAAATGCATAAATTTCGTGTCAACATACGCTTGTGTTGAGCCCATGGCAACATGTAGACGCTATTCTGCATCTGAAAAGAAATTCATTGATGTACCTAGACCTTACATAGTGGAAAAGTACAACAAACATATGGGGGGCGTGGACCTTGCTGACATGTTGATAGAACTATACCGTATCAACTTGAGGTCACGGAAGCGGTATATGCGCATTGTGTACTGGTGGTTGTCTGTAGCAGTTGTCAATGGATGGCTACTCCACCGACGTCAAATGGTCCAACGTGGCAAAACCTCAAAGATGTCACTCCTGCAGTTCCAAGCTAATATTGCTGCAAGTCTACTGCTTGCGGGTGAATCAGGTTCCCAAAAGAAGAGAGGAAGACCAAGTTCTGAAATATTGACAAGGACTCCTGCAGCAAAAAGGACTGTATGTGCAGCTCCAGTTATGGATGTGCGTTTTGATGGGTTCGAACACTTTGCAGATATGGTAGAGAAGAAAGGTCGATGTAAAGTTTGCATTAAGTCTACTACACAAATTTTTTGCACCAAGTGTAAAGTGCATCTGTGTCTCACAGTAAATATGAAGTGTCTCCACATCTTTCATGGAATATAATAACTTCATAAGGCAAAGATACAACACACACTGATGTGTGACAAGATACGCGAAAGTAAAACAGTGAAATGTTTGCAGTACAAAAATTTCAAATTTTTACTAATACACAGAGCTTAATTTGTTAATTACTCGAAGGAAAATTAGTCATCACCACATTGTCAATAATAAAAATGCTGTGCATAGACTTCTAAGCTATAAAATGTGATGTATAAACAAATATTTTGCTTACATGAACCCATGTTTATTGAATTTTGTTTCTATGATGTCACTACCTGTAAGAACCACTGTTGCTTAAAAGCAATGTTAAATTTTTTTGGAATAAAACATATAAAAAAAAGATTTTATCATATTTTACATTTATGCACCTAAATAAGTGTAAAAACGAATGCAGATATTTTTTTTTTCTCAAACCTTCGAAATTCGGTAAAGAAAGGGTTAAAGTTCAGTCCGAGAGACGTCTTTGTCTTCTCAGTTATTTGTGCTACAATGCCCAAAATTGCAATACCGATACATAAAAGTTTAACCTGATTTTGAAATTTCTGCCCCTTTGGCCTCTGTAGAATTTTATGCAGTCATTGCAATTAATTTTGTACGTGTTCATGAATGGTTTCGTTTTCTTCAGTAATGGCTAATTCTCTCAGAACCATGCCACAGACACAAATAGGAAATGTATCAGTTTAGTTAGTACCTCTACTGTAAATTTCACGTGTCTTGGAATGTTAATATGTGTTGATTTGTTTTGTTTATCAGAGGTTTCGTCGACTATTTTGATACTGACTATTTTATTGTGCTATGTATTTGAGGTAGGGCCGTGGAAAAATATCGATTTATCGACATATTCCCAATAAAGTAGCGGTATTTCTTTTCCCGATATATCGATATCGAAATGGCAATATTGAATTCCGTTCTTTTTATTTTACATGATATTTTTTCTCGCAACTTTCGACAAATATTCAAAATTGTAGTAGGATGTAATTTTACTTTGACCGTGTGAAGGAATCTTACTACTTTTTGAGCTTTCATCACAATTATACGTGGCACTGGCACAAAGAAGTAGCACGTATGTACTGCGTGGCAGGGGGGGGGGGGGTGAATGGAATAACAAGATTTCCAGTGTGAAGAAATAGCACACCAGTTGTGTTAAAAAACAATTTTTAACGCAACTAGTGTGCTATTTCTTTCATAGGTATTCTTCAAAAACATTTGCTGAAAATGGTGAAAAAAATCTAAATGACGAAATTAGTCTTTGCGGTGGACAGAGCTGCGTGAAAATGCTGACGCAATCGGGTTCGGTGCTACTAACAGAAACTGAAATGTTTAATTTCACCACGCAATTTTGGCACAACTGCTAGGTCGCTAGCATTTTCACAAATGAAAAAACAGAGATGTCGACATGAAGTGTTACAGATAAATCCAGTATGTAATGAAACGGTACGATGGATCCACTGGACAACTTCTATTATGCCACTTTCATGCAGTTACCATTATTAGCAAAGTGGTTATCGCCAAGTGTGTAGATACATCGTTTTCCTTTCATTTCTTGCTCCAAGGGGAATAAGCAGGCTGCTAGGTTGTTGATGTACAAAATATCTAATAATAAAGCAGTACTTAAATATGCAGCTTCAAAACTGGAAGTATATTTATAATGTGCAGCCAATATTTTTACAGACCACAGTACCTAGATATTTTTCTGTCGATATATCGAGGTCTGATATCAATATATCAGATTCCTGATATTTAAAAATACTACCGTCCTAATTTGAGATCTTCAACTCATTCAGTATTGTATGAAAGTCTCTATGTCTGTGTTTCAGGACGACAGGAATCTGCGTTAATTGTGTTATTTGATGTGTATTTTCTGTAGACTTCGAATTCATGCATATTGTGATGTATATTATGTTAAGTCCAGAAAGTCGGTCGGTTTATTGTTTTCTGGTTCCATTCTGAATTTCATGGTGGGACGAAGTTCATTTATGGTTTTGCGAATCCAAAAGATGTCTGTGTTGGTGCCATCTGTTAGTAGTGAGTTGGTGCCATCTGTTAGTAGAAAGGTGCCATCTGCATAAGAGTAATAATGTACAGTTTTCTTTGCAAATCTATTTGTGGGGCTACAAATATTTGTTCCATTGTGTATCATCTATGTTGCTAGCTACACTACACCCCATGGCTACTCCATCCTTTCCTGTGTATAATGCATTACTGAATTCAAAATTCTGGTTTAGTACTAATTTCAACAGCTCAGTGATCTCCTGTATCCCTGTAATGGGTAATTTTCTATAGTGCAGCAAGTTCTTTTCATTGTATCTTGTATTTTAATATTGTTGTAGAGATTGGTGATGTCAAAGGATGCACTTCATGGCCACTGCCAAGCTATCTGCTAACATACAGTTTTGTTGCTACATACATCTATGTCTGTTCATAACTAATAACAATTTTGTGTATATCTCTCATAGTATTTACTTCCATAACACATCATTAATGCTGTTGGTATCTAATGTCTTGTATTGCTGTATGTCATAGGTGTAATACGGGCAAAATAAGCTTATAGCACCAGAAAATAACATCTTAATTAAAAATCTTTGAATACAGCAGCGTTTTGGCTTACTATATGTATAATGCCCCTAGAAGACATCTATATCACTGCAGTTCCAGAAGAATTTAAAATGTTGACATTTAGGTCATGTCATATTATGGGGAACTTTCTGTGATATATATGCCTAAAATCGAAGATAACAAAATTAATCAGGACTGTTAAGATCAACAACGAGTGTCTACAAAACAAAGTGGTCCCAGCCTATGTGTCAATCAAGATCACAACAGCACCAAAATTCTTGTCAATGATCAAGAACTCTGGAGCACAGTTATAGATAGAACAAGAAATCAAGGTTAAACGGACACAGAAAGAATTTTTTATCAAGATGTGTACATGGTGTACTTGTCTTAGTAATAGCACCAGTCTACTAATTTTTGACCAGCTATCAAAATTCGTTGATAAATACGTGCATTACAGAAACAAACATGTACAATTAACCTATAAAAAGAAACTTGAACTTTTATTGCATGTCCAGTACCCAACTAGACCATAACAGACACATATATAATCTCTCCAGTTCCATGCAAGCACCACAAAGCTAACCGATATCAACATCACATCTGATGAACAGAACTTACTTGACAAATGAATAAAATATCATTTACAACATAAACCAAATACGAAATCATTGAAAAAACTCATATCTGCAACCAAAGTCAAAGGGGACACCCCAAAATTAATAGTCAGACAACAAAATGAACTGTCACTACAAGCATCACACATTACTGAAAAACATTAACCTGCAGTCATAGATACAACCTACAGCCAAAACCAGGTTACTCTAAACTAAATAGCACAAAACCAAAAACTCATCACAAACCACGCAATATCAGTTAAATAACCTGAAGCAACCAGTCGTAATAAATGACAATAATTGTATGAATAAGGTATATGACTTACACAGTGAACATCAGTGAAATTAATAGGAACCCTACGACAGATACACTGCACAAACCAGAAAAGTAGTGAAATGCTGCAATATGATTCTTACTGATTGTGAAAAACGAAAATACATAGCAGTGAACCAAAGGATACCTAAATTATATGGACAACCAAAGATACACAAATCCAAGTACGATTGACGGTTAACTGTATACAGGGTGGTCCATTGATCATGACCGGGCCAAATATCTCACGAAATGAGCGTCAAACAAAAAATAACTAGAAAGAATGAAACTTGTCTAGCTTGAAGGAGGAAACCGGATGGCGCTATAGTTGGCCTGTAGATAGTGCTGCCATAGGTCAAACTGATATCAACAACGTTTTTTTTAATAGGAACCCCCATTTTTTATTACATATTCGTGTAGTACGTAAAGAAATATGAATATTTTAGTTGGACCACTTTTTTCACTTTGTGATAGATGGCGCTGTAATAGTCACAAACATATGGCTCACAATTTTAGACGAACAGTTGGTAACAGGTAGGTTTTTTAAATTAAAATACAGAACATAGGTGCATTTGAACATTTTATTTCGGTTGTTCCAATGTGATACGTATACCTTTGTGAAATTATCATTTCTGAGAACGCATGCTGTTATGGCGTGATTACCTGTAAATACCACATTAATGCAATAAATGTTCAAAATGATGTCCGTCAACCTCAATGCATTTGTCAATACGAGTAACGACATTCCTCTCAACAGCGAGTAGTTTGCCTCCCGTAACGTTCGCACATGCATTGACAATGCGCTGATGCATGTTGTCAGGCGTTGTTGGTGGATCATGATAGCAAATATCCTTCAACTTTCCCCACAGAAAAAAATCCGGGGACGTCAGATCCGGTGAAGGGGCAGGCCATGGTATGGTGCTTCGACGACCACTCCATCTGTCATAAAACATGCTATTCAGTACCACTTCAACCGCACACAAGCTATGTGCCGGACATCCATCATGTTAGAAGTACATCGACATTCTGTCATGCAATGGAACATCTTGTAGTATCATTGGTAGAACATTACGTAGGAAATCAGCACACATTGCACCATTTAGATTGCCATCGATAAAATGAGGGCCAGTTATCCTTCCTCCCATAATGTTGCACCATACATTAACCCGCCAAGGTCGCTGATGTTTCATTGTCGCAGCCGTCATGGATTTTCCGTTGCATATTATGCTGGTTTACGTTACCGCTGTTCGTGATTGACGCTTCGTCCATAAATAGAATGCTTGCAAAAAATCTGTCATCGTCCTGTAATTTCTCTCGTGCCCAATGGCAAAATTGTACACGGCGTTCAAAGTTGTCGCCATGAAATTCCTGGTGCACAGAAGTACGATACGGGTGCAATCGATGTTGATGTAGCATTCTCAACACCGACGATTTGAGATCCCCGATTCTCGCGCAATTTGTCTGCTACTGGTGTGCGGATTAGCCGCGACAGAAGCTACAACACCTACTTGGGCATCATCATTTGTTGCAGGTCGTGGTTGACGTTTCACATGTGGCTGAACACTTCCTGTTTCCTTAAATAATGTAACTATCCGGCGAATGGTCCGGACACTTGGATGATGTCGTCCAGGATACCGAGCAGCATACACAGCACACGCCAGTTGGGCATTTGGATCACAATAGCCATACATCAACACGATATCGACCTTTCCCGCAATTGGTAAACGGTCCATTTTAACACAGGTAAGGTATCACGAAGCAAATACCGCCCGCACTGGCGGAATGTTACGTGATACCACGTACTTATACGTTTGTGACTATTACAGCGCCATCTATCACAAAGCGAAAAAAGTGGTCTAACTAAAACATTCATATTTCTTTACGTACTACACGAATATGTAATAAAAAATGGGGGTTCCTATTTAAAGAAACGCAGTTGACAAATGGCAGCTCCATCTAACACGCCAACCATAGTGTCATCTGGTTTCCCCATTCAAGCTAGACGAATTTCATTCTTTGTAATTTTTTCGTTTGATGCTTATTTCGCGAGATATTTGGCCCGGTCACTATCAATGGACCACCCTGTAGATATCCCAACCTATCAAATAAGTAGAAAGCTGAAAACCTCACTCACAAACTACTATGCATATGAAAAACAATTCATAGTAAAAATAATCAAGAACATCAGCAAATAACATAAAAGATGTAATAATTCCAAAGATTGAGAAATTTGTGTCCCTTGATCTCACCAATCTCTGCACCACTACTCAAATACAAGAAGCAGTTAGTACTATAGAAAACAACTTGCTACAAAATATGAAATTACCCATTACAGGAACACAGGAGATCACTAAACTGCTAAAACTATTACTCAACAGAATGACTTAATTCAGTGATGCCTTATATACACAAAAGGATGGTGTAGGATAGTTAGCACCATAGCCAATATGTTTTTAAGCACAATGGAACAAAAAAGTTTAGCCCCACAAACACAATTGGAAAGACATCTCTATATTGTTACTGTTATGCGGATGACACCCTGCTACTAATAGGTAGCTCAACACTGACATTCAGTAGACACACAGAACACTAAGTGAACTTCATACCAAAATGAAACACAGAATGTAACCAGGAAACAATAAAACAATGCACTTTTGGACCTAACAATAAAAATCATTCACAACATACATCCATTCCATGTCTACAGAAAACACACGTTAGATAACCTCATTTACGCAATTCCTGGCATCCCAAAAAACCCAACATGCACACTTTCATACGATGATTAACAGACTGACGAATCTCCCATCACAACAACCTGCAATACAAAATAAGCTGGAGATCTTCAAATACATAACAGAACAAAATATATTCAGTATCAACATAGTTGACTAAATCAATGAGAAACACAACAAACCAATACATATCAATATTCATAGGTACATAAAATTAACGAGAGAGATAGCAACAAAACAGAAAATAACATACTTACCACAAATATGTATAGGAAAGATATCAAACAAAGTTAACACATTACTAAAGAAAACTAAAGTAAGATTTGCCAGCCGCTGTGGCCGAGCTGTTCTAGGCACTTCAGTCCGAAATCGTGCTGCTGGTATGGTCGCAGGATCGAATCCTGCCTCGGGCATGGATGTGTGTGATGTCCTTAGGTTAGATAGGTTTAAGTAGTTCTAAGGCTCGGTGACTGATGACCTCGGATAGTAAGACCCATAGTGCTTAGAGCCATTTAAAGTAAGATTTGCATATCACACTGGACATAATTTAAGAACAAAAATCCAGTACAGGAAAACGGTATCACCAGTGCACACATACTCAGGCATACACAAAATTACTTGTAATGACTGCATAAAATTCTATACAGGCCAAAGGGGCAGAAATTTCAAAATCAGATACTAAGAACACACCGGAAACAGTGGTAAAACCCCTCCACAGTCTCAATCACATGAATACAGAAAACCACAGTGTAAATCAGATCGAAAGTGTGATGCAAATCCTGCACTTAACACTAAAGAGCTGAATAATGAACTTCTTACAAGAAACAGAAATCCACATACATACACACAAATATCCAGACAAAATTCCTAATGAGCAAACTGACTTAAAACATTAAAATTTACTGCCAAGTTATTAAAATTATAGAACGTGATAATGATAAAAGACATTTACAGCCAAAACAAAATCAGTGAACAATAGCAAAGAATTTACTACTACCACACACAATTAAATAGAAGACTAATCCAACCATGTAACCATATAACATTGTTGACTTAGCTGTCAATTGAAGCTGTAAAACTTACACATAATATTAAATGGGTCTTATGAATAATGCTCAGCAACAAATAGCTCTGCTGAGATGTCACATATCTAGAGAATACCAATTTTGACAGCGTTACACCTATGGGGTGCAGCAATACAAGGTATTAGACAATGACAGCATTAACAATGTGTTACAGAAGTAAGTACTATGACACATAAACACAAAACTTATTAGTTACAAATAGAGCTATATACACGCAGTAACAGCTCTATACATTGTCAGGCAGCTTGACAATGGCCATGGAGCCAAAATAAGCTTATGTTGCCAGAAAATAACACGTTTCATTAAACTGAACATGCACATATGCATCATTTGTAGTCAGATTGTCCATTTTTACTTTGATGTTTTTAATTTCTTCATTCAGAGTCTCTGCTGTTGTGTCCACACATTTTCTGTGCTTATTTTGCTACCCTGCCTTTCAGTTCGACCACCAGTTTTGCTACACTGTTCCTCAATTTTGTTATTTATTGATAAATGCTGACGACATTTTTACGTTCTTTAATTACGTCCTTTGACTGTCAGACATCTTAGAGCATTCCACATTATGTCACATTACAATACGCTGATGGTACATCCATTTGACATCCTTATATAACAATTTGGAAATAATTTTGCCTCACTTTGCACTCTATGATGTTCACACTTTGGCTTCAGCTGAACTTGTCTTACCATGCAAGCTTCATACCTTCACTCCTTTTCCTTCTGTATCTTAGCAGCTCCCATAAGTAGAACTTCCCACCACCTATCCTTCTTAACCACTACAATTGTGGGAAATTCTTTGGCATTAAACAATATCACTGGCTGTCAACTCACAAATGATCTCTGAAAGACAGTACAGCTGATGGCTTCAACCAGACATAGTGCCATAGTGCTTGTAATTCTCCCCCTCCTTCCTACTTCCAACTATTGTCCACGTTAAACGTGAAAATTTCATAGGAGCAAATATTACAATAAATTTTCTAGTTTACTTAGCTTGTCATGTTGAGATGGCTCCAGTTGTTCTAGTCTAGGGGTCTGATTCTTGAAGCTGAAATTCACATTTTGGATCCTCATCATTGAATTGAACTAAATAAATTTGAAGATTGTTGTTCCAGAATTTTTGTTTTTATGTACATATTTTTTCTCACATTTTATTATATCATACAGTCTTCTGATTTTTCAAAAAAAAAGTGTGTAAAATCTTATGGGACTTAACTGCTAAGGTCATCAGTCCCTAAGGTTACACACTACTTAACCTAAATTATCCTAAGGAAAACACACAAACCCATGCACGAGGGAGGACTCTAACCTCCGCTGGGACCAGCCACACAGTCCATGACTGCAGCGCCTTAGACCACTCGGCTAATCCTGCATGGCTTGATTGTTCACATTAACAAAACCGACATCATATTGTTCGCACAAAAATACATCTGTTCACATCTGAGGCATGCTTATGACTTTCACACTCTGCAGAAATAACAATATTCCAAAGGGTTTTCAGTTCTTCTTAACAAATGAATTCCTACTAGTTTTGTTACATTATTAATTTCGATTATTATTTCATAAATGAATCCAGAAATAAACATAGTAATCAGTATAGTATTGTGTAATTAATAATAGAAATTTTAAATGCGTGAATATTTTCTAATTTCAAATATTTATAAAAAAATAATGTTACCTGTACATTCAGTACTAGTATTTATCAATCGTAACATCAAAACTTCAATATTTTTATAAAGTAATTCCTTTTCATAATTTTAGTTTGAAATATAATATACTGTGTATAAAATTACATAAAAGTTTTCAGAGCAGCAACTGATACAATACTGACCTGTCCCAAATTCGAAAAATAATAGTGGTATCAACAACTACTGTTGAGAAAAGTAATGCTACAGGAGAATGTCCCGTTACATTCTGTTTTACCAGCTTTGTGATAACAACATGTGCCCTTACACATATACAGTTTCTGTCACTGTACATTCCACATTCCCACTTTAGTAGAGCACTACACTGGTGACCAACAATAATTGTGTTCGCATTCATTTCTGAGCATATATGGTTGCTGCACAGCTACAGTACTGCCATCATACTCCCATTGTTACGTATATTTCACACATCTGGCCAACAGTTGTGATGCTACGATACCCTCTTTTATCCATGACATCCTCCATGCACTCAAGTTATCAAAAGTGATAGTGACATCATTCACAATAACATTCCAACAGTGAACAATGCTGCTGAAAAATGTACTATGTTAGACAACCTGCTCCGTGATTTTGAGGTGGCACCCTCTTCACTTGTGAAATGGGCTACTTTGAGATACAACAATCTGACCAACAAGACTTGCATACCATCACTTTGGCCGATGAGTCATTCATAATGTGTATGAATTCATTCGCTCTGAACCGCACACAGCCAGCAGCATTGTCTTCTGACTTACCTACTGTGCAGTGAAATTATTCATCTTATATTCGTCTACACATGTCACTTTGACAACCTACTCGACTGGGGACTCGTATTTAAGCTGCTACCTATTTTGGACAGATCAATGAAGCCTGTGGTTTTCCAAGCTGGAAAGTATTTTTGCTTTGAGTGCCATCATTAGTAATGACAAAATTTGTCACATACTTAGTCACTTGGGCAAACATGTGGATAAGATCAGCAATACCACCACCACCAAAGTCTTCGGAACAGAATAGGAAAAAAGTACTTCCATCACTGAAACTTACTTAATTTTTCAATGTAGTCTCCTTGTAGATTAATGCACTTGCTTCAACGATGTTCCAGTACCTTGATCCCCTTTCGAAAATCAGTTCCCTCCAGGCTTGTAAAATAGTTGTCAACTCCAGCTATCAGTTCCTTGTATGAAGTGAATCTTCATCCACCAAGAAAAATTTTCAGTTCTGGAAAGAGATGGAAGTCTGATGGAGCCATATCAGACCAATAAGGTGGGTGTGGCAACAATTCATACTTTAGTTCATGTAATATTGCCATGGCGACGGTATTGCCTTGTTGCGGCACCCATCTTGCAGATAATTTTTTTTTCATTTCTAATTCTTCAGTCAAAATTTCATATACCCTTTCAGATGACATCTGGCAAGCATGAGCAATTTCACACACTTCAAATCGGCTATCCTCCATGACCATCTTGTGCAGTTTTGCAGTTATTTCTGGAGCAGTGACACATCTTGGCTGACCACTGCGCAGATCATCTAAGTTCTCCTGACCAAAGTTAAATTCATTTGTCAATTTGGCAACAGTTGAATATGAAGGAGCAGAGTCGCCCAGTGTATTCCGAAAATTGGCATGAATGTCCTTTGTTTTCATACCTTTCTTTATGAAGTACTCAGTCTCTGCTCAAATCTCTATTTTCTCCATCTTTGCAAATCACTATGCAGGAACAACTACAGAGTCACGTCACCGCCACAGCTCTCTTCCAAGAGCACTGACGCGGCGCGTGTTTATAGGCAACAGCCCAATGAATATCACGTGAACAACTCGTTGTCCTAGTGCTGACCTCTCGTGGTGATTCTGAGAACTTTTCAAACCACCCTCGTACCAAGAACTACGCGGGTTTTAGGCGTGATTAATGTTTACTCCTGACACCTGTCACAGGCAGCTTCTCTTTAGGCACCACTCCCCCAAGCCCTCATCGGAAAAAACACTACCAGCACACATAAACTCAGATGGACTTCAGATTCGCAATTCTCGCCTTTACTTTTACACACGCCCTCCTTGATGCCCAGCTCGTCATAAGGGCAGACATGAGCGACTTTGCTATTGGTGCTGTCCTGCGACAAGAAATGGGGCAAGTACACCAGCCACACAATTTTTTTTTGCTCAAACTCTAGCCTTTGCAGTTCAGGTGGTCAGTAGTATGTTACTTCCGGCAAGACATCAAGGGGTGCCATCTGATTATTTACAAGGACCACTGACTGCTCACTTACTCTACCTGAAACTCAACTAAGGACACATGTCCGTACAATTTCAGCACTTAGACTATGTCACACAGTACACCATTCAAGTCTGTCATATGAAAGGTGCAGAAAATGTCATGGCAGATTACCTTTCGCACATCAACGACATGTGATCTGACTTCAAGTATGATTAGTTCACAGAAGCTCAACAGGCCGACCAGCTTTGCAGCCCTGCCATAAGTCTCAAGAGTGAACTTCAGCATCTTCCAGATGTGATCCATCCAATCCTCCGTGACTCACAAGGATAGACATGCCCCCATGATCCTCAACCATATCACCTTGTCATCTTTGACCAGTTATATAACTTGCCACACCCTGGTTTAAGCATGTGCACGTCAATCTCATGAGCCCACAACCTATGCCTGACGGCTATCGGTACATCCTGTCAGTGATCAATTGTGTCACTTGATGAGAAGCTGTACATTACCATAGGTACTCCTGGGAGGTATGTACAGACTTAATGCACAATTTCAAAGCTTTGATTGCTGAAATTTTGTATGGCAAAGTGCTCTCCTTGTTTGCTGAGTTTGCATTCCAACAACTGTCAACTACACCTCCTGACCTGCCTGATATGATTTCACAAGTAGAACACCACATTTCCCATCTACAGCTACACTTTGCAAGCCACTGAGTTGCATGGGAGAGGATACATCCCATTCTTCCCATAGAATTCAGGCATGGAGCACGGGAAGAATGATTGTTTGAATGCCTCTGTGCATGCAGTAATTATTCTAATCTTACCCTCACGATCCCTACGTGAGCAATACAAAGGGGATTGTACCATATTCTTAGAGTCATTTAAGGCAGGTTCTCCAAACTTCTTCAATAGGCTTTCTCTGTATAGTTTACATATATCTTCAAGAGTCTTGTCATTCAGTTCATTCAGTATCTCTGTGACACTCTCCCATGGATCAAACAAACCTGTGACCATTTATGCTGGCCTGCTCTGTATACATTCAATATCCACCATTAGTCCTATTTGGCATGGGTCCCACACACTTGAGCAATATTCTACAACCAGTTACATGAGTGATTTGTAAACAATCTCCTTTGTAGACACATTGCACTTCTCCTGTTTTCTACCAATAAACTGAAGTCTACAACCTGCTTTACTCACAACTGAGCATATGTAATCAATCCACTTCATATCCCTACATAGTGTTAACCCAGGTATATGTAAGAGTTGGCCAATTTCAACTGTGACTCACTTGTATCATAGTCAATGGAGCCTACATTTTTTCGTTTTGTGAAGTGCACAATTTTACATTTCTGAACATTTAAAGCAATTTGCCAATCTCTGCACCACTTTGAAATCTTATCAAGATCTGACTGAACATTTATGCAGCTTCAGCTGTCAGTACAGTACTGCATCACAGATAACTGCATACCTTCACAGATAACTGCATACCTTCATTGCCGTTGGATAAGCAGCTGCAGCAGCAAGTCGTATACTCCTAGCTCACTCATTTCTTACATAGTTTAATTCTTAATTTCTTTGAGTGTTTTTGGTACTTGAATTGTTTGATACATAAATTTCGGGCGTATTATAGTATTTGCGAGTTGTAGCATCGCGTTTTAGTACCTGAATAGTGTAAAATCGCGTAGTCTCCTTCCGCTGCCGAGCAGTGTGTCAGCAGTGCGTTAGTAGCAGCATTACTGCATTTACTAGGCAATCTTGTATTTTAATAACCGTTTAAATTTTGTCGATTTGTTTGCGCTCTCTGTAGATTAGTTCAGACGTTCTTTGCAAAACAGTTTTTAGCATGGATAGGGACTGCAACTGCTGTGTACGGATGCAGGCTGAGTTGGCATCCCTTCGCTCCCAGCTTCAGGCAGTGTTGGCTTCGGTCACACAGCTTGAGGCTGTTGCCAATGGGCATCACTGTGGGGGTCCGGATGGGGGTTTGTCGGGGACGGCCAGCTCGTCCCACGCATCCCCCGATCGGACTAAGACTGTGGTTGCCCGGGATACTGCCCGCATTGAGGCTGATCCCTCACCTGTGGTAGAGTGGGAGGTAGTCTCAAGGTGTGGCAGGGGGCGAAAGACATTCCGGAGGGCTGAACGGAAGGCCTCTCCAGTTTGTCTGACGAACCGGTTTCAGGTTCTGTCTCAGGCTGATACTGATCTTCGGCCTGACATGGCTGCTTGTCCTGTTCCAGAGGTTGCCCCTCAGTCTACAAGATCCGGGCGGTCGCAGAGGGTGGGCTTACTGGTAGTTGGGAGCTCCAACGTCAGGCGCGTAATGGGGCCCCTTAGGGAAATGGCAGCAAGAGAGGGGAAGAAAACCAATGTGCACTCCGTGTGCATACCGGGGGGAGTCATTCCAGATGTGGAAAGGGTCCTTCCGGATGCCATGAAGGGTACAGGGTGCACCCATCTGCAGGTGGTCGCTCATGTCGGCACCAATGATGTGTGTCGCTATGGATCGGAGGAAATCCTCTCTGGCTTCCGACGGCTATCTGATTTGGTGAAGACTGCCAGTCTCGCTAGCGGGATGAAAGCAGAGCTCACCATCTGCAGCATCGTCGACAGGACTGACTGCGGACCTTTGGTACAGAGCCTGAAACGTCCCCTTTTGAACAATTTTACGAGACTGTGCTTAAACTGACACACAATATTTTTTTAGTGCAACGCAATCTAACTACTGATATGGATAGTTAGCAAATGAAAGATATTAATAGAGAACACAGAATGTATTTACCTTGATATCATCATATATATATATATATATATATATATATATATATATATATATATATATATATATATATATATATATATAGCAGTTCGTGACAAATTTCAAAACTCCGCCATCTCTCTCCCCATATCCACCACTGCTGGCGGCTCACCTCCAACTGCCCAATGCTACGCGCTGTTCGCAGACAGCTGCCTAACACTACATTGGCGAGTATTACAACAATGCAAACTGGCCACAGGCTGCACACAGCACAGCCAGTGATTTTCATACAGAGGTGGCGTTACCAATAAAAAAACCTAAACAGCCTACTTACATAGCCCCCATGCTCCCCACAAAAAATTTTACAAATTGGTTGGGGCAGTGGCCAATACATATTTGTTAAAATTTTTCATAATCGTAATTACAATAACAAAGAAATCAAATGCACACACTTATTGATACAATGTTGGTCAAAAGCTAAAATTTTCTCACAGTCCATAAAGACAGTCCTGATCGTTCATCACAGTAAAATATTAGTCTTTTTCTCAAAGTCTGAGCAGTAAAAGAAAATGCACATGGAAGTAGTGGATTTCCATACAGTATTGAAGAAGTATTGTTGTCCTTCCAACGAAAAGACAGTGCTGACTCTACATGCTGACAGGTAATGGGCCACAACAGAGCAAACCCACAGCGGAGTCAGTCGAAGTTTTGAAGAGTATTGGTGGGTAGGTCATCACAGAGCAGACCCACTGTAGTCCTGGTAGAGATTACGGTATTGGTAGGCCACCAGAGGCGCAGACCCACTGCAGTCCTTGTAGAAATAATGGTACTGGTGAGTCAGCAAAGACGCAGACCCACTGTAGTCCTTGTAGAGATTACGGTACTGGTGGGCCACCAGAGGTGCAGACCCACTGCAGTCCTTGTAGAGATGGCCAGCAGCCATCTGTTGTGACTGTGCAGGTGCACAATCACCATTGAAGAGTCTTGCGGATAATATAGCAAGTCCATAACCACCACTTGTGCACTCACAAAGTTTTTGGAATTGTCCTTAGAACCAGCAATGCTGTTATCCAGTCCCTTGCTGAATTATTAACACACGTGCAAACACTATCAGTCCCTACTTCTCACATATTGTCCATATACTATGACCAACAAAAACGTGTGCAGTGAAATGTAACTTACAAGTTGCTTAATTTGATGAACTGGTGTCAATTACAATTTTATTACATAAGAACACAATAACAAAGGTACAAAACACATCAGTAAAGAACATAACAATACAGATAACATTTGTGGTAATAGGGGCTTTACAAAAGAATAGAAATAGACATATACGTCAGTGTTACAGGAATTATGACATGAGTACATACATAAAAGATCAGAATAACTTTCGAAACATCAACTTTACACATGAGCATTAAAATAAAACAAAATAAATAATGTCTAAGCATATTTACAAGGTAAATAACATATTATTAATGCCAATTATATTTGAGGATAACAGTATTCCTCATCATAGTGAATGTAGCTTAGTAGTAGAAGAAAAAAAAATTATATGAAACTACATAGAGACAGGAAGAAAACAAATATACAAGGGTACACAAACACATAGGGGGATAACCCAATGGAAAGGACAGGGTTCGTTTTCAGTGTAACTTTTGGTACTGCAGTATTTTGCGAACAAAACCTTTTTTGTACTTGGATCATTATTCCCAAAAAGTCCTATCTGTACCTCTTTTCTGTATTCTAACCATATTTCTTTCAAAATAAATATGGCTCATTGTACAATACGCATTTAGGCCCAAATCGTTTTCATATAAGTTTCAAAGCATTCTTTCCCTATTCTCCATAGTTAGGTTCTTATATAGTCTACCCCCTCTTAAGCTAACTTAAATCTACTGAGCTCAGATATATATACCAAGGGACGAGGCAATGCAGCATCACATAAAACAATTAATATAAACAGCAATGAAAAAAAACGCAGATTTGCGAAGCAAGCAGCATTAAGAAATTAGCAAAGCAATTGTAATATTACAACTAATCTAAGGCAATGTGCAGCAAACAATAAAAATAAATCATTAGTAAAACTGGCTTAACAGAATAATACAAAGTCAAATTCAATAACACTATGCCTGGCAAACAGCAGCAACTTATACCTAAACATGACATAGCTCAAGCAGAAAAAATATTACAGTAAAAATGGCCATGTTTAAAACTTACGTCACATCTTAACACTAGAGTGATGCATCACAAAAAACTTACTCTACAAAAAAAATTACCAAGTAGTTGAAAAGAAAATTATGTATGCAGTTCCTGTTATTAGTCCCTTCTTATTGTTCTTTCCATTCCAAGAGCTCCTTTTTCGAAGAATGTGGGTCATAAAATAATTATTTAATAGATCTGTTGACAGAAAGGGTTCACATTAGCAAATGAAATTTTTTTTTATAAAACCCATGCTGCAACACAGCTGGAAACTAGATATCAAATGAAATAAGCAACTATGAAAGGCAAAGCATAAAAATATCATTCAATAGTCATGTGACATTTCATAAGTTAGTAGAAATTCTCACAACTCTCGTAGAAAGACGCTTGTCGTAATCAGGTGTGCAGATGTAAAAATATTTCTCGTCATTTCATTAGGCATTTCAGTAAATATCATAAATTACGAGCTCCACAGTATGCTTTCAACAAGGAAATGTCAATAGCGAGGATAATGGCCTACCCTTTTTTTTTCCTACCTGTGCTTCGGGAAAGGCACACCCTAATGGCTTGTTCTCCAGGTGTCTGACACAGCTGTGTGCCCACGACGCACGTGCAGATGGTCACTTAACTTTCTTACGGAAATATTTACGACAGCAGTTTCCGCTACAGTGACAGTCTCATATAAAAATTTCAGAGGTCGAGAATTTACGTTGCAAATGTGTAGAAACAAAATCCTATGAATATAACAGTGTCCAAGAAATTTTCGCCGTCATTGTGATACATTCACGCATTTACACACATTTCATAACTCTTAAAGTACGATTCTTGGTTTCCAACATCCTTTTTCACAAGTCAAGAGTCCCTAACCGCTACTCATTACTCCTTACCTTATTACACATATATATATTCGTCGACGCTTCTTTAATATTTCATCTTAACAAATGCATAGCATAATCAAATTCTTCATATAACATCAGCTTATTAATCATAAACATACCTCAACAGCATAATACACATCGTCGTCATAAAAATAACATCATAACACCTCAGTCAAATCTCAAAAACGTCGTAGCTTTCTGCAATAATTTCAGAACCCTAAAACATATTCTCTGCTCATTTCAATAGTGTTATCTACCTCAAACGTACTTCAAAAATCATGATCCCATACCAAATACATCATTCAAAGCTCACATAGTATCACAATGGTTCCGAAAAAATATGAACAGTTTACAAAGTACAGACAAAATACAATTTCATAAGTGTGAAATTACCCAACTGTGAAATTGTGTAAACATGTGTCACTGATGTAGTAAAAAAAAAGTTTGTTTCTCTGTCAAATAATCAGATAGCTGTGTAATTCTGTGTTAGAGAAATATGGTACCGATGTGTAAAGTTGTAGAAGCAAATACCATATTAGCTAGGGCTCCTTGTGCGTGCCAAACACATGGTACACAAAGTAAGCGTGTACCCCCCTGAGGATTAATGTAATTATACCCTCAGGTGTTACAGATTACAGCAACGGAATGAAATGTATCACGGAAAACCTTTGTATCATTGTACTCCAAATATCTTTAGAAATAAATATTTTAAGTACAAAATCAATCACTCAAATAAGTGTCCTGTAGCGCTAAATGTGCGTCTTATTGCAACATAATCTCTGTGGAAGTGTCGTAGTTATCGTCCTCCGAAAGCTAAGTTCTGCAGAAGTCAATGTACTTACCTCATGATACACAAAAGTGAAATGCTTTGTGTATAGATATCGTAGTTATTATGCTTATTGGCGTGATGAAGAAAGTACTGTACTGTAACGTATTGTTGTGCTACGGAAAACCCTGTCGCATTGTAGCTATACTACAAAAGTTACTACTAAAACCTGTTTTACTTTCCAGAAGATTTCAGAAAAACTGTGCAGATATAAAACAGATATACCGCAAAAGCAACATTGTAAATTGTCACTCATTAGTAGCGTCGTGATATAATCGTGTAGCTGTCAAAGAAACCAAATGCTAAGTCATCTTTAATCCCACAGAAAGTACTTCAAAAAGGATGTATTTTCAAGCAAACCAAAATGTTGCATTAGAATCTCATTAGCAGTACCAGTATGTGTCCTAAGTATGTAAGCCTGATAGTCGTTACGTAATCGTGCAACTAACAAGCAAGAATGTACAAATACAACACTGTGTCGTATGTTCACTATTACAATATACTCGTAATTTCTGTTTAAAAATTTTCCCTAGGTTCTAGACTGGATGTTTAACTTCAAACATTGTTGCATATTAACAGATTGTAAGTCAGACAAAGCATACTAGAAATGTGAAGTGAAAAGTTTTATGGCAAAGGCTACGTTAAAAAGCAGATTATCTTTCAATAAACGGTTTTATATGTGAAGTGTGGTGAAATCCTTTACTCTTCATAGTACTCAGAGTTTGAACTTGAATGCAATTATCATGCGGTATACGTCGGTAAAGAATACTGGAATTTTTCTCAAGGTTAGCGTCTATGTTATTTTTCTCGGAGCCAGCGGGAGCACGCGGCTGCCTGCTGTGCAAGTCATTGTCTGTCTCTTTGTTGGCGCGCGCCGTTATTGGGATTAGGAGACCTAGCTTCTACAAATTCACGTTGTCGAAAATGCCCTGCTCTGATTGAATCCCGCCAGTTCTGATGAAATTCAGGTCTGTCGTTATGATTATCTCGTCTGTCGTAATGTCGGTATATTTCATAATTTCTTTCTTGTCGGTCATGTGGTGGAGAATTTCTCCCAGAATCGTAGCTGCGTGGTGGACCATTGCGTCTTAAGTTATTCTGTCTCACGTGATAATAATTGTTTTGGTTCCCATATTGTCTGTTTCTCTGATTGTCTCTGTAATAGTCATTACCGCGGAGAGGTGACCTTTCCCTGTAATTATTACTACTCTGCCAACGGTTGTCATACGGGTGGTGTCTGTTTTGGTCACGATTTACGTTATAAGAATAGCCTTGTCGTGTATTATTTCTGTCATCGCGGAATTGTGACAGATGTGACCTGTAATTGTTGTGCTCCTGTTCTCGCGTTCCGCGATTGTCAGTGTCAATTTCCAGTTCTTGTAACAGTCCCTGAAAAGCTTCAATGTCGTCTTTGCAACGTCCTGCTAAAATAATATGTCGTAAATTTTCAGGCAGTTTGATTAAGCAAATGCGGATGAGTTCTGAGGGGCTGTATGGGTTTGAAAGATACTGATTCTTGTGTAACATGTCTTCAAAATATTTCATAATACTGGGAAATTCAGATTGTTCGAAACGTTTCATCATTATGATGCTATGTTTTACTCGGTCTTGTGTGGCTTGAGACCAATATGCTGAGAGGAAGGCATGATAAAAATCTCCTTCACTGTGACAACCGTGAATGACCGATCGCATTCTTACAGCTGGTTCATTCTCCAAGTAGCCACACATAAATTCTAACCTGTGCTCCAATGACCAGTTGGGGGGAAAACAATGAGAGAATTGATGGAGCCACGCTTGTGGATGAATGTCGTTGGCAGAATTTTTAAACGTTTTGAATTTACGTGTAGTAATGAACAGCTTATAGTCAAAGTCATCATGTCGGCGAGTCGCATATCGGTCATTGTTACGTCGTTTCGGCGGTTCCACTTCAAAATTCGGTGCACCTTGCCAATTTCTTTCATAATTTCCGAAATGCGCTGTGTTATTATTTTGTGGCTGTTCCGTATTTCTATGTCCCTCTTCCTGTACTGGAGCGCGAGTGTCCTCTGAAATATGTAATTCTTGTATTACCTGCGTCAACTGATCTTGTACTTCCCGGATTTCTCTTTTGTACTGTGTATTGATTTGATTTTGATTTTGTTTGAATTTTCTAATTTGTTCATACTCTTCTGTGTCAGTGAAGGCTACAGGTCTTGTGTCATTCAGATCATCGTCTACCTTTGTAGATAAGTTAGTGACCTGATCCGAAAGTTCGGCTACTTTCTCCGATAGTGAACACATTTCCTCAGTGTGTTTTTCTGAACCAAGTTTCAGAGTGTCCATTTGTGTTGAAATCGAATCTACTGTGTCCTTCAAGTTTTCCTGAGTTTTTGCAAGTTGCGTAACCGAATCGGTAGATGCAACTGAGTCAAATTTAGCTTGCAAGGTCTCATGATTTTCATGAACAGTAGTTTGCAGTTCTTTTATGGCAGCTTCGTGATTCTGTAGTGCATTTTCATGACGCGAAAAAATAGGTTGGAAATGCTCAAAAATTTGTGTTTTTACGTCACTACAGACTTTTTGACATTTCGATTCAATGTGATGTAACTCAGTAGTTAAATCCTCGCGTGTTTGTTCAAGAGTTTGCTCCAATGAGTCTAACTTTTGAAGATTTTGTCCTATTTGTTTCTGATTTTGTTCAAGTGTTGTGTCTAACTTTTTAAGATTTTGTTCCACTGTGTCTAACTTTTGAAGATTTTGTTCCATTATGTCTAACTTTGGAAGCTTTTGTCCCATTTGTTGCATTAATTGTAATAACAGTGCACTGGTGTCTGAAACATGTTCCTCAGTGCTATTCGGCAGTGAAGTTGCACCGGCAACATTCACATTTTGACAAGCAGAAAATGTGTCTTGACTCATTTGAGAAAACGGTGAGGACCCAAAACCTGAGTCTACAATATTTGCGAGATTGTTTCCTGTCATTTCAGATTCCTGAGGCGAGCTGTTGCCGACCGATCGATCGATAATGCTTCCCTGTTCTCTAATTGTTTCACTGTCTACACCATTGTTTGCCGCCCGCTCCATTTCCCTATGCGCAATTACCAAATTACTACTTTGAACATTAGTTAATTCATTACTCTGCGGCGCTAACACACTGCTTTCGTCTTCACTGTCATTTCTCAATTTAGTTTGGAGCCTAGTATTACGTTTTTCACACGCCATTATTGTCACAATATTTCGCACGACAACACAGAAAAACACAATTTGAAGAGCAAAAATAGGGGAACACATTAACATAGCACTGAAAATAATATCTAGTTAATTGCAGCTGCGAGACACTTGGTGCAAATCTACATGCGTGCCACACCTGTTTTACTGTACAACAATGAAAGACTGCAACTACAAAGGAGATTCTCTCTACAATTACGCGCTAGCAATAAACAAAATCTACACTAATTACACAAACTACAAGAAAAAATCAGAAGATTCCAGTGAGGTATCCTAGGCTAAGGGTCGACATATGAAACGTCCCCTTTTGAACAATTTTACGAGACTGTGCTTAAACTGACACACAATATTTTTTTAGCGCAACGCAATCTAACTACTGATAGGGATAGTTAGCAAATGAAAGATATTAATAGAGAACACAGAATGTATTTACCTTGATATCATCATATATATATATATATAGCAGTTCATGACAAATTTCAAAACTCCGCCATCTCTCTCCCCACATCCACCACTGCTGGCGGCTCACCTCCAACTGCCCAACGCTACGCGCTGTTCGCAGCCAGCTGCCTAACACTACAATGGCGAGTATTACAACAATGCAAACTGGCCACAGGCTGCACACAGCACAGCCAGTGATTTTCATACAGAGGTGGCGTTACCAATAAAAAAACCTAAACAGCCTACTTACATAGCCCCCATGCTCCCCACAAAAAATTTTACAAATTGGTTGGGGCAGTGGCCAATACATATTTGTTAAAATTTTTCATAATCGTAATTACAATAACAAAGAAATCAAATGCACACACTTATTGATACAATGTTGGTCAAAAGCTAAAATTTTCTCACAGTCCATAAAGACAGTCCTGATCGTTCATCACAGTAAAATATCAGTCTTTTTCTCAAAGTCTGAGCAGTAAAAGAAAACGCACATGGAAGTAGTGGATTTCCATGTAGTATTGAAGAAATATTGTTGTCCTTCCAACGAAAAGACAGTGCTGACTCTACATGCTGACAGGTAATGGGCCACAACAGAGCAAACCCACAGCGGAGTCAGTCGAAGTTTTGAAGAGTATTGGTGGGTAGGTCATCACAGAGCAGACCCACTGTAGTCCTGGTAGAGATTACGGTATTGGTGGGCCACCAGAGGCGCAGACCCACTGCAGTCCTTGTAGAAATAATGGTACTGGTGAGTCAGCAAAGACGCAGACCCACTGTAGTCCTTGTAGAGATTACGGTACTGGTGGGCCACCGAGGTGCAGACCCACTGCAGTCCTTGTAGAGATGGCCAGCAGCCATCTGTTGTGACTGTGCAGGTGCACAATCACCATTGAAGAGTCTTGCGGATAATATAGCAAGTCCATAACCACCACTTGTGCACTCACAAAGTTTTTGGAATTGTCCTTAGAACCAGCAATGCTGTTATCCAGTCCCTTGCTGAATTATTAACACACGTGCAAACACTATCAGTCCCTACTTCTCACATATTGTCCATATACTATGACCAACAAAAACGTGTGCAGTGAAATGTAACTTACAAGTTGCTTAATTTGATGAACTGGTGTCAATTACAATTTTATTACATAATAACACAATAACAAAGGTACAAAACACATCAGTAAAGAACATAACAATACAGATAACATTTGTGGTAATAGGGGCTTTACAAAAGAATAGAAATAGACATATACGTCAGTGTTACAGGAATTATGACATGAGTACATACATAAAAGATCAGAATAACTTTCGAAACATCAACTTTACACATGAGCATTAAAATAAAACAAAATAAATAATGTCTAAGCATATTTACAAGGTAAATAACATATTATTAATGCCAATTATATTTGAGGATAACAGTATTCCTCATCATAGTGAATGTAACTTAGTATTAGAAGAAAAAAAATTATATGAAACTACATAGAGACAGGAAGAAAACAAATATACAAGGGTACACAAACACATAGGGGGATAACCCAATGGAAAGGACAGGGTTCGTTTTCAGTGTAACTTTTGGTACTGCAGTATTTTGCGAACAAAACCTTTTTTGTACTTGGATCATTATTCCCAAAAAGTCCTATCTGTACCTCTTTTCTGTATTCTAACCATATTTCTTTCAAAATAAATATGGCTCATTGTACAATACGCATTTAGGCCCAAATCGTTTTCATATAAGTTTCAAAGCATTCTTTCCCTATTCTCCATAGTTAGGTTCTTATATAGTCTACCCCCTCTTAAGCTAACTTAAATCTACTGAGCTCAGATATATATACCAAGGGACGAGGCAATGCAGCATCACATAAAACAATTAATATAAACAGCAATGAAAAAAAACGCAGATTTGCGAAGCAAGCAGCATTAAGAAATTAGCAAAGCAATTGTAATATTACAACTAATCTAAGGCAATGTGCAGCAAACAATAAAAATAAATCATTAGTAAAACTGGCTTAACAGAATAATACAAAGTCAAATTCAATAACACTATGCCTGGCAAACAGCAGCAACTTATACCTAAACATGACATAGCTCAAGCAGAAAAAATATTACAGTAAAAATGGCCATGTTTAAAACTTACGTCACATCTTAACACTAGAGTGATGCATCACAAAAAACTTACTCTACAAAAAAAAATTACCAAGTAGTTGAAAAGAAAATTATGTATGCAGTTCCTGTTATTAGTCCCTTCTTATTGTTCTTTCCATTCCAAGAGCTCCTTTTTCGAAGAATGTGGGTCATAAAATAATTATTTAATAGATCTGTTGACAGAAAGGGTTCACATTAGCAAATGAAATTTTTTTTTTATAAAACCCATGCTGCAACACAGCTGGAAACTAGATATCGAATGAAATAAGCAACTATGAAAGGCAAAGCATAAAAATATCATTCAATAGTCATGTGACATTTCATAAGTTAGTAGAAATTCTCACAACTCTCGTAGAAAGACGCTTGTCGTAATCAGGTGTGCAGATGTAAAAATATTTCTCGTCATTTCATTAGGCATTTCAGTAAATATCATAAATTACGAGCTCCACAGTATGCTTTCAACAAGGAAATGTCAATAGCGAGGATAATGGCCTACCCTTTTTTTTTTCCTACCTGTGCTTCGGGAAAGGCACACCCTAATGGCTTGTTCTCCAGGTGTCTGACACAGCTGTGTGCCCACGACGCACGTGCAGGTGGTCACTTAACTTTCTTACGGAAATATTTACGACAGCAGTTTCCGCTACAGTGACAGTCTCATATAAAAATTTCAGAGGTCGAGAATTTACGTTGCAAATGTGTAGAAACAAAATCCTATGAATATAACAGTGTCCAAGAAATTTTCGCCGTCATTGTGATACATTCACGCATTTACACACATTTCATAACTCTTAAAGTACGATTCTTGGTTTCCAACATCCTTTTTCACAAGTCAAGAGTCCCTAACCGCTACTCATTACTCCTTACCTTATTACACATATATATATTCGTCGACGCTTCTTTAATATTTCATCTTAACAAATGCATAGCATAATCAAATTCTTCATATAACATCAGCTTATTAATCATAAACATACCTCAACAGCATAATACACATCGTCGTCATAAAAATAACATCATAACACCTCAGTCAAATCTCAAAAACGTCGTAGCTTTCTGCAATAATTTCAGAACCCTAAAACATATTCTCTGCTCATTTCAATAGTGTTATCTACCTCAAACGTACTTCAAAAATCATGATCCCATACCAAATACATCATTCAAAGCTCACATAGTATCACAATGGTTCCGAAAAAATATGAACAGTTTACAAAGTACAGACAAAATACAATTTCATAAGTGTGAAATTACCCAACTGTGAAATTGCGTAAACATGTGTCACTGATGTAGCAAAAAAAAATGTTTGTTTCTCTGTCAAATAATCAGATAGCTGTGTAATTCTGTGTTAGAGAAATATGGTACCGATGTGTAAAGTTGTAGAAGCAAATACCATATTAGCTAGGGCTCCTTGTGCGTGCCAAACACATGGTACACAAAGTAAGCGTGTACCCCCCTGAGGATTAATGTAATTATACCCTCAGGTGTTACAGATTACAGCAACGGAATGAAATGTATCACGGAAAACCTTTGTATCATTGTACTCCAAATATCTTTAAAAATAAATATTTTAAGTACAAAATCAATCACTCAAATAAGTGTCCTGTAGCGCTAAATGTGCATCTTGTTGCAACATAATCTCTGTGGAAGTGTCGTAGTTATCGTCCTCCGAAAGCTAACTTCTGCAGAAGTCAATGTACTTACCTCATGATACACAAAAGTGAAATGCTTTGTGTATAGATATCGTAGTTATTATGCTTATTGGCGTGATGAAGAAAGTACTGTACTGTAACGTATTGTTGTGCTACGGAAAACCCTGTCGCATTGTAGCTATACTACAAAAGTTACTACTAAAACCTGTTTTACTTTCCAGAAGATTTCAGAAAAACTGTGCAGATATAAAACAGATACACCGCAAAAGCAACATTGTAAATTGTCACTCATTAGTAGCGTCGTGATATAATCGTGTAGCTGTCAAAGAAACCAAATGCTAAGTCATCTTTAATCCCACAGAAAGTACTTCAAAAAGGATGTATTTTCAAGCAAACCAAAATGTTGCATTAGAATCTCATTAGCAGTACCAGTATGTGTCCTAAGTATGTAAGCCTGATAGTCGTTACGTAATCGTGCAACTAACAAGCAAGAATGTACAACTACAACACTGTGTCGTCTGTTCACTATAACAATACACTCGTAATTTCTGTTTAAAAATGTTCCCTAGGTTCTAGACTGGATGTTTAACTTCAAACATTGTTGCGTATTAACAGATTCTAAGTCAGACAAAGCATACTAGAAATGTGAAGTGAAAAGTTTTATGGCAAAGGCTACGTTAAAAAGCAGATTATCTTTCAATAAACGGTTTTATATGTGAAGTGTGGTGAAATCCTTTACTCTTCATAGTACTCAGAGTTTGAACTTGAATGCAATTATCATGCGGTATACGTCGGTAAAGAATACTGGAATTTTTCTCAAGGTTAGCGTCTATGTTATTTTTCTCGGAGCCAGCGGGAGCACGCGGCTGCCTGCTGTGCGAGTCATTGTCTGTCTCTTTGTTGGCGCGCGCCGTTATTGGGATTAGGAGACCTAGCTTCTACAAATTCACGTTGTCGAAAATGCCCTGCTCTGTTTGAATCCCGCCAGTTCTGATGAATTTCAGGTCTGTCGTTATGATTATCTCGTCTGTCGTAATGTCGGTATATTTCATAATTTCTTTCTTGTCGGTCGTGTGGTGGAGAATTTCTCCCAGAATCGTAGCTGCGTGGTGGACCATTGCGTCTTAAGTTATTCTGTCTCACGTGATAATAATTGTTTTGGTTCCCATATTGTCTGTTTCTCTGATTGTCTCTGTAATAGTCATTACCGCGGAGAGGTGATCTTTCCCTGTAATTATTACTACTCTGCCAATGGTTGTCATACGGGTGGTGTCTGTTTTGGTCACGATTTACGTTATAAGAATAGCCTTGTCGTGTATTATTTCTGTCATCGCGGAATTGTGACAGATGTGACCTGTAATTGTTGTGCTCCTGTTCTCGCGTTCCGCGATTGTCAGTGTCAATTTCCAGTTCTTGTAACAGTCCCTGAAAAGCTTCAATGTCGTCTTTGCAACGTCCTGCTAAAATAATATGTCGTAAATTTTCAGGCAGTTTGATTAAGCAAATGCGGATGAGTTCTGAGGGGCTGTATGGGTTTGAAAGATACTGATTCTTGTGTAACATGTCTTCAAAATATTTCATAATACTGGAAAATTCAGATTGTTCGAAACGTTTCATCATTATGATGCTATGTTTTACTCGGTCTTGTGTGGCTTGAGACCAATATGCTGAGAGGAAGGCATGATAAAAATCTCCTTCACTGTGACAATCGTGAATGACCGATCGCATTCTTACAGCTGGTTCATTCTCCAAGTAGCCACACATAAATTCTAACCTGTGCTCCAATGACCAGTTGGGGGGAAAACAATGAGAGAATTGATGGAGCCACGCTTGTGGATGAATGTCGTTGGCAGAATTTTTAAACGTTTTGAATTTACGTGTAGTAATGAACAGCTTATAGTCAAAGTCATCATGTCGGCGAGTCGCATATCGGTCATTGTTACGTCGTTTCGGCGGTTCCACTTCAAAATTCGGTGCACCTTGCCAATTTCTTTCATAATTTCCGAAATGCGCTGTGTTATTATTTTGTGGCTGTTCCGTATTTCTATGTCCCTCTTCCTGTACTGGAGCGCGAGTGTCCTCTGAAATATGTAATTCTTGTATTACCTGCGTCAACTGATCTTGTACTTCCCGGATTTCTCTTTTGTACTGTGTATTGATTTGATTTTGTTTGAATTTTCTAATTTGTTCATACTCTTCTGTGTCAGTGAAGGCTACAGGTCTTGTGTCATTCAGATCATCGTCTACCTTTGTAGATAAGTTAGTGACCTGATCCGAAAGTTCGGCTACTTTCTCCGATAGTGAACACATTTCCTCAGTGTGTTTTTCTGAACCAAGTTTCAGAGTGTCCATTTGTGTTGAAATCGAATCTACTGTGTCCTTCAAGTTTTCCTGAGTTTTTGCAAGTTGCGTAACCGAATCGGTAGATGCAACTGAGTCAAATTTAGCTTGCAAGGTCTCATGATTTTCATGAACAGTAGTTTGCAGTTCTTTTATGGCAGCTTCGTGATTCTGTAGTGCATTTTCATGACGCGAAAAAATAGGTTGGAAATGCTCACAAATTTGTGTTTTTACGTCACTACAGACTTTTTGACATTTCGATTCAATGTGATGTAACTCAGTAGTTAAATCTTCGCGTGTTTGTTCAAGAGTTTGCTCCAATGAGTCTAACTTTTGAAGATTTTGTCCTATTTGTTTCTGATTTTGTTCAAGTGTTGTGTCTAACTTTTTAAGATTTTGTTCCACTGTGTCTAACTTTTGAAGATTTTGTTCCATTATGTCTAACTTTGGAAGCTTTTGTCCCATTTGTTGCATTAATTGTAATAACAGTGCACTGGTGTCTGAAACATGTTCCTCAGTGCTATTCGGCAGTGAAGTTGCACCGGCAACATTCACATTTTGACAAGCAGAAAATGTGTCTTGACTCATTTGAGAAAACGGTGAGGACCCAAAACCTGAGTCTACAATATTTGCGAGATTGTTTCCTGTCATTTCAGATTCCTGAGGCGAGCTGTTGCCGACCGATCGATCGATAATGCTTCCCTGTTCTCTAATTGTTTCACTGTCTACACCATTGTTTGCCGCCCGCTCCATTTCCCTATGCGCAATTACCAAATTACTACTTTGAACATTAGTTAATTCATTACTCTGCGGCGCTAACACACTGCTTTCGTCTTCACTGTCATTTCTCAATTTAGTTTGGAGCCTAGTATTACGTTTTTCACACGCCATTATTGTCACAATATTTCGCACGACAACACAGAAAAACACAATTTGAAGAGCAAAAATAGGGGAACACATTAACATAGCACTGAAAATAATATCTAGTTAATTGCAGCTGCGAAACACTTGGTGCAAATCTACATGCGTGCCACACCTGTTTTACTGTACAACAATGAAAGACTGCAACTACAAAGGAGATTCTCTCTACAATTACGCGCTAGCAATAAACAAAATCTACACTAATTACACAAACTACAAGAAAAAATCAGAAGATTCCAGTGAGGTATCCTAGGCTAAGGGTCGACATATGAAACGTCCCCTTGTGAACAATTTTACGAGACTGTGCTTAAACTGACACACAATATTTTTTTAGCGCAACGCAATCTAACTACTGATAGGGATAGTTAGCAAATGAAAGATATTAATAGAGAACACAGAATGTATTTACCTTGATATCATCATATATATATATATATAGCAGTTCATGACAAATTTCAAAACTCCGCCATCTCTCTCCCCACATCCACCACTGCTGGCGGCTCACCTCGAACTGCCCAACGCTACGCGCTGTTCGCAGCCAGCTGCCTAACACTACAATGGCGAGTATTACAACAATGCAAACTGGCCACAGGCTGCACACAGCACAGCCAGTGATTTTCATACAGAGGTGGCGTTACCAATAAAAAAACCTAAACAGCCTACTTACAAGCCGAGTGGAGGGTCTGAACCAGAGGCTGAGACGGTTCTGCGACCATGTGGACTGCAGATTCCTCGACTTGCGCCATAGGGTGGTGGGGTTTCGGGTTCCGCTGGATAGGTCAGGAGTCCACTACACGCAGCAAGCGGCTACACGGGTAGCAGGGGTTGTGTGGCGTTGACTGGGCGGTTTTTTATGTTAGATGGCCTCGGGCAAGTACAGAAAGGACAACAGCCTCAAAGGGTGCGGAGAAAAGTCAGGACATGCGGGGACCAAGCAGCAATCGGTATTGTAATTGTAAACTGTCGAAGCTGCGTTGGTAAAGTACCGGAACTTCAAGCGCTGATAGAAAGCACCGAAGCTGAAATCGTTATAGGTACAGAGAGCTGGCTTAAGCCAGAGATAAATTCTGCCGAAATTTTTACAAAGGTACAGACGGTGTTTAGGAAGGATAGATTGCATGCAACCGGTGGTGGAGTGTTTGTCGCTGTTAGTAGTAGTTTATCCTGTAGTGAAGTAGAAGTGGATAGTTCCTGTGAATTATTATGGGTGGAGGTTACACTCAACAACCGAGCTGGGTTAATAATTGGCTCCTTTTACCGACCTCCCGACTCAGCAGCGTTAGTGGCAGAACAACTGAGAGAAAATCTGGGCCGGCCGAAGTGGCCGCGCGGTTCTGGCGCTGCAGTCTGGAACCGCGAGACCGCTACGGTCGCAGGTTCGAATCCTGCCTCGGGAATGGATGTGTGTGATGTCCTTAGGTTAGTTAGGTTTAACTAGTTCTAAGTTCTAGGGGACTAATGACCTCAGCAGTTGAGTCCCATAGTGCTCAGAGCCATTTGAACCAGAAAATCTGGAATACATTTCACACAATGTTATAGTCATAGGTGGAGATTTCAATTTACCAGATATAGACTGGGACACTCAGATGTTTAGGACGGGTGGTAGGGACAGAGCATCGAGTGACATTATACTGAGTGCACTATCCGAAAATTACCTCGAGCAATTAAACAGAGAACCGACTCGTGGAGATAACATCTTGGACCTACTGATAACAAATAGACCCGAATTTTTCGACTCTGTAAGTGCAGAACAGGGAATCAGTGATCATAAGGCCGTTGTAGCATCCCTGAATATGGAAGTTAATAGGAATATAAAAAAAGGGAGGAAGGTTTATCTGTTTAGCAAGAGTAATAGAAGGCAGATTTCAGACCAGCTAACAGATCAAAACGAAAATTTCTGTTCCGCCACTGACAATGTTGAGTGTTTATGGAAAAAGTTCAAGGCAATAGTAAAATGCGTTTTAGACAGGTACGTGCCGAGTAAAACTGTGAGGGACGGGAAAAACCCACCGTGGTACAACAACAAAGTTAGGAAACTACTGCGAAAGGAAAGAGAGCCTCACTCCAAGTTTAAACGCAGCCAAAACCTCTCAGACAAACAGAAGCTAAGCGATGTCAAAGTTAGCGTAAGGAGGGCTATGCGAGAAGCGTTCAGTGAATTCGAAAGTAAAATTCTATGTACAGACTTGACAGAAAATCCTAGGAAGTTCTGGTCTTACGTTAAATCAGTAAGTGGCTCGAAACAGCATATCCAGACACTCCGGGATGATGATGGAATTGAAACAGAGGATGACATGCGTAAAGCTGAAATACTAAACACCTTTTTCCAAAGCTGTTTCACAGAGGAAGACCGCACTGCAGTTCCTTCTCTAAATCCTCGCACAAACGAAAAAATGGCTGACATCGAAATAAGTGTCCAAGGAATAGAAAAGCAACTGGAATCACTCAACAGAGGAAAGTCCACTGGACCTGACGGGATACCAATTCGATTCTACACAGAGTACGCGAAAGAACTTGCCCCCCTTCTAACAGCCGTGTACCGCAAGTCTCTAGAGGAACGGGAGGTTCCAAATGATTGGAAAAGAGCACAGGTAGTCCCAGTCTTCAAGAAGGATCGTCGAGCAGATGCGCAAAACTATAGACCTATATCTCTGACGTCGATCTGTTGTAGAATTTTAGAACATGTTTTTTCCTCACGTATCATGTCGTTTCTGGAAACCCAGAATCTAATCTGTAGGAATCAACATAGATTCCGGAGAAACAGCGATCGTGTGAGACCCAACTCGCTTTATTTGCTCTTGAGACCCAGAAAATATTAGATACAGGCTCCCAGGTAGATGCTATTTTTCTTGACTTCCGGAAGGCGTTCGATACAGTTCCGCACTGTCGCCTGATAAACAAAGTAAGAGCCTACGGAATATCAGACCAGCTGTGTGGCTGGATTGAAGATTTTTTAGCAAACAGAACACAGCATGTTGTTATCAATGGAGAGACGTCTACAGACGTTAAGGTAACCTCTGGCGTGCCACAGGGAGTGTTATGGGACCATTGCTTTTCACAATATATATAAATGACCTAGTAGATAGTGTCGGAAGTTCCATGCTGCTTTTCGCAGATGATGCTGTAGTATACAGAGAAGTTGCAGCATTAGAAAATTGTAGCGAAATGCAGGAAGATCTGCAGCGGATAGGCACTTGGTGCAGGGAGTGGCAACTGTCCCTTAACATAGACAAATGTAATGTATTGCGAATACATAGAAAGAAGGATCCTTTATTGTATGATTATATGATAGCGGAACAAACACTGGTAGCAGTTACTTCTGTAAAATATCTGGGAGTATGCGTGCGGAACGATTTGAAGTGGAATGATCATATAAAATTAATTGTTGGTAAGGCGGGTACCAGGTTGAGATTCATTGGGAGAGTGCTTAGAAAATGTAGTCCAGCAACAAAGGAGGTGGCTTACAAAACACTCGTTCGACCTATACTTGAGTATTGCTCATCAGTGTGGGATCCGTACCAGATCGGGTTGACGGAGGAGATAGAGAAGATCCAAAGAAGAGCGGCGCGTTTCGTCACAGGGTTATTTGGTAACCGTGATAGCGTTACGGAGATGTTTAATAAACTCAAGTGGCAGACTCTGCAAGAGAGGCGCTCTGCATCGCGGTGTAGCTTGCTCGCCAGGTTTCGAGAGGGTGCGTTTCTGGATGAGGTATCGAGTATATTGCTTCCCCCTACTTATACCTCCCGAGGAGATCACGAATGTAAAATTAGAGAGATTAGAGCGCGCACGGAGGCTTTCAGACAGTCGTTCTTCCCGCGAACCATACGCGACTGGAACAGGAAAGGGAGGTAATGACAGTGGCACGTAAAGTGCCCTCCGCCACACACCGTTGGGTGGCTTGCGGAGTATGAATGTAGATGTAGATGTAGATGTAAGAGGGTACAGTTACTATTGTCTCAAGGTCATTGACATACAACATGGACAGCAAGAGCCCCAACAAATCTCCGCGTACCTTCATTTCTTCCTCTCTCTGTGCCAAATGTATTCTTCCACAAGGCTCTAAAAAACTGCAAGTTTTTGAAGTTACATGATGACATAATTTGACCTACCTTTCAACTCCCATACTCTGATCTCCACAAGGTACTCTAAAGGATGACCATACCTTTGGCATACTGTAACATGGGAAACTTACAACAGTGTTTGTCAATCGCTTTAAGCTGGCAAGGACTCTGTAAGAAGCTTTTGCCAGACAATGACTCCTTCCAACTGCCTTCCACTACTCCATCAGGTGACACACACCCCTGGTGATGAACTCCCACCTCCGAATTGCACCTTGATGTTCACGATTTTCTTCTTCAAGACTTAACATCAAGTCTATAAACAACGACCTCCTTGTTGAGGGATAGCATTCAGACCACTAGACCATGTGAAACGTCCCCTTTTTGAACAATTATACGGGACTGTGCTTTAACTGACACACAATACTTTTCGCGCAACGCAATCTGACTTTCAAAATTCCCTACGAAAGAATGGCCCTGACTAACATTAAACTATACCTTTCACAAATCACTTACCTCACAAAAATCTTGGTTACTCGAACTACTGCAATACAGCTAGCGCCACTACTGGCAGCTAAATAAAAGATTCAAACTACTGAAGGCACTAACTACTGAGAGGCATAGTTAGCAAATGAAAGATTTTAATAGAGAACAAACAATGTATTTACCTTAATAATGTTGATAACTCATAATATACATAACAGATCATTGTATATCTTACAAATTTCCAAACTCCGCCATCTCTCTCCCCACATCCACCACTGCTGGCGGCTCACCTCCAACTGCGCAACGCTATGCGCTGTTCACAGCCAGCTGCCTAACACTACAATGACGAGTATTACAACAATGCAAAGCAGCCACAGACTGCACACAGCACACCCAGTGATTTTCATACAGAGGTGGCGTTACCAATAAAAAAACCTAAACAGCCTACTTACATAGCCCCCATGCTCCCCACAATAAATTTTACAAATTGTTTTGGGCACTGGCCAATACAGATTTGAAAAAATTTTTCATAATTACAGTAAGAAAGATATCAAATGCATACACTTATTAATACAATGTTGGTCAAAAGCTAAAATTTTCTCACAGTCCATAAAGATAGTTCTGATCATTCATCATAATAGTAATTACAGTTTTTTTTCACAAAGTCTCATTAGTAAAAGAAATTGCACACAGAAGTAGTGGATTTCCATGTAGTCTTGAAGAAGTAGTGTTGTCCTTCCAACGGAAAGACAGTGCTGATTCTTGACATGCTGACAGGTAATGGGCCACAACAGAGCAAACCCACAGCAGAATCAGTCGAAGTTTTGAAGAGTATTGGTAGGTAGGTCATCACAGAGCAGACCCACTGTAGTCCTGGTAGAGATTACGGTACTGGTGGGCCACCAGAGGTGCAGACCCACTGCTGTCCTTGTAGAAATAATGGTACTGGTGAGTCAGCAAAAGTGTAGACCCACTGTAGTCCTTGTAGAAATGGCCAGCAGCCATCTGTTGTGACTGTGCAGGTGCACAATCACCATTGAAGAGTCTTGCGGACAATATAGCAAGTCCATAAACCACCACTTGTGCACTCACAAAGTTTTTGGAATTGTCCTTAGAACCAGCAATGCTGTTATCCAGTCCCTTGCTGAATTATTAACACACGTGCAAACACTATCAGTCCCTACTTCTCACATATTGTCCATATACTATGACCAACAGAAATGTGTGCAGTGAAATGGAACTTACAAGTTAATAATATGATGAACTGGTGTCAATTACAATTTTATAACATAAGAATACAATTACAAAGGTACAAAATACATCATTAAAGAACATAACAATACAGATAACATTTGTAGTAATAGGGGCTTTACAAAATAATAGAAATAAACATATACATCAGTGTTACAGGAATTATGATATGAGTACATACATAAAAGATCAGAATAACTTTCTAAACATCAACTTCACACATGAGCATTAAAACAAAACAGAATAAATAATGTCTAAACACATTTATGAAGAAAATAACGTAGTATTTGAAAAATTCTACAACATAAATCTTATTAGCTAAACACATAAAGACAGGAAAAACACAAATACACAAGGGAACACAAACACATAGTGGGATAACACAAGGAAAGGACAGGGTTTCTTTTCAGTGTAACATTTGGTACTGCAGTCCAACCCAAAACTTCATTCCATAGATCTTTCGTCTTATTTCAACATTTGTTTCCACCAAAAAAATCCTATCCAAGCATGCTTTCTGTATTTATATGTTCACATATTTCTTACCTCATTATTTATTTTCAAGAAAATCCTACCTATACCTGCTTTCTTTACGTTTTTCGTATAACTTCTCAATGCATTTCTTCCAATTCATTGCAACTCATTCTCTTCTATAGTCTACCCCCTCTTAAGCTAACTTAAATCTACTGAGCTCAGATGCTAAACTAAGGGACGAGGCAATGCAGCAGCACAGAACAATTAACACAAACAGCAATAAAAAAATGGAAATTTGCAAAGCAAGCTACAGTAAATCTAAATTACCAAGCAATTCAACATTACAACTAATATGAGGCAATGCGCAGCAAACAAGAAAAATAAATCTGGCTTAGCAGAGTAACACAAATTAAAATTCAGTAGCACTATGCCTGGCAAACAGCAGCAGTAAATGCTATAACGTATACCTAAGCATGACAAAGCTCAAGCAGAAAAAAATAGTACACTAAAGATAACAATGCAGATAAGGGAAATGTATAATCACATCTTAATGTCTAAGTAATTAAAGTGGTGCACCACAAAAACTAATTCTACAAAAAATTACCAAGTACTTGAAAAGAAAATTATATATGCAGTTATTGTTATCAGTCCCTCCTTATTGTTCTTTCCATTCCAAGAGCTCCTTTTTCGAAGAATGTGGGTCATAAAATAATTATTTAATAGATCTGTTGACAGAAAGTGTTCACATTAGCAAATGCATTTTATTTTATAAAACTAATGCTGCAACACAGCTGGAAACCAGATATCAAATGAAATAAGCAACTATGAAAAGCAAAGCATAAAAATATCATTCAGTAGTCATGAGGCATTTCATAAGTTAGTAGAAAAATCTCTCAACTAGAGAGACAGTAGTCATAATCAGGTCTATAGACATAAAAATATTTCTCGTCATTTCATTAGGCATTTCAGTAAATATCATAAATTAAGAGCTCCACAGTGTAATCATATGTTTTCAGGTTCGACCATGTCGTTTTTGCGATGCTTTCTACAAAGGAATGTCAATAGCGAGGATAATGGTCTCTTTTTTTCTCCGCCTAATGGCTTTTTCTCAAGGCGGCTGGCACACCTGGCCGCTCACAACGCATTACGTCATGGTCACTTACCTTTCTTACCGAAATATTTACGACAGCAGTTTCCGCTACAGTGACAGTCTCATATAAAAAATTCACAGGTCAAGAATTGGCGTTACAAATGTGTAGAAACAAAATTCTATAAATATTACAGTGCCCAAAAAATTTTCGCCGGCATTGTGATACATTCACGCATTTACACACATTTCATAACTCTTAAAGTACGATTCTTGGTTTCCAACAACCTTTTCATAAATCAGAGTCCCTAACCACTACTCATTATTCCTTACCTTATTACACATATACATATTTGTCGACACTTCTTCAGTATTTCATCATAATAAATAGATATCATAATAAACATTCCTCATAGCATCAGCTTATTGACCATAAACATACCTCAGCAGCATAATACACATCGTTGTCGTAAAAATAACATCATAACACCTCAGTCAAATCTCAAAAACGTCGTAACTTTTTGCAATAAAGTCAAAACCTAAAAAAAATTCTCTGCCCATTTCAAGAGTGTCATCAACCTCAAACGTACTTTAAAATCATGCTCCCATACCAAATACATCATTCAAAGCTCTTATAGTATCACAATGGTTCCGAAAAAATATGAACAGTTTACAAAGTACAGACAAAATACAGTTTCATAAGTGTGAAGTTATCCAACTGTGTAATTGCGTAAACATCTGTCACTGATGTAGTAAAAAAAATGTTTATCTCTGACAAAGAATCAGATAGCTGTGTAATTCTTTGTTGGAGAAATATGGTACCGATGTGTAAAGTTGTATAAGCAAATACCATATTAGCTAGGGCTCCTTGTTCTTGCCAAACACATGGTACACAAAGTAGGCGTGTACCCCCCTGAGGATTAATGTAATTATACCCTCAGGTGTTACAGATTACAACAATGGAATGAAATGTATTACGGAAAACTTTCTTTGTAATTCAAAAATCTTTAAAAATAAATGTTTTAAGTATAAGATTAATCACTCAAATACGTGTACTGTAGTGCTAAACTGTGTGTCTTGTCGCAACATAATCTCTGTGGAAGTGTCGTAGTTATCGTCCTCCGAAAGCTAAGTTCTGCAGAAGTCAATGTACTTACCTCATGATAAACAAAAGTGAAATGCTTTGCGTATAGATATCTTAGTTATTACGCTTATTACCGTGATGAGGAAAGTACTGTGCTGTAACGTATTGTTGTTAGCTATACCACAAAAGTTACTACTAAAACGTGTTTTACTTTCCAGAAGAATTCAGAAAAATTGTGCAGATATAAAGCAGATCAGCACAAAAGCAACAATGTAAATTGTGTCACACATTAGTAGCATCGTGATATAATTGTGTAGCTGTCAAAGAAACCAAATGCTAAGTCACCTTTAACCCCACAGAAAGTACTTCAATAAAGAATGTCTTTTCAACTAAACCAAAATGTTGCATTAAAATGTCATTAGCAGTACAAGTTCTAAGTATGTAAACCTGATAGTCGTTACGTAATCGTGCAACTTGTTGCAAGAATGTACAACACTGTGTCGTCTGTTCACTATAACAATACATTCGTAATTTCTGTTTAAATAAGTTCTCTTGGTTCTTGACTGGATATTTAACTTCAAACATTGTTGCATGTTAACAGATTCTAAGTCTGACAAAGCATACTAGAAATGTGAAGTGAAAAATTTTATGGCAAAGACAAAGTTAAAAAGCAAATTATCTTTCAATAAACGATTTTACATGTGAAGTGTGGTGCAATCCTTTACTCTTCGTAGTACTCAGAGTTTGAATTTGAATGCAATTGTCATGCGGTATACGTCGGTAAAGAATACTGGAATTTTTCTCGAGGTTAGCGTCTATGTTATTTTTCCCTGAGCCAGCCGGCGCAGGTGGCTGCCTGCGGTGCGAATCATTGTCTGTTTCTTTGTTGGCGCGCGCCGTTATTGGGATTAGGAGACCTAACTTCTACAAATTCTGTTAGAATCCCGCCAGTTCTGATGAAATTCAGGTCTGTCGTTATGTCGGTAGTTTACATAGTTTCTTTTCTCTCTGTCATGTGGTGGAGAATTTCTCCCTGAATCGTAACTGCGCGCTGAACTGTTGCGTCTGAAAGTATTCTGTCTCCCTTGATAATAATAGTTCTGGTTACCATATTGTCTGTTTCTATGATTGTTTCTGTCACATTCATTACTTCGGAAATGCGATCTTTCCCTGTAAGTATTACTCTGCCAGTGTTTGTCATATGGGTGGTGTCTGTTTTGGTCACCATTTGCGTTGTAAGAATGGCCTTGTTGTGTCCAGTTACTATTTCTGTCATCGTGGAATTGCGACGGATGTGACTTGTAATTGTTGTGCTCCTGTTTTCGCGTTCCGCGATTTCCGCGATTGCCAGTGTCAATTTCCAGTTCTTGTAACAGTCCCTGAAAAGTTTCAATGTCGTCTTTGCAACGTCCTGCCAAAATAATATGTCGTAAATGTTCAGGTAATTTGATTAAGCAAATGCGGATGAGTTCTGAGGGGCTGTATGGGTTTGTCAGGTACTGATTCTTGTGCAACATGTCTTCAAAATATTTCACAAGACTGGAAAATTCAGATTGTTCGAAATGTTTCATCATTATGATGCTATGTTTTACTCGGTCTTGTGTAGCTTGAGACCAATACACTGAGAGGAAGGCATGATAAAATTCTCCTTCACTGTGACAATCGTGAATGACCGATCGCATTCTTACAGCTGGTTCATTCTCCAAGTAGCCACACATAAATTCTAACCTGTGCTCCAATGACCAGTTGGGAGGAAAACAATGAGAGAATTGATGGAGCCACACTTGTGGATGAATGTCGTTGTCAGAATTCTTAAACGTTTTGAATTTACGTGTAGTAATGAACAGCTTATAGTCAAAATCATCGTGTCGGCGAGTAGCATATCGGTCATTGTTACGTCGTGTCGGCGGTTCCATCTCAAAATCCAATGCGCCTTGCCAATTTCTTTCATAATTTCCGAAATGTCCTGTGTTATTATTTTGTGGTTGTTCCGTATTTCTATGTCCCTCTTCCCGTACTGGAGCGCGAGTGTCCTCTGAAATATGTAATTCTTGTATTACCTGCGTCAACTGATCTTGTACTTCCCGGATTTCTCTTTTGTACTGTGTATTGATTTGATTTTGATTTTGTTTGAATTTTCTAATTTGTTCATACTCTTCTGTGTCAGTGAAGACTACAGGTCTTGTGTCATTCAGATCATCATCTACCTTTGTAGATAAGTTAGTGACCTGATCCGAAAGTTCGGCTACTTTCTCCGATAGTGAACACATTTCCTCAGTGTGTTTTTCTGAACCAAGTTTCAGAGTGTCCATTTGTGTTGAAATCGAATCTACTGTGTCCTTCAAGTTTTCCTGAGTTTTTGCAAGTTGCGTAACCGAATCGGTAGATGCAACTGATTCAATTTTAGCCCACAAGGTCTCATGATTTTCATGAACAATGGTTTGCAGTTCTTTTATGGCTGCTTCGTGATTCTGTAATGCATTTTCATGCCGCGAAAAAATAGGTTGAAAATGCTCACAAATTTGTGTTTTTACGTCATTACAGACTTTTTGACATTTCGATTCAATGTGCTGTAACTCAGTAGTTAAATCTTCACGTGTTTGTTCAAGTGTGGTGTCTAACTTTTGAAGATTTTGTTCCATTGTGTCTAACTTTTTAAGATTTTGTTCCACTGTGTCTAACTTTTGAAGCTTTTGCTGTGTTTGTCTCTGATTTTGTTCCATTGTGTCTAACTGTTGCTGTGTTTGTCTCTGATTTTGTTCCATTGTGTCTAACTTTTCAAGCTTTTGTCCCATTTGTTGCATTAATTGTAATAACAATGCACTGGTGTCTGAAACATGTTCCTCAGTGCTTTTCGACAGTGAATTTGCACCGGCAACATTCACATTTTGACAAGCGGAAAATGTGTCTTGACTCATTTCAGAAAACGGTGAGGACGCAAAACCTGAATCTACAGTATTTGCAAAATTGTGTCCTGTCATTTCGGATTCCTGAGGCGAGCTGTTGCCGAGCGATCGATCGATAATGCTTCCCTGTTCACTACCTGTTTCACTGTCTACGCCATTGTTTGCAGCCCGCTCCATTTCTCTATGCACAGTTACTAAATTACTACTTTGAACGTCTGTTAATTCATTACACAGTGGTGCTGGCAAGCTACGCTCGTCGTCACTATTATTTCTCAGTTTACTTTGGAGCCTAGTGTTACGTTTTTCACACGCCATTATTGTCACAATATTTCACACGATAACACAGAAAAGCACAATTTGAAGAGCAAAAATAAGAGAACACATTAACATAGCACTGAAAACAATATGTAGTTAATTGCAGCTGCAAAATACTTTGTGCAAATCTACATGCATGCCACAACTGTTTTACTGTACAACAATGAAAGACTGAAACTACAAAGGAGATTTTCTCTACAATTACGCGCTAGCAATAAACAAAAGCTACACTAATTACAAGAAAAAATCAGAAGATTCCAGTGAGGCATCCTCGGCTAAGGGTTGACATATGAAACGTCCCCTTTTTGAACAATTATACGGGACTGTGCTTTAACTGACACACAATATTTTTAGCGCAACGCAATCTGACTTTCAAAAAATCCCTACGAAAGAATGGCCCTGACTAACATTAACCTATGCGTTTCACAAATCGCTTACCTCACAAAAATCTTGGTTACTCGAACTACTGCAATACAGCTAGCGCCACTACTGGCAGCTAAATAAAAGATTCAAACTACTGAAGGCACTAACTACTGATAGGCATAGTTAGCAAATGAAAGATTTTAATAGAGATCAAACAATGTATTTACCTTAATAATGTTGATAACTCATAATATACATAACAGATCATTGTATATCTTACAAATTTCCAAACTCCGCCATCTCTCTCCCCACATCCACCACTGCTGGCGGCTCACCTCCAACTGCGCAACGCTATGCGCTGTTCACAGCCAGCTGCCTAACACTACAATGACGAGTATTACAACAATGCAAAGCAGCCACAGACTGCACACAGCACACCCAGTGATTTTCATACAGAGGTGGCGTTACCAATAAAAATAGCTAAACAGCCTACTTACACATGGATGGCTTTAACGCCATCACTCCAAGGAGAACTTTCAAGATACTGCCGTTCTCACCTCCCATTTCTCTGCTGATAGGGTCACCACTTTGGGGAATTTATCACATCCACCACAAAAAATAAACTGGTTGCAATACTGCACTTTATTAGCAATCCAATATGGTATTCTTCAGAGCACAAAACATGGAACAGCAACATTCTCATAAGGAACTGAGGAACCTAAATTACCATACATGAAGATACATCATTTTAATCTTAATTATCTCTGACCCAGTTCCTGACACTTTTGACTCAGTTACTAACTCGGGTCCATCACATCACCCCCAGCCTCCATTTGCAGAAAGCTGCAGCATCTCAAATAACTTACATCATACACAATTTCACCACAGTTAACTTACACAGTTGGAGTAGATTTAGGAAATCCAGGTGCCCCAGGCACTTCCTGGTGACAACACTGGACCATTCTACCTGAACGCATGTGAGCAATTGGTGGTTGACATGTAACAGAAAGGTAATGACCCACTATTCATCACCTACTCCTTATGGTGTCCCAGAAAGATTGTTATTGACTATACTAGCTGCCTCCAAATTGTCTTTGTAATAAGCAGATTTTAGGTGATCTACCAATACTGACCCGCAAGGTTAGCTGAGAGTACTAATGTGCTGCTTCCTGGACTCGGGTAGGCGTGCCGACCCCGGATTGAATCTGCCCAGCAGTTTAACGACGAGAGCCAGTGTGCCAGCCAACTTAGATGTGGTTTTTAGACGGTTTTCCACATCACACTAGGTGAATACCAGGCTGGTCCCCACGCAACACCTCAGTTACACGCCTTGCAGACATTTGAAACACATTCACACTCTTTCATGGTTTACAGTGGAGGCAGACAGCGGGGGTACACACATTCCTTCCCGGGGGGGGGGGGGGGGGGGGGGTATGGGATGGCGGCAGGAAGGGCATCTGGCCATCCCTTAAAATTAACCACGCCAAATCCGACTTAACCAGGCCGACAGGCATTGGCAAAAGAAAGAAGAAAGTAGTCTACCAATACCATGTCTGTATTGCCAGTTCTCTCAATAATAAACACTTTGTCCCACACTGAGTAACCTTAAAAAGACTTTAATAATTAGAGGAAAGTGATGGTTTGACTGTATCATCTCTGAGCCAAACAAACTAATGAGCACTCAAGTCCTTATGAATAAAGATGGACCATATTCCTTGCCTTACAGGGTAATTATGTGCCAGACAGTGCATATGTGGCCATAGGTTGCACAAAAATTCTGCCGTTTCTACTCTGCAAATTTGATGGGTTGAAGGCAAGAAGGAATTGCTAGACATCTTTGATGGTTCACCACACACCAGCTGCATGGCTGAGCAACCCTCGTCATATTTTATAACTGGGCCTAATCCCAGTGTTCGTGCTGAAGATGAAGACTCTGCATGGAATATGTTGGGTGTACATGTTTCACCATCCCATTACTGGTGTTGTGGTAGCTCACAGTGTGGACGTATTAACATCCACATATTTGCAATAACTCTGCAAATAATTGGCACTCAAATTGACAACTCCAGTCTAAATTATTACCTGTGGGATAACAAAATGTGAAAATCAATTAGAAACCAAAACACAAGCCACTGAAATTGCTGAAATATCCTGTACAGATACTGTCTTGGGCCATCTAGTAAAATTTTTTATGTGTCCATCCTTTTGACAGGAGGTCTTGGGGACAACGGCTGTTTACTATTGTGAGAAAATTAAATGCCTACATCAGTCCTTATGATTTTATTTATTCCCACATGCAAATGAGAAAATCCCCTAAAAGGCAAGAGAAAATCACCAGCAAAATCTGAGGTATGCCTATTAATCTTGCACTTTTGACATTGTATTCAGTCACTTGCCCAGGGCCAGTAGCCGTGCATTCCTGGCCACATGACTTTCTGCTATCTATCGTGCAGTTGTCCTTCTTCAGGGGTCAGAAGTGCCATTTTTCTCAATGTATCACACCAGATACCATGACTTGAATCTTTCAGTGGTTGCTGTTTAATGCATAAATTCATTGAGTCATGTCCATCTGGCAACAGACAAGGAATTCGTTCATACTCTGTTCTGCAGCTGTGACTGTCCAATCAATAATTGTAACCACTGTGCAGTTCTGGGAGAAGCAATCTGCCACCACACTGACTTGGCCCAAGACATACTGAATATCAGTGGAAAATTGCGTAATGAATTCCAAGTGGTGCACTTGTAGTGGGGGAATTAAGCTCTGTGTCTTGTTTGAAGATCGATGTCAGTGGCTTAGGGTGGGTGAAAATAAAAAAAAAATCTGACCTTACAACCATGGACAAAAATGCTTCACTGTGAAATAAATACACTGCCAGAAAGAAAAAGGAATAATTCACCTGGAAAGATTATGTGAATTCTGATTCAGTGATGGCATATGCCACCTGGGGGTTGGTAGATGTTATGATAATGGTTCTAACATCATCCGCTGACAGATAGTGTAGTGGCATAGCTACCAGAGTGCCATCTTTGCCTACCCTTCAATAAGGAACGCTGACAGCCAGGAGGCTCAGTATGATGTGAACTGTGTAAAGCATGCAGGCCTCCATGCCATGGAGATGTGCTTGTGCTTCCTGCAGCCAACTGAATGTGTTTGAAATGGCTCAATTTATAGCCTTCCCAATGGCATGATGGTCCTTTCGGATAATTGTCACACAAACTAGACACGCTGTGCCAGTTTTGCGATGATGCTTGTATCAGTGGTCACATGAACATTCTCACACCTATAGACAAGGTTCTGGATGTCCACATAGCACAAATGCCCACTAGGATCGTTGTATCATAAGGGCAGCCATGGCAGATCATACAACTACCACAACACAGATAAGAGGGATTGTGAGCCCAGATATGACAACACATATCATTGCAAACCTGTTATGAGCAGTGGGACTACGGTTATGCAGGTTTTGGAGGAATGTCGGTAGGGTGTCTTCACCCACGATCCAGATCGCAAAGATGTCATCAGTGAATCTGAACCAGGTGAAGGGTTTAGGATTCTGGGTTTTTAGGAAGGATTCCACTAGATGGCCCATGAATAAGCTGGCATACGGTGGTGCCATGTGGGTGCCCATAGCCATACCATGGATTTGTTTGTAGGTAATGCCTTCAAAGGAGAAGTAATTGTGGATGAGGATATAGTTGGTCATGGCGCCTAGGAAGGAGGTTGTTGGTTTGCAATCTGTCGGGTGTTGGGAAAAGTAGTGTTCAATAGCAGTAATGCCATGGGCATTAGGAATGTTAGTGTAAAGGGATCAATAGTGATGAGCAGGGCACTGTATGGCAAAAGGCCAGGAAATGTGGAGAGTCAGTGGAGGACATGTTTGGTTTCTTTTATATAGGAGGGTAGGTTCCGGATATTGGGTTGAAGGTGTTGGTCTATGAGAGGAGAGATTCTCTCAATGGGGGCACAGTAACCGGCCACAATTGGGTGTCATGGGTGGTTAAGTTTATGGACTTCAGGGAGCATGTAGAAGGTAAGAGTGAGTGCGGGAAGTAGTAGGGGGTGAGTACAGAGATGGACTCCAGGGAGGGGTTCTGGGATGGGCCTAAGGTTTTGAGTAGTAACTGGAGATCCTGCTAGATTTCTGGAATGGGGTCACTGTGGCAAGGTTTGTAGGTGGACATATCTGACAGCTGGCAGAGTCCTTCTGCCAGATTATCTTGCAGTTCAAAACAACAATGGTGGAGACTTTGTCTGCAGGTAGGATTGTAAGGTCGGAATCAGTTTTTAGTTGGTGGACTTCAGTTCTTTTTGCACATGTCAGGTTAGTTTGCATGTTGAGGGATTTGGGGAATGATGGTGAGGCAAGGTTCAAGGTTAAGAAATTCTGGAAAGTTAACAGGGGGTGATTTGAGGGCAGTGGGGGTGGATCACAGTAGGATGGAGGAGTGAATTGAGTTAGGCAGGGTTCATTATTGGTCTTTGGTTGAGTCTGATTGGTAAGATTGGTGGCGAGAAAGTGTTTCCATCATAGGGACTGGGAGAAGGAGAGAAGGTCTTTAAAAACTCCTGCATCATTGAGTTTGGGAGTGGAGCAAAAGATGAGGCCTTTGGAAAGGACTGATATTTCTGTGGAGCTAAGGCTTCTGGAGGAAAGGCTCATGACTGTGTTACGGGTCTGTTCAGGTTCTTGATTCTGTGTGGTGGTGGGAGGGAGTTTTGGAGGTCATTGTAGAGTTGGTGGACAGTGTTACTCCAAGGCAAGATTACGAAGTGAGCAAGATAGAGAGCTTTTTAAGGTGGCACTGTGTATGTTCCTGCAAGGCAAGAGTTTCAATGTATGTAATGGGTTCCAGGACTTTGGGATTTCATAGTAGGAGAATTTTGCGGACAGAGAGAAGGTAATGCAAGGAGGTTTGAGCTTGAATCTGAACAGGTGGAGGTCATTGTGGAAGGAGGGGTGAATTGAATTGTGAATTGTGGTTTATTAGTCTCATAACGTACATAATCTAAATCATTAAATTCAGGTACGGGAGACACGTAAAAATTTTGGTAAAGTTTTACCATATACATACAACAGCTGATTTTAACAAATGGTACCATAACAATAATACAATACAAAAATACACATACAATAAAAAACTAATAATTAATTACAACAACTGATTTTAACAAACGGTATCATAATAATAATACAATTTTGTTACACATACAATAAAAGACTAACAATTAATTACCCCTTGCTCAAATTATCATGTCATCCTCTATGAATTCTTCTACTGAATAGTACTATTTCTCCCAAAGAATCTGCTGTAGCTTTATTTTTAGACTCTCTGGCTTCATATTAAATATATTTTTGCACATTAGCTTCTTATATATTGTCATCCCCATATACTGTGGAGTTCGTGCATATAATTTCAAATGGTGTGTGGGTAACACAAAATTATTTTTATTTCTTGTGTTGTATGTGTGGTTAAAATGATTTTCCTCAAATAATTTTTGTCTGCTGTGTACAAATATTATAATTCCATAAATGTATATGGTGGGAAGTGTTAGGATTTGTAGGTTCCGAAATAATGAGCGACAAGATTCTATTTGTTGTGCACTACACATGTATCTTATAATTTTCTTTTGCAGTTTCAGTATTCGAGATACACTACTTGAATTTCCCCAGAAAATGATACCATACCTAATGACAGATTCAAAATAACTATGATATTCTATTTTTTGCGTACTCATGTCAGTAGAGTTTGCTAGGATTTGCATTGCAAATGCAAAGCTGCTTAGTTTATTTGTTAGGAACTCAATATGTGTACTCCAGTTTAAGTTGTCCACATTTAGTCCTAGGAATTTGACTGTGTTAACTTCTTCCATAGGATGATTGTTATGATGTATTTTAAGATCCACACATTTCAAATGTTTGGTTTTGAAATTTACCATATTGGTTTTTGCAATGTTCAGTTTCAAGCCATTTAGCTGGAACCAGTTTTCTAGAGTACCCATTGTGCTCACAATGGAGCTCTGAATTTTTTCTGCATCATCTTCAATTAAAACAGAAGAATCGTCCGCAAACAGAACTGACAGGGAATTTATATTTATGGGCAAGTCATTTACATAGAATAGGAACAGGATTGGCCCCAAAATGTAGCCTTGAGGCACACCTTGTGATACTGTACTCCATTTAGAATACTAATTCACTGCATTTGATGTGACACTTACCCTTTGCTTTATGTTGTGCAAGTATGATGTGAGCCATTTCAGAGCTTTGTCCTTAATCCCATATTTGTTTAATTTGTAGATAAGCAAGTCATGGTTCACCGAGTCAAAAAAAGTCAAAAAAAGATCGCAGAAGATACCTGCGACTTTACTCCTCTGATCCAATGATTTGCATATCTTCTCAATAAAGTTATTTACTGCATCCAGTGTGTTTTTTCCTTGTTGGTATCCAAATTGGTTACTTACAATAATATCATTTTTTACGATAAACTTTTTGATCTGATTTGCAGCTACTTTCTCTATCACTTTTGACAGGATTGGGAGAATAGAAATAGGGTGATAGTTTCCCATATCTTCCCACGACCCTTTCTCGAACAGAGGTCTCACTTCGGCATATTTTAACACATCAGTAAAGCACGCCTGTTCAAAATATTGGTTGATTATTTTAGCTAGCGGGGGTGCTATTATGCCATATACTGCTTTAATCACTTTACTTGGTGTCCCATCCAATCCAGCAGAATTTTTATTTTTTAATGACAATAAAACATTTTTCACATCCTTTATTGTGACTTTTTTTTAAATCTGTGAGATACTCAGCTTCTTGGTCGAGTCCAAAGGGATTTACTTTACTCTGATATCCTGCTACATCAACTTCTGACTTTGCTACATTTACGAAGAATTCGTTGAAACACTCTGATATTGGAGCTGGGTTTACAACAACATTATCATCTACTTTAATCTTAGTTATTTCATTACTAATGACTTTAACACCTAATTCTGATTTGATAACAGACCACACAGCCTTCATCTTACTATTATGTTGTAAAATAAACTTATTGTTTGCCATTTGTTTTGCTGCCTTTACAACTTCTTTGAATATGGCTTTATAATGTTTCACATACACAGAAAAATGTCTGTTTTTGTTATATTTCAGTTCATTATGTAGTTGCCCTCTTTCTGGTAGTAGAAATTTTTATACCCTGAGTTATCCATTTAATCTTCCTGGTCGTTTTGTTACATTTTGTTTTAAGTGGAAAAGTTTCATTAAATATTTCAAGAAAGCTACCAAGAAATTTGTTAAAGTTAGTACTACTTGAGATAGGCCATTCAACCTCTCTTAACATATTGCTAAATATAGTTAGGTTTTTTTCATTGAAGTGCCTTTTCATGTGGCTTTTGTTACATGAAATTTCTTTATAGAGTTTTGGTAGTTCAATGAATAATGCGGAGTGGTCAGAGATTCCTAAATCTAAGCAAAATTTATTAACATCTTCAAACACACAATTCGTTAAAATATTATCAATACATGTCGCTGACTGTGCGTTGATTCTAGTGGGTTACATGAAGTTTGCTTTGATGCCAAAGTTGTTTATTAAGTCATTGAATTTGGACACACCATTGCTGTCAGCTATGATATTAATATTGAAAATAGCAGCTATTATCATATTTTTCCTTTTTTCTTTATTAAGATTTTCAAGAAGGCACTTAAATTTGAGCAGGAAAGCTTCAATTGTAGTTTTGTCTGGTACTCTGTAAATAGAAACTACTAATGCATTTAGGTCCCTTAACTCGATACAACAGCTCATTCAAATGATTAAAATTCATATTTCATGTCAGAATGAGTAAGTATGCAAAAACCTCCACGTGATTTCTCTCGTCTACAAAAATTGTTAGCTAATTCGAAATTTTCGATTTTATTAAGAATTTTAATATTACCACGAGTAAGCCAATGTTCATTGAGACAGATAACTTTAATATTTTTAAATTCTGAAAGAATAATTTGTAAGTCGTCAAGTTTATGATTTTTGTTTGAAAAATCGGCACTGAGACCATTCATATTCAAGTGCATTATACATGGACATTCGTTTTTATTTATGGGTTCAGGCATAGGCCTACTCTTTCTTGGGTACTGTTTCGGTATCGCCGTTTTTATTAGCAAACACTGTTTCCCATCCCCATCATTACTCACAAGTTTCCCTTATTATTCAGAATTTTACATGTATCAGCGAACATTTTACTGAGAATTCTGGGTCCTACCCTATTTAAATGAAGACCGTCTTTACCCAAGCATTTATTGTTTAAGAACTTGTTCGGATTTATAAACACGGCTCCTATATTGTTACAGATTTCGTTTACATCACAGTTTATTCTGTCTATGTATTGATCACTGACGGATCGTCTGTATACAATACCACTCACTACAATTCTAGATGTTTTGTAGAGATTACTGGCTGATCGAATTAAGTTTTTTGTTTCACTTACAAGTTCCTCTTCAGTGTTACTTCTAAGAGAATTTGCACCTACGTGACTGAAGACTCCTTTATAATTCTTCCGAGAAGCCTCTCCTGGACCATTCTGCGACTTATGTATGTTGCTGAAGTGTTTGTTCAACTGGTGAGTCTTGATTCCTGGGCGAACGTCTACTTCGCATTTTGGCACTACCACATTTTTGAGCAGAGAATCGCCAATAATAAGCAAGTCATTTTTTCGTTTTGTTTTTCGTTACTCAGGAACTTCGAATTCTTTTGCTGCATCTACATCTACATCACTACTCTGCAATTCACATTTAAGTGCTTGGCAGAGGGTTCATCGAACCACAATCTCTACCATTCCCTTCCCGAACAGCGCGCGGGAAAAACGAACACCTAAACCTTTCTGTTCGAGCTCTGATTTCTCTTATCTATTTTGATGATCATTCCTACCTATGTAGGTTGGGCTCAACAAAATATTTTCGCATTCGGAAGAGAAAGTTGGTGACTGAAATTTCGTAAATAGATTTCGCCACGACGAAAAACGTCTTTGCTTTAATGACTACCATCCCAACTCGCGTATCATATCTGCCACACCCTCTCCCCTATTACGTGATAATACAAAACGAGCTGCCATTTTTTGCACTCTTTCGATGTCCTCCGTCAATCCCACCTGGTAAGGATCCCAAACCGCGCAGCAATATTCTAACAGAGGACGAACGAGTGTAGTGTAAGCTGTCTCTTTAGTGGACTTGTTGCATCTTTTAAGTGTCCTGCCAATGAAACGCAACCTTTGGCTCGCCTTCCCCACAATATTATCTATGTGGTCTTTCCAACTGAAGTTGTTCGTAATTTTAACACCCAGGTACTTAGTTGAATTGACAGCCTTGAGAATTGTACTATTTATCGAGTAATCGAATTCCAGCGCATTTCTTTTGGAACTCATGTGGATCACCTCACACTTTTCGTTATTTATCGTCAACTGCCACCTACCACATCATACAGCAATCTTTTCTAAATCGCTTTGCAACTGATACTGGTCTTCGGATGACCTTACTAGACGGTAAATTACAGCATCATCTGCGAGCAACCTAAGAGAACAGCTCAGATTGTCTTCCAGGTCATTTATATAGATCAGGAACAGCAGAGCTCCCAGGACGCTTCCCTGGGGAACACTTAATATCACTTCAGTTTTACTCGATGATTTGCCGTCTATTACTACGAACTGCGACCCTCCTGACAGGAAATCACGAATCCAGTCGCACAACTGAGACGATACCACACAGGCCCGCAGCTTGATTAGAAGTCGCTTGTGAGGAACGGTATCAAAAGCTTTCCGGAAATCTAGAAATACGGAATCAACTTGAGATCCCCTGTCGATAGCGGCCATTACTTCGTGCGAATAAAGAGCTAGCTGCGTTGCACAAGAACGGTGTTTTCTGAAACCATGCTGATTACGTATCAATAGATCGTTCCCTTCGAGGTGATTCATTATGTTTGAATACAGTATATGCTCCAAAACCCTACTGCAAACCGACGTCAATGATATAGGTCTGTAGTTCGATGGATTACTCCTACAACCCTTCTTAAACACTGGTGCGACCTGCGCAATTTTCCAATCTGTAGGTACAGATCTATCGGTGAGCGAGCGGTTGTATATGATTGCTAAGTACGGAGCTACTGTATCAGCATAATCTGAAAGGAAGCTAATCGGTATACAATCTGGACCTGAAGACTTGCCCGTATCAAGCGATTTGAGTTGATTCGCAACCCCTAAGGTATCTACTTCTAAGAAACTCATGCTAGCAGCTGTTCGTGTTTCAAATTCTGGAATATTCCATTCGTCTTCCCTGGTGAAGGAATTTCGGAAAACTGCTTTCAATAACTCCGCTTTAGCGGCACAGTCGTCGGTAACAGTACCATCGGCACTGCGGAGCGAAGGTATTGACTGCGTCTTGCTGCTTGTGTACTTTACATACGACCAGAATTGAAACTGTATGTTACACTTGTCCACTTATATTTGTTTTCGGTTTTTGAGACTTTCGCGTGGGTTTCTTCCGTAGGTGCAGCAGAATCGTCGTTTAAGCGAACAGATGTATCATTCCGCCTGTTTTTGACATTTTCATCTATCGCCTCAACTGTTTTGCAAAAACATTTTTTCCCGCGCTTCAGATCACTATTTTCTTGCTTCTGCACGGATAATTCTGCCTTTAAAGTTTCGATGTCGCTACGCAGCACTTTAATAATTTCTTCCTGTGAGCTAACTGTGGAAGCTAGTTTCGTGTTTTCGTCATGCAAACAGTCTAAGCATGACCAGTGAATATCGTCGCTAATAAATTTCAAGCAAATTTTTGCACACCTTTCATGCAGCCAAAAGTTGCACTTCACACACAGAATTCCTTTAACAACCCGTTTCTGACACTTTTTACACGATGGACCATTTAACTTTTGCCTATTTACGAGTGTTGTGTCACTGCACTTTTCAGTAGGCGCCATCTTGCACTTCAAGAGGGTAAGATGGGTAATTTGATGGGAAGGCCGTCTGGGGGGATTATATGAGCCAAGCAACAACGTAGGAACAGTATGTGAGACTGGGATCTGGCTAGGAATAAGGAAACTTTTCTGTATTGATGCAGATGGAAGGAGCAAGGATCTATGGTGGAAAAAATGCGGAAAGTTACGTAAATGACATAGAATTACACACGAAAAAAATTGCAAAAATACACCAAAATAGGAAAAAATGGATGCAAAAGGGGGAAGTAAGATAAAATCCGAGGAAGCCGACGATAGCAAAAGGTGAAAACACTCCAAAATTGGCGAGAAGTCACAAAGACCAAAGTATATATATCAGGTCTGAGGGTGCTGCGGGTGAATAAGTGTGAAGAATGGGGTCAACAGATGTGACTGGATGAGGTGGAATTAGTAGGTGCGAACTGGGATAGAACGGAGGAAGAGTAGAGGGTGGGGAGGGATTCGTAAGATGAGATACACCAACACCAGCTTCTCTGAATTGCGCAAGTGGGAACATTCCCTGCGAAACATCCTATGTTCCTGTAACCCTGCTGACCTCAACCTTTGTTAGTCACTGTTCTCAAACATCCAGCCCTTGCCCTGTTCCTGTTCTAGCACTACACATCTGTCATTACACCTTCTCATACACTCTTTTCACATCTCTCCTTTTCTGTTACTTCTTGCCCCATCCCTTCCTCTCCCCATCTCTCCCGTGCCCCCCGTCTAATCTGCAGCACCTCACTGTCCACCATCCCCATCATACTATTCCTTCCTCCCCCTGCAACAGCCTCCTCCTTACCCCCACCCAGTCACCACTCCCATCATGTACTAGTGTTGCTGCTTGCAGCGTGGTTTCAGTGGCCTGCGGCTGCAGTTGTGTGTGTGTGTGTGTGTGTGTGTGTGTGTGTGTGTGTGATGAAGGCCTTAATGGCTGAAAGGTTTATTTCTGACAGTCTTTTTGTTGTGTCTATCTGGCACTCAGCGCCTCCGCTATATGGGGAGCAGCCTTGTCATGATTTTATTTTATTTTTTGACAGTAGTCAATGTAACTGGTTGTAAAGGGTCTGTCATTGAAGCCAAGAATCTTTTACAGAAAACAGAGTAGAACAAAATTAGCCAGATGCATATACTCTATATTACAACAGATGAGACAGAGAACATAATAAGGCAAATGAAAAACAAAAATGCCACTGCCATGGACAATATATCAATCGAAGTATCAAAGCACTGCTATAATTTATTCTCAAAGTTCTGTAATGCATATTTAATGAATCCCAAAAACAAAGTTAACTCTCTAATTGACTCAAATATGTAGACTGCATGGGAGAGAGGAGTTGGGGGGAGGGGCAGAAAAGGAAAAAGGCACCCAGAAGAAATGGTTGGATGTTAATGTAGCTTCATACACAGACACATCAACAGCAGGTAGGTAAATGTTTAGAGTTGCAATCCTTTGTGACACAAAGAACAACCAGGAGTGCATTAGTGTTGTTACCAGGCCTGGTAGGGTGTTTAAGGAGTATGAACAATGTCAGATGTTGAGTGATCAGTGTGAAGGAACAGAGATAGTGCGTACTTGTGAGAGAGTATGTTATCAGCACCCGATGGAGTTGAAAATGTGTCTCATTGTTGGTATGCATTTGACCCACTGGTCAGATTGTGCAATATACAAATATGTGAGGAATTTAGATGTGACAATGGCCCAGTGCTGGACATGAGAATATTAAGGCAGGCATACTCATCAAGGTTCCAATAGACCATGTCTCACCACCACAAGGGAGGTCTGCTGTACTATGCATCAAGCACATCACAGCCCCCTCACATCTGAGGACAAGTAATGGACACCACGCAACATTCCACACCATTCATTGAAGGCTAGCAGCAGCCTGACTAGGGAATTACTGTAACATGTGTACACTTCATTTAGAGTGATGCTGTGACCAGGAAGCATGAATGACATTGTGTTGTGTTCAGCGATGAATTGTGGCTCTGCACTGCACCGGATGATTTATCCTGCAAGTGCAGAGGGAGTCTGGGGAGGGGTTCTGTACGTCCAATGCTTTGGAGAGGCACAGAAGTGCTACCCTTGGCATCATAGTGTGGGGAGCCATTTGGTGTTCTTCAGGTCATGGCTGGTAGTGATTCACAGAACTCTGACAGCACATCACAGGCATCCTGTGTCCTTATGTGTAACGTTTCATGCAATAGTACTGTGGTGCCATGTTTCCAACAGGACATTGCTTCTCCACATATAGCTCATCCTTGAGAACTGTCTACATAATGTTGAAGTATTACTGTGGCCAAAAGATCCTCACATCTATCCTCCCTAAAACATTTGTGGGCTGCCTTACATATCAAGTCCATCCCAGTGTCAGTATCGAGGATATCAAAGACCAGTTGAACAGCTGTGGACCAGAAATCACTTAAAAGCAAACAAAGTCTATGTGCCCCAGAAGGGGGTCATCAGAATTATGGGTAAAGTCCACCCTAGATGCTTTTGCAGAAATTTATTCAACAGCTAGGGATTGTCACCTGCCATGCAGTACATTTTTTCACTTATGTGCGTTGTCGACAAGAATCACACAATTTTCTAAATATACTTTGCATATCATGATCATAATACAAGAAGTAAACATACAGGGTGACGATTATTGAACTCTATGAAAAAATACACGAAACTACAATGTGTGCACACTTTATTCAACATGGAAACATCACTACAGATGTTTGGATTTACATTACGACGTGTTTGATATGCCTGCCATCATTGGCGATAATGTGGTGCAACAAATAGCGAAATTCTGTGAGATCCACTGAAGTGTCGGAACATCTATTCAGTTGATGGCCTCCTGGATGGCTCTTTTCAGATCAGCAGTGGTTTTAAGGTTTTTGCTGTATACCTTGTCTTTAATATAGCCCTACAAAAAGGAGTCTCATGTGTTCTGATCCAGAGAATATGGCAGTCAATTGAGGCGCATGTCAGTGGCTTCTGGGTACCCCAGAGCCAGAATGCAGTCCCTAATGTGCTCCTCCAAGACATCAAACACTCTCCTGCTTCAGTGGGATCGAGCTCTGTCTTGCATGAAACACATCTTGTTGAAATTAGTGTCACTTTGGATAATGGGGATGAAATTAAATTCCAAAACCTTCACATACCATTCAGTAGTCACTGTGCTATCAAAGATTATTGCATTGATTATTCCATGACTGGACATTGCACACCACACAGTCACCCACTGAGGGTGAAGAGGCTTCTCGATAGTGAAATGCAGACTCTCAGTCCCCCAAATGGGCCAATTTTGTTTATTGATGACCCCATCCAAATGAAAGTGGGTTACGTCACTAAACCAAACCATGCATGCACATACTAATTCTCATCATTCCCTGTGGCCAACTGTACAGTTTGAACATCCTGACGCAAATCGTTCAGAAGTTATGACAGTTTTATTTCATATATTTCAGTAGTTGTCACCCTGTAGTCTTCAGTAACATATAAAAAACTCGGCATGGTGCAAAACAAAACATAGAGGTAAACAATAAACTTACATTTCATGTCAACTCAATCATTGGGTATCTGACTAAATTCAAGAAAGAGATAAAACTAATCTTTTGGATAGCTGTTTCTATTCTTTACTAGATTTTTTTGACTATGCGTCATACTTTGTGAACTATGTTTAATATTAAGCATTATTATGTAAATTTACTAATGTAGCACTGGCATTTCACTTTTTAAAATAACACTTTATGTATGAAATATAGCATTAGCCTCGTAATATGTATGTGTGACAATTATTACTACAACTTTCTGAGCACTTGGACCTCACTTTTCATGTATCTGTTTACATGTGATTTAGGTAATAATCTGACATGTTCTACATCTTAACATTGCACTGACTTCAACGATATACATCCATACTCTACAAGCCACCATATGACGCATAAAAGAGGGTATCTTGTACCACTACTAGTCATTGCCTTTCCTGTTCCATTTGCAAATGGACTTAGGGAAAAACGACCATCTGTATACTTCCATACAAGCCCTAATTTCTCATATTTGACTTCATGGTCCATATGTGAAATGTACATTGGTGACAGTAGAATTGTTCTGCTGTCAGTTTCAAACGCCAGTTCTTTAAATTTTCTCAAAACTTTTTGGCGAAATGAATGTTCTCTAGCCTCCAGGGATTCCCATTTGAGTTCAAAAAACATCTCCCTAATACTAGCACGTTTATTGAACCTGCCAGTAACAATTCTAGGAGCACATCTCTGAAGAGCTTTAATATTATCTTTTAAGCTATCTGATGGGGATCCCAAAAGCCCAAACAGTGCTCAAGAATGGATCACCCTAGTGTTCTCTATGCGGCCTCCTTTATGGATGAGCTACACGTTCCTAAAATTGTGTCAATAAAGGGAAATCGAGTGTTCACCTTCCCTACTAGAACTCCTATGTGCATATTCCACTCCATATCACTTTGCAGTGTTATGCCTTGGTACAAGGGAAGGTCAAAAAGTAATACACAATAATTTTATTACCAAAAAGTTTGACTGATAACCTTGCAGTTTAGTTCCTTTAATCTACAAATCAACCAACCAACCATAAAGTTTAATAAAATTTAAAGAAACAAAAAAGTCGCAAATGATCTTACATCTTTAAACCACTTTTCTACATAGTCACCAACATACTTCTCTCATCATGGTACCAGTTTTGATATGCCCTGTTGGTAGAAGTCGATTTGGTTGGAGTGGAGCCATCTGCATATTGTTGATTTCACTTCCACAACAGTCACAAAGCGTTGACTGGCCAGGAATTTCTTTGTGGGACCAAAAAGATGAAAATCCAAAAATGCAGGGTCCAGACTGTAATGGTGGATGCTGGCGCACCTTCTACCCAAATTGGTGATTTTCTCGCAAAAAGGAGCAGCAGCATGGGGACGAGCATTGTCAGGGAGTAGTCTGACACTGTCAGCATTAATGTTGTGGTGTTTGTCGCGAAGGGCATGACACAAATTAACCAAAGTTTTAATGTATGCTGCAGCACTCGCAGTGGTCCTGTGTTCAGCAAAGTTCACCAATAACACACCATTAATAGCCCAGAACACTGTCACAAATACTTTCCTAGCAGACTGAGTCACTATGAATTTTTTTTTCGTACTGGGGAACCAGCATATTTCCCCTCCATACAGGCCTTCTTGCTTCGGGTCGTGTAATGGTATGCCAGCGACTCATCACTAGTGATGATTCCTTTCAGAAAGTCATGCCCTTCTGCAGCTTAACTCTTTAAGTGATACAAGCTTGTCATCAAGTCGCTGGCCCTTGTGGTTGTCTGTCAGGTTCTAAGGCAACCAACGAGCACTAACTTTATGAAATTTCAATGTGTCATGAACAATGTCACGCACCACACCGTAGGAAATGTTGAACTGCTGTGATAAGGTTTGCAGTTGCACACGTGGAGACACTGCTATGGTCCATAAAGTTGTCTTCCATACAGGCCAAACATGTCCTTCTGAATTTTGCTTGGTTTATGCCCTTTGGCTCAGCAAATATCGAAATACACTGCTCTTCACAAGTTGACGACAGGAACATGCGTGGCATGTTTGTTTTGTAGTTCAGGCTTCTCTTGTTAGAGCTGCACATGAAAACAAAATAACCTCTACAGTGCAAATTTCAACATTCCAGCTGCAATACCGGAGGGAGGAAAAAATTATTTTCCATTACTTTCTGATCCTCATATTTAATCAATGTGATTGTGTCAAGCAGCACACCGCTAATACCGTAGTGCTGGTTTTTCCTACTCATTTGCATGACCTTATATTTTTCTACATTTAGAGCAAGCTGCCATTTATGATACTAAATGGAAATTGTGTCTAAGACATCCTGTATCATTCTACAGTCAGTCAACAATGGTACCTGTGGTGTCATATACTATTAACACAACTTCAGGTAGTCAACGTCAAAACGTTGGCAGTAACTCATGTGACTGCCCCACTTATCCACAGCCAGCTCAGAGAGAGACCCTCTGCAGCACACAAGGCCAGTGCCACCACAGACCCGGCTTAAGAAGATGCCCCACCAATGCAATCCCTGTCAGATAGCAGAATTCACTCATGCATTTGAAGCCTACTAGTTAGCCTCTCTGTTATTATCTATGATGAACTCTCTTGTGTCAAGGAACTGTTGGAATACAACTGGATTTGCTGCATTGAAGTTAAGTAAACAAGAGGAGTCAAGAACATATTACGTGTTCTAATTATTTTGCTCTCTGTCTCAGCACCCACCTACTTCTCGACATCCACCTCTGGACTGGCCCAATAACTGGTGACAAGACTGTTCCCACGACTGTTCCAGTTTGACTACTTCTCGCCATACAACCAACTGGTGCTACAGTTAATCGTGTCTGTCTTTTTTTTTTTTTTTTTTTTTTTTTTGCAGAACTGTCATTTTCACTGAGCTTGCCTTACTGTGCTTTTGTGTTTCAGAATGTGGCTATAACTAATTGTATTTTGTACTGGTTGTTACCTATCTCGTTTCATGATAACTGAACAATTGTGGAATCTTATGCAGTGTATTGTGGTACGACCACTCTCACACCACATGTTTCTTGAGTGAGAATAATACGAGTAGTTCCAGCACAATTTCAGCAAGACTTATTTTTTAGTAGGTGCCGAAAAATTACACACTGCAGATCTCGTTTGTCTAGGGGGTTCTCGAAGTTTTGTCTGCAAAATCAATCATTCCAACAAGCATGGCCTAGGTTTTCTTCTTGTTTGAAATAAACACTACCGGATCTGAAATATTTTCAGCAAAAATTATATTTATTCGTACTTTTTGTTAGTAACTACACCATTTTCAATATGAACATTGATACTCTAAATCCATTATACTGCACTTGTCACATAAACACGTCCATCTCCCTCCAATACAGACAAAGAAGTGGCGGGCAAGCCAACATGTGCCCAGAAGTTGCAGACATTCCTGCATTCTAGATTCTTTGGTCTACTGACCTTAATAAACTCCAAATATACATATAAATAAATACATATAAATATACAGAATTTAACATCTCAAACGAATACATTATTTATTATAAAAGAAAATATTCATAATTAAATAAATGAAACACATTTTCTGGCAACATAATGAAATTACCTTAACTCTTTGCTGTGGGCATCGTACTTTTCACATGAGACAAACTTTATCTCCGACAGTTAATTACATTGCAGTTTGCACATACTGAGGCTAACATTCATTCTTGCACATGCTATCTATTGTTTCGTAATTATTTGGTTTGTGTATTAATCATGGCTAGCCCTCCACAGGAACTGTCAGGAGCACAGATTGTTCAGTTTTAGGCACAGCAGATGCAGACCCTTATGTTCATGTTGACAAGACAGCTCACTCTGCAAGCAACCATACCAATACTGCCCACGCCTCCCACAGCACAGTCACAGCCAACAGTACTTGTTTCTGTCCCAACGTTCTATGCATTTCATTCAACGTATGAACATAGCCTGATGCACACTTCACAGCACATCACTTGGGACAGGCAAACTAATTTTCTAGTGACACAGGTTAATGTGGTAGCTGCACCAAGGCAACCTAAACAAACTCTTAAGCAATGGGTTGCTGTCAACGCCTTACATGCCATTACAGGGTCAAATGTGAGAGTGGACGTTATAAAGTGACACCACGGCCTGGGACACCATTACTCAAAACGTGTCATATCCTCTCATACATGAACACATTCTCAAGTATCCTAATCCTAGCTTGCAATGGATTTTGGAAATACTAAAGAGTCAGGATTTGTATGAAAGTGCAGAGGTTGATTTTGATTCCGCTCCTATTTGTGCTATACAGAGTAGTGGTAAACTGGTTGTGTCCACAGCTTGTGCACCATGGTATGCAGTCTTAGCCGAGGCAGCAACGTAAACAGATTCAGTGCGTTAGGCAGCAAACTAGTGGTATCAAAATCTTGCTCCAAGTATTTCGCAGCACAAAAGCACCAGACACAGCCCTATTGGGAAGCCAAGTGTGATCAATGTAGCAAGCACAGTCACTTTCAAGTTGTTTGTTTGCAAAAATGAAAGTCCAACAAGAACATCGCTCAGTCTCAAAAATCTCAGTCGATGAATGTTAATGGAATTTTTTCCAACCCTAGTAGTGTTTCTAGTGTTACAAAGTACACGTCTGGTGCAACAGTGAAAAAGTTACACACTGCTTCCATTCACTAAGTTGTCTGTCATCCTGCAGATCAATTATTACAAAGTATGCAGGCAGTTGGACACTGGTGCATCAGAGGCTTTGTTGAATGTAGCACTTACGAACTGTTAGGCAAGCCTAAGCTGCATAAGACATAGGCAACTCTTTCTGGTTATGGTGGACATGACATTCCTGTTGTAGATATTTGCAGCCAACTTACCATTTTTCGTAATGTTACCAAGACTGTTTCTTCATGGTTTTGTGCTCACATGAAAGTGGAAATATTTGTGGCATGGATTCTTGTGATCTGTTTGGTTAGCACATACAAGGCAATATTCTCTCTATGAAATCTTCTGTGCTTACAGACAAGGTACCTGAACTGTGTGATGAATTTAGTGACTTTTTCAAGATGGCCTAGGAAAGCCAATAATTCTGAGGATTCTGAGGCTCACATTACCATGAAAGACAATGCACAATACAGGTTTGCCACACATGGCCCATTCTTTATACTATCAGTGATCAGGTGGCACAGGAACTCTTACCTTGGCATGACAATGGTGTGATTTCCCCTTTAGCAGCCAGTTAGTGGACATATATTTGGTGATGATAAAGAAATCTTCAGGCATTTTACACCTAATTTCAGATTTCAAGGTAACTGTGAATCCACAGACTGTGATTGACTCTCTTCATTTGCCACAGTTTGAGGAACTCACTGACAAACTTTGTCCATGTCACTTCTTTTCCAAGACTGATCCCCATGATGCTTATTTGCAGCTTCACTTGGATGAAAAGTCATAAAAGGTTTTGTGATCAACACCCACAGGGATTATTTAAGTTTTTGAGGTTGCCCTTTGGCAGTGCATCTGCACCTGCAATTTTTCATTTTTATTTGTCACAACTGACTGCTACAGATTCTTCTTATTCAAACTATTTGGATGACTTAGTAATTTCAGTCATACTCACAATGGACATTTTTCCCATTTCAGATAATGGTTCAAGCACTCTCAAATTCTGGGTTTAAGTGTAATAAAGGTGAGTGCTCCTCCTACCACACTAAGATTGAATATTTAGGACAAGTGATCGACAGTCAGGATATCCACCCTCCGCAGTCACACTTAACTACCATATGGGGGCTTCCTAGCTCCTAGGAATGACAGTGAACTCCGAGCTGTGATTGGAAGTTGATTTATTACATTCGTCAGGTACATAGTAGCATACACCAAGCTAGACTACAAAAGAAATACAGATATCAGGAAGGAATTAAGGGTATACGGAATGAGTTTTTCGATGAAGAAATCGATTTTTGGGTAAATGCCTTTTCGAAAAATTTAGACTCTCCCGTTTAATACCATGCATAAAATATTTGGATGACGTGAATAGAACTATTTTAAATAATTTTTTAAAATAATTTCGACACACGATGTTCCGCACCTTGTATACGAGACGCGAAATATACCTGAAGAGGGGCAGCAGTCTTTTCAGTAGATGCAGGGGCAACAGTCTGGATGATTGACTGATCTGGCCTTGTAACATTAACCAAAACGGCCTTGCTGTGTTGGTACTGCGAACGGCTGAAAGCAAGGGGAAACTACAGCCGTAATTTTTCCCGAGGAAATGCAGCTTTACTGTATGATTAAATGATAATGGCGTCCTCTTGGGTAAAATATTCCGGAGGTAAAATAGTCCCCCATTCGGATCTCCGGGCGGGGACTACTCAAGAGGACGTCATTATCAGGAGAAAGAAAACTGGTGTTCTACGGATCGGAGCGTGGAATGTCAGATCCCTTAATCGGGCAGGTAGGTTAGAAAATTTAAAAAGGGAAATGGATTGGTTAAAGTTAGATATAGTGGGAATTAGTGAAGTTCGGTGGCAGGAGGAACAAGACTTTTGGTCAGGTGATTACAGGGTTATAAATACAAGATCAAATAGGGGTAATGCAGGAGTAGGTTTAATAATGAATAAAAAAATAGGAGTGCGGGTTAGCCACTACAAACAGCATAGTGAACGCGTTATTGTGGCCAAGATACACACAAAGCCCATGCCTACTACAGTAGTACAAGTTTATATGCCAACTAGCTCTGCAGATGATGAAGAAATTGATGAAATGTATGGCGACATAAAAGAAATTATTCAGGTAGTGAAGGGAGACGAAAATTTAATAGTCATGGGTGACTGGAATTCGTCAGTAGGAAAAGGGAGAGAAGGAAACATAGTAGGTGAATATGGATTGGGGGGAAGAAATGAAAGAGGAAGCCGCCTTGTAGAATTTTGCACAGAGCATAACTTAATCATAGCTAACACTTGGTTCAAGAATCATAAAAGAAGGTTGTATACCTGGAAGAATCCTGGAGATACTAAAAGGTATCAGATAGATTATATAATGGTAAGACAGAAATTTAGGAACCAGATTTTAAATTGTAAGACATTTCCAGTGGCAGATGTGGATTCTGACCACAATCTATTGGTTATGAACTGCAGATTGAAACTGAAGAAACTGCAAAAAGGTGGGAATTTAAGGAGATGGGACCTGGATAAACTGACTAAACCAGAGGTTGTAGAGAGTTTCAGGGAGACCATAAGGGAACAATTGACAGAAATGGGGGAAAGAAATACAGTAGAAGAAGAATGGGTAGCTCTGAGGGATGAAGTAGTGAAGGCGGCAGACGATCAAGTAGGTAAAAAGACGAGGGCTAATAGAAATCCTTGGGTAAAAGAAGAAATATTGGATTTAATTTATGAAAGGAGAAAATATAAAAATGCAGTAAATGATGCAGGCAAAAAGGAATACAAACGTCTCAAAAATGAGATCGACAGGAAGTGCAAAATGGCTAAGCAGGGATGGCTAGAGGACAAATGTAAGGATGTAGAGGCTTGTCTCACTAGGGGTAAGATAGATACTGCTACAGGAAAATTAAAGAGACCTTTGGAGAGAAGAGAACCACTTGTATGAATATCAAGAGCTCAGATGGCAACCCAGTTCTAAGCAAAGAAGGGAAGGCAGAAAGGTGGAAGGAGTATATAGAGGGTCTATACAGGGGCGATGTTCTTGAGGACAATATTATGGAAAGGAAGAGGATGTAGATGAAGACGAAATGGGAGATAAGATACTGCGTGAAGAGTTTGACAGAGCACTGAAAGACCTGAGTCGAAACAAGGCCCCGGGAGTAGACAACATTCCATTAGAACTACTGATGGCCTTGGGAGAGCCAGTCATGACAAAACTCTACCATCTGGTGAGCAAGATGTATGAGACAGGCGAAAGACCCTCAGACTTCAAGAAGAATATAATAATTCCAATCCCAAAGAAAGCAGGTGTTGACAGGTGTGAAAATTACCGAACTATCAGTTTTATAAGCCACGGCTGCAAAATACTAACACGAATTCTTTACAGACGAATGAAAAAACTGGTAGAAGCAGACCTCGGGGAAGATCAGTTTGGATTCCGTAGAAATGTTGGAACACGTGAGGCAATACTAACCTGACGACTTATCTTAGAAGAAAGATTAAGAAAAGGCAAACCTACGTTTCTAGCATTTGCAGACTTAGAGAAAGCTTTTGACAATGTTAACCGGAATACTCTCTTTCAAATTCTAAAGGTGGCAGGGATAAAATACAGGGAGCGAAAGGCTATTTACAATTTGTACAGAAACCAGATGGCAGTTATAAGAGTCGAGGGGCATGAAAGGGAAGCAGTGGTTGGGAAAGGAGTGAGACAGGGTTGTAGCCTCTCCCCGATGTTATTCAATCTGTATATTGAGCAAGCAGTAAAGGAAACAAAAGAAAAATTCGGAGTAGGTATTAAAATCCATGGAGAAGAAGTAAAAACTTTGAGGTTCGCCGATGACATTGTAATTCTGTCAGAGACAGCAAAGGACTTGGAACAGCAGTTGAATGGAATGGACAGTGTCTTGAAAGGAGGATATAAGATGAACATCAACAAAAGCAAAACGAGGATAATGGAATGTAGTCGAATTAAATCTGGTGATACTGAGGGAATTAGATTAGGAAATGAGACACTTAAAGTAGTAAAGGAGTTTTGCTATTTGGGGAGTAAAATAACTGATGATGGTCGAAGTAGAGAGGATATAAAATGTAGACTGGCAATGGCAAGGAAATAGTTTCTGAAGAAGAGAAATTTGTTAACATCGAGTATAGATTTAAGTGTCAGGAAGTCATTTCTGAAAGTATTTGTATGGGGTGTATGGAAGTGAAACATGGACGATAACTAGTTTGGACAAGAAGAGAATAGAAGCTTTCGAAATGTGGTGCTACAGAAGAATGCTGAAGATAAGGTGGGTAGATCACGTAACTAATGAGGAGGTATTGAGTAGGATTTGGGATAAGAGAAGTTTGTGGCACAACTTGAGTAGAAGGAGGGATCGGTTGGTAGGACATGTTTTGAGGCATGAAGGGATCACAAATTTAGTATTGGAGGGCAGCGTGGAGGGTAAAAATCGTAGAGGGAGACCAAGAGATGAATACACTAAGCAGATTCAGAAGGATGTAGGTTGCAGTAGGTACTGGGAGATGAAGAAGCTTGCACAGGATAGAGTAGCATGGAGAGCTGCATCAAACCAGTCTCAGGACTGAAGACCACAACAACAACAACAACAACAGACAGCCTTGCCAGAGATATAATTGTTGGTTGTTTGTTTTGGGAAAGGAGACCAGACAGCGAAGTCATCGGTCTCATCGGATTAGGGAAGGACAGGGAAGGAAGTCGGCCGTGCCGTTTCAAAGGAACCTTCCCGGCATTTGCCTGGAGCGATTTGGGGAAATCACGGAAAACCTAAGTCAGGGTGGCCGGACGCGGGATTGAACCATCGCCTTCCGGAATGCGAGTCCAGTGTGCTAACCACTGCGCCACCTCGCTCGTTGAGACATAATTGAGCACTAGAGAGTTAGCTTTTCTGTTGGCTACACTGTTAGATAGTTGACAATAGATTCTGCACCATTTGTATTGTTTCCTTTGTGAGTACATCCATGTCATTGTTGTGAAAGTCGTATGTGGAGAAGTCATTGAGTTTTCTTTCCTTCAACATGCCAAGACCTAGTCTGAAGGGATTTAGAAAGTAAAGTGTACTAAAAATTAGTCTGATTCGTCTTCATCAGTATCTGATGTCCCAGTAGCGACTAACCTCAACACTAATAGTGATACATTGAGTGATGCTGCTGCCACTACACCGGAAAGTGCTTCAAGAAGAAAACTAGCTGGAATTGAAGAAGAATACAAGGAACTAAATGCTGGGACTACAAAATATGAGGTAATTAACGTCTCTCTACTATCAGACGTTTTGGAGAACAATGTGTGCTGCAAACAATGTGGAAAATGTGGTGTTTCATTGAAAACAAACTTACATGTAGGACTTGCTTGTGAATTAGAGTTGATGTGCAGTTATTGCAAACACAGTGTTACTTTCTTCAATTCCTCACATGTTAGTGCAGATACAGGTAAACTATACGATATGAACATTAGACTGGTTTATGGATTACAGTGTATAGGAAAGGGCAGGGCTGCAGGTGCCATGTTGTGTGGTGTGATGAACCTCCCTCCTCCACCTTCAAAATTTAACAAACACATAATTGCAATAGGCTCTGCTGTAGAAGATGTGGCACAGGAAAACATGAAAGATGCTGTTGAGGAAGCAGTTGTTGAAAATAATAATAGCAGAGACTTGTCCAAAGCTTTTTATGGAAGCTAGCAGAAGAGAGGCCACACATCTCTGAATGGTGTAGAAACAGCTACAAGTGTGGACACTGGTAAGGTAGTTGATGTGGCAATACTTTCCAAGCATTGCAGATGCAAGGAGAGAATGAAAACTAAACATGAAGAGGAGTGCATGGCAAATTACTATGGGTCAAGTGGTGGTACGGAAGTTGCTGGTGTAAGAAGTATTTATCAACGCTCAGTAAAATGGTACAACGTTAGATACATAAATTATCTTGGAGATGGTGACTCAAAGGCTTTCAAAGAAATTGAGGAACTGAGACCCTATGGTAACGATGTGAAAATTTCCGAACTGGAGTGTGTTGGCCATGTTCAGAAAAGGATTGGATCAAGACTTCGACGGCTCAAGGCTAGCATGAATGGCAAGAAATTGAGCGATGGAAAAACTTTAGATGGGAAAAATAGACTGACAGATGCTACAATAGATCATATTCAGAAGTGCTATGGTCTAGGAATAAGACAGAAAACAGCAGATGCAGAATTAATGAGAAGAGCAGTCTGGGCTCTGTTTTTTCATACAGCTTCAAACAATGAGAATCCCCAACTTGGGCTATGTCCAAAAGGAGACGATAGTTGGTGCAAGTACAACAGAGGCAAGGTAACTAAGAAACAATACAATCACCCTCATCACCTGCAACCTGCCATAAAGGATGAAATAAAACCAATATTCTGAGACCTCGCAGATATTAGTCTACTAAAGAAATGCCTTCATGGCTGGACTCAAAATCCAAATGAGTGTGTGAACCATGTGATATGGAATAGACTACCTAAAACTGTGTTTGTGGGTAGAAACACACTTTACTTTGGCGTTTATGATGCTGTTTCATCATTCAATCAGGGCAATATAACAAAGTGCAAAGTTCTGCAGAAGTTGGGGCTCTGTGTAGGACTACGAACTGCCGCAGCTATGCTTTGTTTGGACAAGGAATGGCTCAGGTCTTCAGACAATGCCATAAAAGTATATTCAAAGATGGCTAGACAGCATAGCAGAGCCATCAAGAGGAAGCTGTTGGACGATTCTGATGATACAAGCTATGGAGCAGGCTTGTACTGAAGTAAAAACTTTGAAGATAATTTCCCGTAACTTTAGTTTTTTTGTGTATAAGGTACATTTTCTCAGGGCCTATTTATAGTAGAAAGATGAAATTTTCTGTAGTTGTTCCGTAAGACCTTCTAATATATCTGAATTAAAAGATATGTGGAATTATTTTGTATTAATGGATGTAAATTTTAAAATACTTGTTAAAATGTATAACTTTTTTAACATTTACAAAAAATAAAATATCTGAAACTATACATTATTTTTTCAAAATTAATAATTCAGCATAAAAGCAGAACATATCTCAGCGTTCTGTGAAAAAAATCAAGAGTATCGTCCAAATAACAAATGAGAAAATGTTCCTAACTTTTAGCTCAATTTAACGTTGTAAGCATAGGGCGTTCCGTATACCCTTGAATATTTTCAATATATAACTCCAGACATGCTTTACAGTGCTGTTCACAACATTATTCCTCGATTACAGCTATTGTTGAGGAATGACGAATATCGACAAAAATGGATATTCCATCAGGGCGTATACGCAGACAAGGAAAAAAAATTCCCAGATTTTTCCCGGTTAAAAATACACTTTATCCCGGGTGAAAACACACTTTTCCCTGCAAAACTTATCAATCCTTTGAATGGTTATGGGTTTATACACGGGCGTTGAATTTCCCGCCACAATAGAAAACGAAACTCAGAGAAAAATACACGTTTTGGAAATATCTTTGGTGTGCAGCAATATGTACGCTGCGTATTTTCATATTACGAAAGTATACATTGGAATTCCAACAAACACGGCATGTTACTTTCCGAATCATTGAAATCGAGATTGTGATGCCTTTTGTAAGCCAGTCGTAGCTCATGTCACGTGATCTCGCCAACCGCTGACAGCATATATTCAGAGCATAGGATACGTGATGTCAGCCAACAGCAACGTCACTGTTAAGTAGCACGAACACACAAACAGGGAAAGTTAATAGTTTAAATTAATATACATAGTGCTGCTACAAGAAAAGCAAAGCGTTCACATATAGTATTGGTCTCTAAGGTTAATAAGCCACAAGAGAAGCTAAGCTTTCGCATATAAAGTTGATCTTTTTTGCGCGTGTTACACTTTAAGATATATCACACAAATGTGCCAGTAAAATTTTTAACAATGACATAAAAGTCTGATCTTCAGGGTTCGAAATTCTTCTAAATGGCTCTTCATCAAAGAGTTGATTTTTAAATGAGAGTCAAACGCTCTGTTATTTAAGGAATTCATGGTACATCCTCGCACATAGTTCAACTTACGTAAAAGGATATTTGCTTTGATAGTAACGCTTTTCAATCCACCATTCGCAATATTTACCCGCGACCTGTTAGAAATATGTTCGTTTCAGCAGTTGCCAGAGATTCAAATGGCTCTGAGCACTATGTGAGTTGCCAGAGAGCGCAGATAACAGGCGACACCGCGCTTGCGCAGCTACCATGACGTAGGAAGCCCGTATGTACATACGTGTAAAACATTGAAAGATCATACATTATATCATAAAAGAAACAAGACATCAGAGGATTCTCCGAGAGCACCGGAATTTCGTGAACCATACTAAACTGTGCACATTTAAAATACATACTTAAAGTGCACATTCGTATATCCAGATTCCCAGTAAAGTAGACCTCGAGCTGATACTAAGCTTTTCAGTGTGGTTTTCGGAAGGCAAATTTTCTTGGAGCACCATTGCTGTATTATTTCATGTTTGGTTCTTTATTATGGCATAATGCCATACGTGCTTGGAAGATGAAAACGTGCACTTGAAATGCAGCGAACAATTGAAACTAGCCAGTACTGTGGAATTAAACATTTCGTTTCAAATACATTGACTGCCTCTGCCGAAAAGGTTAGTAAAAGTCAAATTTCTTTAGCAAACAGACAAAAATAATTTCATTGTTCTGCAAAGCGATTAATGTTTGACTGTCAGAAAGGTGGAAATAAAATAAAATCTGAAACTAATAACATATTTTAGCCTTCCGTAATTATGCAAATGTATTTTAATTCACTTGATAGCGCCTGGCCACAGACATCCGTTTTGTTTTCATTTGACGTGAGAGTAACGTAGGGGAAACAGCAAAATCACTAAATGTAAACACGGGTCACGTGGAGACTACCCACTATAACTCAAGACTGCTCTGCGCATCAGCCCCGGATCTACGATATTTGCTAACCGGGCCAAGACTAAAAAAAATCGAATTTTCAAAAATATGTTCATCTTGTAGCGCACGTCTTTTGGAAAGTCTGAAACATAAAACAAATGTGTTCGAGGAAATGTAAGACATGTTATTTGGTCGTAAGTGTGCCAAAGTGCAGTGCCTCGTCTCTTCAGACAGCATTCTTCTATCGCACGTTACTTTATTTCGCTCTGTGGAATTGAAACGTGTATACTTTGTAATGGATGTCATCAAACTATATTCCGGACCGTGGAAATTGAAATGTCCTGTGGTGCTTCTCCTGCTCGCAGACAGCTGGTTTGACAGCCTGCCCCTCTTGTAAAAAAAATCTCGCAATTAATAGCGAATGGGATTATTTGTAATTTGGAGAACAAGAACTCTTCAGAAAATTTGCACTCTTTATTGACTGTTAGCTAATAACTTGCTGTTTTGTGTGACATAAAATTAAATATAGGGTACATAAAACCAATAAAGACAAGAGACACGCAAGAAAGTACACATTTCTTCCATCCTTAGCTCCTAGCGTTTTTTTCTCTCTAATCTTGCTACAGCTTTACATGGCGTGCTTTCCTTTCTGCGAAAGAATCTATTATCTCACCAAAGTTCGTGAAACGTTTTGCTACATGAAAAATCGAAATGTTGTTATCTATTACTGAGAAAGCTGTTGATACAAATAATACGCAAGACTGGTGTGGTTTCTCGATCTGATTACGTCTATTTTGTCACTGCTAGATAAAACAAAATAGGCATTTCTAATATTGCAGCAAGTTTGTAACACACACCAAATAAACGAGACTGTTTTGTCACAAATGGTCATTTTTATAACACGTCAAAATATAATTCACGAAGTACCAATATCAAATGCCTATTTGGCCTACTACAAGCAAAAAGCTTTATGTTAGGAAGTAGTTTCACATTTCATTCATACGCACCAGTTTCTCAAGCATAAGATCATAAAGTAGTATTACGAAATTTTTATATAAATTTGGAATTGTCTTATTCATCCATATTTGTGTGGTGTCCCCATTTCTTCTCCTTCCTCGCTCTAACGAACAGACTTGTCATCACCAGTTCTGTAACTATTCCTGCCATTGTCCAAATTTGTTCGCTGATTAACTTCGCTAACCCGGCCAGAATCACAGGTTTAGTTATCTCGCGATTATTCTCCGGTTAGGCGTTGTTACATGTTGTACAACACGTTTTCCGCGTTACTTCCAGAATAGAACTTAATCGGCTGCTAGCCGGGGACTGTACAACTGGTCCTTACTAGTGTAGCGATCTAGCCAAAAATTTCATTTCCTTGAATACAGCGAGAAGATAATACGTAATCTTTCTCAATTGTTATTCCTGTTAGTCGTTTATTTCCATTCTGGTAGTCTGAATCTATGGATTTCGCTAGTAATGATAACAACACTGATAATTCGCAGCCGGCCGGAGTGGCAGGGAGGTTCTAGGCGCTACAGTCTGGAACCGCGCGACTGCTACGGTCGCAGGTTCGAATCCTGCTTCGGGCATGGATGTGTGTGCTGTCCTTAGGTTAGTTAGGCTTAAGTAGTTCTAAGTTCTAGGGGACTGATGACCACAGCAATTAAGTCCCATAGTGCTCAGAGCCATTTGATAATTCGCAAACACAATCAACCACATAATCAGACCGCTATTGGCATTCACCCATTCGGCTTTACTCCGCTCAGCTCGTATAGCCCCGTCCTCTTTTGTCTGCAGAAAGTTTATTTCTAGATGCGACGAGGATTCTCCTGACAGAGACATCACGTACACTATGCACGCATTCAAAAATCAACTTATGATTCATTCAGAAACCAACTTAAAATGTGTTCAAAAACGAACAGGGATGCGCTTCAAAATCATATCAATAATCGGTAGACCAACGTGCACTGGATGCTAAGCGCTTTGTGAAACAAGCTTTTTTCCTCAAGAATATGAATTTGGCGACCCCTTTTCCCGGTAGCATCTAGCTGCTTGCTACGACTGCTTGCACAGCCAAGAGCCACATTTCTGTAGCCAGAAGCGGGAGAATCTACTGCTCAAACGCGACTCGACTGTGTATGAGCATGAGCCCGCTCGTAACTGCTAAAACGAATCTAAAGTAAACAATTGTGACTTCACGCTCATCAGAGGTAATTTGTTGTCGCTTGCATGACCCGTGTGTGTCGTTATTGTATGTGGCACATTTCCTTTGCAATTTAAGTTATTTTCGTTTTTTCTCTCGTTTATGTTTTATTGTTGATGTGTTGTTCTGCAGTAGCGGGATACAGTAATATCCTTTGTTAGAGTATCGGTTTTACCAGTCAAAATTACAAAAAATTTAACAGAAAACTAAAACACTGAAAAATTCCCGGAATTCTAAAAAATTCCCGGGTTTTTCCCGGATCATATACACTCTGTCCATCTGTTACAAATGGACAAATCAAGATTACCACAACATTTTTGGCAATGTACTTCGCAAGGTAAAAGATGCGTTGGAAGACCTGCAAAACGATGGAAGGACCAGGTGTAGCTGCAACAGGTTGAGGGAAAGCCTAATGTCTGACAGAAGAAGAAAAAGAAGAAATTAGGTTCATTCAAAACGTTGCACATATTGCAGTTCCTTTGCAGCGTCTTCAATAAAAGAATGTTCCATTTGAGTAGACTCTACAGTGTCACATCACTTTTCAAAAACTGAAAGATGCTTCACTGGGTGACCATTGTTTGGTACATTTTGATCCTGCTAAGTCACTTATGCTTGCAGTTGATGCATCCTCTTATGAGACTGGCACTGTTCTCTCACACAAGAGTTAGATCACTGGACAGTCCAATTGAATTTGCCTCCAAGCTCCTAAACAAAGCACACTGCAACTGCTTACAGATTGAGAAGAAAGTTCTTGCTATTGTACCGGGTGATCAAAAAGTGAGTATAAATTTGAAAAGTTAATAAACCATGGAATAATGTAGGTAGAGAGGTAAAAATTGACACACGTGCTTGGAATGACATGGGGTTTTTAGGGTTACCTGAAGTCGCAAGTGTATCGTGATCGACCGACATCTCTAGGGATGCTGAAAGACAACATCCGACGCCAATGCCTCACCATAACTCCGGACAGGCTTTACAGTGCTGTTCACAACATTATTCCTTGATTACAGCTATTGTTGAGGAATGATGGTGGACATATTGAGCATTTCCTGTAAAAAACATCATCTTTGATTTGTCTTACTTTGTTATGCTAATTATTGCTATTCTGATCAGATGAAGCGCCATCTGTCGGACATTTTTTGAACATTTGTATTTTTTTGGTTCTAATAAAACTCCCATGTCATTCCAAGCATGTGTGTCAATTTGTACCTCTCTAACTACATTATTCCATGATTTATTCAGTTTTCAAATTTATACGGACTCTTTGATCACCCGGTATATAGGTGACCAAATTCCACCAATACTTGTAAGGCAGAAAATTATAAATGGTGATAGGCGATGAGCTTCTCATCACATTACTCCACCCTTCAAAGCCAGTCCCTCCACACACAGCGCAAAAATTGCAGTGTTGGTCTCTGCTCCTCTCAAATTATCAGTACAAAACTGTGTGCAGGTCAATGGCTAAGGATTTGAATCCAGACACTCTCTCTTGCCTACCAGTTGGCACTGATTCTGCATTCGATGTCTCAGAAGATTCTTATTTCCACATTGATGTTCTGTACAAAGAAACATATGCTGGTTTTCCCACTGGCCATCCACAGATTGCTCAGGCAACGGCTACAGACCCCAATCTCAAGATTCTGTTGCTGTACCTCTGCATCAATTGCCCACACTTAGTAAGCAGATTAGTGATCCAGTTGCATACTGTTATTTTGCTCTTTGGCACAACTTATCTGTCCAGCAGGGTGTTATCTTATTACTCACAGACAATGATCAGTCATTTGTGGTTGTGCCAAATTTGCTTCAGAAGGAAATTCTTCGCCTTCTCCATCAGGTACAATGAGACATTGTATGCGCTAAGCAGCTCACCCAACACCATTACACAAAGGTTGATGTGGACACTCAAACAGAACAATTGACTTTACATTGTTCCGACATGTGCCAAACACAAGGCTACTTTGCCACAGAAATTTTTTGAGTGGTCCAAGCCCAGATCCCCTTGGTAATATCTGCATATAGACTTCACACGTCCCTACTGGAATTCTCATTGGCTTACTGACGCAGACACATTTAGCAAGTTTCCATTTGTGGTGACCATGCAATCCACCACAACAGCTAGTACTATCAATGATTCTGGCATCAATTTTCTGCATTGAGAACCTACCGGAAGTACTTCTTTCAGACAATGGACCCCACTTCACATTGGTAGAATTTCAGCAGTTTTATCAAGTCAATGGCATCGAGCATGTGATGACAACACTGTTCCACCCTCAATCTAACAGTGAAGCAAAACACTTCATCAGAACATTCAAGCAACAGATGAACAAGTTACATGCTTCCCATACGCAGGAGCAGGCATTAGTGCTCTTCCCAGCCATGTAACGGCAAGTCACCAGTGGAACTTTTACATCAGTACTGACTTGGGACACTGCTTAAGGTGCACTCTAAGTTTAATGTAAATGATTTGGTCATTTTCAGAGTTTTTGGCAGACACAAGCACTGGAAACGAGGAGTTATCACCAAAGTTTTGGGTCACACTTTATGTGTCTTATAGGGTCCCACCAGGCTGCAGAAGCACCATCGGAATCACCTTCATTTGTGTGGGCTGCATGATCCTGCCATGGGTTTTTCATTTGCATAATCATTGTTGAGGACAACCCCTACAGCCTAAGCTGTCTTTGACTCCGTCGGGTCCTGCGACATTGGTGCTGGATGGGGACATTGACAATTACATCCCTGTGCAAGCAGATGTGCCCAGTGAATGTATTTATTTCAAGTGGCAGAGAGTACAGCAATTAGTTTCAAATCATGTTTATTGCAAATTCAGATTTCGGTCACCTTCAGTGCAGCAAATTTAAGTTAAAACATTGAATCGCTTATATTCACACATGTCCCAACTGGACTATTCATGTTTTCAACTCTTTCAGTTGCTTCTCTGTATCAGGGATGCCTATTACTACATCCTCCACATGGAGTCTGTGTGATGCTCAACCAGTATATCTGTATGATCCTCCTGTGTGAAGCATTTCTTAAACATGAAATTTAAAGCTTCAGCTTTATCTCTCTTCTACTGCCACATGAGGCTGGTCAATGATTGGATGGATAGAAACCTTTGTCTCACTCAGTGATGTTACATGGGACCAGAGTCTTCTCGTGTTCTCAGTAAGATCTTTCGCTGAAGTATTACAGTGGAAGTTGTTGTATGCTTCGTGCACCATTTTTTTTCTTTTTTCCTTTCCTCCTCTCTCTCTCTCTCTCTCTTTCTCTTTTTTTTTTTTTTTTTTTTTTTTTTTACACAAATGCATGTATTTCAACTAACTTTAGCCTGTAGACATTTCTACATTCTCACATTCTTTCTGAACTGAGAGTATTTTCTTAATTTTCTTATTAAACCGTGGAGGGGGGATGGGAGGGGTCATTTGATCCTTAATCACTTACTTGGCTCGTACTTCTTTAGGGCACAATTTCCAATCAGTTTAAACTTTGCCCATATTTGTTCTGCATCCATCATAATGGAACTAAAAGATGTCCTTTCACTATCTAAGTAGGATGCTAACAACTGCTTATCTGCTCTCTCAGCCATCTTAATGGCTTTAGTAACTTTAGTTAACATCATCATTATGATGAAAATGCAATAACTAATACTTGTCTCTATACTGGCACTGTTGATAAGGTCATGCCTGTGCTTTTTTTTAGAAGGTATAAAATATTTCCAGTGGGTGTGGGGTGTCATACTAGCTGCTCAAGACATTTTCAGAAAATGTATTCAGAACTACTTCATAAGACTGTCTGTCCATACCAACTGCAATGAACTGATAGATGTTTCAGTCATTAGAACAAAGTTACCTCCAACAAGTATTGCACGATCAGAGTACTTCTACACTACTGAGCATAGACTTCCTTTTAATGATTCTACAACTTTTGTGGTAAAATCGGGTGGTGGATAAAAATCTGATGATTAACTTGAACTCACCAAGGCCAGTTACTCATCTCCAGAGAACTTCACACTCGTACTCAATTTCAACCTCGACATGCACAATATTTTTCTCGACTGCAATGAACATTCCCCCTTTGTCTTTTCAATATTTGTTCCTTGCCTTGTTAAATATTTTCAAGCTATCTAATTTGGGTTTCATCCAGCTCTAAGTTCTGAGAATAATTTCAGTGCGACAATTTTCCCGGAGGGCAGTAAATTCAAGAACTTTGTTACAACTGCTGCTATCCAAATTTTGACAGTTGAAGTGTCTGTATTCTGTTTATGATCTAATTTCACTCTCTGTATATCAAGTGACGATTGTTCATCAGAGGACCTCAAATTATCACCAAGGCTAAAATAAACCTGATGTGCACTCCGAAAGTACTCTGCTGTACAGTAGCTGCATCCTATGTGTAGTGCATCCCTAATCTATCAAGGCCATTCCTATAATTCTCCAGCTACAGTGCAGATTCATAAACTGCAGCCCAGACTGTTGCAGAATCAACAGAGCCTCTAGTTGAGACCCTCCACTCAGCTCCAAAGCAAAGGACCCTGATAAATTCTGTATACAATACTGCAAATCGTGAGCTCTGCTCGCATCCTGTCAGCAATGCCAGCAGCCTTCACCACTTCCACTAGCTGCTTTTACGAACAGGATGGTCTCAGAACCTGAACGACGGTGCCGACATGAAAGACAACTTGCAATGATTGCACCCTCAATAGCCACAGGTAGAGCCTCCTCCACATCTTTGATGAGACCCCCCCTCAGACATACCAAATGCACATTGGATTTTTTTCCAGGCCTGGATGCTATTTCCTTAAGGTATTTCATAACACAGATAACACTGGAACTCTAGATAACTAGTAAATCCTTCTCCCATGTGCCTGTTTGAACCCCGCTGAAGAAGTTGCCACTTAGCCATTCACTCTGTGAGTGGACAAGGTCAGATGGCCAGTCCTTAGTTTGACACTCCTCCTCAAGTGATGCAAATGCGTTACAAAACACCTCTCACTCTGTGATGAGTGCAGAGCCCTGGTCTCAGGTTCAGTATATGGTGCCTCGATAGCAGAGCTCTTGCGTGAAAAAAGTAACATCTGAGGTGTCCCATAGAATGTCCGATATTCTTTGTCATTGCTAAACCTCGTGGCAGCAACCTGCAGATGGCTGACTGTGATCATCATCATCGTGAGCTGTTCATGACCTATAAGTAGCTTTTTTGTGTCCACACACAGCATGCATACACCCTATCCATCCTAATATTATTAATTTAAAAATTAAACTATAAAGGCACTTGGCATTCTCCTGGCGTGCCACAAATGAGTCTTAGCATCTGATTGAGATGTCTCCAATGGCCGGCCGGTGTGGCCGTGTGGTTCTAGGTGCTTCAGTCTGGAACCGCGTGACTGCTATGGTCGCAGGTTCGAATCCTGCCTCGGGCATGGATGTGTATGATGTTCTTAGGTTAGTTAGGTTTAAGTAGTTCTAAGTTCTAGGGGACTGATGACCTCAGATGTTAAGTCCCATAGTGCTCAGAGCCATTTGAACCATTTTTTTGCCTCCAATGATCCCTGGCTGCTAAACACAAATGACTATTACACTGCAGACTGCGTAAATCTACGCTACAAAGTCGATCTGTAGAATTCAAAAATAAATAATAAATAACAAAAAAAGTAAAAATAAATGTCTGAAAACAGTTGCACAAATATTCAAGATCCTGATAATATTTCAAATAGGAGGAAAGCTTGGCAACTTGCTTTAAATGTTCATAGACATAAAACTGTGCATTCCACAAAATGATGGAAAGTAACATACAACTGCTACAATACCAATGAGTCAAAAATGAAATCAGTCAACTTATATGAATACCTGGGTGTAAAAATTTGATCAATGTTATGAGCAGTAGAAGGCAATGGAAAACACTGCATTAAAGACAGGTAATGTGAATCTACAAGATATGTGTCCCGTAATTGAAAAGGTGTCACTACGATACCTCTGTTGGCAAAAGACTTCAAATTAGGCCCTCATTTGGATCTCTAGGAAGGACTAACAAGTAGAAAGTGACCATGAAAAAAAAAAAAAAAGATTTAATAACCAATGAAAGGGCAATATTCTATGAGCCAGACCATATAATGTCGGACATTTGATCGTGGTAGAGAAGTTAGAAAATTAGAAAAGGAAAATGCAAAGGCTCAATACTTGGCATCACTGAAGTTAAATGGAAAGAAGACGAAGATTTACAGACAAATATAGGGTAATATCAACAGCAGTAGGTAACAAGAGTAGGATTCGTTGTGAATACAAAGGTAGGGCAGAGAATGATTTACTGTGAACAGTTAAATGATATGGTTGTTCTCATCAGAATCAACAGCAAATCAATTCCAAAAAGAATAAATTCAGGCACACATGCCAGTGTCACAAGCAGAACATGAAATGTTAGAGAAATACGTGAGTATACTGAAAGGGTAATTCGATATGTAAAGGTAAATGATAATCATGAGGGACTGGAACATTACAGTGGTTGACAGCAGGAATGAGAGGAGGCGGAAGACTCATTCGGTTCTGTAATAAATTTCAACAGGTAATAGGAGGAATACATTGTTCAGAAATTACAAGAGGAGGAGGTATACATGGAAAAGGCCTGGAAACATGGGAAGTTTCCAAGATTATATCATAGTCAGACAAATATTAGATTGTAACATGTACCCAGGAGCAGATAGAGACTCTATCGCAATTTAGAAATGAGGATGAGTAGAATGAAATTTAAGAGAAAGACCTGGAAAATCAGTGTGGAAAGATATGGAATACTGAAGTACCATGGAATAACATGATTTGTCTGAAGTTCTTGGAGACTGTAGACACTGCAACAATGAATACCACAGTAGGGAATTCAGTTGAAATGGATAGTCATTTATGAAAAGGGCAATTAGAGAACTTGTATAGATGAATATAGGTACAAGGACACACTGTCAAAATATTAATAGTAAATTGTCGAAGTATTCATAACAAAGTTCCTAAACTTACTACTCCTCAGGAACTTGTGCTCAAATTATTTTTGTAACTGAGAGCTGGCTGAAACCTGAATAGAAAGCCATGAAATATTTAGGGAGTCATGCAACACATATCAAAAAATCAAGTTAGATGCCATAGGAGGGACAGTGTTCATTGCAGTGGACAAAAGTATTGTGTCTATCTAGGTAGAAATTGAGTCTGAATGTGAAGTTACCTGAACACATGTAACAGATGTACATAAACTCATATAATTATTGATTGTTTTTACCACCTACCTGATTTCACTATGACACTCAAAGGAAGTCTACACTCAGTAGCACACTTACTAGAGCAGCTAGTTTGGTAACATGAAATGATCAAAGTGACAATAGCTACTACAGTTAATAAATCCATCAAGATGCCTAGCAAACCATTTTTGCTAGAAAGAGCAGATCAGCAGTCGTTAGCACCCCACTTGGAAAACAAATGGAAATCATTTAGTTCCAGTATGATGGATGTACAGGAGTTACAGGTAAAGTTTAACCAGATTGTAAATTGTGCCCTGGAGAAGCATGTGCTGAGTAAGTGAATAAGTGGATTAAGGACGGGAAAGACCAACTGTGGTTCAATAACAAAATGCAAAAATTGCTGAGGAAGCACGGACTCTCGTAAAAATCATGCACTGAGCAAGATGCCGCAGTGGTTAGCACACTGGACTCACATTCGGGAGGAAAACGGTTCAAACCCACATCTAGCCATTCTGATTGTTTTCCATGATTTTCTTTTATTATTTCAGGCAAATACTGGGGTGGTTCCTTTGGAAGTGCATGCCTGACTTCCTTGCACATCCTTCCCTAATCCGATGGGACCGATGACCTTGCTGTTTAGTTCCCCCCCAAGTCAACCAACCAATCAAAAATCATGCAAATAATTTATGAGCAAAAGTTGGTAGAAATTTGTGCATCTGTAAGAAGATCGGTACACAGAGCATACAACTACCACTGTCGTACCTTAGGGAGAGATCTTGCCAAGAAGCCAGACATATTCCGGTCCTACGTAAAATCACTAAGTGGGGCAAAGGCTTCTATCCAGTCACTTGTTGACCAGTCCCATGTGGCAATAGAAGACAACAAAAGGAAAGCCGAAGTTTTAAATCCCATGTTTAAGTAATCATTAATGCAGGAGGACGACACAAACTGTGATGTAATATGGGATTCTTCAGAATAACACATTCTATCTTCATCCTCCTTGGCTGAAGAAAGATGTTCATGGTAAATGGAAACATAATTTACGTAGTTCAAGTGTGAAAAATCCCACTATGTGCACTTTGGTTTAACATACGTACAGAAGGATGTGAAAGCTGCCAGTTCCAGACATTCGGCAAGTCACAACAGCAATTGTGCATCTCCACCTACAAAAGGTTGCAAAACAGAAATGATGCATTATATGTTATGTATAACAAGAGTTTTATACTTTTCCCATACCACTACACATCAGGGTTGGTTTTGTATGACTTTATACTGAACGTTACATCCCATAAGTCAGCAGTAGCTTTTAGAGATAGTGGCAATACATTGATGTAATTGTTATGATCACTAGTTGATGAATGACAAACATTTTGTTACCCCATACATCCACGATTACAAAGGGTTTAACATGTAAGAAAGGAAGGGATATTTTGGTGAGCCAATTATCTGGCTGCCATAGCTGACAATGTTGTTATCTTTGGAGAGAGGGAGAGCATTAGTGAAGTGTTTAATAAATGAAGAGCTACAATAAGGAAGGAGACTCAAATTCTCTTTGAAGAGAGGGGGTTGGTTTGTTTTGGGGGAGGAGACAAAACTCCGAGGTCATCGGTCTCATTGGGTTAGGGAAGGATGGGTAAGGAAGTCGACCATGCCCTTTTCAAAGGAACCATCCTGGCATTTGCCTGAAGAGATTTAGATAAATCACGGAAAACCTAAATCACAATGTCCGGATGCGGGATTGAACCGTCGTCCTCCTGAATGTGAGCCCAGTGTGCTAACCACTGTGCCACCTCGCTCGGTCTGAAGAGATAATGTTATGAATAAAAAATACAGCAAAAAGGCTACAGTTATTAATATATTAATGATTCTTAGCATAAACAAAAAGGAATGATGTGGTATTAAGTAGAGGTGTCTTACCGTACAGTTATAGAGATGGGTAAATATAGTTTAAAAGAAAACTTAGAATCATTCTCATTAGAACTCGATAAGAGGCTTTTAATAAATAGTGCAAATATTCATCAAAGGAAGTGAAGATTAAAGTATCTTCTCCTCAAATTGCTCTCTGGCATGATTTTTAATGTGGGCAAAATATGATTGCTGTAACAACAAAGGAAAATAAATCAGGTAAGCGAGTAGTAGGAAGTAAATCCTGAGTGAATAGTAATTAACATATGGTATTTATAGAAAGGTAGTGTGTAGGATTGCCTCAAGTATAGGTAAAAATTATAAGCGTCTGTTTAAGAACTGACAAACCGGGTAGAGTCAGCAGGTTACTGGGAAACTTCTTTTCTGAGAAGTGTGCTGCTATTAAAGGTTTAAGATGGGGTTACCCAATTCTAGGTAGGTGTTCGAGAGCAAAGTTCATGCAGACCTATGAAAGGTATCACCTATGCCTATGTCAGGTGAATCCACATAAGGAATAATCTGGACTGTTTCTTTTATGTAAAGGGGGAACAGAGGGACATAAGGTATTTATACAGCATTTGCCCATAGAATATAGTGTAAGTGCAGCTCTTACAGAAGTAGGAAGCTGCCAGTGAAAGTCATTCTGCTGGAGTGCTCTCCAAAATAGTTAGAAGCTAATAGACTTATCTTGGCACTGAAAATCCTTTGCATCCATGTTTCCACATATATTTGGTTTACTATTGATCTGAGATTACAGAGAGAGAGAGAGAGAGAGAGAGAGAGAGAGAGAGAGAGAGAGATGTAATTATAAAATGTCAGGTAAAGATGATTTTTTTCTACTTCAATAGATTTGAAAAACTTTTGACAATGGGATCAATAAGTTCAAAGTAAAGAAACTGCAGCTGCATTGGAGTAAATATAATATAGCCTGATTAAACATTTCAACTACTGCTCATACTCTTCTCAACAGAAAAGAATTATCTGTTTGATCTTCACAAATAATGGAACAAAATACGTACAATGTTACTATATGCTTTGTCTGTCCAAACTGAATTAGTTGATGGAGACTGATTTTCGTTCCACCTTTATCCTCTTAGGCTCACGAAAGATGTTCATGATAAATGAAAACGTAGTTTAGGTTATTTTAAGTGCAAAACATTCCACTGTGTGTGTGTGTGTGTGTGTGTGTGTGTGTTTTTTGGTTTAACATAATTATGTATAGATGGAGGGCGAAAGCCACCAGTTCTAGAAACTGGCAAGGCATGATGGCAGCTGCATGTCTCCACCTGCTGTGGAAGCTCATTTATGCTATGGCATCATGGCTTTAAGTGCCTTGGAAGAAAAGGAGGCTGGTAAGAATGAAAATGACAGAACAGGTGAAGATCAGATTTGAGAACTTTCACTTCCGACACACACACACACACACACACACACACACACACACACACACACACACACACACACACCTGTACACTGTAAACCATCATGAGATGCATGGCAGAGGGTATGTCCAATTGTACCAGTTACTACGGTTTCTTTCCATTCCATTCATGTGTGGAGCATGGGAAGAATGGTTGTTTGAATGCTTCTGTGCATGCAGAAATTATTCTAATCTTATTCTCATGATCCCTATGTGAGCAATACACAAGGGTTTGTAGTATACTCCTAGAGTCATCATCATTTAAAGCTAGTTCTTGTTAAGAGATTTTCTTGGAATAGTTTATTATGTCTGCAAGAGTCTTCCAGTTCAGATCCTTTAGTGCCTCAGACATTCTCATTCGATCAAACAAACCTGTGACCATTCGTGCTGGCCTTCTCTGTTTATGTTCAATATCCCCTGTTTTGTCCTATTTGGTATGGGTCCCACACACTTGAGTAATATTCTAGGACCAGTCACAAGAGTGATTTGCAAGCAATGTCCTTTGTAGACTGCACTTCCCCAGTATTCTACCAATAAACTGAAGTCTACCACCTGCTTTACCCACAACTGAGCCTATGTGACCATTTCATTTCATGTCCCTACAAAGTGTAACACCCATGTATTTGTATGAGTAAGGCAATTCCAACAGTGACTCATTGATATAATCATAGGATATTATGTTTTTTCATTTTGTGAAGTGTACAATTTTAGATTTCGAAACATTTAGATCAAGTTGCCAGTCTCTGCACCACTTTGAAATCTTCTCAAGATGACTGAAAATTTATGCAGCTTCTTTTAGATAGTTCTTTATTATAGATAGCTGCATTATCAGCAAAAAGTCTGAGTTTACTATTAATATTGTCTGCAAGGTCATTAATATGCAACATGAACAGCAAGGATCCCAATACACTTCCCTAGGTCCACATGACATTATTTCTACAGCTGACAATGACTCTTCATTCAAGATAACACGCTATGTCCTCCTTACCAAAACGCCCTCAATCCACACACAAATTTCACTTGATATCCCATATGATCATACTTTTGACAATAAGCATAGGTGTGGCACAGAATCAAATGCTTTTTGGAAATCAAGAAGTACTGATCTTCCTGACTGCCTTGGTCCAAAGTTTTCAGTATGTCATGTGAGATAAGTGCCAGTTGCATTTCATATGATCAATGTTTTCCAGTTGTGAATTACTCAGAACTATTCATTATGAAAGATCTATTCATTGCAAATTGAAATCGAGGCTGCTGTGGCCTCAGTTGGAGTAATGCTTGTACATGCCTAAGTTAGATTGGAATATCTGTCATTGTAACTATGTTCATTCTACATGACTACTTATAACACACTGATAACAGCTGCACTGTCAGTTGAAATCTAGATATGTAATGCAATAAAAAAGATAAATGACATTAAGACTGATGCTGACCACCTTTCTGTCCTAGAAATTTGAATAGCCATAAACTTACTATCAAAACTGGTGATCACAAAGTAGATAAGGAACTCTTCTGCCATGAATGTAAATAAAAAAAAACAAAAGACAGACATAGCAAAGAGAACATAAAAATCCAACTAGCACAGGCTAAGAGAGATTCCTGGCCATATGCAAGAGGAATCTGAAAAAGTCCTAATAGTGGTACAATGGGAAGTATCTCTACCTTTCACTTTACATTGGTTTGCAGAGTATGGATGGCTGTAAATGTAGACAAGCAACTTACCTGTAATTATAGACCAATCTCACACCTTCCCATGTTCTCAAGAAGTTTTGAGAAAGTAGCTTGTAACAGAACAATGTACCATATTTCTAAAAATAATCTCTTAACATAAACTCAGTTTGACTTTCATCATGGCTTATACACTGAGAATGCAATATATGGCCTCATGAACTCAATTCTCACATAACTAAGCAATAAAAAAATATCCTGTTGGCATTTTCTGTGATCTTGCCAAGGCTTCTGATTGTGTAGAGTATACATTTCTGCTAGGGAAACTAAAATGATATGGCACTAAAGGTCTTTCGCTTGCTTGAATGGAATTATACCTTAACAGTAGAAACCAAAAGGCCACTTTAGTAAAAGATATGAAGGGAATAAGATTAAACCCAGAGTGGGGTAACAGTAAAAGATATGAAGGGAATAAGATTAAACTCAGAGTGGGGTAACATTAAATTTGGTATGCCACAAATTTGTTGTCTTGCCCACTCCTGTTCTTGGTCTGCGTAAATGATTTACTCGGGAAACTAGAGGACTCTTCAAAAACTGTAATGTTTGCTGGTGATAAATATACTGATGAAAGGTCAAAACTCACCTACATCATGCGCATGCCCAACCTCCCACAGAGAGGTTGGGGTGGGGGGGTGGGGGGGCAGGGGGGGGGGACGAGAGAGAGAGAGAGAGAGAGAGAGAGAGAGAGAGAGAGAGAGAGAGAGAGAGAGAGAGAGAGAGAGAGAATAATGGAGCCTGTTTACAACTGATCCACAGCCCATAGTTTAACTCTTAATCTTACAAAAATTCATATTGTGCTACTCCAAACAAATAAAAATGACTGCACTTATCTAAAGTAGAGAGCAATGGGCATACATGGACGAGTCTCCACATGTGAAGTTCCTGGGTATCCAGGTGGGTAATGAACTGAGGCAGCAACAGCATGTTGGCAAGTTAAGCAAAAAGCTCAGTTCTGTCAATTTTGCACTCAGAAATCTCCCTCACTGTGTTGACACGCAGACAGGATTGCTGACATTCTTTCACTCATTTCTGTGCATGGCATAATCTTCTGGGGTCTTTGCAGACAAGAGGGGAAAAAGTAGTTATTTTACCTGGGTGCGCATATGAATATTCTGTAAAGTTGATATCCAAACATTTTGCACAGGTCTCTTCAGAATCATCAAAATTCACTCTTACATTCTAAGAGAGATACTTCCTGATGGTATCTGTGGTTAATAACAAGAGTGTATTTACGATGAACTCAGCAATTCACAACCACGGTATTAGAAGTAGAAATGATTTCCATACAGACTATGAATCCCTCTCTAGAGTTCCAAAATTAATTTTATATTCTGACATAAGAATCTGTAACAGGTTGCTAGTGGCATCGGACAACAAATAGAAAATTTTCAAATATTTAAACACAGAATAAAAAAAAAATACCTTATTATCAACTGCTCCTACAATTTATCAGAATACTTGGACTCAAGAATGTAAATTTCACCTAACTTTAATAGCTGATAGATACTGACTGTCAGTAATAGACAGCAAATCATGTCTGTGTAAAATCACATAAATGTTATGAATGAAGTATTAAATAAAAACAGCAATAGCTAAGTAGTAAATGAGGAGTGTCAGACTTGCAAATCAGTTGTGCATCTCAAAAAAAAAAAGTGTGTGGGACTCATACCAAACAGGACTGACAGGAGAAATGTACACAAATAGGAGGGGCATAAATGGTCACCAACAAGGAAATGTTGAAAAAATTTGGCAGACTCTACAGCAGCCACAGTCCAGCCAAATTTTATGGTAATATATTTCTAGCAACCAACAGCAGAATCCGACAGCATCAACTAACATTAAAAAGTTTCTTAAAATGCATTTTTCTTGTTCAGTAACAGATGAAAATACATAAAAACACAATACTATTTTAAGAAGTTCTTAATTTTGATTTATGTTGGTGAATTTGGCCGACAGCTTACGTCATGGCCAGAGTGGTATGTAGTGCAGTCACTGCAGGGTTAATAGAAATGAGAGAGGGGAGGGGGGGAATATTTTATTGTTTGCCTTCCAATGCTGACAGTTCACAAATAGCACTGATCAGCTTCTGTGGTATAAATGTCAAATACAAGTTACATGGATTCAAGAGGTCATCTTCAAGTATGGTACATGTTTATAGCAAGTAATAAGGAATCAAATTAAGGCTGTTATAATACATGCAATGAGTAAATAAAAATAACATTCAAACATTTATGATCATGTCTCACATTGCAATTACTGTTAGTATGTTATATTAATTAATAATTTATGTACGTTACCAATTAATTGGTGGGAAGGTGTGGTAAAGTGGCCAGGATGGGGAAATTGACCATTGGATGTCTTTCGATCTGAACAGCGCTGCTGCTTGCCAAGAAGAAGACAGACGAGATCTAATGTACATCGTCATTGTTGTTGGTGAGGCTGACAGAGCAAGCTTGTTCCATTATTTTCTGTAAAATCTTTTTTGTTTTTGTTTGTGAGTAGTCTGTCATAATATAAGTCATTTATTATATTCTTGTTACATCACTTGGATGAAGAATAATAATTTGTGCAACATCACTGTTTCAACAACTTCTTTTGGCATACAAACATAGTTCATGATTATTTATTTCAGTTTGACAGTTCCTCCTGTGGATCACTAATGCCGACATAGCACACAGTCTGGAAAAGTGGCCACACAACTTATTGGGAAAAGTGACACAGTTGTTCACCCAAATAAGAGTTAGTTACTTTCACATATCTTGCAAAATATTGCAGATAAGACTGACTTTTACATCCTTTTATATATGCAAAGCTTCCAACCACCATTCTATCACTTCATGACAATTTTGAATTAATAAAGTTATATTATTTAAAAGCGTCCCTGTTCTGTAATATCTGGCCTAGTACAAAAGTCTGATTCAAAATGGTGCGATGCAGTTGCTTAATATTCTTTCAGATAGTAGGGCGTGAAGTCAGATCAACAAACATGGGATCCTGTTGCGATGGCACTGGCCACAGTACCCGCTTCAGTGTAGAAAACTGTCACTATGTAAGGCTTCAGAAAAATGCACATAGATCCAACACGTCACTTTATCACTTAAAGTATTTGGTGTGATACCTAAAAATATGTAGTTTCAAAATGTTTAAGTAGTAAGCTTCTACCAGTAACCATGGTTTGGTAAAAACTGAATTTCTCTTTGAGTGGCCACTATGCCCCATCCCACCGTTTCCCTCACCTTCCGATTTGGCCCTAGTGTTGCCCTACAATGTCAATATTGGCTCTTTAGCAAAAAAGTTTGACAACCACTGCTCTAGAGGGTACACAAATACATCCTGTGGAACCCCACTTACAACATTTCATTTCAAGAACCAGTACTAAGTGAAAAATCTAGACACACTCTTGACTCCCCTACATATTGCTACAGTAGGGATCAGAAGGACAAGAGTACACTAATTACAACATGTACAGAGACGTTTTGAGCAGTCATTCCTCCCAAGCTTCATATGTGATTGGAATGAGAGGCAGCCCAAACATGTGGTATCATCTTAAGTACCTTCTGCCATTCACTTCAGAGTTCTTTGCTGAATCTGTTTGTAGATGTAAATTGACTTCCTCTACTTCTACTTTTACTTCCCCCTCTCCTCCTCTTGTGCCTTTGTCCTGCATTCTTGCATGGTCAGCACAGTTATTAATGGATTTGGCATGGTTAATTTAAGGGGTAGCCGAATGCCCTTCCTGTTGCCACACTGTTACCTCACAAGGATGGAATATGTGTAACCACTGTCAGTGTAGTGTTATTCATATAAAAGTGAGCAAAAGTTCTCTAAATGTTTGAGAATTATGCAACACTGGTAGTACTTGGGTACCAGTCCAGTATTCACCTAGTGTGGTGCAGGAAACCTAAAAACCTCATCTAGACCAGCTGGCACGCTGACTTGTTCATCCACTGGGTAGATTAGAGCTAGGGCTGGTGCGCCTCCTTTTCCTGGGAATGGCATTAATACTCACAGCTATCCGGAGAGCTTTAAATATAAACTGACTTGTTCCACGTTTTCAGGGAAGTGTGTGACAAACCCAGCATAGGTCACGTATTCATTTTGCCTATCTTCTACTATAAACAAAAATTTCATTTTCATATATTTGTGAAAGCACCTTTCAAATTATCAAATAGTCATTCAAAGAAATATCCATAATATACAGATGTATAAGTATAGTAGCCAAATTAAGAAACATGATCCCGGACAGTTTCTGTATCATGGGTGCAGCTGCTTCATGTGTTTCAATGCAATTTTGTAAACATCTTTATGGCAACACCTCTTCATGGCTCTACATACTGCCATCATTTTTGCTTACAGCCATTTGTGCTTCATAGTTGAAAGCTGTCAAAACCTCTTCCAGATGTCATGGATTTCCTTAAGCTGACTCAACTGTAGGAGTCTCTTAGTAGTAAAGAATAAGAAACTTCATGCATGATGCAGCATTTTTTCATGCAGTGTTTATGATGTCATAGCTCTTGAACTAATATGTGGATACTATCAGCCAAACGTAGTGTGAAAAGAGTAAGTAGAAAAGAAGTAATAAATTTAAATGTAATGCACAATGGTGGAATTTTTCACACACCTCAGTGTTTAAGACATCATATCTCCTGAAGTATGGATGGTACCATTATATACTAAGGGATGGATGGTGTACAGTGCACATAGACTTTGGAGAGTGCTGAGTGAGTCTCAGCAGAGGACACAATTGAAAAGGCTGTGTCGCCAGATGTACTCCATGGCATGACACAAGCGAAGAGCTCTACTGTGTCCAGACTAAGCGCCTGCAACTCTCGCTTCCCGCGAAGCATACCGGTACAGCGGGCCCCGGACTGAGTAGGGGACAGCCTGGCCGGTCGTCCCGGAAACACAGACGCTTCCCAGAGACCACCAGGAGGCGTCCACGGCGCCGCAAGAGGTCGCTACAGCCGCGGACCTCTTTCCTTCCGCTCGACACGTGACTGCAAATACAGCCAGCCATATCCATGTGCCAAGCAGTATTTAGGCTGGCGCAGGAGCCTGGAGAGGCAGTTCATGCCAAGCGAGCCCACTGGTATCATCGTAGCCACCGCGCCATCGTCCACCGCCGCCAGCGTACCGGAGCCATCCCCGCAGGGCCTCTACTCGTCCTCTGACTCAGGTGATGGCGACGTGGACTCCGCGCCACTCTTCACGAGACACCCGGGGCTTGGTTTGGTGGAGTTGTATAGTTACTACAGACAATTTATGTTTGGAAGAATCTCTGATTTAGTTATTGGTAGGCTTGGAGGATCAGTCCTACCTCACGAATATTGTTTTGTAAATTTTGAAAAAAGACTTTAGTTTAAATAAAAACGCTATAACTCACACACTGAGATTTTCCTATCAGCGGATGGTGGATATATTAAGCTCGGCTGTCAACACTGAGCAGTGTGCCGGAAGCTGATATCAAAATACATGGGTGCCAATGATGAAGGCACACCCGACCCCATGGTCAGTCCGAGAGCCATCAGTTTATACAAAGGTAATATCGCGAAGTTCCATGTGAAGGTAATGAAACTGAAGGTGATAGACTGAAGCTGGACTAGTGTCCTTAGGAAGCGAATGAAGGTCAAGGTTAACATGGGCTACTTCACGAAGCCTAGGTGTTGAAGGGTCCACACCCACCGGGAAAGTTGCAGGTAGTGTGAAGTTAAGCAGCTGTAGCAAGTGCCAAAAGCGGACTCCAGGAGATAACAGAGAAGAGGGATGCGGCCCATACTTATGATCAAAGGAATCATCAAAGAAGGAGGCATAGGAAGGGTGGCCACACATGGCAGACAAACGACATGCTACCTGCTGAGGAGAAAGTCATGGAAGTAGGACAGTGGTAGTTCAGCAGCTTCAGCATAGAGATTCTCAACCGGGCTAGTGTAAAAGGCATCCGTGACCAAATGGATGCCATGATGGTGGATAGTGTTGAGGCGGCGTAAGAGGGATGGGCGTGCAGATGGCTAAACAAAGCACCCATAGTCGCGTTTTGAACGGACAAGGGACAGGTACAAACGGAGGAAGGTGGTTCGATAGGCACCCCTAGGAAGTACCATTGAGGACATGTAGGACGTTGAGGAACCATGTACAGCGGGCTGACAGGTAAGACACGTGGGACGACCAAGAGAGTTTCCTATCTAGCATGAGCCCCAGGAATTTTGTAGTTCCAATGAATGGAAGGGCAACAGGCCCAAGATGTAAAGATGGTGGGAGAAACAACTTGCATCACCAGAAATTTATACAGATGGTTTTGTCAGTGGAAAAGTGAAAGCCATTGTCAATGTTCCAAGAGTAAGGATGATCAAGGCATTGCTGAAGACGCCGCTCAGCAAGACAGGTCCGTGGAGAACTGCAATAGATGGCAAAATCATCAATAAAGAGGGAGCCGGTGATGCCCAGCAGGAGACATGCCATTATAGAATTAATGGCTATAGCAAAGAGGACGACACTCAGGATGGAACATTGAGGCAAACGGTTTTCCTGGCTAAAGGTGTCCAACAAGGCAGAACCCACACGTACCTTGGAAACTCGATCTGTTAAAATTGCCTGAAGGAAACAGGGCAGGTGGCCACGGAAGCCCCACGTGTAAAGAGTACAGGGGATACCTGTTCTCCAGCAGGTGTCGCAGGCCTTCTCCAAATCAAAAAGCGTTGCCACAGTCTGGGATTTCCACAGAATACCATTCATAACTTGGGTGGACAAAGTAGTGAGATGGTCAACTGCAGAACATCATGCTCGAAATGCTCACTGTATATTTGTCAGTAAATTGCGAGACTCGAGCCACCATACCAGCTGGGCATGAATTATACGTTCTGTCGCCTTGCAAACACAGCTGGTAAGAGAGATGGGGTGTTAGCTAGAAGGAAGGTTTTTGTCCTTATCAGGCTTAGGTACGGGTATGATGGTGGCTTCATGCCAGCGCCCGGGAAATGTGCCCTATGCCCAGATGTGGTTGTACTTGTTAAGCAGGAAGTGCTTGTCCATAAGGGAAAGGTGCTGCAATAACTGAATGTGGATGGTATTTGGCCCTGGGGCGGAGAATCGGGATGAACTGAGAGCATGATCTAGCTCCCTCATAGTAAAGGCAGCATTGTAGCACTCACAATTTGGAGAAGAGAAGGGTATTGCCTGAGCCTCCTCTGCTCGTTTCCGATGGAGGAAGGCAGGGTGATCATGGGAAGAGCTTGAAACTTCCGCAAAATGGTCGCCCCCAGGTGTTTGAGGTAGCAAGAGGATCCACTATAAAATCATCTGCTACTGTCAGGCCAGAAAATGGGGAATGAATCTTGTTACCAGAGAGCCATCGGAGGTTGTCCCAAACGTCAGAGGAAGGGGTGAAACTATTAAAAGAACTATGGAATGAAATCCAGCTAGGACTTTTGCTATCCCGAAGAATGTGATGACACTTTGCACGCACCTCTTTATAATGAATGCAGTTTGCCATTGTAGGATGATGGTTAAAAATGCGGAGAGCATGTCTCCATGCGCGAATTGTGTCATGGCATGCCTCAGTCCACCAAGGAACTGGGACTCGACGTGGTAAAGAGGAAGTGTGAGGAATGGAATGTTCTGCAGCAGTAAGGATAACGTTAGTGAGATATTCCACCTGGTCATCACAACTGGGGAAATCTTGTTCTTCAAGGGTCGCCAGGGAGGACTAAAGCTGCCAGTCAGCCTTGGTAAGCTGCCATTTTGGCATGCACGTGGATGGGGTAGGAGTCAGCAAACGGATAGCACATGGAAAATGGTCGCTCAAGTAGGTGTCAGAAAGAGCAGACCACTCAAGACAATGGGCAAGCTGGCAGAAAAGGATAGGTCCAAATGGGAATAGGCCTGCAAGGAGTCGGAAAGGAAAGTGGGTGCTCCAGTGTTAAGGTAGAAGAGGTTAAGTTGGTTAAGAAGGTCAGCCAAGAGGGCACCACTCTGACAGGTCCTCGGAGAACCCCAAAGGGGATGGTTGGTTGGTTGGTTGGTTTGTGGGGGTTAAAGGGACCAGACGGCTATGGTCATCGGTCCCTTTTTCTAAAAAACTAAAATCAACCACAGAGAATAAAAAACAAACAACAGAAAAGACAGAAGACGACACAGTACAAGAAAGACTCAGACAGAGATCAGAAAAAAGAAATTAAAATAACACAGAGAGCCACCGTCAGGTGGCTGGCCGACCATACAGATAAAAAAGGAAAACCCAACCACCGAGAACACATTAAAAACTCAGTTTAAAATCGTAGGCCAAAGGCCAGAATCAACACAAAAAAACAGAAACACTCAGATTAAATGATAAAGAACCCTGCCCGAATAAAACGCAAAACTAAGTCCACCATGGCAGAGTCATCTGTTAAAAGGGCAGGGAGCGTGTCAACCAGTGCAAACGTCTGCCTGAGCACACTTAAAAGTGGACAGTCCAACAAAATGTGGACCTCCGTCAAAGCAGACCCGCATCGACATAGAGGCGGGTCCTCATGACACAGTAAACAGCCATGCGTCAGCCGGGTGTGGCCAATACGGAGCCAACAAAGGACAACAGAGTCGCTGTGAGTAGCTCGCATGGAGGAATGCCACACAGTCATCTCCTTTATAGCACGGAGTTTATTGGATGTCCAGAGATGGTTTACTGCTGGCCTCTTTCGCCAGGCGGTCTACATGTTCATTTCCGGGTATCCCAACATGGCCTGGGGTCCATACAAAGACCACAGAGCAGCTGCAACGGGCAAGAGTATGCAGGGACTCCTGGATAGCGATCACCAGATGAGAACGAGGGAAACACTGGTTAATAGCTCGTAAACTGTTCAGGGAATCACTACAGATAACGAAGAACTCACCTGAGCAGGATCGGATATACTCTAGGGTATGAAAGATGGCGACCAGCTCAGCAGTGAAAACGCTGCAGCCAGCCGGCAATGAACAATGTTCGTAGAGGGCCCCTAGAGTTAGAGCATAACCGACACGACCAGCAACCATCGAACCATCAGTGTGAACAATGCCAGAGCCCTGCTATGTGGCTAGGATGGAATAAAAGCGGCGGCGGAAGGCCTCCGGAGAGACTGAGTCCTTCGGGCCCTGTGCCAATTTGAGCCGAAGGCAAGGGCAAGGCACATACCATGGGGTGTATGCAGAGGGGCCCAGAAAGGAGGTGGAAGGGGGAAAACCCCAAGCCCGGAGAGAAGCTCTCTGGCGCGGACCGCGATCGTACAACCCAAGCGGGGCCGACGATCTGGGAGACGGACGAGCGACAGTGGAAACAGGAGACGATAATTAGGATGCCCGGGCAAGCTACAAACATGCGTAGCATAAGCGGCCAGTAAATGTTGGCGCCATAACCGCAGTGGAGGGACACATGCCTCCACAAGTACGCTGTCCACAGGGCTGGTCCGGAAAGCACCAGTGGCAAGGCGTATCCCGCTGTGAAGGATTGGATCCAGCACCCGCAATGCCGAAGGGGATGCTGAACCATAAGCCAGGCTCCCATAATCCAGACAGGACTGGATTAACGCCTGGTAGAGCCGTAAGAGGGCAGATCGGTCGGCGCCCCAGCTGGTGTGGCTCAAGCATCGCAGAGCATTTAGATGCCACCAACACATCTGTTTAAGCTGCCGAATATGAGGCAGCCAAGTCAACCGGGCATCAAAAACCACACCCAAAAACCTATGTGTCTCCACCACAGCAAGAAGTTCACTGTCAAGATAAAGCCGCGGCTCCGGGTGAACAGTGCGTCGCCGGCAGAAATGCATAACGCAGGTCTTGGTAGCCAAAAACTGGAAGCCATGTGCTACAGCCCAAGCCTGCGCCTTGCGGATAGCGCCCTGCAGCTGACGTTCAGCAGCTGCAATGCCAATAGAGCTATAGTGAAGGCAGAAGTCGTCAGCTTACAAGGACGCTGAGACAGACGTGCCCACCGTCGCAGCGAGCCTGTTAATTGCTATTATAAACAGGCAGACACTTAAAACAGATCCCTGTGGCACCCCGTTCTCCTGAACTCGGGAGGAACTATGAGAGGCCGCGACTTGCACGCAGAAGGTACAATGCGCCAGAAAATTGCGTATGAAAATCGGCAGCGGACCCCGAAGACCCCAATCATGAAGTGTAGAGAGGATGTGACGGCGCCATGTAGTATCATACGCCTTCCACATATCGAAAAAGACAGCGACGAGGTGCTGACGGCGGGCAAAGGCTGTACGGATGGCTGACTCCAGGCTCACCAGATTGTCGGCAGCAGAGCGGCCTTTATGGAATCCACCCTGAGACGGAGCCAGAAGGCCCTGAGACTTGAGCACCCAACTCAACTGCCGGCTCACCATCCGTTCAAGCAACTTGCAAAGAACGTTGGTGAGGCTAATGGGTGGCAGCTGTCCACCTCCAAAGGGTTATTGCCAGGTTTCAAAACGGGGATAACAATGCTTTCCCGCCATTACGACGGAAACTCACCCTCGACCCAAATATGGTTGTAAAGGTCGAGGAGGCGTCACTGGAAATCCACTGAAAGGTGTTTCAGCATCTGACAGTGGATGCGATCTGGCCAAGGAGCTGTATCAGGGCAAGCAGCTAGGGCACTGTGAAATTCCCACTCACTGAATGGAACATTGTAGGATTCAGGATGGTGGGTGTGAAATGAAAGTCTCCAACGTTCCATCCACTCTTTAATGGAGCAGAAGGCCAGTGGGTAAGTTGCAGAAGCGGACCTAAGAGCAAAATGCTCTGCCAAGCAGTTGGCAATTACGTTGGAGTCAGTACAAGCTGCTCCATTCAGTGAGAGCGCAGGGACGCTGACAGAGGTCCGATAGCCATAGAGGCGTCGAATCTTGGCCCAGACCTGCGATGGAGTGACATGGAGGCCAATGTTGGACACATACCCCTCCCAGCACTCCTGCTTGGGTTGGCAGATAAGGCGGCGGGCCAACGCACACAGTCGTTTGAAGCCGACGAGGTGTTCTAAAGATGGATGCTGCTTGTGATGCTGGAGCGCCCGCCGGCGATCTTTAATCGCCTCTGCAATCTCAGGAGACCACCAAGGCACAGTCTGCCGCCAAGGGGACCCAGAAGAATGGGGAATGGCAGATTCTGCGACAGTAACGATGCCGGTGGTGACCAAGTGCACCACCGCATCAATGGCGTCATTAGAAAGAGGCTCAATAGCGGCAAAGGAGGAGAACAAATCCCAGTCAGCCTTATTCATAGCCCTTCTGCAAGGGCGCCCAGAAGAGTGACGTTGTGGCAGTGACAGAAGGATTGGAAAGTGGTCACTGCCACACAGGTCATCATGCACACTCCATTGGACAGACCGTAAGAGGCTAGGGCTGCAGATCGAAAGGTCAATGGCGGAGTACATGCCATGCGCCACACTGAAATGTGTGAAGGCACCATCATTTAAAAGGGAGAGGTCGAGCTGTGCCAATACATTCTCAACGATGGCACCTCGACCTGTTGCTACTGACACACCCCACAGAGGGTTATGGGCGTTGAAGTCACCCAGTAACAAGAAAGGTGGCGGCAATTGGGTGATCAGTGCAGTCAGGACATGCTGTGGGACATCACCATCCGGTGGAAGATACAGACTGCAGACAGTAACAGCCTGTGGCGTCCACACCCGAACAGCGACAGCCTCTAAAGGTGTTTGGAGAGGGACGGACTCATTGTGAAGAGAGTGGAGGACATAGATGCAGACGCCACCAGGCACACTTTCATATGCTGCCCGGTTCTTATAATAACCTCGATAGCCACGGAGGGCGGTGGTTCGCATCGCTGGAAACCAAGTTTCCTGAAGAGCAATGCAGAAGAAAGGGTGAAGACTGATAAGTTGTCGGAGCTCAGCTAGATGATGGAAGAAACCGCTGTAGTTCCACTGGAGGATGATATTGTCCAGGGCTCAGAAAGGCGTGAAGGGACTGGGAAAGCAGATTACGCCGTGTGTTCACTCACTGCCACCGATTCTGTACCAACGCGAGTGACATCCATGGCATCTGAGGGACCGGTGAGATCCAGGTCTTCAGCAAACACCAGAATCTCCACCTCGTCCTCAGACGCTGAGCTTGTAGGAAGCAGTGGGACGGGTGCCACCGCAATGTCAGGATTCTTGGGAACCTTTTTCTTTTTCAGCTTATCTCGCTGTGCCTTCGGTGGTTCAGGCTGGGAGGGCTTCACTGGGTCAGTCTCAGGGACGGACGACGACCATGAGGCCCTACGACCAGCGACCGGTGGTTGTTTGAGCCACTTGCGGGTGTCCACTTTTAAACCGGTCGGAACTTGCGAAGGGAGGTCCCCAAAGGACCCCTTCCTGGCGAGAGGAACCAAAGAAGTCTTATGCTTCTCCGGTGGGAAGGGGGAACTGGTGTCCCCGATGGTTGGGGTGGTGTTGCTCCTGAAATAGATGGAGCAGGAGCAACAGGAAGTGAAGTGCCCCCCCCCCCCCCCACCATCAAGGGGGCAGGTGTGGTTCTCTGGCTCTGAGTGTTGACGGTGTGTGGTGCAGCTATGGGAACTGTAACAGGAGCGACAGTGGCAGCGTAAGTGGACATCATGTATACTGGATGTAGTCATTCAAACTTACGCTTAGCCTCAGTGTATGTCAGTCTTTCCAGGGTCTTTTATTCCATTATTTTCCATTCCTTCTGTAGAATCTTACAGTCCAGCGAGCAAGGGGGATGGTGCTCCCCGCAGTTGACACAGATGGGAGGTGGGGCACATGGAGTATCAGGATGGGATGGTCGACCACAATCGTGACAGATGAGGGTGGAAGCACAGCGAGAAGACATATGGCCGAACTTCCAACACTTGAAGCACCGCATCGGGGGAGGGATATAGGGTTTGACATCACAACGGTAGACCATTACCTTGACCTTCTCAGGTAATGTGTCACCCTTGAAGGCCAAGATGAAGGCACCGGTGGCTACTTGATGATCCCTCAGACCCCAGTGGATGCGCCTGATGAAATGTGCACCCACCTCAGGTGATTGTTCACACTTTGGGTCACACCTCCCAAACACGTGACAGAGGGACCAATTGGCAGTTTGGGAAGGTTGCAGCTCAGGCAGTCACCCCTCCCTGGACCTGGCCTGTACCAAGGGGTACGTGCAAACCCTACCTGTTGTAATGTCTCTTGCAGCGGTCTCTCCGTGATATTTTCAGAAATTTTATAAATTATATAACTCAGTACATATCTCGAAATATCTCTTCTTATCTTACCGATCCCTAAACTTTAATATACGATGATTATCAATGCAAAGTAGTTTCAAGCCCTATTATTCCTTGGAGCGTCCATTTACTCCATGGAATAGCTTCTCTGCTATCTATGTTTTCTCTTATGAAAAGAATGATTGAGATCTTGCCAATTAGCCGTTAAAGAAGGAAGATGTATATGTATGTATTGTTGAGGTAGTCGCCATCTTGATGAGATTCTGTATGAGAAGGAATTTAATATATGAACTAAACTAAAGCAAGTGTGTTCGCATATTATTTAACTGATTATTATTGACAGTGTCTGCTTACTACGCTGTGTTGCACAGGATCAGTGGGGAATGTCTGATTTACACTGGACGAACCTGCCGTTTTGTATGCTCAAGATATCCAGTTTATTACTTCCAATAAATAGGCTAACACGGTCTTACCAGCAGATCTTCGGTCTTCCCCATGTGATCACCGAAAGTTAATAATTATTACAAATGTTTTCAGGAGATCGACTGACAATTTTCGTCGCACCGAGACTTTGAAATTGCTTCACTGCCATATGGAATTTAAGTTAAGCTCAATTTAATCAGGATAGAACAGTATTGAACTGTGTGAATGTGATAAGCCTGCTTTTTGAATGAAAATTCCCTCAATATACGCATATTTTTTACTATCCTGATCAGTGAAGCTAAATCAGGCCGGTGTGAGAGAGGTTTTTTAAATTTCAGATCCCACAAAAAATATTAAATTTGGCTTCACTGTGACAGGGCACATTTTTGAGCATTACTTAAACACTGTGTGAATTTTATGTTGCATGTGCACGAGAGAAAAGACGACGAGTCCTGTTCCAGAAGTCACAATTTCGCCACAACCTACGAGAACGTCATTCAGGCCAGACAATATACAATTAAATTTTTGTAGATAGAAATTTAGAATAACTATTTAAATGTCTATCGGTGGACTTTGAATATTTTTTGAATCAGATTGATTGAGTGACTGTTGGGTTGAACTTTAGATAGGAAGTGTTTATTGTAAGTGAATATTATGCAAAGTTTAGGTCAGTGACATTATTAACTCAAATGCGAGTGACTTTATATATTTATTGTTCTCTGTATTAATGGTTCTTACTAGGGAATTACGCATTACCTAGTCACCTGTTACACGTCAGACGCATGGGCCGGCCTTCAGGAGCGCACAGGGAGGAAGAAGAAAAAGAGGAACCTCAAACGCCGAAGTGGAGGAACAAGAGGAGAAGGGAAACAAAGAAAAGAACAGAGAGCAAAACACAAAGGTAAGACTGTTCTTATGTCAGTGACAGACAATGCAGAACATTCGCAATAACATCCCAAACATGTTCCCCAAGGGACGGGAAAAAGAATAACAAGAGGGTAGACATGCAGCACAGGAGGCAAAAAAATTCCGCAAAGGCTGGGGCCCCATGGTAGCTAAGCACAAATCAGTCAAAGAGTGGCGAGCCCCCTGGAGGAAGGGGGGGAGGGGGGGCAGAAGAGGGAGCAGTTTAGGGAAATCGTCTGAATCTGGATGGCCAGACACATATTTGAACCGTCGTTCTACCAAATGCAAGTCCAGCGTGCTAACCACTGTGTCAAATCACTCAGTCTGCAAATTACAAAGAATGATCATTAGAACAATGGCTAATAACAGTAACTGTGCGCCCTATAATGATACGTTTATACAGCCGGGGAGTCTACTGCAGCAGGTGAGTGCAAATACCAATCTGTTACACAAAGCAAGAACAACATCAGCAATTATTACATATTGCCTGTTTTCTATCTTGGGATCCTCAGTGATTCTTGTTTACTGATTTGCATGATGTTTCACCAGCATGAGAGCTGATATTTTCAAAGGTGCCTCACTGTTCGAGGGAAACGTTTGACAGTGACAGGCACTCATGATAGTTGTGGCACTCCTAAACCTAGGGCCAGTTTGAGAACATGTTTCTACACAAGTGGCATGTTGATAGACCCCCCCCCCCCTCCCCCTCTCTCACACTAGAAGCCTTGCTCTTGCCTATACATAAGACCTTTAAAAATAAATCTAAATCTAGTGATTATGGAAGTGGATATTTTTTCCTTTTAAAACAAGTACTACACATACATTCTGCTGTAGCTGAAATAAATTCCCGAATCTTACTGCAGTGCTAAAAATTAAAAGAAGAAACAACTCATTCCCATTTAAGGCAATTCCTAAAAATGGAAAATCCAGAATGGAATATGACAGTATTATGAAAAGGATAGATTGCTACTCACTGCAAAAACAGGTGAGCTTTCAGTCAAAAGGCCTTCTTCTATAGTAGACAACGTATACACACATTCATGTAAGCAAAATTCACACACACATGACCACTGTCTCTGGTGGCCAAAGACAGGGGTCGTGTGTGTGGTGGCCAAGGGTGTGTGTGTGTGTGTGTGTGTGTGTGTGTGTGTGTGTGTGTGTGTGTGTGTTTGTTTTGTCTACTTTAGAAGACCTTCTGGCTTAAAGCTCACTTGTTTTAGAAGTTTCTCTGTTCTGCCTGTCTGAGACTCAACATCTCCACTATATGGTGAGTAGTAGAAATCTGTCCTAATTTAGAAGATGCTCCCAGCTCAACCATCTTCAATTTTGATGAATTGGTTAAGGTGCTAGAGCCACTTTTGTGAAGACCACTTTTACCGAGACCAAAAAATTGAAGAAATCTTCAAGTTTGTCATTTCACTGATCCTAATGTAAAAGAGCTAGACTCTTGCTTCTGGGTATAGTGGTACAACTTTTTGTGCTTTACACACAAATGATGGAAGCAGAGTTCAGAAATCTCACAATCTCAGTTCAAAGTGGACAACAAATCATGTTGCGAGAAATTTGTCCCATACGTTAACAAGGCACAAGTAGTCGAGTAAGTGCGCTAAACTACTGTCTGTCTGGGTTGTGACGAAGCAAGCTGGGATAATTTTACTTCCCCCCCTTGTTTTGCCATCTGCCTCCTTAAAATTAATTTTCTTCTTATTACCATTAACATACGTAAATATAATCTGCATTTCCATAAAAGAGAAACATTGGCCCTCAATTTTAAAAGAATATACCACCAGATCTAATTTTGTGCTTAGTTTATGTATGTAATTGATATTCTAATTTATTTTGGCTATTATTAGATTGTATCTTTTGTTACAGATTAGATTAGATTAGATTTACTTTGATTACAATTGATCCGTAGTGAGGAGGTCCTCCAGGATGTGGAACATGTCAGAAAAACAACAATACATGACAAATATTTACAACTAAACCAAATAAGCTAATGTACCATTCCACAAGTCCAAGTGGAATGATCGTCATTTTTTAATGAACACTATATGGAAGTCATTTTACAAATACTAATGCACTGAATTTAAAATAAAAAAGTTTTTTATTTATTTATAAGGTAATAAACATGTAATACAACTACTATAATACTTATTTACAATGAACACATTACTGCACTGAAATGGTGCAGAAGTTAGATTGTACTCGCCCCCCCCCCCCCCCCCCCCCACACACACACACAACACATTTACAATGAAACACATTACTGCACTGAAATTGCGCAGAAGTTATATTGTACTTATATATATGCACACAAATCAGTTGGTTTTACTGAGAAATTCACCAATGGAGTAGAAGGAGTTGGCCACCAATAAATCCTTTAGGCTTCTCTTAAACTGAGTTTCATTGGTTGTTAAGTTTTTTATGGCTGCTGGTAAGTTATTGAAAGTGTGTGTTCCTGAATAATGCACACCTTTTTGTACAAGACTAAGTGACTTTAAATCCTTGTAAAGATTATTCTTATTTCTAGTATTGATTCCATGAATTGAGCTGTTGGTTTGAAAAAGTGATATATTTTTAATGACAAATTTCATTAAGGAATTAATATATTGGGAAGCACTGGTTAGTATCCCTAGTTCCCTAAACAGGCTTCTGCAGGATGTTATTGAGTTCACACCACATATAACTCTTACTGCATGTTTTTGTGCCCGGAAAACTTTAGCTTGGCTTGATGAATTACCCCAAAAAATAATCCCATATGAGGAGGAGGAGATTAGTGTTTAACGTCCCGTCGACAACGAGGTCATTAGAGACGGAGCGCAAGATCGGGTGAGGGAAGGATGGAGAAGGAAATCGGCCGTGCCCTTTCAAAGGAGCCATCCCGGCATTTGCCTGAAGCGATTTAGGGAAATCACGGGAAACCTAAATCAGGATGGCCGGAGACGGGATTGAACCGTCGTCCTCCTGAATGCAAGTCCACTGTGCTAACCACTGCACCACCTCGCTCGGTAATCTCATAGGACATTATGGAATGGAAGTAAGCATAGTATGCCAGCTTTTTCATTTTTATATCCCCTATGTCTGACAAAATTCACATTGCAAACAGAGATTTGTTAAGACGCTTCAGCAGTTCTGTGGTGTGCTCCTCCCAGTTGAATTTATTATCAAGCTGTAATCCCAAGAATTTAACACTGTCCACTTCTTCTATCTTCTTGTCATCGTATGTTAGACATATACTCGTGGGACACCCCTTACAAGTTCTGAACTGCATGTAGTGTGTTTTTTCAAAGTTTAGTGACAAAGAATTGGCTAGGAACCAGTGATTAATGTCTACAAATATTTTATTAGCTGATCTTTCTAAGACTATGCTTGATTTGCTATTTATTGCAATGTTTGTATCATCGGCAAACAAAACGAACTTGGCATCTGGTAATGTTATTGATGAAAGGTCATTGATATACACAAGAAAAGTAAGGGCCCCAAAATGGAACCTTGTGGGGCCCCACAAGTAATTAGTTCCCAGTTGGATGATGCCTGATAGCTTGATACATGTCTCTTTCCTAATAACACCCTTTGTTTCCTGCCAGAGATATAAGATTTGAACCATTTTGCAGCATTTCCTGTTACACTATAATACTCTAATTTACTTAAAAGGATATAGTGATTTACACAGTCAAATGCCTTTGACAGATCACAAAATATACCAGTTGCCTGCGATTTTTTGTCTAATGAATTATGCACATTTTCACTGTAAGTGTAGATAGCCTTCTCAATATCAGAACCTTTTAGAAATCCAAACTGTGACTTTGACAGTATGTTATTTGAGATAACATGGTTATAAAGCCGACTGTACATTACTTTTTCAAAAATTTTTGAGAATGCTGGCAACAGTGAAATTGGACGGAAATTTGATGCTATTTCTTTATCTCCCTTCTTAAACAGTGGCTTAACTTCAGCATATTTCAGCCATTCAGGAAATATTCCACTGATAAATGACTGGTTACACAGATAGCTTAATATGTTACTTAGCTCAGAATCACATTCTTTAATTAACTTTGTTGATATTTCATCATACCCACTAGATGTTTTTGATTTTAGAGATTTTATGATGGACATTATTTCTGTTGAGGTAGTGAGGATCAAATTCATATTATGGAAGTTGCTTGAAATTTCTGATTTGAGGTATTCCATAGCAGCATCTACCGAACCTGACAACCCCATCTTTTCGGTAACAGTTATAAAATGTTTATTAAAAAGTTCTGCAACACTATACACATCTGTCACCAATGTATCATTTACTCTTAATGCTATTTGTTCCGCTTCATAGCATGACATTAGTAATTGTTTCGTAACTTAAAATTCTATTGTTGACATATAAACAAATATAAATTCTGTACTAATTATAACTATTTGGAGGAACAACTAGTTGTATTCTTAAAGGATCGATTTGCCTCTATTCGAAAACATGTTAGCAAAGCCAGCTCTTATTTAATTACAAAGTAATTAACAGTTTTGTCAAAAGTATTGTTTGCATAACTATATATGTTAATTTCCTCATTTAAACAAATAATTCAGCTTAACCCTTGTAACAGAAGAAACTGTTAAAAAGAATGAATTTTTCGATATATTCAGTTAATTTAATGACTTATTGTTTTAATTGTAATTTCTGTAAATTTAATTTTTAACAATGTGTAATTTCAGCACCTATTATTGTGAGGATATATAAGGGCCCAATTTTTGGTCATGAGGCAGTCAGTCACAGCTGAGTTTCAGATGAGAAACCTGTGTTGGTTAGAACAACAATAACAACAACAACAACAACAACAACAACAACAACAACAACAACGTTTCAACTTAACTGCGAAATAAGTGTTACACAATTAGGCCACATGTTAAGACAATGACAATGTCTGCTCCATATGTACATTTCTATTCTTCAAGAAATGTTAACTATGTGATTAGGCTTTTACTGCTCGTAGATGTTCAACAGGAAACTACTGTAGCAGTATGTGGATATTCGCCTGCAACCTATTAATGGGGCTTATCAAAAGTGAAACAATAGTGCACTGGCCATACAACTGTGTGTTATTGGGGGGTTGTGAACAGTGAAAGTAAAGTACTGTGAAATGCAAATGTACACCTGTCGCCTACTTCATTTACAGTAGATACCCCCTAGCTTTTCAGCCAGTGCGTCGACACTGAGGACAACCAATGAAGAAATAAAGCAGGTGAATGTCGTCACAGGGTGTTTAGTGTATCACAAATATGGGCCTGGATTGTGTGTTTAATTACTGTGCTACCATCCTATAAATTTGCTAAAAAACATGAATGTATCAAAATATACCTGTGTTCAAAGTCATGTGTGTCAAAATGGACACCTACCACATTATATTCAATGACGCCATTCAAGAGAGCACATTTCATTCTATTAGAAAAACATGTTTTCATTTTGATGTCTCTTTGGTTAAGGTCCAAAAATTGTGCCTTAAATTTGAAATTTTGTTGATTATGTCTGGGGTGATGCTGAGGGGATTAGATTAGGAAATGAGACACTTAAAGTAGTAAAGCAGTTTTGCTATTTAGGGAGTAAAATAACTGATGATGGTCGAAGTAGAGAGGATATAAAATGTAGACTGGCAATGGCAAGGAAATCGTTTCTGAAGAAGAGAAATTTGTTAACATCGAGTATAGATTTAAGTGTCAGGAAGTCGTTTCTGAAAGTATTTGTATGGAGTGTAGCCATGTATGGAAGTGAAACATGGACGATAACCAGTTTGGACAAGAAGAGAATAGAAGCTTTCGAAATGTGGTGCTACAGAAGAATGCTGAAGATAACGTGGGTAGATCACGTAACTAATGAGGAGGTATTGAATAGGATTGGGGAGAAGAGAAGTTTGTGGCACAACTTGACTAGAAGAAGGGATCGGTTGGTAGGACATGTTTTGAGGCATCAAGGGATCACAAATTTAGCATTGGAGGGCAGCGTGGAGGGTAAAAATCGTAGAGGGAGACCAAGAGATGAATACACTAAGCAGATTCAGAATGATGTAGGTTGCAGTAGGTACTGGGAGATGAAGAAGCTTGCACAGGATAGAGTAGCATGGAGAGCTGCATCAAACCAGTCTCAGGACTGAAGACCACAACAACAACGTCTGGGGTGTTAAACTATTCATTTTGCTGTGTATTTGGTGATTTCAAACCGGTTTGTGACAGGATCATTGTTAAGTTTAACCATTTAACCGTAATAGAGACAGCTACATAATTTTTGTGAAGCTGAATGCTTATTAATTTTATTTCTTTTCTTTATTTAGGACTCGACAATTTGATTTTAGTGCCTGAAGTATATCAAGTTGTTGCTAGAATGGAAAAACAAGATCAATTTAATGCATGCAGTTTTGGACATACTGTTTCCACATGCCATTTAACAACATACAGTGCCTTAAAAGGACTAAAAGCTATAAAGGAACTTTCCTTAGAAGAACAAGAATTAATTACTAGATGGAGTGGTTTACACTATACTGAAAATGCTCAACTATGCTTCCACCATAAAGCGTTACTCCTACAAAGATTTGATTTTTGCAAAAATCATGCTGCAACCCATTTGGTAAGAAAAACCATACTGCACGAAAAAGTTTGTGCTCAATCAACATAGAAACAGCTGATCTACTAAAAGGATAACCATATCATATTAAACCAGACCAAAAAATGTGCCCTTCCTGTAGAAAAGAATCTGATACACTGAAATATTCACAAATGGAAGTTAGATCTCAGTCAGATGAAGATGACGAGACTAATGTTGCTTACAATTTGAATACAAGCTTAACAGCTGTTGGAATATCACCATTAAAATTTCAACGAATTGGTGCAAGGGATACAAAAGGATATGCGAAGTGCAAAATACATCAAGTTGAAGGTGCAATTATTAAGAAAATTGCAGAAGTGGGAGGACTTGATCCCAGTGAACTGGAGCTACTATCCACAAGTAAGTTATGCTTGACTTGTTCAGATTACAGTCAGCTGATCCAATAATTGAAAAACAAATTACATATAACAAGTCATAATGAGAAAAATTCAAATTTTGACCGTAGTTCCCCAAAGCTGGTCTATCAAAAAGACTATGGAAGAATTTTGGGATTCAGAAAGAATGATAAGGAAGGCTACAAAGTTAAAATCCGAACAGGGAATACTGACACAGCCTAAAGGTAAATATGAGAAAAAGCTCTCTGAGGCTCTGAAGGCAAGAATTCAAATGGCTCTAAGCACTATCGGACTTAACATCTGAGGTCATCAGTCCCCTAGACTTAGAATTACTTAAACCTAACTAACCTAAGGACATCACACACATCCATGCCCGAGGCAGGATTCTAACCTGCGACTGTAGCAGTCGCGCGGTTCCAGACTGTAGCACCTAGAATCTCCCTGCCACTCCAGCCGGCTGCGAATTATCAGCATGAAGGCTAGAGTCATAACATTTTTATGATGAAGTGTTTAGTCGGATTTGTCCAGGAAAAAAGGACTGCATTACTGTTCAAATTGATGGAGAAAAGGTTCAAAAACAAAAATGCTTATTACTGAGCAACTTAAGAGAAATGATTGTTGTGTACTGCAATAAAAATGGATTGGAAATTGGATTTCCCAAATTTTATGAATTAAGGCCAAAGTAGTGTGTGACTGCGGGCACAGCTGGTTCACATTCCGTTTTTGTCTGCACAATACATCAAAATGTGAAACTAATGTTGGCACACAGCCTAATAAAAGAAGATTACAAAATATGGGATTACAGAAGTGGCCGATTCCACCCATGTGCTTAGACCCGTGAAGTCATCAATATGGCAGAAATGGCTATTCTAAGCATCTCCAATATGGCGCCTGTTATGTCACTCCATACACACAGCAAGAAACATGGAAATACATATAAATAAGACAGTAAACTCTCCCTTCAAAAATACAATCCAATTAATGGGACAACTGCGGGAAATTGTGGTTTTAGGATGGGTACAAGATAAAAAAAAAAATTAAAAATTAAAAAAAATGGAGATAACCTACAGTCCCATAACACACAAAATGACAAACAAAAAAAATTACAACATTTTGTTACACCAACAAAAATCTACAGGACTCTGACACTTCTCTTAACCTACTTAACCTATATAGGTCAACCGCAACTACTGATAACGAAAAACCACGAAACATAAAACCAAACCACAGCACCTCAAAAATCCAAAAATCAAACATCCATACATAAATTAACACACATTCAATACAACATAAAAACACAAAACATCACAACTCAAGAAGAATAAATCCAAAAAACTAATTACTTACCACCAACAAATTCCAGCACAGCAAACTAGGTCACCCCCCCACACACACACACGTGTGTGCGCCAACACCACCACATGTATCCGTCCCTGGTCAGAGACGATGGAACTCTGGTCAACCTCATGTTCTCGCGACAAATACTACACTTCACCATCTCAGCAATCATTCCAAATAACTGGAGGGATTTAATAACAGACATGTCCTCTCTTATCTCCGACTGCAACATAGCACTGTTATATTTCATTGCCATATCCATACCTAACAACAGAAGTCACACAATAAATTAAAGGTCTTACAGCACCACAAACAGCAAACCAGTAACACCTAATGAAAGTGTCAAACATATAAACAACAAAAATTGATAACACACTGAAAAAACTTCCAAACTTCACGTCTCGAATTACAAACACTGCTAACGACTTAACACATCCAACACCAAGGCTCAAATGAACCAAATACAACACATTACACTCAGCACACACGCACACACCACCAGAGGGTACCAGCAATCACAAGACGATGTCTACAAGCACAACCAACTCTCAAACTCCGCACCATAATGACGTCATACACCACAATGCCCTTACATCACGGGTCAAAGCAGATGGGTGGAAATGGATGCTTCCATTGACCCCAAAATGTTACTGAGCAAATTTGTCTGTAATTTGGAAACAAAGGATTGTGTGCTTCATCGCTGTGAAGTATGTCCATGAACAGAAGCTCTAAAGGAATATTTGGAAGGCCCTTTTGCAGATATCGATCCCGAGGACACAATTCAGTTCAAACAATGGACTTACACTGACAGAGATACACTTGAAACCAGAGAAATGACCATTGAAGAATTCACTGAACTATTAGTTACAAAACTTTTGGCCCTTTCTATTCACCACTACATTGCTAAGCATCGGAGCAAGCATTTGCAGTTCACCAAAGGAAGTCTCAAACCAGGAGAATTGATTATATTAATGGATTTTGCTGAAAATTACTCCTTTATTGTCCAAGATGCAGTTCAAGGATTCCACTGGGAAAATAGTCAAGCTACAGTACATCCATTTGTCATTTACTGCAAAGATATGGAAGAATTAACATGCATCAGTTACTGCATAATCAGTGATTGCCTCCTACATGACACCGTTGCAGTGCATGTGTTTTTAACGTACTTGATCAAATCGCTGAAGTGCATTTTTGAAGAAATTAAGCATATTCATTATTTTAGTGACAGTTCTGCCGCACAGTACAAAAATTTTAAGAGCTTCCTAAATCTTTGCCATCATAAAGATTTTGGCATTACTGGAGAATGGAATTTTTTTATTTTTTTTTTTTTTTTGGAACACACAACGAGAAGTCATCATGTGACAGGAATGGGGACACAGTTAAGCATTTAGCAGCAAGAGCTAGCCTTCAGTGCCCAATTGACAACCAAATCTTAACACCAACTGACCTGTTTAAATATTGCAATAATAATAATAATAATAATAATAATAATAATAATGTGCAAGGCATTGAATTTATCTATATTAAAAAAAGAAATTATTGAAGATGCAAAAACTGAGCAAGAAAAACATTTAGAGGATGGATGTACAGTGTTTGGTACAAGAGGCCATCACCATTTTGTGACAATTGATGAAAACCGACTTCAGATTCATAGAGTATCAAATGATACATTGTTCTTTATAGAAAATGTTAACTGATATGCTAAAGTTGCTACTAAACATGTTGCCATACTGAACTACAGCCTGGCCAGTATGTCGCTTGCGTTTATGATGGAAAATGGTGGACAGGAAATATCCATGAACTTTCATGTGAAGAGAAAGATGCCTTGATTAATTTCATGCATCCTCATGGATGCTGCTCAATCATTTCACTGGCCAGCCAGAAGAGAGATACACTGGATTCCAGAACAACAGATAATTGCAGCCATAGCAGTTCCAGCTGCTTCAATGATGGGGTGGCAATACAGTTTGCCGGAAGAAATAGTTTTGGCAATCTGCAACAGATTTGAAGCATTTAACAACTGAAGAATCTGCATTATGGCTTGGGAACCACAAAGAGACCCATACAAGGCTTGGATATCCACATTCAGGCTTGGGAACCTGTTAGACTTCCACATTCAGGCTCGAGAACCTGCAGTAAAGAAACCCACCCGTAGCTGACCTTGCACGGCTATCGGGCATGGCTCCTTGGCGGTGGGGCTACCAGTCAATGAGATTGGTACTGACACAGCCACCATGGACAAATGCAAGGATTTTTCTCAAATTAAAAAAAAATCAATAGTTTAGTCACAGTTTTTGCACCTTACCCAAAGAGACACCAAAATGAAAAAGTTTTTCTAATAGAATGAAAAGTGCTCTGTTGAATGGTGTTAATGAATGTAATGTGGTAGGTGTCCATTTTGAAACACATGACTTTGAACATGGGTCTATTTTGATACATTCATGCTTTTCAGCAAATTTACAGGATGGTAGCACAGTAATTAAACACACAAGCCAGGCCCAAATTTGTGATAAACTAAACACCAGACAGACAGTAGTTTGGCAAAAGATCAGGCCCATAAGCGCACTTTCTCCACTACTTATGCCTCGTAAAAGCATGGGACAAATTTCTCGCAACATGATTTGCTGCCCACTTCAAACTGAGATTATGACAAATGCACTGCTTTCTGAACTCTACTTCCATCATTTGTGTGTAGAGCAAAAAAAGTTTTACCACTATACCCAGAAGCAGAGTTGAGCTCTTTTACATTAGGGACAGTGAAATAACAAACTTTAAGATTTCTTCACGAATTTTTGGTCTTGGTAAAAGAGGTCTTCACAAAAGTGGCTCTAGCACTTCACCCAATGTTACAGATGAGCCTGAAACTTTGCGCGAGTTCATGTAGGGTCCTCAGGTACATACTACATACAAAATTCATCAAAATTGAAGATGGCTGAGCTGGGAGCCCTAGGGCACTTCACGTGGAATGACCCTCATAATATTGTCAGTAAAGTAATTCCTAAGGTATGTAAAAGTTGTCAGTGAAAGAACGAGACCTGCCTGTTACGTTGTTCCAGGTTCAATAAAAAATGTGCTGCCTATTGAACAATGGGTGGAAAGGCTGAAAATAAAAAAAAATTCTATTATTTTTTGTTTAGTAATGGAGGTTTTGGATTCCCTAGTTAACAAATTATTTCATTTTCCACAAAAAAAGTGAGGGGGGATGAAAATAAATAATTAAGAAAATAACGTTAGATATTGGCTTATATCAGCAGCAAAAAATGTGCGCGCCCATCATACCTTCTCTGAAAAGTACTTACAACAGATAGTTAGGAACTCCCCTCATGATGGAAATAGACTGAATTTAATGGAAACCAACAGACCTGACCTCTTTGAGGTCTTTTCAACATGGTATCAGTGATCATGACACAGTGGTGGTAACAATGCTCACAAAAGTACAAAGGACAACAAGAACAAGCAGAAAGATACATATGTTCAGTAAACTAAACAACAAAATAATTAGTGTCATATCTCAATGAGGAACTTGCAGCTTTCAGTGCAGGGCAGGAGCATGTAGAGAAATCAAATGGCTCCAAATGGCTCTGAGCACTATGGGACTTAACATCTGAGGTCATCAGTCCCCTAGAACTTAGAACTACTGAAACCTAACTAACCTGACATCACACACATCCATGCCCGAGGCAGGATTCGAACCTGCAACCATAGCGGTCACACAGTTCCAGACTGTAGCGCCTAGAACCGCTCAGCCACACCGGCCGGCTAGAGAAATCATCTCTCAAGCCTAAAAGACCAGGTGACCATCCATCGGACAGATAAGTACCCAGCTGAACAGTTCATGTGGGAGGGACTCTCCATAGTATACAGTCACTATCAAGAAACTTCTAAAGATAAAGAGCGTACTGTAAAATAGGCCTAAAACAAAGCATAGGACTAAAAATAGACAGTTGCTGAATGAAATATGTTTGGCTGTAAAGAGAGCAATGCGTGAAGACTTCAAACACTACTGTAGCAGAATATTGTCCAATGATCTTTCACAAACCCCAAAGAAATTCTGGTTGTATGTAAAGACTATTAGTTGCAGCAAAGTTAGTTCCCAATATCTAGCAAATGAGACAGCAACTGAAATTGAGGGTAGCAGTACAAAAGCTGAAATGCTCAATTCTGTTTTCAAATGTTCCTTCACAAAGGAAAACCCAGGAGAAATGCCCCAACTTAATTCTTGTACCGTTGAAAAGATGAGTGAAATAGGTATTAGTGTCACTGGTGTTGTGAAACAGCTGAAATTGTTAAAATTGCACAAAGTTCCAGAGCCCGATGGAATTCCTAAAAGATTTTTTACTGAATTTGCAGCTGAGTTAGCCCATCTTCTAACTAAAAGAGTAGTAAAAGTGATCCACAAAATTACCATCCAGTATCCTTGATACTGATTTGTTGTAGAGTCTTAGAACATATACTGAGGTATCTTGACATCTTCCATGCCAACCAGCATGGATTTTGAAAACAACTTTTACTTTTCTCATACGACATACTGAAAGCTTTGGATCAAGGCAGTCAAGTAGATGAAGTATTTCTTCATTTCCGAAAAGCATTTGATACAGAAGCACACCTACACTTATTACCAAAAGTTGAACCAAAAAGGCTATCAGGTGAAATTTGTAATTGGATTCATTATTTTTTGGTGAGGAGGACACAGCATGTCATTTTGGATGGGGAGCAGTAGTCAGATGTAGAACTAACTTTAGTTGTGCACCAGAGAAGTGAGCTACGACCCTTCCTGCTCATGTTGTATATTAACCCAGATAGTCCTGAATTATTTGTTTTTCAACATTGATTTACATCTTATCTACATTCATTCACAAGGTTGTAAGGAAGAAAGTAAAAACAATTTTTAGTATTTATTTTTATTTAGTATTTCCAAATATGGGTGTCCTTCTAGAAGGACGTCAGGACAATAAAGGAACATGTTTTTAAAGTATATGACATTGCACAATTAACTTGTTTTGGTTTTTATACTTTCAAATAAACATAAATAAATTTTATTTATGAGCTAAAACAGCTAATAAATACAAAAAACAAAGAAAATAACCTATACACATATTTTATGTACTAGTATGATAAGACAAAAAGCAACAAAAATGAAGTGGTTCGTCACACTTTATGCACAGTAGTAGTTTTTTTGTGGCAACTTCAACATTTCAGCTGCTTCTTTTTTGTTCTCTCATCCGTTGGTAATTCAGCAACATAATGTTCTCTTCCATCAAATCTATAATCTAGTTTTGCCCTCTTACTAGGATGTCCTCTGCTGGTAGGGACTCTTGTTACTTTCAAGAATTGTGACAATTTGACGACGAAATGTCAGATGATCTATGGGTTCTTCGTTGTGCTTGTAAAGGTCCCAGGCATTTTGCTCTGCAATGTCTATAAAATGTGCAATGATCGAGAAATACCACTTTTTCCCTCTTATAGAGTATCTATACAAGGATACATTTTGGTCAGCTCGATCTATGCCTCCCGTATGAGTATTGTAGGAGTGTAGGTTGAGGCATGCTAACCCTTTTCTTTTGTTCCCTGGAAAATCTTGCTACAGAGCGTAGTGATTGCACTCTGTCAAAGTTGGTGGCTACAGTAACAACATTGTCGTCATTCCAATGTACAATGGAAATCCAGGATGCTGAGTCAGAACAAACTTCATATGATCCTCTATTTTCTTTTATAATTTTATCTACAGATGATAGAGTACAATTATTAACTCTGTTTCCTCTTATTGTTCCTGTTGCTTCCACGCCCCTCTCTTTTAGGTCATGTAGTAGTTCAACTCTGGTAAAGAGGTTATCAAAGTATATTCAATATGGAACATGTGGAAGTTAGTGGTCAACATAAGTCATTACCACACCGTACCCCATACCTTTCGTTTCATAATCCTTACTACACGTGCCAGCTCCTTGGTAGGGTTCGAGCCAAATAATATATCCACCACTTGTGCCTCCACACCAAAATTTGAATCCGAATCGGATTGGTTTCCTTTTATGAATTGTTTGCACCCGTGACTTCCAAAGTATGGGACCATCGATTCATCGTCAGAATGATATGGCATGTGAGGCGCAAATTCTTTGAATCTACCATTCAGCATACACAGTAATGATCGGATTTTCCCAAAACGGTCTGATTTATCTAAATTGTCATTGTTGCATGCATGCAAATTGGAAAAGATAAAGTCAAATCGATCTCTGGACATGGCATTTGTTACGAGGTCGTTGTGACTGTCTTTGATTGC